>NC_133392.1:117672457-118292249 GCF_047511655.1 Castor canadensis
ACTGTTAATGACCTCCAGTAGGTGTTAATGCCTTGGCTGTTGACTCAGTCACATTAACATTAACTACAAAGCTTTGACATGATTAATTAATGCAAACAAGATGAACTGAGTAATTTTAAAAGTTCCAAGTGCTCTACAAATAATAAAATAATTCTCCCTCCACTAAAAAAATGTCTTAAAAATAGCCAGAGGATTAAATTTCTTTTTTTAATTGGAATGTGTCCTTAGACTAGGTACCCTTTGAGGGTTCTTAATACTTGAGATTCTGATTTTATGAAATCAAATTCTGCTAATAGTTGTTTTAAGTATTTATTTAAAAATTTCCATGCTTTTTTTTTTAATCGTAATGTTTATAAAGTGCGGTAAATCTGGCTAAACAAATGTACCAACTAATGGTTCCTAGATTTCCTGAGCACATTGTTCCCTTGTTCTAAATATGGTCATTCATTGACCAAACATATTTATTGAATGCCTATTGAGTACATGGTACTATTCTAGATAATGGGGGTGTAGTGATGAGTAAGTCAGATGTTGCGGTCTGTCTCATCTGTTAAGGAAAAAATTATTCATGACGCTAGAGATAGTAAGGCAGACTTTGTTCACTACTATTGTTATAGGTATAGAAACTATTTTAGTGAGGTTTAGCAGTAGAAGAAAAAGATTGGGTTCAACTCCCAATTCAGCAAAAAAAAAAAAAAAAAAAAAAAGTAGGAATTTGTAGCCAAAGAAATGTGTAGATGGGTAAGGTAATTGGTGGATAGAAAATTGCCAAGAAGGTAGGGACTTTCTTTGCTAAACTGACCTAGTGAGATTCTTGCTGAAGGCAGGCAATCAGATACTACCTGGAAGATGGGAAGGGTAGGCAATTTGGTTCCATGTTAAGGGTGGAGGATTCTGGCTAAACTGACTTAGGAGAATTCTTGTTAAAAGTGGACTCCTGAGTGCATGCCCAAAGTTGGGGCCTCGTTGAACTCAGAGGAGCCTGACTAGAATTAGAGAAGAATTAGGTAAAAGAAAGAGTCTGTTACATTCTAGCAGAAGAACCAGAAAACAAACTGGTAAACAATGTATGATATAATGTAATATTAGTAGTAAGTGCTGTGAGGGAAAGGGGCCAAATGGTCGAGGAGGAAGGTTGGATAGGCATGTTTTATAGGTTGTCTGAGAATGTCTTTCTGAGAATATAACATATGAGAATCATGTGAAGGATGGAATAAGAAAACTTCAGACAGAAGGAGTAACAAGTGGAAAAGTCCTGAGACAGAAATGGTAAATGGAAGAAAAGGCAAGAAAGTCAATACGTTCATAGTGGTACACACAGGAGAATGGAGGGTTTAGTTAGAAAGCCTGTATAGCTATATTGTACTGCATAGACTATGTTTTAAAAAGCTCAGATAGTTTTCAACAGTGCGAGCAAATATTTTGAAGAATTGTCATACAGGTGAGCAACATGACATGAATCTTAAATGTAAGTGGAAATGAGCCTAAGAGGCTAAGGGTGGAAGCAAAAGAATGCATTTGAGGCTATTGTGGCAGACTAGATGAGTGCTGCAGAAGGTTATACTAGAGTGATAGCAGTAAAAATGGTGAAAGACATTAGGATTTTGAAGATAGCAAAGAGGAATTGTTAATGTTTGGATGAAAGGTGTGAAAGGAAGAAAAAACAAGAATCAAAGACTTAGATTTTTGGTCCATAGAACTAGATTTTTACAACGGTAAAAACAAAATCATAGAATGAAATGCAGACATTATGAGAAATAAGTGGGGTGAAAGGGAATGGATAAGAGACAAAATTCTGTTCTGACTACAGTAGGTTTAAGATGCTTGATAGAAATCCAGAAGGATATGCCAAGTAGGTGGTTGGTCGCAAAATTGCAAACTTCAGGGAAGAATTCTAGACTTAGTAAGTTTCAAAGTCATGGTTAAAAATGCACAGGACTTGGGATCAGTCCTGTATCTCCAATGTCCAGATTCACCTGAGAAATGAATTCAGACAGCAAAAAGAAGAGATTCCAAGACTAATACAGCCCAGATTTTGAAATCTGTAAAAGAAAAGGAGCCAGCAAAGGATCTGAAAAGGAATATCCACTAACTTAGGAGGGAACTTAAGGAAGTATTGTTAATTGCGTCAAGACACTATTACCACTATTACCTAGCATGGCCAAGAGGCTAAGATGAGAATGGAGAGTTGGCTACTGGGTTTGATGAATTTGACAAGTGACTTTGTAGTGGAGTTATGAAGATAAAAGTCATAATGGAATGTGTTTATGGAAGAACTGAAGTGAAGAAATATAAAAAGGATCTAAAGTTGTGCTACAAAGGGGAGCAGAGATAGTTTCAAGTTTTGCTATGAAGGCAGTAACAAATGGGTAATACAGACAACAGATGTTTTGGGATGGGGGACATGCAGCATGTTTTTATGATGATGGGAATGCTGGAGCAGGAAAGGAAAATCTGGTGGTGTGAGAGCTGATAAATACCTGAAGACAGCTTAGCCATGACCTCAACTTGACAACCCTCCTGGACTTCACCTGTCTGGTTTCCATGAACTTTGCACTCTAATGGAAAATATATATGCTTATCTAATAAATTTCAAAACTATGCAATATGTGATATCACAAAGACAATGGTAGGACTGTCTGCAAAGTGCAGGACAGTAAGTCAGAGATTCTTGTATTTGATCAGAGGTGAAATAACAAAGGCCTGAACCACTCAGTAGTCCCAGAAGGGAAGGAAGTGGAAAGATGGATTTGAGAGATATTAGGAAAAAGGATGAACAGGATTTAGTGACTACTTAGTTATAAATTAAGAGAGAAATAGACCTATTTAAGATGATGTTCATATTTATGGCATGATATCACGGATAGATTAATCATACAAAAAATACAATTATTAACCTATTGCTTTTTCCCTAAAAGTGTTCAAAAACTTTACAATAACTAAAAAATTAATGTCCAAAGCTTGATAACCTGACATTCACTATCCCTTAAAATCTAAGTTTCCTTGGATCTCAAAAATTTTGTGGAATCCAGCTTGAAAATTACTAGGCTACAGTATAAACTCAAAGTCTCTGAATCTGGGTTCAAGGCCCTCTATGATCTGGTCCCTGTCAACTTAGTTCCTTGCCTTGTCTTTCTTACCCAAAAGTCTAATCATGTCAGACTTCTTTAGGCTCCAGGTCCATGCCCAGATATAGCAGGCATTGCATCTTCATTCTCTCTGTAGTTATCCTGAACTCCCTTATAATCATAATCCCCATCACAGTCTGCCTAGCAAATACTCCTATCTTTCCAAACTCAACTCTATGAAGCCTTTCCTCAGCATCCCACAGACTTTTCACCACCCTGTCTTTAATAACCCTGTATACCTTGCACTTAATTAAATCAGTCATTGTATTTACCTATCCTGTGTCTGGCTTGCCATTTGACTATCAGACCCTTGAGGGAACGCAGTAGCCACTAAATATGTGGGAGTCAAATGAACGAGTCACATATAAATGAAATCTCATTCAGGCATAGCTTTATCCTAATTTACCTACCCCTTCCCAGGCAGCAATAAAGGCGTCTTCCTTTTATTCCTCTGGTGTACTAGCACCGTATGGCTCTGTAACATTATATTTGTTTTACAGCATTTCTTTCCCTCTGTTTTTAGTGTATGTATGTCCTGTCTGAAATATTCAAGGGCATGGATTTTATTGGTTATCTTTGAGTCCCCAGCACCTAGGTACCCAATAAATGTTTTAAGAATGTGCTGCTTATAATTTAGAGTGGCCTTACCTTTTAAGGTCACACATTGGGCAGGGGGCTTGGCTCAAGAGGTAGAGCACCCACCTAAAGTCGTACATTATATAATCATGTCCATCTTTTTCTACCTTCACAAAGAGTTTTCTAATCATTCCTGGATGGAATTAATTTGTCACTCTGGCATTCTATTCAGCTGCAGCTGTATCTCTTTTATGTCATTATCCTTTCCCAGAAGAGTTCTTGATTTAGACTGATGATAAAAGCCTAAGGACAAGAGAACTTTTATTCTTCATTTATTCTTCATTATATTCCCCTTGTACTTGTCATAATTCTACCCTTTCCCACTGAAAGAGTTATAAAAGCAATATCATTGCTTCAATCTGATATCATTTATTTTGTTAAATGATTAATAAGCTATTGAATTTACACTATTGCTAGTGTTTAGTAACAACCTCTTGCACCACTAAGAATGATTACACTGTAGTTATTCTTTAAGTATTTGATGAATGGATAAAGGAAGGAAGGAATGTTATTTTCACTGTCAAGTTAGGAGGTACATTAAACCATGCCTCTTACATAAAATTAGGCCACTCATTTAATTTATCGCTATGGGCTAGAGGAATGTAATTTTGTTCTTCGGAAATTAAATTCTAAATAAAATAATAGCTTCGATGTTAAAAAATTACACTTCTTTCCTTAGTCCATGTTAGCTTTGGAAACAAATGGAAACATTGCAGGAGTTGAATTTTCCTGAGGTTTTCTGAAATTCTGCCCTCTCTATTCATTTCCATTTCCTAGTGTTCCTTGGCACTACTTGTCCATATGGCGCCCTCTGCCTGTCATCATGAGCCTCAAAATCTAGAAGGAAAGATTTTTCAAAATTTGTTTTCTCTTCCTAGTGACTGCAACTCTCAACAGTTGAAAGGCTGATTTTGTTCCTTTCTTTTATGGCCACTTACAATGTGGAACCTGAAACATATTTCCCAGGAAATGGGCTGAGCAACACTTGAAGGACATCTGCCACAGCTTTCTTAAGGGTCTACCCTGGCAAACCATGACTGAGGTGCACAACTCTAGTGTGCTTGTCTTTCCTCTTTCAGTCACTGCTTGGCAAATCTTTAATCTCAGGTAATAACTTCCACTTTCCCAAAGACTGGAAGTGGTTTTTTTTCCCCCACTTTGTTTTTCATTTTTGCGTCATCATCCTACTAACCCAAAAAGAATCATCCATCAAGGGGGAAAGAGAAGAGGGAGAAAAAAGCATGGTGGGAAGAGGTCTTCAAGCAAATTTGACACTGTGCTACCCTTGCCAGAGTTCTGGAAGTAAGATGCAGATGACATGCCTCCCAACATGCCTCCCACAGTCCTGCTGTACTATACTTTTTCATTATTTGATCCACCTGAAAACTCACATAGTCTACTTAATAAATTGTATAGAATCTCACAGCTACAGACATAGATTAGGAAAATGCTAAAAGTCATTTTATGTAATGATGACTTTTTCTAAAAAATAGAAGTCAAAGCTATATTCAAATATAGGCTCAGTAATGATTTTCTTTTAAGCTTCCTCATGAAGAATATAAAGAAATCCACCTGTAAGTTTTTTCCTATATTTTTTAATGTACACTTAAGATCTTTTAAATCTTTCTCAAACATTATTTGAGGAAAAATTGAAAAACCATATTTGGAGTTTGGATTTGTTTGTTTTATTGATTCTAAGTCATTTTATGAAACAATCTACTTTTTAAAATATCACTTTGTTCAGCTAAGTATTATTTGGTTTACTATAAAGTTGAATCATTAGGGAAATCATTTTTAGTAAGTTAAATGCTAATTTTTCAGAATGTAATTCAAGCCTCCAGATTTTTTTTTTTTAAGACAGAGTCTCACTATATATTCCAGGCTGGCCTGGAACCTACTATGTAACTCGAACTTGTGATCCTCCTTGCCTCAACCTATGCAGTGCTGGGATTACGGACATGAACCACCATGCTTAGCTTTAAGAATATTTTAATACCTAACATTCTAGATACAAAAGAATTATCCCCTGAGCAATGTTCTCAAAGTTTTTACCTTCTCAAGAAGACTTGTACCCATGAAGTAATTTTAAAGCAAATTACTTATTTTTAACTTGGAGATTAAAATAGCATGCTATATTCCTTTCATCAAATTCTCTTGAGTTATATAGGAAGGAAGTCACTTATTTTGTGCTGCCCGATTTCATTGACTAAGGCATAAATTCCCTTAGAAATTCACTTGTAAAAGAGAGTGTGAGTCTATACCATTTCTGCTGTTTTAGCCCCCATTCTAAAATCTAGTGGTAACCTCAGGGCCAATGCTCAATGAAAACAACCTCAAAGACAAGGAACATTTTTGAGATACACTTAATCCTGTCTTTAATAAAGAGTATGTTTCTAAGTCCCAACATCGGACTATGTTCCTTGAATCCAAACTAAGTTTCAACTCTGAATTACTGCCAGAAAGGCTCTCTGCATTGGTTGTGTAGATACCTGTTGCTGTTTTTTGCCACTTGCCTCTTAGTTTACCAGTTAAGTCTATTCTGCCTTTTTTTGCTTACCCATTCTCCATTTCTCCTCTATCTAAAGTCTGAAGAACTCTTGCTTATTTCTACCAGCCTAAAATTCATTCTAAAAAAACAGTCAGACTCACCCTAGCAAACTCCAGGCTTCCCCTGAAAAGGGTTACTATCCTTCAAATAAACTGGGAAACTGCCACTCTACCACATTTCTTGTCACACCAAGGTAATCCCCAGCCCAGTCACTACCTAGCATTTCTCAGCATGGAAGAGTTTGCTCTTTCCTTTTCTTCATGCAAGAGGGTGCCACAAACAGTTATTCTTGGGCTTGCATAAAAGAGTCAAGTCTATGGAGAGGTATCAGATTAGGAGCTGTTTGGATTCATAGTAAGGGGAATAAATAGCTTTTATGAATTGGAGAAATGAATTCCTAGTTTGGTTAAGAACACATTCTCCACCTTATTTCCTGTTCAATAAATGGAGTATATTTGTGGATATAAGCCAAAGGTTTTATGAATAGTCCCTTACTTTCCTCCATCTGTTAGGAACATTTTTCAAACATAAATTAAAAATAAATCCCTACAAAAATTTGTATGTTCTCACGCTGCTGTTAGGGGCTCAGTTTTATAGCTTTTTGTCATAAGTCTCAGCTGAGTTTGTATTTGATTGAATACTTTTAACAGAGTCAATCTTCAGACAAAAAAAGTATTCTTATTATATTACACATTTTTCTCACCATTAAGCAAAAAATTTGAGATTTCAAACATCAACCCTTTTTAATCACTTTGCTATTTCTACCATGATATGTCTAAGATCCTTAAATAAAATCTTCAAAATATTCATCACAAATCTGATACTTCATAAGACAAACTGACTCTGCTGAGCAGTTTTTGGCTAATTCATTTAGTATCTACACTGTTAGTACATTTTAACTTATAAGAAACAAAAACAAGGTAACTTGGACAAATACTTGAGTAACAAAGCAGACACATTTGAGTCCTCAAAAGTTTTATCACAAATGATTAAATTTCTTGTGGTAAGATGATATGCACATGTAAAATTCATGAGCAAATTCTGTTTTCCTTTTGTGTAGCTACATTAAAATAATATTTTCTACTTCGTCTATCTAAAACCAGCTGCAGAATTGGAAAGCAGTTATTTGGGGAGCAAGGGGAATTGTGGAGATGATTTCTTTGTATTCCTCTGTATTATTTCTGATGACTTGCAAAGATGTAATTTTGTATAGACTTCATTTTAAAATACTTCATTACTTCAGTGTGAAATTTAAATCATGAAAAATACACAATCGAGCCAAGGAGTTAGGCAGTAATTTGACAGATATTCCAATGCTTATTGTATATGGTGAATGGTAATAAAAACCAGTTCACATTCTACTATTTCCTTTTTCATTTTTTTGGAATTATTGTCAGCTTTCTCATTCCTCCACATTGTTGTCTGCTGTTTACTATGAAGGCAATGCATTACACAGCTCATTTGAAATCTTTTTAACAGTGCTAGTATGGTAACAGTTCCCTTGACAGGCTCATAAATACATAACGTCAATCTCTGAAGGTTTTCCCAGTAAGTACATCACAAAAGAAATAAATGTAAGAAGAACCTGATTCATGAACTGAATTTTATCAGTAGAATAGTAAATGAATACTCCTAAATGAATGAAGACTGTTGGCATAGATCTTTCTCTTCATCTTTCTCTCTCTCTCTCTCTCCTCTCTCTTTCACACACATACACACAGACACACACACACACACAGACACAGACACACACAGAGCACATCTGCAGGAAAATAGTAGATCAGGTCCTTGTGCTCCACAAAGTTTGTTTTTCAGATAAGGTCATATACTTTTGATCAAGCTGGCCTAGAACCATGATCCTCCTACTTCCACCTCCCAAGTGTCTGGGATTATAGATATGAACCATCACATCCAACTTGTTTTTGAGATAGGGTCTCACTAAATTTTGTTTAGGCTGGCCTCAAACTGTGATCCTCCTGAATAGTCGGGATTACAGGCATGAGCCACCATACCCCAGCCCTCAACTTTACTTTCTTAAAGTAAAATAATTTCACTGAGGGAAGCAAGAGGGAAAAGTCTCAGGTAGAAAAACAAGAAAAGGAGGAAATAAGTTAATTGCCCCATATTATAGAATGTAAATAGTTACGGTACTGACAAAGAAACTGTAATAGCAACATGATCTGCATTAGTCATGCGTGCATTCATTTTATCATTCAACAAACATCCATCCAATTTCTACTCTGTGCCAGGGATATGACTAGGCTTCAGGTGTACAAAAAAAAAACAGACAATCCTCCACCTTCAGAAATCAATAATCAGAAAGTATAATGACAGATAGAATGACAGAGGTTAGCCCAAGGAAGGAAGAAAGCCCCCAAGGAATGAATATGCTTTGTTTTATGCTTGTTTAGATATAGCTAATGTATTAGATTTCTTTCTCTAAACTTCCACTTTGGCTCCCAAACAAGCATATCCTTTGTAAGTAGCTGTACTAAGAAGCAGTAAAATTATACTTAAATTATGTTGATGCTTATTATGTAATTATTTTTGTAACTCAGGGATGTGACTTAGCTTTTCAATTGGCAGCCATGATAACTTGTATTTTTTTTTTTAGCTAGCATTTACCCTCCTATCTCATTCCCTATACCATGGGAGAAATATTCTTTGCTACATTGACAAAAGGCTTGACCATGTGACTTTCTTCACCCAATGGAACATGAACAGGTAGAACACATCCCACACATGCTTACACAGGTTTTAAATGTGCTTGTCTGATTTGGCTTGGCCTCTTCAGCCCCTGACATCAACCCAAAGAAAAGCTTTCCCCAAATCATCCCTGACCTAAAGAGCCGAGGGAGCCCAGCAAAGCTACAGACAATCCAAAGACTTATGAGCACAAAATAGAGCTTTTAAAGCATATGATATTATTTAATTTTTTTGTGTTTAATTGGTGCATAAACACTGTGCCTATTTGTTGAGTTTGGTGTGATATTTCAACACATGTATGCAATGTTTCAGGAGCAGATCAGGGTAATTGGCATATCCATCACCTCCATGAAAGAAATCTTGATTAGTATAAGCCAAAGTTTGGGGTTGGTTCTTACTGCAGGAAAAAATTGACAACTCCAAGAGTCAATTTACTAAGCTCACATGTGTGAAGAGCCAGAAGCAATATGAACACAGGACAGGATATTTGAATTGAGTTTCAAAACAAAAAGAAGCTAATGTTAGCCAGGCATGGTGGCTCACACCTGTAATTCCAGCTACATGGGAGGATCACTGTTTGAGGCCAACCCGTGGGTGGGGGTGGGGGGAAAGCCAGACCCTACCTGAAAAATAACAAGAAAACCAAGGGCAAAAAGAGCTAGTGGCGTGGCTCAAGTGGTACAAGACCTTGATTTCAAACCCTAGTACCACAATTAAGAAAAAGAAAAAGCTTATATTATTCATGGGCCATGGAGTAAGCTCCATTTATGTCATCCTTAGCGTGACAGTCCAGTCACCTTCTGGAACCAAAGTGTATGGATAGGATGCAAACACTTAGCAACCAGGCAATAACCTACAGATATGTGTGTGTCTATGTGTTCATGTAATTGATAGCTATGCTCTGTCATGAGTCCCGATATAATATAAAATGGAAAAGGATAGTGAGTCATTTTTACAACAAAACCTTTGCCATTATTCTACTTTAATGCAGAAAGTCTCATAAGCAAAAGTTTTATTCTAATAAAATCAAATTTAAGGCTTTAGACAAATTTGTCTATATACCAATGACCACAGAAAATGAAACAAAGGAAGAAAACAGTTACATGACTACAAAGTCACATGAGTACATGCCATAGGTAGGTAGAAAAATAGGAAAACAAACAATATCAGACTTAGTAATTTCCTAATTTGTCCCAAGGTTCTAGATCAAACACTAAGAAAGCTTTCTTGCTCAATACTGTGTCCTAGTAGAACCCCAAAATTTTAAAGGACCTATGAGTAACACTTGCTTGCTATGTTCGTGTGTTTGGCTTTCAGTGTTTGGTTTTGGGGTTTTTCAGTGCTGGGGATTGAACCCAGGACTTTGCATATGCTAGGTGAACACCCTACCACTGAGCTACATTCCCCAGCCCTCATCTGTATGTATTTCTGCTATTCTCACTACATGGCATGTACAGGAAATAAACAGTTGGCTATCTCAAAGCAACCTTCCTGTTTCAGACTTAAAATGTTTTGAAGACTTGTATTTGTGAGTGGAAGAGAATGTACCCATATAAACCCAAATGATATTATGTCATTTTCAATCTGAGTATTTTATATATTGTGAAATCATGCAAGAAAGAATATTTTTATAAAGTGAGAAATGTTTTATAAGCACCAGTGGGATATCAACTTCCCTTCACAAAGACACATATTGGCTCCTTCTTAAAACTATCTGGTATTTGTCATCTAAATGAAAATTATTTTTGCAGCTGATTTTTGCAACAGTTTTCACTGTAGCCTGCAGATGTATTAATGTGTTTTTATCATGTTGACATCGTATTTTAAACAAGTCCATGTCATGTGAGTCCTTGATTATAATAAGAGAAGGGGGCTAATTTCAATTAAAGGAAATACGTGTGATATTTCTTCCAGGAGTCCCTGTGGCCCTTTTCCAGCTTGAGCCTGACTATTGGAGACGGGGGCGGGGTGAGGACACAATCGTCTAAAATACCAACAAAAATATTTTCCTAAAGTTCCCTGAATCAAAGACAAAAAATATGTTTGGGATACACTCCACGATTTATTTGAATTCCTTTGCCTATTCCAAGTGAACCTGTAGCCAAACAAATGAAGCTTATGGTTTCACAGCTGGAGACTTATTGCTGCTTCATTTTATAAAAATAAAACCACAGGTGATTGTGAACCAGTCGGTCTGAATTTGCACTTACAGCAAATAGGTAATGAATTACTTCCTCTATTCTCTCTAGGTACTGAATGGAAGCATTTATCATGAATTCGTCATGTACTGGGTGTATGAGACTGAATATTAAGGCTGAAAAATGCCTTTTTGAGAGGTCATTTTGCCCATTCATTCCTTGATTTGTTCCTCTGCCCTTTTCTTTCTGTATTTATTCATTTGTTTAATAATAAATATTTATTGAGCTCTTCCTGTGGAGTAGGCACTGGGCTAAGATCTGGGAATACAGTGGTAAATAAATAAACACAGGAGGAGCTCCAAAGGCAGATCCAGATCCATCTCAAGTTCACTCATCCATTTATTCATGTTTATTTTCAACACAGAGTGCAATGAAAAGAGTCAAACAGACATGGATTTAATTTGTACCTAACATCTGGGTGATCTTGGGCCAGTTGTTTAAATTCTCAGGGCCTCCATTTTCATGTCTCCTGTCCATCTCAAAGAAGAATAGAGTATTTTACAAAGATAATATAAAACTGCCTGACATTTTGTTCTCCATCCCCACCTCATATCTCACTGTTCCCCACATATGTGATGTCCTAGGAGTATAAGATGGGTAGGATTTTCTTCTCTAGCACTGTGCTTAGTTATAGCTAAGAAGACAGAGAAATAAGAAAAGTTAAATTTCAAATAATAGTCACTAATATTTAATTTATACAAAACATTGTTCTGAGCACTATACAAACAGAGCTTATCCTCTCAGTCTATGAGATAGAAATTGTACCATCTTCTTGGCCGGTGAGGGAATAGGCACAGAAAGTTTGGGAACTTGGCCCCAACAAATAGCGTGTAGCAAGAAAGGATTCAAACTGAGGCTGACACTCTGGATTCTGTGTTTTTAACTACTATACAACACTGCCTCTCAAGGGGAAGCACACACACACACACACACACACACACACACACACACAAGATAACTGTTTTATGAGTGGTTCAAACAGTAAGGGAATGAAGGAAGAGAGACCGGGAGGATTTGATCCGGAACTTTAAAAATCAGCATTTTAATAGAAAGAAATTTAATGACAAGGAGAGGTAGTGGCATTTCAGAAAGCTTTCATTTTATTTCTCTAAAACGTGATTCTTTCATTCCTCCAACCTCCTCCACTAGAGGAGACAGAGAACATAGGCAGGCCTACCTCATTTTATTGTACTTCTCTTTCTGGCACTTACCTGTTACTGCAGCCTTTACAGATTGAAAGCTGTGGCAACCTTGCCTCAAGCATATCTATCTGTCGCTTCTCCAGCAGCTCAGATGGTCTTCAGCATTTTTAGCAATAAAGCACTGTTAAAGTATATACATTTTTAACGTAATGCCACTGAACACTTAGTAGACTACACTGCGGTGTAAACGTAGCTTTTACATACACTGGGGAGCCAAAAAACTTGTGTGACTCATCTTACTGCCTCATCTGCAAGCAAACTCACAGTATCTCTGAACTGTGCCTGTATTTAGAAAAATTAATTTTTTTGAAGCTTTGGACTCATTAAAAATAATACATGCTGATTGTAATAAAAATAAAATATAAAAAGAAACATTAAAAATCACTCCTAATTTAATTAAAATAACCCATTTAATATTTGTATATATTTCCTTTAATTCTTTTCTATACATTTTTATTGTTAAATGTATTCTACATAAAAATTGGCAATGTACTTATGGTTTTTAGTTTTTATGTATATACAGTTTTTAGTTATGTTTCTTTCACCTTAGTTTTATCTTGAGCCACAATTTTTTTTCATTAATACCCTGTCTCCCCTGCTTTGCTATCAAATATCTAATATTTAGTATTTCGCACTTAGTAACACTTAGCACCAATTACATACTTCTTTTTTACATCTTTATCTCCTCTCCTACCTCTGAGCATAGAAGAGAATAATCTCCATGAGGCCAAGAACATATTCCTTTGTTTTCTCCTCTCTCTCCAGTGCCTAAGGCCTAAATTAGTGCTCCATATATTAAATGAATAATCTCAAAGAGGAAGGAATAATGGCACCATCGCAGGACATAATACTTATCTAAAAGTTATTCAAGATGCCAGGCTGGTTGTAATCCCAATATTTGGGAGGCTAAGGCAGTGGGATAGAGAACTTGGGCCAACCTGGACTATATAGCAAGATCCTGTGTCAAGAAAACAAAGTTGTTCAGATAATGTAAGTGCAAAAGTTCCTATCTGTGCACATTACATAGCAATCATTCTTACCTCATATTTAGTACATGTTTCTAGTTATGTAGACTAACATGGCTAACATACAGGTAACGGGATGGGCAGTTCTGTTAGTGGAAAGCTGGTCCCTGGGCCTCAACACCAATTCACAGATAATGAGAGCAGGGTATTATGGAAAAGGAAATAAGGTTTATTATTTGTCAGACAAAGAGGAGGACAGGGAGAGTCAACCTCTCAAAGCTTTGTCATCCTCCTTCTGAGAGAAAGTGTCTACTTTTTTTAAAGGAGAGGTCAGGAATTCAGTTTGAGAACATAAGAAATCCTGAGTCGGTGCTGGCCTTGCTTCTCCAGGTGTCGGGCACCTCATCTCTGATGCTGTGTGTCCTGGCTGACAGGTTTACTTTCTTGAGGGTCAGAGAGAGTTAAGGGGTGGAAGACTGCCTGATTTAACTGAAGAGTAAAGGAACTTAACCTTGGGCTTGCCAGTATGTAGTCAGAGGGGGAAATTATCAGTTGGATCAACAAGTAGACCTAATTGGCCACATGCAAACTGGCCACACCAAGTTTTTCCCTTTTGTGGTCCACGCACTGTCAATGCGTTCCTTCCATTTCTGTGGAAAAGAGGCATTGTGATCACCTAACCGTTTCCTGACTGACTTAACGCATGGGTCCAAGTGAGGAGTCAGTGCTCTTCAGCAAAGGCAGCTTCTAAGCCCCCCTGTTACATTACAATTCCCATGAGCAGTGGATTAGAGGCCTGTAGCTTATCCATTGTTTTCTTCTCATCAGGAGTCTCCCCCAAATCTCAATTTTCCTGACTTTTTATTATCTGCTTCATCCTGCTTGTTTTCCTTGTACCTCACCTCAGGCATTTCCTGCTTTCCTGACTTCACTGCTTTCTGAAACAATATTTGTTTTCATTGATAGTCTGCAGTTTTTCAAACACATTCACTTTCTGTTTGAACTTGATTTCACTTTGATTGATGTTTTGTTGGTTTGTTCAGCTAGCTAGGTCTTTTAATGCCTGTCCTTGCCTTCAATTAAATTAATAAGCAATTCCCTACATTAGGTGGTGAACCACGCACCATGTGAATGCCCACGTTCCTTTGCAATTAAAACTATATCAGGGCTGGCGAAGTGGCTCCAGTGGTAGAGTGCCCGCCTAGCAAACGAGGCCTGGAGTTCAAGCCCCAGTACTGCCAAAAGTAAATAATAAAAAATCTGGGTCATTGGAAATGTTTACTAATAATCCTTTCTCACAGTTTTATCAATAAAGGTTCCTTCACACCCATTCTTTTTACACATGTATACACCAACATGAATATAACGTTTACATTTTTAATTCAATTCAATGCTATAAAACTGACTTAAATAGGATAACATATATGAAAACACTTGGTAAACTTTCAAGCACTGTGTATATACTCTCCTGATACATCACCAGGCTGATGCACTCAGTCACTTATATGCAGCATTCTCCATATGGAAACCCTTCTAGTGCTAGAAGACTGTCATCAAATCCTCATTTGAGGATTCTTCCAGGATGAAGAAGCCCAGTTTGTTTAAACTTTCCTCCTGTAAATCTCTTTTTCCATCTCTTAATGATCTATGGCTTCTCTGATGGATCATCTTGCCAATCTTTGTTACCAGGATGAGCTTACAAGTGAACCTCACTTTATTAAATAAAATATTTTCTATATGAAAATAGGGTCTTTACAAACTGTTATATTACAGATGCACTAACAGAGCTGTAGTTTCTTAAAGACATGCCACAGAGAGGAAGGAGGCTTTAGAAAAGAACTTAGGTTTATGGAGTACTCTGCTGCACTGCTTATCTGAAAGGTGACCTTGTTGCTTGAGCCTCTCTAAGCCCTTGTTTCTTATCTGTAAAGCAGAGACAACCATCATCTCCTCCTGCAGCAATGGCCAATGGTCACCGTCAGGGTGATGGGGCACATTGAGGATATGTAGCAGTGTTTTCAGTCTTCGCAATGACTGAGCTTGTTGTTGCTATTAGTGAGGCGCTGGGCAGGGTGTGGGAGTGTAAGAAGAGACATATGTGCCCTGTAATGCCTGGGCCAGCCCTTCATAACTACAAACTGTCTTGCCACAATGTGTTACTGGTGCAGCCATCGGGGGAGCAGGGTCTTCCATATCTGCCTTAGATAAACTGGTAGGCACTAAATAATAGGACAGGGAAGGGTGGTAATGTTTAAAATACTCAACACTAAGAATCCATCAGACCCTGTAAAAATAATCATTTTTAAATTGTTTCTTGTAAAAGTCTGTCTAAATCAAATCTGAACTTTTCCTACTACGTAGAAATCATCTTAAAATCTCTGATCATTTTACCATCTGGATTAAGAGACTTCCATTAATGACTTTAGAAACAAACTAGCTGATCTCCATTTTTTGTCTGCATTTCTAATATATGGTCAAATCAACTAAGTCATATTCCCAAGGTTAAGTTATATCAGATAGTTCTTTGTATGTATCTGTGTTAGTGAGCTTTCTGTTACCATATCAAATATCTCAGAAAAACCAACTTATAAAAAGGAAAGGTTTATTTTGACTCATTGTTTTGGAGGTTTTGTCCATGACTAGTTATTCCTGTTGCTTTTGGTCCTGTGGCAACACAGTACATCATAGCAGGAGCATGTGACACAGGAAGTGTTTTAACCTGATAGCAGTGTGGCGAAAGAGAGAGAGACCAGTGCTTCACAGAACTCTTCAAAGGCAAGTTCCCACTAGGTACTACTTCTTTAATATTATTATTTGGAATTTATTAATGGTACAAAGGGGTTTCATGTGAAAATTCCATATTCATCCAGTGTATTTTGAACATGTTCACCCCCCTTAGTCTAGTATATATATATATATGTTCATATATAAACTCATTGACCCTCTTCACCCCTGACATCATCTCCATTTCCCCTCCCCTTCCCATTGAAGCATCCCCCCAACAGTGTTCCTTTTGCACTTAAGCCCATTACTATTGTTATCTTTTTAGATCTAAGTTCTGCATGTGAGTGAAATATTTGGCCTTTCAAGCTTGGCTTCTTTCACTCAATATGATGATCTTCAGTTCTATCCATTTTCCTCCAAACGGCATAATTCCCATTCTTCTTTATAGCAGATTAATACTCCGTTGTGAATATATCCCACATTTTTAAAATCCATTCATCAGTTTTGAAGGGCCACCTCTCAAAAGCCAAGCTGAGGACCCAGCCTTTAACACAATCTGCCATTGGGAGACATTCCAGATCCAAACTACAGAAGTATTTATTTCTTATTCTAGCTGCTGCTGGGGGAGCCAGATCTGCCTGGACTCTGACAACGTTGACATAAGTCTAAGTTGAAATAATTGTACCTTCTAGTTTTGCTATTCACCTGTCTCTACCCATCTCAGGACTCCCTTTGCACTGAAGGCCCTCTGGACCCTACATCCAGTACTTGGGCCAGTACCAAGACACATGTGACCTGAAAGCACAGTAGTGAGCCTATCATCCTGTAGACAACAGACAATGGGAAAATCTTCCTCTCTTCTATTCCTCCTCCCTAAGGAAGCAGACCTGAGATGAGCTTATTCTGATCATTATGAACACCATCTTTCAACCCAGCAATCAATCACACTTTGCACCAACTAACACATACTATCATCACTTTGACAGTCCCTCCTTCCCTGCTATACCATCTTTGTCCTTGACTTTTCTTCCCTGGGATTGTACTCCCTAATGAAGTAAAAGTACATAAACTGTCTGCTTTAGGTCCTGCTTTTAGAAGATCCAGGTTAGGATACAAGCCAAGTGGAAACTTCATAGTCATCTGGTTAATTCAGACCAATCTCTTGCAGAGATCATTTGGAGTAATTTACAACACAGGATGTTAAGTACAGAAGAACAGTCATACTGTCAAGTGACAAACATAATGAACTGTTGTCACTGTCTACCCATTGATTGCTTCCTACTCTCCAAGATAACAATTTCATAGAATCTCTATGAAAGAGATTCCTACCCCATCCCTACCACATTCAAATGACAATGTCTCTTCAAATTTAATTGAGAGTAGAAGCCTTCAGATAGGCACTCCCTCATAATCTTATCACCAGATTCAAAGTCGTATCTGTATCTGCCCTCAACTCGCCCTCTCCTATTTCAACTCATGAAGTGTCCTTGGTCTTATTACAGCCAACTCTTCCTTACAGATCTGGTTTCCTCTGTCCTTCTCACAGGTTTGATTCCCCTGGTCATTTCCCACTCCTGTCAGCTATATCTCTCTTACTGTACTGGATCATTCCATTACATTCATCTTTAAAAGACTTTCCTAAGCCTTATAGTGCCCTCCAGTATTTTTCACTTTTCCCTTCAAACTTCTCTAAAGAGGACGCTGTCCCAACTTTCTCACCTCCTATTCGCTTCTCGACTCACTTTAATGAGGCCTCTGGCTTCACTTCCTCACTGAACCTGCCCTTATTGAAGTCACTAATGATTTGTCTGTTGCTCAGTCTCATGATTGTTTTCATTTTAACTCAACCTTCTCTTCCTAACACACTCTCTTTCAACTCCACCCACATGCTGCTGCTTCCCTATATCTCCAGGTACTCCTCGTCCTCTGCTTTTGGGCTGTTCATTCTGCCAGTCCTCAAGGCCTCTCTCTCCTTGCTGCATACTTAGGATTCTCATATACACCTGTGAATTCAAATTACACCACTTGCACATGACTCATAAAATTTTGTTGCCAATCAAGACCTTTTTCTCCTTCTGGTGCTCACTAACTTCTCTTAGACTCTCAAATACACCTCGATGTTAGCCTGCCCCCTAAAAAGCAACTCATTGTTTCTGCCCCAGCCCCTCCTCTGCCCCAACCCATGACTCTTTCAGTGTTTCCTTTCTTGGTGATTGAAGGTGCTGTCCATCAATTATTTACACAGAAACATGGTAAAGAGAAACCCTCATTAACCGATCCTTCACTGATGACTATCATCGGATATTTTTAGTATTTTAATTAATTTAATTTAATATTAAATCTATTTAAAAATATTTCTTCAGCCTGTGTAATTTGCCTCACCACTGCCACCAGGGGGCATGCGTATCTCTTGCCTGGACTGTTCCAATTTGTGTTTACCCAGCAGCCCAAAAGTGCTCCTTTTACCCTATTGCTTAAAATGCTTCAATGGACTCTATATATCTTAGAACAAAGTTAAGGCATGCTTAACCTCACCTCCACGCCCTGTATTTTTTAGCCTCTTTCCGGTTTATTTTCTCTTAACTCATTGGCTTTCTTTCACATTCAAACTGCAGAACCTTAGAATGTGCTTTCCCTCTGCCTGGAGTGCTCTTGGACTAGCTAGTGCCTCCTCAGCCTTCAGGTATAAGTCTAGCAATCATTTTTTTTTAATTCAAGCACTCCCTGATCTTCCAAGCAAGTCATATTCCTGTTATATACTTTTGTCTTGCATGAAGATACCAGCAATAAGTATAATAGCACATGTTCAAAAATCGTTCACAAGGTTTTGAATTAAAGCAGTAGCTTTAGGGTTAAAAGTCAGAACTCAATTTGAAACCTACTTAGGAGATAAAATTATTTTAATTTTATGTCTACATCAATTGTGGAAGGAAACAATTGGTAGAAATCTCTAAATGTCTGACTTATTTTACTGGACAGATAGAGGTTCCATTAAGTAAAATGACAAATTAAATAGGTTTGCAAGGGTGACTATCAGTTGTTAGCTAGCAAAGTTACATATTTATTTACACTTTGACTTGTAAAACTACCCTAAAATAAATGAAATGGCCAGAAAACTCTGAAAACAACTCAATGCCATCTATAGGAAAATAGATGAGCCTGCTATGCTGAGCCATATTCATGTAATAGAGCACCAAGTATTGTAAAAAAAAAAAAAAAAGAAAAGAAAAGAAAGAAAGAATAAAGATTTCTAAACATTACCATGAAGTTATCTTTGGGATATATTGCCAAATGTGAAAAGTGGAGAATGTGTATATGCTATGATAAATGATAGCATTTATCAAAGCAAGAGTGAGGAGAATTCAAATATATATTAGCACTTGCTAATATTTAAAAAATTAGCTTTGCTTCCCAATCAAGCAACCCAAACATATACACATAAAACCCCAAATAACACACAAAGTCACAAACCATAGACATTTTGAATTGTTACCAATAAAGGAAAGGCATAATGCTACAATACAGGTCTGATGAAGTATTAATTAATCTAATGAGGAGTTTTGGAGCAAATGGGTACAAATGGCCAGACTGCAGTACACTGTATTAGTCTGCTTGGGCTGCTATCACAAAATACCACAGTCTGGGTGCTTAAACAACAAAAAATGACTCTCTTGCATCCTAGTAAGTGCTCTCTCTGTGACTTCTCAACATAGTCTTTCCTCTGTGCTTTCTAGCAAGAGCGATAGAAAAAGAGAGAGGGAGAAAAGAAGAGATGTCCAAACACTATAAAATGGGAAGTTAGGGTTCTAACATAACTTAAGGTGGGATGGGGACACAGAACTTAAACATTCATTCATTCTATAACATGTGCTGTGTTTGGTGATTGGCTTGAGGTTGCCTGGAAGAAGCAAAATCTTGATTATAAAATCCAAGTGAATCCTGAAAATGCTGAAACTGGTGAGTTTCCTTTTTGCAGTTGCAACTAAGCAACAAATTCATCCATTCTTCTTCTTCTTCTCCTTCTCCTTCTTTGTTTCTTGATACAGGGTCTTGCTATGTAGCTCAGGCTAGCCTCTGTCTCTCCATCCTCTTGTCTCTTATTCCTCAGTGCTGAGATTGCAGGCATGCACCACCACACCTAGTTAGCAAGTTTTTTCTTGAAGGGAGAGGTGGGGAGTACCTCTGTGGTCATGACAGTCCACCTTTGTGCCTCAGAATCTGCTTCTTTCCAGAGAATATTTTCTCCAGGACTTGCGGCTGTGGTAGGGTACCTGTTTATGCAGTTTACTTGTGCTCTCTGGTCCTGCTTCTGCTTGATTCCAGATGTGACACTTCCACCTTATGGTGGCCTGCTACTGGAGCTGCTCAACTTTATGACTTGATGGATGCTTCTTAACATTTGGCCACTTAGTATACCGTATCACTCATTCCATATCTACCAAGACTCAGTAGCCCGCTAGGAACTGTTTCTCAAGAGGCACGCAGTTCTCTGCTGAAGACCCGTGCCTCTGGTCCAGAAGTCCAAGGGCCTACATTGTGATTCTCTCACAGAGCTTGCCACAAACTTTACACTATAATTTTTCCCACCACTGATACTTCTAACAACATAAAGTCTGTCAATCTGTTAGCCTAAGAGGCAGAACTGTTTGTATCACAAACAGCAGTGTGCATCTTGCAGCAGTGTGCATCTGCTGAAGAACTTTCCTATTCCAGGCTCCACTCAAAGCTGACAGACTTCATGATACCCAGTATTCCTAGGTGTGGAAGAAAATGCCTTCAGAACACAAAGAAGTCTGCCATGTATTATGCTTCCATCTTTATGGGAAGAAGCAAGATGCATTACTTTGTGTTCTGCTTTGGAAGAATTTTCCAGAGTGTGCCTGGCCACTGGAGCTCTACAATGTTAACAAAATGTCAGGTCCCTGAATTATAGGGTTTACCCCCCAGCCACTGGAGTGCACATGTCTTACCAAGACACTTCTTGTTCATCTTGCCAAATTTGTGCAATGTCATTAATGGGTTAGTGTGATATTTTACACAACATCCAGAAAGTCCAAATCTCTTTGGACTGTTAACATCAGACAACAGAGGAGATAATACAATCCTGGACACCAAAGTATAAATTGACATAGCTGTACATTCCATGTGAAAGGATTCTGATCCTCTTGCTTTATTACGTTTTTTTGTTGTTGCTTTTGCACTACTGGGGTTGGAACTCAGGGCCTTATACTTGCAAAGCAGGTGCTCTGTCACTTGAGCTACACTTTCAGCCCGAATTCTGATCTTTTTTCTTCATTGGGGTAAAAAAAAAATACATACTTCAAGCTAATGACCACATACCCTGCACCTCAGGCTATGGTAGTCTGCTCTGGTATAGAGACCATGTCTAGCATGTTAGCTGCAACTGAGGCTATTACTTGGTGGAGTTTGCCATGGTCTATCTTTACTCTCTAGGATCGTCATCTGGTTTTCACAGAGGCCAGACTGCCTGGACACATAGACGCATGACAGGAACCACTATGCTTGAGATGCTTAAGTATAACACTAGTCCATTCCATCCTTTTTGGGATATAATGTTGTTACCATGGATACGGGGTTGGGGTAGAGCAGAATTAGAAGCTTCCACTGGACCTTCCCTACTATCACATTTCTTGGTTCATTGGCTAGGGTTACTTCGAATGCCAAGTGTGTGCATCTGAATTATATATTTCATGACTGTACAGACCTAGTACACTAGTTTTAAGCCAGATTTTGACCAAGAATCTACTTACTGCCTGGCCTGGCCCTCTTTTGTGTCTACTCTACAGAAGGTTATGATGACATGGGATTTCTAACAATAGGAGCAGTGTGTGTGTGTGTGTGTGTGTGTGTGTGTAGGGAGAAAGAGGGGCAAGGATTGATTATAAGGGATTGTGACATGTGATGTGATAGTGGAGATTGGCAACTCCAAATTCTGTAGGACAAGCTGATAGGCCAGAGACCCACTGAAGAGTTAATACTGTACCTCAAGTCCAAAGGAAATCTGTAGATCGAATTCCTTTTCTTCTGAAGGATCTATCTTTTTCTCTTAAGTCCTTCAACTGATTGGGTAAAGTCTACTCACATTAAGAAGGATAATCTGCCTTACTGAAAGTCTAGTAATTTAAATTGTATACACATCTAAAAATACCTTCACAGCAACAGCTAGACCAATATTTGACCAAATACCCACCACTATAGCCTGGCCAAGTTTGCAAAGTGAAAAATCACATTATCCATGTCAATTGTCAGACCCTGATGCCAAGAATTTTCAAAATATGCATCGGTCCTTTCTCCAGTACACAGTCACCCAAGTAAATGAACATGATTTAATTTCTTTTGGAATTGACTGAG
The DNA here is from genome assembly GCF_047511655.1 of Castor canadensis. Lineage (NCBI taxonomy): Eukaryota > Metazoa > Chordata > Mammalia > Rodentia > Castoridae > Castor > Castor canadensis. Next base: position 117,694,937 of record NC_133392.1, read on the forward strand.
ACAATTTGAGTATATTTGCTGTGATGTTTCAGGGTCTTTTTTCCAGGAGACAAGTCACCTCTTCCTCTAATAATGTCCAAGTCAGTAATTTATTACCTTTTAACTCTAAATGCATTCTTTGTCTCTTACCCTATGCTAATGGATGGAATTGTATGAAGTATTTATCTTCTACACTGAGAAAAATGCTGAGGTTTCTCAGTAGAGAGTGCTAGAAAAACAGTAAGGAGAAAAGGGTTGCTTCTGCTCCTGCTCTGGTATGGTCAGTGCTGTAATCAGTGGAGTGGTCAGTAGTGTTCTGCCCTGGCCATAATACCAGAATGCACAGCCTAGCCTGACAACCTTCACCCCACTTTCTTCTGCTTGCCTCTACCCCTTGACCAGAGGTTTGTCTCCTACATTCCTGCTACTCCTGTGACCTTCTCAATGTTCTCTGCATATGATCTCCTGCTTCAGGTCTGCCCTCCCTCTCAAAGATGTGTCTCACTGCCTTTCCTGAAACTGGACCGGCAATACCCTGGCAATACAGCTAGTATCTCTGCCATTCAGTGGGTGCAACTATAACTTCAACAAGGTCTGAGCCCCAGACTGCAGTGGAAAACTCCCCCTTTACGAGCTTCTCTTTCCTTGGATACTGTCCCTCACCTTCGAGCTTCCTTACATTTTATACTTAATTGTTTATGGTAGCTTAGTTGTTCTTTATTGAACATCCTGTTTTAAGTCACTGCATGGTTTCTATCTCCTGATTGGACCCATGCTGATACTGAATAGGCATGGTCCTATATAGGCAGAGGAAGTTAGGATTTGGAGATCGATTTTGCCATGCTCTTGGGCTTCTGTGTAGGGCTGAGCATATTGCTAATGGGAAATAGGACACAAGTACCCACGGCATCACAATTAATCAAGTTGTGGTTGACTGTGATGAAGTGCCAGATGAACCAAATGCCTTGAAGACTCAAGTGGCTGCCATGCCTGACTAAGATGGCAGAATAAATATAAGAACCATGTGAGGGAATGGATTCTTTTGAGAGCACTTTAGCACTAACAGAGAGAAAATGACAAATTCAGCCCCATTAACTTTTGGCTCTCTTATCTGTGAAAGTTGTTTTCTTCTGCACCGGGGTATGCACACATATTAATACTGGTTGTGATTTGCTTGGGCCCCGGAAAGTTGCTTCCTGCTTGCCCAGTGGCTGTGGAACTGCTTGACCTTAGAAATCAGAGAGCCTCTATCATTCAGTGGGGTGCAACTGTACCTACACCACTGGTTTCTATAGGTGTGTACTTATTTGTTCTTCCTTGAGTATACTTCCTTAGCCTTAAGTATATTTATATCTTTTAGTACTCTTGTCATAGCTTGCTAGGCAGATACTCTACAGCTTGAGGCATTTCCATATCCCAAAAGTTCATTCTTCCTTCCTTCCTTCCATCCTTTCTTCCTTCCTTCCTTCCTTCCTTCTTTCTTTCTTTCTTGTACTGGTGATTGAACCCAGGGCCTCGTGCTTCCTAGGCAAGCACTCTACTACTTGAACTCTACCTACAGTCCTGAAAGTCCCCTGTTTTAATCACTTAACCAAAGCCCAGGTCTGACATGTGGTACGAGTCCAGAAACTGATCGCGGAGTCATAAATTTGTTTGAGGCAATGTTCCTAGCCCTGTGCTTACCCATTCTTGCGTCATGTGCTCACAGATGGAGAGCAGTCCTTTTTTGGATGCCCATCTATTTGTCCACAAGGGTGGTGTGTTCTATTAACCATATTTATATCTCTGTGAGCCAAGACCCCATGGATTCATACCAACCTTGCCCTTACCCGTGATAAATGTGTCTTCTGGTAGTTAAGTACTACCCTTAGCCTCATTCTTCTTTCTGTCAGTGAGCCAAATCCTCAGCCCCTGCAATGGCTCTCTGCCCTGGCCTTTAAAGGAAACCCACAACTAAACTTCTTAGCAATGTTGGTATTTTTGTCACTGGCTTATTCCTGATGGTTTTGGTAAATTGTGTGATCTTTGGGACTTTTTTTGGAACAAAATTCTCCCAGGGTCTTTTAACCTCACATGATGTACCTGTTCCTCTATATTTTCTACCCCTACTATACACCACAAAAGCTCAATCATTTCAACTTACTGTAGCACAAGTTCTAGCTTTCTTCTGCCCCCCAATAGTGAGTTTGCATTGTCCTCTGGGTTTCTTGGAAGGGTGTTAAGTCTAGTGTCTCATGGGAACTCCCCCAAGGCAATAAATTCTCCCTTATTCCACCTTGCATCCCAGTCCCCTTTGATACAATGTTCTCAAATTCTAGTCCCTCAGGTACTCCCCTGGCTCCATCTGGAACATGCTAATTCCTGCTTCTCAGGCTCAGCAGGAGCCCTGCTGGGTAATTCTGTGTGTAAATAATCTTTCCATTATTCTAACAAATACCTGAGATAATCAACTTATAAAGAGTAAAGGCCTGTTTTGGCTCATAGGTTTTGGGGTTCAAGTTCATGGATGGTTGGCCCCATTGCTTTTGGGTCCATCATGAGGCAGCACAAGGCAAGAGTGCATAGAGGAGCAAAGCTGTTCATCTTAAGGCTGGGAAACGAAAGAAAGAAGGGCCCCACTTCTTGGAGGCATACGGCCAATGACTAAAAATGTTCCACTAGGCCTCACCTTTTAAACTTTCTACCACCTCCCACTGGAACCACAAACTGAGGGCCAAGCTTTCACTATATGGGGCTAGGGGACATTTAAGATGCAAACTATAGCATTTTGTCATTCTACATAACTATTGACTTGACATCTTGGGCCACTTGCACTGTGGAGGTCTCTAGAATGCCTTCTTTCTTGAAGAGAGTGAATGCCAGCTCAATAAGGAGGAGTAGGCCAGCTATGTAGGCTCTGAGAGATTAGATAAATTCAGAGGCATCCACTTAAATATCCCCATTCATGGCTCAGGATCCCAGGTTTTCCCAGCCTGTGCCCTGACATTGCCATAGTAGGCTTTTTTTGGTTAAATGTTGCATTGTCTATGAGCTAGACAACTCTAATCAATCCTGAATATGCTGGTTTTTGGTTTTCGTTTTTTTAGCACTTTCTGCTGAGATAATGGCCTCTTCCTATGACACTAACAAGGTTCTCAGGCATTCACAATTAACTTTGCATTTTTAATAGCCTCAGCTTTTCCCTTAGTAGAGTATAAAGAAGCCAAAGGAGAAGGGTCAAAGGATATTTCATGTAAGGCAATAACATTAAGAGAGGCAGGGAGGCATCTTAAATCTATCAAAAGTGTGGCAAAAGTTTAGTGAGTCTTGCAGGGAGTGGGAGAGGAATAGACAGATTATTTAGGAGAGAATAGATCACAAATATTCTCATAGCTTTAATGTAGCAAAAATGACTAAGGAAAGGATGCTTAATGAAACTGGGGTACACCCACGACTTGAAATGATGTTAGGAAGACTGTGCAGCAGTGAGGGAGGAAGTGCCTATAATATGTTAAATGAAGAGTCAGAATATAAATTGATGTTTATACACACTCTAGTATGAGAATGAAATACACCAAAATGTGAAAAGTGATTTACTAAATGTTGTAAGAAATGGGTAACACCCCTCTTTTATATTCCAGATATTTTGTACTTTGACACTAAAGAAAAATGGTTTTAAGGAAAATGCCAGTATATCAATGCCTTGGTTTTCTACCTATAAATGGGAATTGTGATAGTACTTATCTTTAATGTGAGAATTAAACTGAAAATAATGTATATGAGCCTTTAGCAGGATAATGCCTGGACCATGTAATTTTATTCCTAACTGGACCATTGTTGTATTTGTGCATGATAATTTACTATGCTGCATTGTGTAACATTCCTAGGTCTTAATCTCTATGTGTGGGTAGTGACCCCCAATTTTAGCACACTTATAGTGACTATGAAAAAGTATCACACATTTCCATATGTATTTGGTTGAAAACCGCATGTGAAAAAAATCATACATTAGAAAGTTCTAGAATGAATATATTAACTCAAAGCTTTGTTTTCCTTAGCTCTACTTCTTTGATGAAACAGAATCCTTTATACATGAAACAAAACAAAACAAAAACAAGGTGGTGTGGTGGACAGTGCAAGGTCTGAGGATGAGATCTGGAATCTTAGTTTTTCTCCACTTTAAGCAAATCCCCTAGTACCTCTGCTTAATTTCCTGCTTATAAAATGAGGTAGTTGTCCAAGCTAGCATCAAGAGTCTTTCCACCTCCATGAGTTGTGCATTAAAGGAATACTTTTGCTGAGGCATCTTCTTTCTGTGGCCAAAGTGGACACTCAGACTAGTTTTGCAGCTCATGAATTACGGGAAGGAGTTCAGATTCTATCTCACTTCCTGCTAGATGCAATCAAATAATGCAGAGGTCAGGGTGACAATGCCTAGGAAGAATTTAAACAGTCTCCTGAACTTTATAAATGGAGATTTTTTTATTGGCCTATATGAGCAGTCAATCTTGTGTTTTCCTCTTTATCCTTTTCTGTTTGGAGGAATCTGCTTGCTTGATTTAGAATATTACTGTATACTTCTTTCCTCATTTGTCTGTTTTAGAGATTTGAGCATTTTAATTAACAAACATGAAGAGTTAATTCTATAACTGGAAATTCTAGACCAAAGTCCCAACTTTGGGACTTCCAACGTGTCAGGTCTAGCCATCTGCCCCAATACAGCAAGTAAAGAAACAAGTCGTGATGAACGGTGGAGAAAAGAGATTAATGACAAGGAAAAGGCACAACACAGGAAGAGGCAAAGTAAGCACATCTTCAGAGTGCAGACACGAGCTTTAGGTTCAAACAGAAAAAGAATTGGGGCAGGGGCGAGAGGTATGTGTAATTACAGGGTCCAGTCAAAGATGTGGCCCAGGTGATCATTATCTCAGGACAGACAGGCAGCATCCGGTCACGATGAGAGAGGCATTGTTGTCTGGGGGAGCCGTTTTGGTTTTTGTCACAAGATGTTATTGATCAGTCCTGTCCTTCCTGGATTCCAGGGTGGCTACAAGATAACTGGAGAGAGAATGGCTCAGAGGAAAGACAGGCACAAATGGAGGCAGTGATGCCAAGATTTTTTCCTGTTTTTAGTTACCCTCTGGACGTTTTGCAAGCCCAAGTGAGGAGTGAGTGCTTTTTAGCAAAATCAGTTTCCAAGTACCAATTATAATCCTTCATTTCAGAAGGTTAAATCCTAAGGAGTAGTGCCATTGTGTTGTTGAAGTGGAAAATGTTCACCATGAGTTGGGCATTTTAATTAATACGCAATACACCTCTTTAACACACACAGTAACACTGAAAGCAGCTACAGCTCTCATTTAAGAGGTAGGAAACTCAGGAGTGGAACTGATGTTACTTGCCCATGGTCACACCTGCTAGTAAGGAGTTAAGTCTGACTCCAACTCTTAAATATAACAATATCAAGATTGACCAAGCAAATCATTTTGCCATTTCAAGGACACTCATTTTCTTCCAAAAGAAAATTCAGGAGCATGCTTACTAACAGCTAAGGAATATGCACAAACATTGGCCCTATATTTTTTCCCATGTTTCCTGTCCTAAATTACAGTATCTGAATCAAATCCTGGAACCTGAATAACTACTGATTATTCCAGAAGAGTGACCTAGAAAGAATGCTCAAGGGCAGAAATGAACTTTTTTTTGCGATTACCTTGACCTTCAATTATATGTTAGGGCATAAGTCAAAATATTTCTTCCAAATTCAACCATAAAATAATGTCTTTTTATTACAATAATACAAACTTGGTAAATAAATAGAAAATTGAATTTAAATAATGTAAAAAAGAAGAACTTTTTTTTTAAGGATGAATAAATTTATCATTCTTGTAAGACATTGAGGGACAAGCAGTTCCCTTTGTATAGGTACTTCTTTTCCCCTTTCTCCTCTTCCTTTTTTTTTTTTTTGAACTCTTGATCTTCTTGCCTCAGTCTCCCTAGTACTGGAATTATAGGCACACCTCACCATGCCTGGTAACCCCTTGTGACTATGGGACTGCTTTCAATACTATAAATCTTTGCTAGTAACGTCATAAGAATCCTAAGCCACTGAAGGGTCTGTCTTTTTTTGACAGTATTGGGAGTTAAACTTAGGACCTTGAGCTTGCTAGGCAGGCACTCTACCACTTGAGCCACAATGCCAGCCTGTGTTTGCCTTTTTCAGTGGGGTCCTGGATGAAGTTTTCTTCCTGTTCTGCTGCTGCTCCATGTGTGCCTTGCTTCTATACCTTTGCTGGGCTCATTCCAAAACTGCTGCTTCTTCCCTTCCTGGTATCACATACTTGGGAGTGGAAAAGGGTCCTCCTTCCAGCATTCATGCATTTGTATTTGGCTCATGGGAGCTTTAAATCTTGTTCCCCATGGCTAAAATGAAACATATTTGATAGTGATTCAATGTCCTACTTGAAACAATTCCTATTGTCAAATGTCAATGATCTCCAAGCTGACTCATGTGTCTTAAATATTTTCTGTGGTATTAACCCACAGCAATTAGGGATAATAAGCCAGGCATGGCAATTCACACCTATAATGCCAGCATTTGGGAGGATGAGGCAGGAGGATCACCAGTTTGAGGCCAGTCTGAACTATGTAGTGAAACCCCATCTCAAACTACCCCCTCAAAAGAAATTAGGGATGATAATGATTTTTTCCTTTTTTCCATTTTCTGCATTCTACACTGTAAGATTTACAGCCAACTTCCTGCTCTCTCAGTAGCACTAGGACCCATAGTGATTATCTGCAAAGCATTTTTTAAGACAAATTTTTGTTTGTAGAATTTAACAAAGAGTAAATGTCCAATTGATGTTTATTTGAATGAATGGATAATGAAACATAGCTGTGAAGTATGAATGATAGCTATATTGCATAATAAAATTATAGATCAGCATTTATGTATTTATATGGCTATGTAAAACATTTGCATGTAGCTTTAAGATACTATGATTTATCTGAAATATATAATTTTATTGATTTATAACCTTATCTTTTTATTAAAGAATGAGATCCAGACCTATGTTAATGAAATGTGCAGCACCAGGCCAAGGAAGAATCTATACTGTATCTGCAACTGTATCTATATATGGAAGCCCACCTTAGCTGTGGATTTTATTACACATGATTTTGACCAAGTGCAGTCAAAAAATAAATAAAAAATATCAAAACCAAAAATGTTTGATGCCCACATTACATAGTTGATGTGGAGAAGCTCTCAGCCAGTCCTGAGTTATTGTCAGTTAAGTTTAAATTTCTATTGTTATCTGCTGAGTGTCTCCCTGCCTTTAATTTTGGGAAAATCTGCCTCACAAAAAACAAATGGTGTCCCAAAAGCAAGATAAAAGTGAATGTGCTTAATTTATGTGATAAAGTGAACATTTTAGATTTGTTGAAAGGCGGTATGTCTTTAGTGAGAGTTGGCTGCATTTTGTAAAAATAAATCAAAAATCCACAATTCAGTACTGAACCCCACATCTTGAGCACATGTAGTTTTTCTTCAACAATGGTCTCCTTGGAAGCATAGACCTACAGATACCAAGGGTCAATGTATCTACTTTGTGAGACCATCTCAACTTAATCTCTTTGGCTATTTATCTCAGTAGTTCATGTTGGTAGTACTAGTCATGATAAAGAGGGACATATGTAACTTAAGAATTCATTATAAATATCAATTCCCAGAGGCTCACAGAACTTACTAGATGTTGTGTATTTGCTCTCAGTTCTTCTTGTATCCAGCTATAGGGAGGCCTACCAAGACCACCAGGTGTACAGCTTCAGGGGCTCCATTATGCTCTATGTGAACGGGGAGCTCACAGCAATGTAACTACATATGGCAGCCCTAAGATTCACAAACTGCCAAGGTTTTTACAGACATAGTTCTCTGTCATCTCATTTCAGAATTATCAACCATGACTCTCAGGTTAAACCTCTATCAAATCTTAGTATTAAACTAGGACTTCGTTAAATTATTTTGTTAAATAATTTTAATTGTTTTAATAGAAAAAGTAATGCAATAATAATGTCGTCCAGAAATTATTTTTAAAGTTTTTTTTAATAGAATCATTTCAGTCTCCAATTTCCACATTGAATTTCTCTATCAACCCAGTTGGTTTATAATTAGTACTTTATCAAATTGGGAGTAGAAGCTCAGCTACTTAGTGGCAGACCTGGGATTCAAATTCAAATTGCTGATTCTGACTGAAATAATCTTTCCATTGTGCTACCAAAAAAAAAAAAAGTCAGAATTACCTACATGTGCCAGAGAGAATTCCTAAAACCTCATAGGTGTGTGTAAAATCCAAGGGATGGGCATTTCTGCTCAAAGGGGCAGAAAAACCACCTGTAGATCTCAGAAGAGTCCTTCTGGAAATTTTTATTTTATTCTATTTTAGATTTTTGAATGACAATCTTATTATAGATGGTTTATTGACTCATTTATTCAGCATACATTTTTGAGATATCTGTTCTTGACAAGGCACTAACCTGAATACAGACACTGCAAAAATGAGTATGACACAATCACCATCCTTAGGAAATATGCAATCTCAGAGTTTGCAAATGACCATAATAGCAGACAGATTGTGCCAAATGCCATAAAACAGAGTATGAGCACAGCATTATGAGGAATTAGCAGAGGAAAAGGAGAGGCAACATAATTTAAATTTTTGTCTACTTTGAATATTACTTGTATAATAATAATAATATATGTTTGTTTTTTAAAAGGTCGTTAAATTTATGGTAGAGAAACAACCATATAGAAGAGGAATGGAGAGACAGGAGTATAGAAACCAAATTCTTTCTTCTTTGCGCAGTGAATGAACAAGAGAAGGAAAAGGATTCACCTAAACTCAGTGGTTTCCAGGGAACAGCAGCACCTGGAAAAAACAGTTTTCAGTTCAGATAAGCAAAATGAAGGATGGTGAGGGCTATTGTAGATCTTGCTTACCATCTTGTACAAGCCCCATTTTAAAGCTGAAGAAGCTGGGGCATAGATAAGTGAGGATACTGGCCTGAGTTCACATCACCAGCCTGAACAGAGGCAGAAGGAACAGCCAGGTCTCCAGATCCCACACTACTTTCATTGATTGCAGGCAGTATGCAGAATACCATCTGAGGCAGAAAAACAGAGTTAGAATACCCTGATCAGACATGTACAGTGTGCCTTATACATAGCAGATGCTCACTCATTCTTTATTGAATGGATAAAAAATTAAGTTACTAATACCAGTTATTTAATGTTATTAGAAAAATGAAATATCTATTCTATAATTCTTACCTACCTATTCAATATCTTGTCAATAAGCTAAGAGATATTTCAAATTTAACATGTCCAAAGCAACTCCCTATCTGCTCTCTCCAGACTGCTGCCTCTCAGTCTTTCTCCTCCCTGCTTATGGCAACTCCTACTCACTGTAAAACCCTACGAGTCATCTTTGATGTTTCTCTTTTCATCTTCCCACATCCTGCTGGCTCTACCTTCTAAATGGACCCAGAAACTGGCCACCTTCACCACACTTCTGTAATATCTTAATGCAATTCATAGCCATCTCTCTCTTGTATTACACAATAGTCTCTAAACTAGACTCTGTTTCTACCTTTGTCCACACCCAGTCTATTCTCAGAACAACCAAAACCAGAATGATTCTTTTTTATTCATTTATTCATATGTACATACATTGTTTGGGTCATGTCTCCTCCCTAACCCCACATCCCCTTTCTCTCCCCTCTACAACCCTCATTTCCAGGCAGAACCTGTTCTGTCCTTTTCTTCAATTTTATTGAAGAGAAGACATAAGAAATAATAAGAAAGACATAGTGTTTTTGCTAGTTGAGATAAGGATAACAATAAAGAGAGAGTCCTAGCATTGTGTCCATGCACAAGTGTATTACAACCCGAATTGATTCATTTCTACATGAACTCTTCACTACTTCCCAGTCACCTTCCCATATTGACCTTTGTCACTTTAAGATTACCATATTAGCTCCTCTGCAATGGGCACATCAAACACTTTCAAGTTTTGGGTTTCCTACCTATCCCATCCCTCCTATATGTGTTCTCCCCTTAGCGTGTGACCCAAGTCCAACAACTTTGCTGTAATTTCCCTAGATCTAAAGTCCGCATAAGAGGGAGAACATATGATTTTTTGTCTTCTGAGCCTGGCTAACCTCGCTCAGGATGATGTTCTCCAGTTCCATCCATTTACCTGTAAATGATAAGATTTCATTCTTCTTCATAGCTGAGTAAAATTCCATTGCATATAAATACCACATTTTCTCAATCCATTCATCAGTAGTGGGGCACCTTGGCTGTTTCCATAACTTGGCTATTGTGAATAGCGCTGCAATAAATATGGGTGTGCAGGTGTCTCTGGAATAACCTGAGTCGCATTCCTTTGGGTGTATAACCAGGAGTGGTATTGCTGGATATTATGGAAGGTCTAGGTTTAGTTTTTAAAAAAGTCTTCATATTGTTTTTCAAAGTGGTTGCACCAGCTTGCATTCCTACCAGCAGTGTACGAGGGCTCTTTTATCCCTACATCCTTACCAACACCTGTTGTTGTTGGTGTTTTTGATGATGGCTGTTCTAAGAGGGGTGAGGTGGAATTTTACTGTGGTTTTGATTTGGATTTCCTTTATGGGCAAAAATGGTGAGCATTTTTTCATGTGTTTTTTGGCCATTTGAATTTCTTCTTTTGAAAAAGTTCTGTTTAGGTCAGTTGCCCATTTCTTTATTGGTTCATTGATTTTGGGAGAGTTTAGTTTTTTGAGCTCTTGGTATGTATCTGTCCTTTGTCTGATGTATAGCTGCCAAATATTTTCTCCCACTCTGTGGGTGGTCTCTTTAGTTTAGAGACCATTTTTTTTTGTTGTGCAGAAGCTTTTTAATTTTATGTAGTCCCATTTGTCCATCCTTTCTCTTAGCTGCTAAGCTGCTGGGGTTCTATTGAGGAAGTCCTTGCCTATACCTATTGCTTCCAGAGTGTTCCCTGCTCTTTCCTGTACTAATTTCAGAGGTTTGGGTCTGTTATTAAGGTCCTTGATCCTTTTTGAGTTGATATTAGTACAGGGTGATAAACCTGGGTCTAGTTTCAGTTTTCTGCAGGCAAATAACCACTTTTCCCAGCAACGGTTGTTGAAGAGGCTGTCATTTCTCCATCATATGTTTTGGCACCTTTGTCAAAAATAAGGTGGGCATAGCTGTCTGGATTAATATCCACCAGACAGCTACCATTCCACTGGTCTTCACATCTGTTTTTGTGCCAGTACCATGCTGTTTTTATTGCCATGGCTCTGTAGTATAGTTTGAAGTTGGGTATTGTGATACCTCAGCATTGCTCTTTTTGCTGAGTATTGCCTTGGCTATTCACAGTTTCTTGTGTTTCCAAATACACTTTAGGGTAGATTTTTCAATCTCTGTGATGAATGTCATTGGGATTTTGATGGAAATTGCATTAAATGTGTAGATTGCTTTCGGTAGGATAGCCATTTTTACTATGTTCATTCTACCAATCCATGAGCACAGGAGATCTTTCCACCTTCTGTAGTCTTCCTCGATCTCTTTCTTCAGGCATTTGTAGCTCTCTTTGTAGAGGTCATTCACATCCTTTGTTAAGTTTACTCCGAGGTATTTGATTTTTTTTGAGGCTATTGTAAATGAAATTGTTTCCATATATTCTTTCTCAATTTGTTTGTTGTTGGTGTATAGAAAAGCTAATGATTTTTATAAGTTGATTTTGTATCCTGCCACCTTGCTGAAGCTGTTTATGGTGTCCAGGAGTTTTTAGGTAGAGTTTTTTTGGGGGGGTCTTTAAGGTATAGGATCATGTCGTCTGCAAATAGGGATATTTTGACAGTTCCTTTACCTATTTGTATTCCTTTTATTTCTTCTTCTTGGCTAATTGCTCTGGTTAGGAATTCCAGTACTATGTTGAATAGGAGTGGGGATAGTGGGCACCATTGTCTCGTTCCTGATTTTAGGGGAAATGGCTTCAGTTTTTCTCCATTAAGTATGATATTGGGTATAGGTTTGTCATATATAGCCTTCACAATGTTGAGGTACTTTCCTTCTATTCCTAGTTTTCTTAGCACTTTCATCATGAAGTGGTGTTGGATCTTATCAAAGGCATCTATTGAGATGATCAAGTGGTTTTTGTTTTTGCTTCTATTAATGTGCTGTATTACATTTATAGATTTGCGTATGTTGAACCATCCCTGCATCCCTGGGATGAAGCCTACTTGGTCGTGGTGAATAATATTTTTGATGTGTTGTTGAATTAGGTTTGCCATTATTTTCTTGAGAATTTTTGCATCAATGTTCATTAAGGAGATTGGCCTATAGTTCTCCTTTTTGGAGGTGTCTTTGTCTGGTTTTGGGATAAGTGTAATACTGGCTTAATAAAATCAGTTAGGCATTGTTCCTTCCCTTTCTATTTCATAGAAAAGTTTAAGGAGAGTTGGTGTCAGTTCTTCTTTAAAGGTCTGATAGAATTCAGCAGAGAATCCATCAAGTCCTGGACTTTCCTTTTTTGGGAGACTCTTGATTGCTGCTTCAATTTCATTTTGTGTTATAGATCTATTCAGGTGATTAATATCTTCTTGGTTCAATTTTGGATGGTCATAAGTATCTAGAAATTTGTCTATTTCTTCAAGATTTTCAAATTTATTTGAATATAGGTTCTCAAAGTAGTCTCTGATGATTTCCTGGATTTCCATGGTGTTTGTTGTTATCTCCCCTTTTGCATTTCTGATTTTACTGATTTGGGTTTTTTCTCTCCTCATTTTAGTCAGTTTTGCTATGGGAATGTCAATCTTGCTTATTTTTTCAAAGAACAAGCTTTTTGTTTTTGATTCTTTGTATGTTTTTTGTTGTTGTTGTTTCTATTTCATTAATTTCAGCCCTTATTTTTATTATTTCTCTCCTTCTGCTTATTTTGGGTTTTGCTTGTTCTTGTTTTTCTAGGAGTTTGTTATAGCATTAGGTCATTGATTTGAGATCTTTCCTTCCTTTTAATATATGCACTCGTGGCCATAAACTTTCCTCTTAGGACTGCCTTTGCTCTGTCCCATACATTCTTGTAGATTGTGTTTTCATTTTCATTAACTTCCAGGAACGTTTTGATTTCCTCTTTTATTTCATCAATGACCTACTGATCATTGAGCAATGTCTTGTTCAGCTTCCAATTGTTTGCATGTTTTCTACTGTTGTTTTTGTTGTTGAGTACTAGTTTTAATCCATTGTGATCAGATAGAATGCATGGGATTATTTCTATTTTCTTATATTTGCTGTGGCTTGCTTTGTGCCCTAAGATATGATCAATTTTGGAGAAAGTTCCATGGGCTATTGAGAAGAATGTATATTTTGCGGAAGTTGGATGAAATATTCTGTAGACATCAGCTAGGTCCATTTGATCTATGGTGTGATTTAGTTCTAGAATTTCTTTATTGATTTTTTGTTTAGATGACCTATCTATTGGTGATGGGGGTAATTAAAGTCTCCCATTACCACTGTGTTGGAGTCTACATATGATTTTAGGTGTTTCAGGGTATGTTTGATGAAATTGGGTGCACTGATGTTGGGTGAATATAGGTTGATAATTGTTATTTCTTTTTGGTGTATTTCTTCTTTTATTAGTATGGAGTGTCCTTCTTTATTTCATTTGGTCAATGTAAGTTTGAAGTCTATTTTGTCCAAGATAAGTATTGCTACTCCTGCCTGTTTTCAGGGGCCACTGGCTTGGTATATCTTCTTCCAGCCTTTCACCTTAAGCCAGTGCTTGTTTCTGTCAATGAGATAGGTCTCCTGTAAACAACAGATTGTTGGCTCTTCCTTTTTAATCCAGTTTGCCAAATAGTGTCTTTTGATGGGGAGTTAAGTCCGTTAACATTAAGTGTTAATATTGATGGTTATGTGGTGATTCCTATCATTTAGTTGTTTTTGTTGTTTAAGGATTTGATTGTGTGCAGCTAAATGAATGTTGCTCTCTGATTCTTTGTCTTTTCTTCTCCTATGGTTTAGTGCTGCCTGTCCTCTCATGGTTTTGTTTGCTTTCATTTTCTGTGTGCAGAATTCCTTGAAGAAACTTCTAGGGTGGTAGCTTCGTTGTCATATATTGTTTTGAATGATAGTTTTGCTGGGTAGAGTATCCTAGGGTTGAAGTTACTTTCATTCAGTACCCAGAATACCTCACTCCATGCCCTTCTTGCTTTTAAGGTTTCTGTTAAGAAATCTTCTGTGATTTTGATGGGTTTACCTTTGTATGTTATTTGTTTTTTCTCTCTTACAGACTTCAATATTCTTTCTCTATTCTCTGTACTTGTTTTAATAATAATATGTTGTTGGGTAGTTCTATTTTGGTCAAGTCTGTTTGGTGTCCTGGAGGTTTCCTATACCTGAATGGGCATAGCTTTCTCTAGATTTGGGAAATTTTCTGTTATTATTTTATTAAATATATTATGAGTCCCTTTTGCTTACACCTCTTCTCCTTCTTCAATGCCCATGATTCTCAGGTTTGGTCTTTTGATTGAGTCAGTGAGTTCTTGCATATTCCTTTCACAGATTTTGAGTTGTTTGACTAATAGCTCTTTAGTTTTTCCTTTAATTTCCATTGTATCTTCAAGTTCTGAGATTCTGCCTTCCTCTGGTTCTAGTCTGCTGGAGTGGCCTTCCATTGTGTTTTGTATTTCTGTTTGATTCTTTTTTCTGAAGTTTTTCTGTATCATGGGTCACTTCCTCTTTAATATTGTCTATTTTCATCTTTAATTCACTTATCTCTCTATAATATTCTCTGTTTCACTTTGGTGTTTATTTAGGGCTCCTATGACTTTATTTGTTTCTGTGTCTTCTCATATTCTTTATTTTTGGTGTCTTGAAATTTCTTGAGTGCCTCTTGTATGTTTCAGTTAACCATATCTAGTAATATCTCCATGAAATTCTCAGTGATTACTTGCAGGATTTCTTCTTTGAGGCTGTTCTTGTGGGCATCATTGGGTTCTTTGGCATTGTTTATCTTTGTTTTGTTGGAGTCTGGAACTTGGTATCTATTTTCTTCATTTCCCTCTGAGTCCTGTATTAAATTATTTTTGGGGGGAGAATGGTTTCCATCCCTTTTTCATCTTCCCATCACTCTACTTGGTACTGTGCATCTATGTGTAGACTAGTTGGTAGTTTCAGTCACCTGTTTTCTTTCTGTTGGTTTAATTTTGTTTTGTGGCTGTATTGGGTCTTTAGCTAAGTGTGTGTGCTATTTCTGTCCCTGGTCTATGTGTAATTTAGTTAAATAATACACATTAGTAAAACTAACAAAAAAACCAACCAATCAACAAGCAAAAAAATGCCAAAGAAATCAATGGGGAGAGATGAACAAACAAACAAAAATTACAGGTTCAGGAACAATAGAATCTCAGTCTTAGTTTAAATTCTGGTGTTACTCCTCCAGCATCCAGTCCTGGTGTTGGTATTTAAGCCAAAGTCTCACCAGGTGGTTGGGTGGTGGTTTTTTTTTCTGTCTTTCAGTGGCAACTGTTTGGTCAGCTCCTCCCTCAGTGAGATGTGGCAGTTTAAGTTTGAGTCGTGTCCTCAGGTTCAGGTGATCATCTCTGTAGTCCACCAGTTGTCCTGCTTTGGAGTTGAGTTTTCACTGTGCTTATTTACTGGGGGCTTGTTTCTTTGCCTCACCTCCTTTCTCTAGGGCAAGGTCAGTGATCCATCAGCTGGCCCTGTGCTGTCAGTATGTTGTGATGGTTTGCTGATTA
Organism: Castor canadensis; assembly: GCF_047511655.1. Lineage (NCBI taxonomy): Eukaryota > Metazoa > Chordata > Mammalia > Rodentia > Castoridae > Castor > Castor canadensis. The sequence continues at coordinate 117,710,699 of NC_133392.1, forward strand.
TTTTTCAATTTTGCAGAGCTGTTTGACTTTGGATGTTGCTCACTGGCTCAGGAGATGAGCTTTGTAAACTGCTACCTGCCTTATTTAGGCAGTGACTTATCACCCATCTGATGTCAGCCCTCTTGCCTTTCCAGCCTTTGTTTACTGAAAGTTCATGCAGAGATTAGCTCTTTCTTCCTCCCCACTTCTCCAGTGCACTTTCAGCTTCCTACCCCCTCTACTGTGTGCTAGTTTTCAGTTCATTGTTTATTCAGTTTTTATTTTGGAAGGGGGAGTCAGACTGCCCAGGGGGCTATGCTGGTTTATCCCAGGGATGGCTGGGGGAATACTGTGTGATGCTGGGCACTCACCTGTTTGGTTTGTCAAATGTCTCTCAAGCACGTTTGGAGCTGGTGTATGGTGGCATGGAAGCCCTCCTGTTTTCTCAGTGTAACATGGCATGGAGAAGCTTTCTCTGGGCTAGGGGTTTGGAGTGTCAAAGTTTTGATTCTGCTTGGTGCTTTATTTCTGCCAAGTGTGGCTCCAGCTTCTCAGCAAGGTTTTTGATTCACAGAGCTCACACTGTCTGCTTCTGTGCTTTAGTTGCTATCTTGGATCCTCCCCCAGAATGATTCTTTCACAATGTTAGATCAGCACTCCTGTGACCCAGATATAAAGTGGACTTTCATTTCACTTGGAGTAAAAGCTAAAGTCCCTTCAAGGGCATAGATGTTTATAGCAGCATTATTCTGAATAGCCAAAAATGGAAAAAAACCTAAACCCTGCCATATAAATGTATATACAAAGTGTGCTGCATCTTTTCCACAGAATAATATCTAGCAATTAAAAAAGTGAATGACTAATATGTGCTACAATTTCTATAAGCCTTGAAAACATTACACTAAGTGAAAGAAGGCAGTCATAAAGCTTGGTGCGGTGGTACATGCTTGTCATCCCAGCTACTTGGGAGGCAGTGGTAGGATGGTCATGGTGTGAGGCCAGCCTAGGAAAAGTTTTGAGACCTTCTGAAAAACAAACTTGAAAAGACAAAGCAGAAAAAATTGTGGTGTGGCTCAAGTGGTAGAGTGCTTGCCTAGCAAGGATGAGGTCTTGAGTTCAAACTCCATTACGAAGAGAAGGGTGAGGGGACTGAGAAGAGAGTCACAAAAGGCCACATACGTATGACTCCACTTATATGAATTGTACAAAATAGGCAAATCCATAGCAACAGAAAATACATCGATTACCTAGAGCTGGAGGGGTTGGAGAAAATAGGGAGTGACTATAAATGGGTACAGGTAGCTATTGTGAATGATGATGATGTTCTAAAATTGATTATGATGATGGTACATATCTCCATGAAAATACCAAAACTGTTGAATTCTACACTGTAAACAGGCATATTTATGGTCTGTAAATTACATTTCTATAAATCTTTTTTTTAGTGGCATGATGGATAGTAGAAGAATGAGAAAAAGCATAATAAAAGAGTATATATGAAGGAATCGGATTGGGAAGGACCTTAATATCTGCAAGAAACAGAGAGAAGACCAGTGTCCCTAGAGTGTCCAAACAAGGTGGGAAATAAGCTGAAGAGTTAGATAAGGACCAGAGTATGGATGATCTTAAACCTTATCAGGTGATGCAGAGGAAGATTTGAAGAGATTTAAGCAAATAAGTGACAAAATGTCCATTTAAAAGATCATCATTCTGTCTAGCTGCTGTGTGGGAGAATCAGCAATGGGCTAGTATAGACATAGTGAGGAAAATCAAAAAGTTCTTGTAGTGGAGTAGGAAGAAAGAATAGTTGAAGACAAGATAGATAGAGATGGACATTGGGATGTATTGGGCAAGAAATCAGTGGAAGCTGGTGACTGACTACACGCAGGGCACAAAGGTTAAGCATAGGTACAGATTCCATGAGCTCAGACAGCAACCCCAGGGGAGGGTGGTTTGGAGTAGTGTCATTCTGGATATGCTAAATTTGAGATATGTTTGAAAACAAACCAATAGACATTTACTTGTAGTGTGGTATATGATTTAGACTGGGTTTAAATATTGGATCTACCCTCTAATAGCTATGTAACAATAAAAAAAGTTATTTCTTATTTTCCAGATTCCTTCAACTATAAAATGTAGGTAACATAGCCTTTAATAGCCTCATACTAATCTACTTGGTCATTACAACTGGTTGGGTGGAGACAAAGACTTTGGGTTCCAATTCACCAGCATTTGACCCTTGACTCCACCCATGACTATATTGTATGACCTTGAGAAAGTTGCTTAACTTCTTTGAGTCTCATTTTCTTAATTGCCAAATGGGGATAATAATACCTTCTATCTCATAAGGTCATTAAATAATGTATGCATTAGATGATATGTGCAAAATACTTAGGGCTGGCACATGGTAAGCAGACGTAAGTGGTATTGAATACTATTATCTCACAGGGTTGACATGAAGATGTGAGATAAGACATAAAAAAACAGGGTTATTAGATGTTTAAATAATTTACTAAAGTTTCCTTCCTTGTTCCACTTGAATTTTGTCTTAACTGGACCTTTTACTTTTATTCCAATTAGGTAAACCTGGACACATTCTTAGTTTGAGAGAGCTCACTAAATTGCTGAACAGATAGAGATAGGCGATAAAGTCCAGTGAACATTGCCTAAGGAGAGGGAAATGGAGAAAAGAATGTCTAAGGAAAGAGACATAGTCCAGACAGAATGCAATCAGTGAATATAGAATTTGACATAGACAGTGGAGCAGAGAGTATAACACCTGAAGAAAGTGTGTTGGCTTGGCACATGGGATGATGTGAATTAAATCCCTCAGCTGTGATTTTTTTTTTCTGAATAATAACAATGAAGTGACTTTCTCAAGTGAGGACACTTACTTGAAACTTGACTGTATCTGAAGGTATCAAGAACTCTTCCTAAGGCATTAGTGTGCCATTACTCTTTCATTCACTTGCTAATTCATTTTCTAATTTGTTCAACCGATGTTTACTGAGTGCTAGCACCAGGGGGACGGAAATGGGGGAAACAAAGTTCTTATTTTAATAACTTGATATGTAATGGGGGAAGATTGGAAAGAAACAAACAGTTAAAATACACAGGGTTGGCTAAATTCTAAGGAGAACTATAGAACAAGGGCCTCAGGAGAGGTGCATGCCTGGCAAATGAGGCTGAGGCTGAAGGAGGGAGTACCTCAATACAGTCAGCCAGAGACCCCACTTCACTGCATCCTTGTCATGCTATATCCCACTTTCTCTTCCTCTAAGGTTTAAGGAAACAAAAGAGAAAAGTTTCTACTGGACTGAGTGTATTAGTTTCTAGGGTGGCTATTACAAATTATCATAAATCAGATGGCTTAGAACAACAAAAATTTATTTTCTCACAGTTCTGTAGGTAAAAGTTCAACATTCAGCAGGGCCATATTCCTTTGAGGGTCTTTGGGGAGAACCCATTCCTTACCTCTTCCAGCTTCTGGTAGCTAGCTCTGTATTTCTGGCCACCTTACCCCAATCTCTGGTTCTGTTTTCATGTGACCTTCTCTGTGTGCCCAAGTCTTCTCCCTTTTTTGTCTCTTGTAGGGGTACTTGTTACTAGAGTAAGACAAGCTCACCTAAGATCCAACATTCAGTTACAACTGCAACAATCCCCATTTCCAAATAAGCTCTCGTTCACGATCTGGCCATTACGGACACAAACATATCTTTTTAATAGACTGTTCAGTCTGTTATTATCAGCGACAGGGTTTTACTTCTCTTTTGCCTTTGCTATGAACTTTCTCACACCTCCACCTTTTCCTTCCAAGTTCAGTTTGTCTTTTAGGATGTGTGTTTGTGGATGGGGATCAGTGTCTGGACAGAACTAAGTGAGGCAGATGACTGAGAATTATCTAAGGTAGAGATGTCACACTGCCAGTCATTATTAACATGGTCCAAAGGCAGGGGGAGCCTGACGTCTGCTGCGGAGTTGCAAAGACTAAGTAGGTTAAATACCCAGAGTAATTGTTAATTCTCTGTTCATCAGACATCAAACAGACAAGTGTAATCAACATAGAGAATCTGGAAAATTAAGATTCTTCCTCTTCCCTCTTTTCCTTCCATACCATACACAGCTATGTCGCCTTCCTTGTTCAGTCTTTGTTACTTTTTTATAGTCTATTTTGTTGTGGTATAGTATACATGAGATGAGTGCAAAACCTTTAAGTTCATATATTAATGTTATACTAGTAATTTTTGCTTATGTGTTCACCCATGTAACCCCTATCTAAGTCAAGCACCCGTAGGGCTTCCCCCTACTGCTTTCCAGTTAATTGCACCCTTCCCTAGGTAGAACACTAATCTAAGTTATATCACCACAGACTAATTGCTCATTTTAAAAATTCTAATAAAGCAATAAAGAGCCATGGATGTGGCTCAGGATAGCCTCCTTGTCTGGCATGCAAGAGGCTTTGAGTTAGATCCCCAGCTCTGAAAAAAAAAAAAAAAACATAAATATGCATTCTTAACTTTCTTTTTGTCGCTTTTAGATTTTTGTCTGAAAGATTCAGCCAAGCTCTTCTGTGTAGTTGTGCTTTGCTATTTTCACTGCTGTATTTTGTTCTGCTGTATGATCTATCATAATTCATTTAGTTGTTCTAGTTTGTGTTTCCATTTGTGAGCTAGCATGAGTAAAGCTGCTATGAATCTTCTTGTACTGACAAAGCCTTATGGTGGTCATATGCCTTCTTTTTCTTTGTTTTTTTTGCCACATTCCTTGGTTTGGAACTGTCCAGCCACAGGATAAGAATTCATTTAGGTTTAGTAAATACTGCCCAAGAATTTTCCAGACTACCTAGAGTTTTTACTCTAATTGGACCATACATTACCACTTGATATTGTCAGGCTTTCAAATTTTAGCCATTCTGGTGGGAATATAGTAGTGTATAGTGGCATTTCATTGTGGTTTAAGTATTTCCCTAATGAGCATGTTGTCATATGCTTATTGGCCATTTGTGTATCTTCTTTTGTGAAGTGCCTATTTGAGGCTATTGGCCCATCCCTTTCAAACCTTTCAGGTTGTCTGTCTTTTTCTTAATTTTTTTTTTGGGGGGAGAGTTCTTTACATAGTCTCACTAGATGTTCTCTCTGTAGTTTACATATTGACCCAATCTGTAGCTTGTCTTTGCATTTCTAAAGTATATATTTCAGGGACCAGCAAAATTTTTGTGTAAAGGACCAAATAGTAAATGTTTGGACATTGCAGGTCATGAGATCTCTGTGACAACTAATCAACTAAGCCATTATAGTACAAAACCACTTAGAGTATATATATTAAGTGAATAAGCTTGGCTATTCCAACAAAAGCTGTTTATGAACACTGAAATTTGAATTTCATGTATAGTTTACATATCATGAAATATTTTATTTTGTTTTTTTAACCATATAAAAATGGAAAAGCTATTTTTAGTTCACAAGTGATACAAAGATATGTGGCAGGCTGGATTTGGCTCACAGTCCATAGCTTGGCAAGCAATGGTGTATTTTACAAATACAGCTCTTAATTTTAATGAATTCCAATTTATATCTCCTTCTCATTGGTGCATTTTGTTCCTCTGTAAGAAATCTATGCCTTTTGCAAGGTCATTGAATGTATTCCCTTTTTTTATTATTTGTTTTATCATTCATGTGGGTTTGAGTTTTGTGTACTTGTGAAGTGGAGACTTTAAACTTTTGTTTGTATGTACTCAAGTTGTTGCATGCCCTTTTCAACTTTGTTTCACAACTAGGATTTGTCTGCTGGGAAGAACTTTCCCTGATGCTCCTTTGTGGAACACATGAATCTCCTCCAGTCACTTACTCAATAATTGCTTTTTTAAGTCTTATTATGTACCAGGTGAGGCACGCGGTTTGGTAATATGATCAGTGCCATGATAATGTTGTGTTTGCTTGTGTGTTTTCCTTATATAAAAATTGTGTTCTATGGCTGGGTGCCAGTGGCTCACACCTGTAATCCTAGCTACTCAGGAGGCACAGATCAGGAGGCCTACAGTTTGAAGCCAGCCCAAGCAAATAGTTCTCGAGACCTTATCTCAAAAGGGCTGGTGGAGTGGCTCAAGGTGTAGGCCCTGAGCTCAAATTCCAGTACCACAAAAAAAAAAAAGTGTTCTGTGAAGAGACCATAAATTTCAATTGGATTATCTCTAGTGCTCAGCCTTAATCTTAGCATTAAAAAAGGTGCTCATGAAAATCTGATGGGTGAATAAGTACAGATATGTACACAATGAATAAATAGAGACATACAAATGCAGTGAACATGTACATAGACTATGAATACATATGCATTATATATATGTATGAACACACACATAAAAAAACCTTCCATCTTTTCATTCCTGACACACACAAAGAATCACTTCCAAAACACTAATATTGTCCTATGTACCTTAGACAGATGGAAACGTTTATTAAGTAGAGATTGTGATTAAAATTTTGAGGTCCTCTGAATCAGACTGCCTGGGTTCAAATCCAGGTCCCATCACTTAACAGCTGGGTTACCTTCAACCAGCTGCCTCACTTCCTTGTGTTCTAGGAACCTCATCTGTACAAGGAGAAATGCCTCCCTCACAGGTCGTTTAGAATTTTAAATGAGTTAGTACACGTGTATGGTGTGTGTGTGTGTGTAGTAATTATATGTCTAAAGGCTCTATGAAGGTTTTGTTGTTGTTTGTCGGGTTTTTAAAAAATCTGCTCTGCTTCCTGCCAAACCCCTAGTTGTTGGAAAGAAGAGAGTTCAGCACTTACATAGCACACTGAACAACTATCTATTGAGTGAATGACCAGTACTGGGCTCACAGAAATCTAGTAACTGTTGATTATTAAATTATACATGATATAAAGGTCTGAATTCCTATTCCAGCATTCCCCAGCCCCCAGTGACAATTTGCACTCTGGGAGCCATAGCATTTTTCTATGTGGCCACAAGGTGGCAGCATGAGTCTCCTTTTGAGTTAGGCAAGTGCTAGTTTGACCAGTTGTGGAGACCAATTCTCTTCAGCATATTTATTTGCAAGTTTCCCCGGTTATTTTAGAGTCTGTTTTTTTTGTTTGTTTGTTTGTTTTTTAAAGATAAATATTAAGTGTTTGAATTATTCTATGGTAGCTCTTAACTGCCCTAATTTCTAGCTTAAAAAAAAAAAGAGAACTGCTTAAAGAAAGGTAAAAAGGCTGATATGAATCCAAGGGTACTTTACAGTAACATTACTGTTTTGTGATTTTAAAGCTCTCTTTTTGTAATCACCACCACCACAACAACAAAAGCCTGCTTGATAAATTATGGACCCAAATCTCTAGTTTCAGTGACACAAGTTGCAACAATGTTGTTTGTTCCCTTGCATCCTGTAAGAAAGAACCAAACAAAACTCTGACTGTAATAAAGACAGGCACAGTGTTGATTCTGCTTGCCTCTAAGTTGCTCTGTGAAACTGCTGTGGAGAGGTAGAGACTTTTGAGCACCTTCAGAGGTGAGAGCTTACTGTATGAGAAAAGAACCTTGATTTAGAAATGCAAGGGAATTGGGTTCTGACCAAGCAAACCTCTTTTTGTTTGTTTATTTCCTTTTACTGATTTTTTTCAAGCACTCTCTTATCGTTCTATGACTCAGTGTCTGTATTTCTAAAATAAGCATGGTAATCTCTGCCTTTCCTACTTGCGAATGAGCTCAGTAGCGTTATAGACCATAAAGGGTATAAACGATATCAGAAGCTATAAAGCATCACAAACTTTGTGCTGCATGAGATAATGTTAGAATCATTTCCATTTCACTTACAGGGAAAACCAGTTCAACCCACTAAAATGGGCTTGCCTCACTTCTCTCATCTGTAAAATGGGACTAATGATAATAACTCCATCTACTTCAGTGAGTTGTGAGGAAAGCATAATAGATGTGAAAGTACTTTTAAAATGAATGTACACTCATTTGTACATTATTAGTTTAAGTAAATAGAATTACTTGTACTTCACAAACACTCCTGAAGAAAATAATGTGCAACTAAAAATACTCAGCATCTTTGATTTACTAATTAAAGAAACCTTTTAAAAAATGAGTATTTCAAAAAGAACAATGGAGAGACTGAAGGTGTTGCTGCATTTAGGGAATAAAATTAAAAAGAATATTCAAGTTGATGCTCAGTAAGTGTTTTTGGAATACTGTTGGCTGTCTTGTAGAAATAGTGTTCACTAAATGCATCTTTTAATTTTATTATTATTTTTTCAATACTGGGGATCAAACCAAAGCCTCTTTCATGGTAGGTAGATGCCCTGCCACGGAGCTACACCCTAACCCTATTGCGTTCATTTAAAATGTTAATATTGGACTAATGTTTATTGACTCCATATTGTGCACCAGGTATTTTCAAATATATTATTTCATTTTATATATTTTTTTCTTCCCTCCAGAGCTGAAGATAATATCAGCCCCACTTAAAAGTTGAGGAAACTGAGGATCAGAGAGGTTACTGGGCTTGCCTCAGGTGAAACAGCAGATCCAGACCTGAGACTCTCTGACTTCTCTTCCCCACTCCTTCCTGCCTTTGCTCTGGAACAGTACTGTGGGTTCCTCCATTCAGTCCTGGGGAATAACTCATGGTATGAAATCCACACTCAGAGCAGCAAGCCATCAAGTTTTGTTTAGTAAACAGCAGAAGTGGAATGTGGTAGTTGTGAAGAATCCAGATAAACAGGTACTTCACAGCCACAATTTTGTGTCTTCATCCATGAATTCCAAATGGCTTACAAAATATGGCTCTGACTTTTAAACTGTACAATTTCATGTAAAAAGAACCCAGCTACTTTTCCTTTATTTCCAGAGCCAATTTATACCTTTTCAAAAAATAGAAATGATTAATTATTCAATGTTAGGGGTTAAAAAGAGACAGAAAGAAAATTATGAGTTAACAAGAGATCTTAGCAATGCAGGTCATTTAAATCTCTTGAGAGGTATCAGCCCTTTAAGAATGATGACCTGCTGTTACCTCACATAATAAGTTAATCTTAAAAAGGCATTTATCCCTGCTGATGTGATAGTTTTTATAAGACTGGTTTAGTGAACTGGATGTCTTTTTAATGTGTGAATTTTGGTATGCTATGTTTACCAGGAATTTTAATTACTTAAGTTACTTTGAAATGACACCATTGTAAACTACCAAGTCTGTTTCACTGCACTTTATTTGCTGGTAAGATTTTCAACTTTAAGTTTTAGAACCAAGAAGAAAGAGAAGAAAAAAGCATGAAAACAGCTAAGCCACCAGGACCTCAAATGTATGTATCTGGTTAGGCTATTTCATTTCCAATTATCTAAAAGGTGATATTGACAATCTATTTTGTGACTTGTTCAAGTCAGTTTTAGTGAATATTTGTAGTATTCTGTTCTCTTGAGAATTCATGTTTGCCTTGAACTACATATATCAATTAACACTACGATCTTTTACTAGAGTCTTGTAAATGGAATTATAAAACTCTTATTCAAACATTCATTTATTTTCCATTTTATATACTTTTGGAATAACAGATTTTTGTCTTCCTTAATAAGCAGTTGAGTTTAACCCAGAAAACCTGAAAGCAAAATTAGTGCCTAGTATTTAATCTAGCACTGACTGAAGTTAAGGCTCTTGCCCAGTGACTTTTAAAGAGACCAACCCTGGTGGCTGAATTATGATACCATTTACCAATGGGAAAATCTGGTTTTAAGAAAGAAGTTTATTCTTAAATAAATGAAAGTTAGCTCACAGATAGGGAAAAGCAGATGGAAAGTGCCAGGGGAATCTGAAATTCGCTCAGTTACTGTCTCTTTCTTTGCCATTGTATTTCGTGACAATTTCTTGAGCAATCAAAAGTAAGCCTTCCCCCCACAGGCATGGAGCTAACAATCTTTGACAGGGAAATTATAGCCACTTGTGAAATAAAAGGGTGGTACACAGTGGAACACTAGTGACCCTCCTAGAGGCACAGATGCTTTTGGACTTTTGGAACCCAAGAAAAGATCAGAGAGGGCTGCAGTCTGGAGAAAGCTGGCTGTTACTTTTAGATTGGAATCCCAAAGACTTGGTTTGCAGACATCGAATTTCAAGGGTGATTATAATTATGAAGAGGGTTAGGTAGACAAGGAAAAGACAATGGAAACCAGAATTCCTTTTAGAATTTCATTAATTACAAACTTGTCCTTGTTTTGTTTCTGCTGTTTTAACATGTTAAGAGACTATGTTCTTTCCTGAAAAAACATTGATTTAAAGGTCTGGTTTTCTCAGATACCCTGGCTTTTCGCTGCTGCTGTTTGAATGAGAGTGCTACTACCTCTGCTTGGCAGCTGGGTGCTTCCAAAGCACTTGGAGAGCCCCAGTCCCTCTTGCTTCCAGAAGATAGCAATTTTGCCTTTCCTTGACAGTCCCACCTCCTGCAAACCAGTCCCAATATGAGCTTACTTCAGCAGACATCAAACCTTGAGCACTAGGGAGATGTCTGTCTAGTTTTTGGTAACCACTATCACACCAAATGAGACCAAGAGAAGTGTTACAAGAGTGTTATGAACAAAGTGTTGAGGGTGATGTTAATTCTGTGCAGGGGTCAAGAAAGAGCATAGAGAGGAGGTGACATTTTAGAGCACACTAAAGCAAGAACAGTTTGCTAGCTAAGGAAGGAAGAGAAGGATGTGCATTACAGGCAGAGGTGTAGCATAGCAGTAGTGTGGAGGTGAAGAATATTCAAAGTAGGACAAGTGGTTGCCTATAGGGTTATTGAATCCCTAACAAGTAAGTGTAAGAAAGATCATGATCCGTACAATGCATCAAAAAGCTGCAACTGCCAGGCATGGTGGTAAATGCCTGTAATCCTAGCTACACACAAGGTTTAGTCAAGAGGATCTCAGTCAGAGGCCCAGTGGGGCAAGAAAAGCAGAAGACTATCTGAAAAACAAAAAAAAGTAAAGCCAAAAAAAGGACTGGGAGCAAGTTCAAATGGTGAAGCATCTGCCTAGCAAGCAGGAGGCCCTGAGTTCAAACTTCAGGACCACCAAAAGAAAAAATAAAAGTTACAACTATCTCCATTTCTGGATCATTTATAATCTAGAAAGAGACAAGACTTGGAAGAAATGTCCAGCTGTTCACTGTGTGTTCAGCTCCATTATAGTCACTGTGGAAGACAAGTGAAGGCCCTTGCCTAGAAATTAGATCATTATCTGGAAGAAAAATAAGTTACACTAAAATTAAGTATATATAATGTCATATATATATACATATATATGACAGTGTCTAAGGGAAAACATTAGGTTGCTTGAAACTCAAGCCCAAGAAACTGCCCTGGACTCAATCCCCTATGGCTGTAGAGGTGCTGGAGGCCAGCAGGAGAAGAGCTGGCCGGTTTGGGATTCCTTCAGGAATTAAGGCGATGGCTCAAGCTTACAGAGCACGTCTGATGCACCAGGCTTCAGATCAGTCAATTAAATACCCACCGTTTCTGCACTTGAGAGAAACACCTGCCTCCAGTTTACATGAAGGGAAACAGAGGCACAGATTCCAATTCACAGAAATCGCTCAGTCTTTCACAACTTAGCATCCTCCACATCTAGCACAGTACCGGGTGTTGAAACTTAAAAAAAGTTTCCTTGAAAATTTATTTCCAAGATATTCCAACTCAAGTCAAAATACAGCCTCGAAAGCCCAAAATGTTTAAATCAGAAAAAAGAATTTTGATTGTACAGCCCTACTTTTTTTTTTTTTTTTTTTGCCTGACCCAAGGCCCGCAAGAAAGTTTCCTTTTATTTATATACTTTTTCCTTTTTGTGACAAGTTGGTGTTTCTGAACGCTAGGGGCTCCCGGATTCTCTGGTTCGAGTGTAACTTTTCCTTTTAGGATTTTTTTTTTTTGGAAGGGGGTGGGGGGAAATGTGGCCTTAATTATTCTACGTTTTAGGAAGGGGCTGTGCTTTCGGAATCCCATCAGAGCCAAGTAAGGAGGTCCCTCCCCGCCCCCCGCCTCTTTTTTAAAGGAGCTCGTGAAATAAAAGTGCAGAAAACAAACCCAGCGATCACAGCGGCGGCCGCGGCGGCAGCAGCCACAGGAGGAGGAGCGGGAGCAGCGGGAGGAGGAGGAGGAGGCAGAGCTGGAGTCGTAGGCTCTGCGGACTTCAGGGCTCCGCGCGCCTCAGGGCTCCGCGCGCCTCCATTCATTTCGCAGCCAGCTGCGGAGGAAGGTGGCCGGACGCCTGCGTTGCCCACTCGCGCACTCGCGCGCGCAGACCCACGCTAAGCCCCGCGTCCCAGGCAGCACCGCTCTGCAAAAGTTCCTGCTCGGAATTTGGCTCTCTTCCCCCTTGGACTTTCGAACGATTTGGGGTTGAGAAAGGAAAGCAGAGGCGCCCGGAGGGGGGAGAGCAGAGATCACACCACCGTCTGCACTTGGACGCAGGCAGCCTGGCTGCGCTCTCCCGAGCAGTGGAGGTCAGGAGCGACCCGGGTGCCTGAGTAGCTGTGTGTGTGTGTGTGTGACTGCTGTCGCCGGGCGTCTTCGCGGGGCGGGAGGCTCGCGCCGCAGCCAGCGCCATGCAAAACTACAAGTACGACAAGGCGATCGTGCCCGAGAGCAAGAACGGCGGCAGCCCGGCGCTCAACAACAGCCCGAGGAAGAGCGGGAGCAAGCGGGTGCTGCTCATTTGCCTGGATCTCTTCTGCCTCTTCATGGGTGAGCCCAAGTCCCACTGTCCCTCTCTCCCTGCACTCCTCCCCCTGCCCCCCGCCCCCTCTCTCGGCCTCTGCGCGAGTCCCAGCTCGGCCCGGGGCCCTGCGCGGGGCTGCGCTGCGCAACGCTGTCAGCTCTTGGTCCCTGCAGCCTTCTCCAGGCGCCTTTGAGCCATTCTGTTCCCGCGTCCCGTCTCCCCTGTCCCCACAGACTTCCCGGTCGGTACGTTAGCGTTTGGGCGTGCTTGTGCGTTCACGGGCAGCTGTAACCAGCTCCCCAAAAGTCGCCTCCAGCTGGGAGCCCGGGCGCAGCCCCACGGAAGGGGTGGGTTCGATTTTGAGCCTAGGACAAGTAGTTTTAGCCGCGATCTGGAGGCAGCGTAGAGCTTGTCGCCCTGCATCCAAGTCAAGTGGATGTTGGTGAGAGCCGGGTTCCTACGGGGGCCGCGCTGCCCGGCCCCGGCTGATGTAAACATCCAGCCCTTCCGCCACGGCTGCCTCGCCACGCCAGTCTCGCAAGCTGCAGTTTTACTTGTTGCTTTCCGGAACGCCCCCTGGTTGGGACAGTGCTTTCCCAGGCTTGGTGCTGGTTACCGAGTCAGCCATCGCTTCTTGAGCGCCTACTGTGTGCTAGGTGATAGGCGATTTCACGGGCATCCTTTAGACTAACCGTTTTTCTCCCTGAGTCTGTCTGTGCAGTCGGGGTCAGAAGCCCTATTTCACCCAAAAGGACACTGAGCTTGTTTAGGGATCACAGTTTAATTGCGCTGCCAGAAAATTGAGGCTCTATTCTACTAATGTTTTGTAAAGTAGTTGGAAGCTACAGTTTAGAAAGCAGTGGTAGTTGAAGGACTTAGACTGGGAGGGTAAGGAGGATTTATTGAACTGGGCGCTGGGGAGGGGGAGCTATTGACGGATTCTACTGGACTTCAAGGTTGAAGTCAGTGTAGGACTTTTTTTTTTTTTTAAGCGGATTATAGTGTAATGGAAAGCGTACAAAACTTGTCACCAGAACACTGCCACTCTGCCACTTGCTGGGTGTGCCATCTAACTTCCTTCGTGGCCTCAGTTTCCTCCTCAGTTGAATGAGTGGGTTCAAGTAGAGGCTCTCCAAGTCCCCTTCCTGCATTAAGAACTCGGATTTGGTCCAGGAGCTGTTCTGCCAACTCTGCTAACTAAAGAAACATCTGTGTTCCCAGTTCAGTTCCCTTACAATAGAACTGCACGGAGACTTGAGTCCCCTTCGAAATGGATTGGTCCATGCAACTGCAGACCAGAGACTTCTTAGGCTGGAGTTACATTTCTCTGGATTCAGGACTCTTTTCTGAGGCGGTGTTCTAAATGCACAGTGTCCTCTTGTCCTACTGTCCACCGAAAATTTTGAGAGCCGAAGAAAGATGGGATTCCTAGAGTTTAGAATTAAGAATGGCCCCTTCAGATAAGGAGAGACAGCGGAAGTAAAATTGTGCGCTTTGGAAAGGAAGAAAGGTCTCCATAGTTCAGGTGGTGTTTCCAGCTCTCCGAAGGTTAATTCAACTTCAGGATGCTATGTAAAGGAATTGTCACTGGGGGCCTGCCTTCCTGGTGGCGCCTGGCTTATTATCATGCACAGTGGGACCGATTAGTACTTAAGGTCTTGTAACTAAGCTGTTGAATTAAAAAAAAAAAAAAGAAAAAAGAAAAGAAAACCCTTCCCAGGTCCGGGGGGAGTACATCGAAACTGTAAACAATGAAGCTGTTTACAGTAAATAAACTTGCCTAGGGCTTCCCAGTGTTTACTTGGGAGTGTTGTAATGGTAGGATGAACTCTTTCTAGGCTGCCTGTGTGAGGTACCTCCTGCCTCCTACTTTGAGATTTAGAAAGGTAGAGCTAAAACATGCCTGACAGCCTTTGGACAATTTCATTGTTCTTTCTTCTACTCATCCTCCTGATTTCAGAAGGCATTCCCAAGAGATAGAGCATTCTTATTAGAGGAAAAAGAAGTGTGAAGGAATTTGCAAAAACATAAACTCATCAGCTATAGGTTAGCCAGACACATAGAAACACCAAGATATTTTGTTGTGTGTTCAAGGTGAAAGTAAGAGGTGTGTGTGTGTGTGTGTGTGTGTGTGTGTGTGTGTGTGTGTGTGTATTTCAGCTCTTAATTTGCTCCACCTCTCCCCATGTCCCCCCAAAGCTAAATTGCCAGACCTGTTCATTGCATTTGTTCACTGTTGGTCTTACATTTGAACAAATGATTTTGTTTACCTCAAAAATGCATTCAGACATCAAGACCATGATTTTATTATAAGAGATACCTTTTGTAAGGGGTATGTCTTGCCATTAAAACTCTGGCACCAAAGTCATTTTCAGAGTCAATTATTGACTCCCCTGAGCACAAACTACATTACAATATCAGAAATTAAGTGCCTTCTCACACCTTTAATAGATAAGATAAACAGATATCTTGAGATAGTTATGCAACAGAACTCTTTGGTTTCCAAAAGAAGAATTAATAACACATGTGATTTTAATATTCCACACACTAAAGTCCTAAAAACATTGTTTCTACTTGGTTAAGTTTTTGCCTAAGACTGTCAGTATGTTTTAATTTTAATATAGTTTATTGATCATATGGTCTGGATTACAGAGTACTAATATATTAAGAAGAGAGACAGTTTTCTGTTTATTTCCCCACAGGAATATATACCAAACTTCATCGCCTAGTATCTGGAAAAAATAAAAGCTGATGTGCTATGAAAGTGTTATGTAAGTGGAAATATGCAAGTAGTGTAACTTGTTTCGCATACCTTTTGGGAATGTTAGATTTGGGTGAAAAAACAAAAGTCCACTCTTGCTTGAAGGCCAAAAGAATAGACATCAGAGCACACCACTGGGAGCTTACCTCTCATTGAAGAGCTATTTTTGTTGCCTGATTGCTTTTAAGTAGAATTATGAATCTTTGCATGGCAGTTTTTTTTTAATTCATTTTGATTTTGTTCGAATTAAGTGCCTCTATTACCACCTGTTTTGTACACATTGTTCTGGGGTATGACATTCCTGGAGAGAGGCAGAGAAGATTCCCAGGCAAAAAAAGAGGACCACCTCTGTCTTTCTAAGATCTATTAAGCCTCTTTTTAAAAATGTAATTTAATTTCTGTACTCTTCACTGTAACTCTATGAAGACATTCTCTTCATTTTATAGACCAGAAAACCAAGTCTCAAAGAAGCAAAGGACAGACTCACATGAAGTCAGTTTGGGTTCATCCCTGATTCTCAGTTTGAGTGGATTCTTTTTACTCATTAGAAAAATCCTGAAACTTAGATTCTCCTCAGAAAATTCTGAAGCTCAGTTTGCAGAAAGTTCTGCCTCTACAAGCTCAATCTGCAGAAAATTCCCAGGTACCCATTTGTACCAAAGCAGATGGATAAAGGAGGTAGGACTCTTCCGGCCAGTGATACAGAGTTTGAGTGATCTGCAACCATTCAATTCAATTTGGCTGTTCCATAGCATTTTTTGATTTGCAATTAAATAATTGAATAAAATTTAGGTCTGGTTCCATATCTAGGATACATAGAGTTATGTATTAATACCGTACTTTTTAATAATGAAAGGGGGGAGATGTAGTTGGAGAGAAGAGAATTTGGAGTCAGAAGCTTCAGGTTCCAGATTGGTCAGTGCCTCTTTCTAGTCACATGGTTGCGGACAAGTTGTTTATCTATGGGTTGCAATTTTTTTCCATCAGCAAAATGTCTGGTTGAATGGGATTAAAATCTCAAGCTACCATCGAACATGCTGGGACCGAGGAGAGGAAGGACACATTGGCCAATGTCTACCTTAGGGGTGCACCTTGCTGAGCTGCTCACTGTACAGTAGCCCTGGAAACCATCACAAAAATGAACATCCCAGAGGCATGAGTCATAGTCTTGTGCTGACATTTCATTGCTATATAATTTGGGGAAAATTCACTTGATCTTTCTGGACTTTAATTTCCTTATCATTGCAATGAAAAAGAGAGACTAGGTCATTTATGATTTCTTTTGTGAGTCTGTGAGTAGAAACTCAATCTTTGCTTCTCTGAGAAGACCATTTGTCATTAATCAAATTGCTGTATGTCTAACCAAAGAATTAAGGTTGTCATTTAGCCTAAGTTGGTGTTAATTCTGGTGGGAGGGTAAGCATTGTTTTTATAAGAGTTAATCCAATATGCTGAGGAACCAGCTAGAGTTTTCCCTTGCCAGATGTGTCTTTTCACCTGCTCCTTGGAATTTCTAGTAATCACAAGCAAACGAGTAAGCAAGCAACAGGTGGCTTTTACCTCTTTTTTGCTCAGTTATTACATTCACTAAATATGTATTTAAATAACTCAATAAAGCAGTTTTGGTCTTGATGACTTAATGTACCATTGAACCACAGACTGTAGAAAGTGGATTTTCATTAATCAACTGTTGAATTACCTAGCTAAAATCCTGCACTATAATAAACATGGAGGCCACCTGTATTTAATAGCTAACGCTCTGCTGGCTTTTCTAGGATGGTGAAAAATCTCTGTTCCTCATTGTTCAAAACTGCTGAATCCCCCCACCCCCCTCCATGAACATTTTCTTACCTTTGTGGGAGACTACTCAGGACTGAGTTGGTGGGCCCTTTTCCACTTTTGCTTTTGATTGCCTGTCAATTTAGTTTGGTCCTTCCTCTTCCAGTGCAGTTGTTTGGGCCAGCAAGCCCAGGTGGTCACAGCATGTGCTAATGAGACCCTAGTGAAGGGCTTCTGTCTTATATGGGCGGATGTATTTATGGACTGTCCCGATCTTGTGTGTCAGGTACACTTATCTGAGTGGTAATCATCAGTTTGGGGCGGGACATGCCTGGTGGGTCAATATTTCATAAACTCACTTGATCAGAAAACCATCTGCTGTGAAATACAGACTCTCAGACTTCCTTCCAGGAAATTCAGATTCTGTAGGCTTTGCCCCAGGACCTGAGATTCTGGGTCTTTGTATTTTATAAAATCTTGGGCTGATTCTTATCTGGCCAATTTTGGAATCAGTACATTGTGTAACAGCTTATGTCCTAAGGGCAACTGAATGTGCAGTGGGCTTTTTGTCCCTGCACTGAATGGTCCAGCACTTTCTGCATTGTTAGGTTGTCCGTAATTTTTGTTTGTTTGTTTGTGTGTGGCCAATGCATCTGTCCTTTTCTGTGTATATTTAAGTTTGTGCGTTAGTGAAAGGCAAAACAGGAGTAAATAAAGATTCCTAAATAGGGCCTTTAACAGATCAAAGTTAGCTTGGCAAAGTATTGTGACAGCAATGCAGGCTTTTAATTTACCTGTATCTGGGTCTTGATGTTGACGGAAAGCCAATACCTATAGATGCAACTTGGACAAAAATCATTTCACCTTTCCAGGATTCAGTCTCCTCATCTGTAAAGTAATCAAACTAATAGCAAGCAGTCTTGTCCTCTGAAGGTGAGGTGAGAAGATGAATCTGAGAGCACTTTGAAAGTTTAAAAAGCACTTCATGGTCCTCAGGTATTATGTAGCTAAGTATTATTATTCATAGTGATAGTATTTTCAGTTCCTTCTTAATTTCCTTCGCCCTCAATGGTTTTAAGAAATCCTCTTTCATTTTTTGACATCAGAGTTTCCTGAACTATATTAAGGGGAAAAAGGCAGAGGAGAATCCTAAGAAGAAAAGCAGGCAGAGTGAACACAAATGTTTTCTATTAGCTGAAGAAATGGGCAGGTTTCTGACCCCATTTGGAAAGGTCAGAGGGCAGAAGCCTCAGTCGCCTTTGGTTGCTGCAATTCTCCTCTTTTGAAAAGGAGATGGCCATATTGTCTTAAGAGAAAGTCACATCTACCTTAGGAAGGGTGGAGAGGATTTGGACAAATGGTCTGTTTTAGGGTCAAGTCTTATCTGTTTCTGTGACTGCCCACACCCAACTAAAAAGAACAGCAACAGCTGGCAGTGATCAAAATGCTTGTTCTCCAGGGCACTTTCCATATTTGTTAAGGAAGGGTAGTATGTGCTACTTACTTATCAATCAGGCCAATCATGTTAGCTATTAGATGTCTTTTCTGGATGGGGAAACCATAGCTCAGAGAAGTTATATAAACTTGCACAAGGGTATCCAGCTACTGAGCAGCCACCAAATTTCCCAGAGCTCTTGAAGTTTACGTGGCAGTCCACAGTTCATTGCCATCAATGCAATGAAGACACTCCTTTCTATTTCATTTATCCCAATTTTATTAAGTCCAAATATATACAGTGTGTTCTGTAGAACCCAGTAAAGGACATAGGTAGGAGTCTTAAGGATCATATCAGGCAGTGGAGTAGACAGTTAATAAATAAGAGTGAAGTAGTTTAAAATATGGTGTATAAGCTTCTCTGTGGAAATAATAAAGAAAATACCACTGAAAAATTCTTCATTGCCTAGGTGGTACTGGGGTTTGAATTCACAGCCTCAAACATGCTTGGCAGGTGCTCTAGCACTAGAGCCACACCTCCAGCCCTTATGGAATCTTTAGAATTTCATTTTCAACAGTACCAGAGAAATAGGCCTTTTTGTGTGATCAAAGGAGGAAAAGCAAGCAATCAGACAGACTGGAGTGCACTCGTTGTTACAGCTATGAGCACTCCATCATGTTACCTAATCCTGGGGAGGTCTCAGTTTCCCCATTTATAAAATGGCGTAGTATGTGCATGGCAACACTATGAGGACATGCTTGGCACAGTGCATGGCACATGGACACTCAACAGTTGGTTGCTGCTGGCGTCCTTATCACCACGTCCTGGCAAATGCCCTCACTCATGTTTGCAGACTGAAGCCTCAATTGGTTGGTACTCTTCAGGAGATAGTGAAAGATCAGGACCTACAGCTATTTTGCCCTTTCCCACTTTGCATTTCTGATGTTTACATGTTGGTCTGAAATTGAATATCATTCATGAGGCACATCTCTCCCAGAGATTTGTCTTCTCTTCTTTCCTTTACCTGTGCAAGTAAAAAGAGGAACAAGACAAACAGGTTTCGTGCTTAATCCACATCATTGGATGTTCCTTCAGTGAAGCCAGTGATGCATGAGGCCAGTTTGAAGAACGAGGCAGTTTTTGATATATTCCTTTTCCCCACACTGGCACTTGTTCTAGAAAGTGCTTATTACCCAAGATCTCTGCTGACTGATTTGAGCTTGAACAGGCGCCCCCTTTTTTGATGTATCCCAGGAGAGAAGAAAGAGAATCCACGTTTCCAGTTTTACTTTGGAAAAACCTCTCAACAACTCTTTTTTTTTCTTTCTTTCTTTTTTATTCGTTTATTCATATGTGCATACCTTGTTTGGGCCATTTCTCCCCCCTACCACCACCTTCCCACCCCCTTCTCAACAACTCTTGAAGTAGAAATTACCCTCACGGACAGAAGACGAAACTGAGTCTTGGATGAGATGGCTTTCTCCAGGTCACGCATTCATCGGCAGTGCTACCATTCAAAAGCAGGTGAGGTCAGGTTCTCGAACATTCTTGTGACACTGTTTTTCCTTAGGTCCAAGTTAAATGATAAATTATGATCTTCATAAAAATCCTCAAACTTAAGCACAGAACCAAGCCAAAGGACACACATGGAAGGAAGACTCAACTTGGAAACCTTTCAAAGAAAGTTGTTGATTTCAAAGTATGTATTGCAATCAGGGTATTGGTGGTAAGGTTGTTTTTGAGGTTTGTTACAAATTAACAAAATTATATACCTAGGAGTTTTGCAGAGAAATGCAAATCAGTGTAAGCGCCTTGTCATAATAAGCACTGTGCTTTGGTTCCTGTTTTTGTGTCCCTTAAGCTCATAATACACGATTACATTGACACAAAGGAAGCCATTTTCATTGATGGTTTCTTTATATCTGCCTCCCTTCCCCAAGTTAGCTTGTGGTAACAATCAGTATAATTCCTAGAGAGTCTGTTTAATTAAGTCTGAATTAGTACCTGCTTTCAAGCATGAGTCTTCTGCAGATGTTTGTGGTATATACCTACTATGTGTTAGCGGACCCCTGCTCTCCCCAGGTTTTTCCAAGATAAATAACAGCTCAGGAGCCAGGAAAGGGCAAAGGGTGTTATAACAGAGGGAACCACCGGCGCTGGGACATAGAAGCAGGGAAGTATTGAGGCTGTGAGTAGCTGGAGGCAGGAGTGTAAGTCTGGCAGATTTGCACTGTGTAGAGGGATAGAGGAGGAGGATGGAGATGAGGCTGGAAAGATGGGGTAGCGCTAGGTTGAGAAGGGGGCTAGAAATGGCAGGCAGCTAAGAAAGTTGAGCTTTATTGTGAAGGACAGACAGAGCAAATGGAGTTTCCTTTTTCTTTTTATTGTGGGAATTTCATATGGAAACCAACCACAGCGTATGCCTAGGAGTGGAATTACTGGGTCCTATGGTGACCGTGCCCCGTCCCCTTTTTTTGCAGTGCTGGGGCTTGAACTCAGGGCCTACACCATGAGCCACTCCACCAGCCCTTTTTTTGTGATAGGATTTTTTGAGTTAGGGTCTTTTGAACTATTTGTCTTGGCTGTCTTTGACCCACGACCCTCCTGATCTCTGCCTTCTCAGTAGCTAGGATTACAGGCGTGAGCCACTGATATTGAACTGGGAAAACTGCCACATGTTTTTGTGGCAGGTGAAAGAGTTTTATGGGAGAACGACCTTTTTATTACTTTTAAATTTTTGTTATATTAATGTGGTCCTGAGGATACATTGTGACATTTACAAAAGTGCTTACAATTTATCTTAGTCAAATTCACTCCCTCCGTCATTCTCACTTATCTCCTCTCTCCTTATTCTTAAGTTTCAACAGTTCTCGTTTTTGTGTTTTCATCATGAGCACTTAATATTTCCACCATATTTACCCTCCTACACCCTTTCAAGAAAGACCTTTGGGATGAACATATTTGTGAAAATTTTGGAAGAGGGATTAATCCCATCTGAAATGGGTTTGGGTTTGAGGGTAAGAAAAGCAAAGGTACTTGAGAGCTAAACATAAGGCCCTGGGGACACTGACGGACTGCTTGAGAAGCAGGGAAATGTGACCAGGCCATCTCTCCACAAGCACTTTAAATGTGTTTGTAGACGACTTTTGAAATCCATGTGAGGAGATTAGCAGATACTTCTTGTGTGCATAGCCTCATTGTAAAGATGAGTCTGTATGTTCTGTTTTGTTGTTGTCATTCTGCAATTTAAAAATTTCTCAAATGTTCTTTAAATAAATGTGCTAGAAAACCCTCTTGGTTTAGTAAAAGGTTTTCTTTGGTTTGTAATGACATTTTAAAAATACTTTTATTGAGATATAACTCATGCTATACAGTTCATGCATTTATAGTACATGATTTTTGGTTCTCAGTACATTCAAACAACTGGGCAACAATTGCCATATCAATTTTTAAAACTGTAACAAGAAATTAAACTTCACCAATTGCTCCCCATTCCCATCCACCTCTCCCATCCCCTGGTAACCACGAATATTTTTTTTCTCCATACATTTGCTCATTCTGAACATTTCACGTAAACGTTAGTCTATACTACATGGTCACTTGCAACTGGCTTCTTCCACTGAATGTTTGTAAGATTCATTCATATCATAGCATGTATCAGTACTTTATTTTCATTGCCATATAATATTCCACTGGGTGGATATGCCAAATTCAGTTTATTCATGTGTCACTTACTGGACCTTTGGGTTATTTCCATTTTGACTGTTCTGACTCAGAACAGTGCTGCTGCAAGTATTCATGTATTTCAATTCTCTTGGGTCTATATGTTTAGGAGTGGAATTGCTGGATCATATGATAATTCCATGTTTAACTTTTTGAGAAACTGACAAGCTATTTTCCATGGTGGCTGCACCATTTTAGAAATATCTTAGGGTTAATTAAAATATGTAAGGAAAAAAAACACCAAAGTTTCACCAAAGGTCTTAGGAATTAACATATTCATGAAACCACTATAGTGTCACTTTGTTCTTAGGGACATTTTCCACAAAGAAACAAAGTTTTTAATCAGTAAAGTAGTGTCACTGGGTTTAAAACTGCTGAGCAGACAACAATAAGCTGACTGAGGAATAGCGGCTGGGTGGTCAGCCTGCCTCCCCCCAACTCCCTACTGCGGAGTCACATCCCCCAAAGCCCTCTAAAGCCAGGCGAGACTTACAGACTCTTATTTCAGCAAAATGAAAAAGGGGTCTTCAGAGTATCTTGAAAACTGTTAATATTAAAACCTATGTAACCTAGAACCTGCTTTACACAACTGTGAGGCCACGCAGTAGAAATTCACCTATTCACTTCCTGCTAAGGCTAATTATTCACCCTTCCCTCTGGGTGCGTGGCTTCATGCGTAAATGCCATCTCAGAAATGAAAATTACGGGGCTGGGATGTGGCTCAAGTATTAGAGTGACCTACCTAGCAAGGAGGAGGCTCTGAGTTCAAACCCCAGTACCTCTAAAAAGCAAAGCAGAACAAAAAAGAAATGAAAATTGCTGTACATCTTTTAGACTTGGGTGCTGGTTGCCAGGAATGTTCCAGAGGGACAGAGGGCAGGACCCCAGCACAAATCTTTAGGAATTGGTTGGAACCTGAGTGAACTAACAGTCAAGTTATGAGTATGGGAAACACACCACAAACGCTGTAACAGTGAAGGAAAGATATCTTTATTATTAGTGGCTTTCTAGTAACAGAATGAAGTCACTGTTAATGACTTGATTTTGCAGCTCTGAGATGGTAAATGATTTGTGTAAGTTCACACAGTTGATGTGTGTGGGGATGGGACCAGGACTCAAGCCTGACTGAATAGTGACAGTTGCTTACACTTACTAAGAATAACAGTGGCAATGTACCTCTCACTGTGCGTGCGTTCTCTGATTTCATCCTCCAAGGAGCCTATAAAATACTGACCATTCTTATCTCCATCTTGCAGAGCTGAGGTTCAGAAAGGTTAAAAGTAACCTACCAAAGGCCATGCAGCAAGTGAGTTTGAGGGCTGAGGGGAGAAGTCTGACTTGTGAGGCTGTTCTTAACCAGCAGCCTTTCCTGCTTGTGTTTCTGAAGCACAGGCTTCCCCCACTACTCCAAGCCAGCTATCCCATCAGCAGTGTGTGAAGAGAGAGTTGTCCCAACTGAGTTAGACTTATGATTTCCACCCTGAGTTTTCTGGACCCAGAAAGGTCTATTAAGACAATTATGGGACATCCTATGGCAGTTTTCAGTATCTCAAAATATTTAATATGTACAGAACTGTTACTAATGATCAGCTTGCCCATACTAACTCAGAGTACCAGTGTGTGCTTAGACTAGTCTAGCACCAGCATTCTGTATTTGTAATTGGAATGACAACTGTCAGTTCTCTGTGGGCTTTCTCCTTACTTATGTTCCTCAAGAGATGGATGCAGTTGACACTTTCTAGGCTTTGAGTAACAAAAGTGGAGAAATGATTTAAAGTATAGTTTACTTTGCAAGTAAAGATGTCTTCCAGATGTCACAGAGGGGCAAGAAGGAACCTGGAGGGATGGTCATTGTTGTAAAAGTTGGGCATCCTAGAATGAACCAGCATCTCTGTGAATTTATAGGAGAGGAAGACCATGGGATCCTGGAGTTCTATAGGGACTTCCTAAGGGAGGAGGACCTTGAACTAGGCCTTTTGTCACTCACATCAGACAGCAGTAGTGGCTTACTCTATTAGTGACCCTTTTCATACCATGGGCTTAATCTGTAGTGTGGTTTGGTGTGACCTTTGGGTCGCACTGGGAAATTTTGAACTTCTGGTTAGTGACTGTGGGTATAGCTCATTCATTAAATGCAGTAAATGGAACTTCTACCAGTTGCCTCTTCCCCACAAATGACCCACATTGTTGTAAAGTTAGCAACCACTGACAGGAAGTGGCAGAAATCCTCAGCCACACAGCAGATTTCATTAGACACTTGCCCAAAGGAGTTGTTTGGGTCAATTTAGCCTCTGTAGGTTTCTAGGGAGGAATACATTACGTCTCGTCGTTGCATTGTGGTCATCTTGCCCTTACTGGTGATGTTGATTAAATTTCTTGTAGTACTTTCTTTTGCAGCAATCACCCAGATAAAGAAACTTCTAGAAAATTGAGATCTTAAAAGTATTTCCAAAGGTGTTAGCCATTTACTGAAGAGTCTTTTGGTTAGTGGGCCTCTCATTGGAATCTGCTTATGGTTCCAGTGACACCACAGGAGTGCTGGTGGGCCTTTCTTACCTTTGTGAAGGATTGCTTTGAAAAGTCTGTACTACAGGCACTGTATGAATGCAGAACTCCCAGGGAATGGCCAGGAAATTAAAATATACGTCTTGCATTCAAAATACAAGGCTTTGAACTCCAGAGGAAAATAAGCTGTCTTGAGTTTAGGCTTAATTTTCCCAAGTCCATTGATGGAACTGAGGACCCTTTAATTATGATTTTGCCTTAAACTGGTTGTTTGTAGTTGCAGTTGTTCTTGTCCCAGCTCGGAAACCAAGGATTTATTATCTATTAATAATCCCTTTCACTGAAGAATTCTGTCAAATGACAATGCATGCATCCAGGAGTTTGAATTTTTTTTTTTTTTTTTTTTTGGTGGCACTGGGGTTTGAACTCAGGGCCTCACACTTGCTAGGCAGGTGCTCTTACCGCTTGAGCCACTCCACCAGTGAATTTTTAATATTCTTTCTTGCTTCAATTAATTTTTCTCACTGTAGATCTCCCTAGCAACCACAAAAGCAAACAAAACACCAAAACCACCAAACCCAGAATAGCATTTTCTGCAGTCAGCTGGAAAAAAGCTGAGAAGTAAATGCTGCTGAAGTCAGGCACGCTCACAGATCTCTTCAAATCTTCAAATCTTACAACCCAAACAGGCCCTGTCCTTAGAGTTGAAGTTACAGGTGGGGCAATCGCCTGTCAGAGAGGTTGAGTGAACGACCTTGGGAAAGAAAATGATAGAACTCATGGGTATGAACCAACCCACACCTACATTCTTTTCTCCAAGAATGAAGACTGACGCCTGAATTTTCCTTGACTGTTATTTTCAACAACAAACATAGTAAGGAAGCAAGCCAGCCAGGATGTTTTAAAATGAAATTACCAGGTCTTGTGTGAAGTGTTCAGGTTTGAACAGGGGTAGAAAGCCTTTTGCTCATTCTAGTATTTCCTGTTTCTTTGGAAGTTCTTAGAGGACAGAGGTTAGACTCCAAGCCCTAAGGCTGGAAAAAAGGCATGAGTTTTACTGAATCCTGAAGATATGGCAAGCAGTGAGCAAAGGCACTTCATGCATTATTAATTTACCTGAATTTCAGAACAACCCTGTGAAGGAAGAAGTTGGAGTTCATTTCAAGTTTCTCAAAAAGCTGGTCAGCAATACCAGTTTCAACTCTTATTGGTGGCTGGTGACACATTGCATTAATATTTCAAATATTTTGTCTCTAGCAGAGATCATTTACTCTGCTTTGAGCTGGTCACTGGACCCTGTTATATTTATTGCAAATAGTCAACAAGCATCTCTGCTCCAAATCTGAGCCTTAGAAGAGAAAGTGGGGAGGGGTGGTAGGAGAAAGAACACTGCCAGTTTCCAAACAAAATGAGATGATTTTCTGCAGAGGGATCGCAGCTTCAGACTGTATAGCTTATTCCTCTTATCAGTCTTCTCCAAAGGAGTTAAAAAGCCAGGGAGGGAATGAAGCATTCGAGCAAAGTGTCTGCACTTTGGAACAGACTGCCTGTGTTTCCCAGGCTATTGTAGTGCAGGCTCCTATTCAGCTGGGATTTCAATGGTGGTGTGATTAGCATGAAACCAAGTGTATAAAGTAGGTCCTTCTCGCTTTCCTAAAAGAAGTTTTTCTGATGAAGTTGGCATGAAGCTTTGACAAACACAGAGCATGGAAAAGTTCAATAGGACTGAGAGCAGGCCTTTTTTGCACACATCCCTCAAACTTAGAATGCAGAACAGTAAAGCTGCTGACAAGAGGCTCCTCAGGCCATAGGAGTCATAGCAAGGCTCTTTCTGCACCGGGGATGAATAGGAAGTACCCACAAGGCTACTGGGGAAGTGGATCTCTGGCTGTTGACCATTCTCTGTTGTCAGAGAGTCACAGAGAACCTTCCTGAGAGTCGGTTGACTATCTTCTCACTCTGTCATGGTCTATTGAGACAAATACAAAGTGCTGAGAGAGATAAAGAAATACAGAAGAGGTGGATTCTGCCTTCAAGGAGCAAGTAAGAAGCCAAGAAGATGAACACACAGACACTCAATGGAAAAAAAAAACAGCCAGGTGTTTTGAGCTGATAATTAAGGAAATTATAGAATTAAAGGGTTCAAGGCTGAGATTCCAGCTGTGTTATACTAGGTGAGAGTGACCTCAGGCAAATTGCTGCCACTTTATAAATGATAAGATGGGAATGATTAGTTTTCTGCCTACCTCAGAGTGCTGTTGAGGCCAAATGGCCTAGTATCCCATATGAATAAGAAAAACACTCTGGACCTGTGAACTCAGATTTGTAAAACGCATGTAATTTTGTCTTTGACGTGTGCTCTGTCCTCCCGTTTTCTCCCCATTTGTACTCCACTTCAGTGCATGGTATTATTCATCCAGATCTGAAAAGTTTTCCTTATAGATTTTATTTCTAGAATAATAATCTCTCCTCCCCCACATGTCCTTTGTACAATGCATATACAAGAGTCATTTGTCAAAACTGCAATTCTGACCACAGAACAGGACTTCATTCTTTCAGAGCAGGACTTCTATGACCCCTCATAGACTACAGAATACATTTCTCAGTACATTTGAGACCCTTCGGAATCTGGCTCCAGCCAATCCCTTTATCTCCATCTTTTCTGCTCCTCATTCCTGTCCCCTGATCTTCCTCCCACTACATCTTTGCTCAGACCGGGCATCTTCCCATTGTGCCATTCCTTTTCTCTGCTTTATAATGTGTTGCTTGATTCTTACTTTTTTTTTTTTTCTGTACTGGAGTTTGAACGTGGAACCTTGAGCCATGCTACCAGGGCTACTCAACTCTTGATAGTCACTTCAGATGTTACCTGCACCTCTCTGAAGCATTTTGTTATATCTTCGGGCCCTTCTTTGGGCTCCATGCCTTTCTAATCTAAAAGTGTTCAACTTGTTTTATATAATTTTGTGCAGTTCTATCTTAATAGCTTTTGAGTTCCTTGTATAAGATAGGTGCTCAAAATTTTTTATTGAAAAAAATATGTAAGTAAAAAGTTACTTAAGAAAGTACAGACACAAAGCAAAAGAAAAATAAAATTTTTGTTGCTTATAATTCCACAATCTTGAAGTAGCCACTGGCATAATATCTCTTCTTTCTATAAGTTGTTGAATTATTAAGAGTAATTATAAAGCTAAGTACTAGGTGCTTAATACCTACTTCCCGTAAGTCAGTGTGATGAAATGGAAAAACCCTTCACTTGCTAGCATTTGTCACAGCCCATAATGAAGGAACCCGAGAGAATTGGGAATATGCGACTAACTTAACCTAGG
This sequence comes from Castor canadensis, assembly GCF_047511655.1. Lineage (NCBI taxonomy): Eukaryota > Metazoa > Chordata > Mammalia > Rodentia > Castoridae > Castor > Castor canadensis. Next base: position 117,738,903 of record NC_133392.1, read on the forward strand.
TATTTTAAATTCAGTTTTGCATTATCCGGATGACGTTTTTGAACTTGGTCAACAAACTGAATTTGTGCTAACCATGATGACTTTTATTTTAAAAATGTTTACTTACCCTCAAAGTTAGGGCTGAATATTTTAAAGTGACTTTTCTTATCCTAACCTTGCTTTACAGAGGACTCTGAATGAGCAGAGGGAAAAATGAGAAAAAAAATATTTCTTGTGGTGCTGAGAATTAAACCCAGGGTGTCACACATGATAGGCAAGCTCTATAACCCTGAGCTAAGCCCCAGCCTGGGAAAACCTACAATAAAGAAAAGATACCCAAGCTAGGGAACGGGCAATTTGGGTGTATTACTGAACCACCTTTGCCAGGTAACATCGCCTCCAGATGATTCTCTGGACTCTTAAGTCTTCCAGCTTGAAGAATTCTCTAGCTCTCTTGCCCAACTGGTATGTCCTCTGAAGTTCTGTTCCTTAAAATGATGTGAGGTCCACAGTAGTGGGGAGGAGGGGAATGATTTTCTTGTTAACTACTTTATCTCAGAGTGTGTTATCATACTTGCTCTCACTTATATCACATCAAAAGTGATGTTTGGCTGTTGCTTTTTGCCTATTGGAAACCTCTTTAAAAATGATCCTGAAAGCTGGGCACCGATGGCTCACACCTGTAATCCTGGCTCTTCAGGAGGCAGAGATCAGAAGGATCACGATTTGAAGCCAGTCAGGGCAAATAGTTCTGGAGACCCTATCTCAAAAAATCTTTCACAAAAGGTGCAGGTCTTGAGTTCAAACACCAGTACTGAAAAAAAAAATACCATGTATATAGACTTTTGTTATGTTTACCCCTTTCAGATGTTTATCTATGTTTATCTTGCTTCTGAACATTCTAAGACTAAAGAGATTGAGACTAAAATACCAAACTCTCTGATTAAGGACCAGGTGGTGGCTCAAGCCTATAATCCTAGCTACCTGGGAGGCAGTGATCAATAGGATCACAGTTTGAGGCCAGTCTGGGCAAAAACTTAGACTCCATCTCAACCAATAGCTGGGTGAGGTTTTGCATGCTTATCATCCCCAGCACAAATAGGAGCATGGTCCAGGCTGAACTGGGCATAAAGCGAGGTCCTATCTCAAAAATAACCAACCCTAAAAGGGCTGGCAGTGTGGCTCAAGTGGTTGAGTGCCTGACAAGCAAGCTCAAGGCCCTGGTTTCAACCCCCCAGTACCACCAAAATTCAAGCCCTGTGGTACCCTTATGAAATGGGTACATTGCACCAGTTTTACAGATGATAAGACTGAGGAGTAAGAGGTTTAAGTATTAGAAATTAACCTCAGACCTGTGTTTCTTACTTCAAAGCCCAGGTTCACTACTATTCAGTCAATCCTCCCACTCTCACCCATCCAGGGCACATAACCTCTACACCACCATTTTTTGGTTAATATCAAACCTCTGTTTAATATTTTCAATGTGGGTGGTTCATTCCTTGCTGGCAGTTCTAATTGTTCAAAAAATTATGTTGATATAAAATCAACCTTCCTATAATGTTAGCATAACATCAGCTGTTTGGTATAGTGTTAATAAATAATTATTACCATCAATAATAATATCGATTAGTTTATAATTAAAAATACCGAATAAATTGTGGTACTGAGTCATTTCAAGGAACATGCACTGAGTACTTTTAATGTGCCAGGAGCTGTGTTAGATTTGGGAAGCTAATTATGACTGGGAGGTGGTTCCTGGTCTTGAGCTTTCTGAAGCAGTGCTGGGCAGGTGCATTCTGGCCTTTCCCCTTCTCTGCCTGTAGGAAGAGAATCCATTCTTAATGATTTCTGCTCATCCTACTCCCTCACTCTCCAACCTGGCCTGTTTTTTTTGTTTGTTTGTTTGTTTGTTTTGTTTTATTATTCATATGTGCATACAAGGCTTGGGTCATTTCTCCCCCCTGCCCCCACCCCCTCCCTTACCACCCACTCCGCCCCCTCCCTCTCCCCTCGACCCCCTCAATACCCGGCAGAAACTATCTTGCCCTTATCTCTAATTTTGTTGAAGAGAGAGTATAAGCAATAATACAACCTGGCCTCTTTTACCCTCTGATCTTAAACTATCCCAGTTTTGCTGCTAGTTAGTGACCTTAAATAAGTCATTCAGATTCGGCTGGTCTAAATTTCCTTACTGAGTAAGGGGCAGCTGACTCGGATGGTCTGGAAGGGCTGCAGAGGTCTTTAGAGATAAAAGTCTGCACCCCCAGGACAGTGCTTGCTTGCTGGAGGTCTTGACAGTATCGAATTACTGAACATCTCACAGGGTACCACCCAGGAGGACAGGTGACAAGCTACCTCCACCATAAATTCTGAGAATATTAACCACGTCATAAACTTTTAAACCTTAAGAGGCAGTGTAACAGCTGAGCATGATGGCTAACAACTATAATCCCAGCACTTGGGAGGCAGAAGGATCACAAGTTCAAGGTCAGCCTGGACTACATAGAAAATTCAAGGTCAACCGGGCCACATAAAGAGACCCTGTCTCAAACAAACAAAAAATAAACAGATAAGCTAGCAAAAAGAACAGTGTACCACAGTGGAAAGATGTGTCTTAGAATCAAATTTTGGCCCTATAATTTACTAGCTTATAACCTGACCTTTTTGAACTTCAGTTTGTCATCTGTAAATGGGGACAATAATTTCTCTACTTGGTAGGTTGCCTAGAGATTGGAAGGTGTCTGACAGACAGTATAGATTCTTTGACATTTATTATACCCTGACCCTTACGTGTTTGGAAACTGTTATCTGCCATAGATAATTGGCAAGCTTTGGAAAAAACAAGTACATAAGAGAGTGGCACGTACATTTGCTGCATGTGCGGTGCAAGTGTGGATGCGACACGGCCTTTCTGACCTCTGAAAAGCAACTCTGGAGGCCTCCGCGATGCTCATATGGCAGCTGGGTACACGTTGCTACCTTTCCATCTGTGCCTGCTGAAGGTGTTCTCCATTGAGAGGGTACCGCGTTGGAAATCTGTCTTTAATACAGTCCTGTGTTCTGATGCAAAACCTGCCTGAGAGATTGGACAGGGCATAATAACCAATATCATTGAAAGTTGATTAAATCTATCATCTTAATTAAATACAAGAGAACAAGAAGTTCTCAGTCTTCTGGTAGCAATTAAAGACTAAAGAGTCCATTTGAAGTTGTTTTTGCAATTCTTAAAACCTCCCGTGAAAGAGCTTCTTAGCTATAGACATGCTCTCACATTGAGGTTTGTGAAAGCTGTTAAGGACCACAAACCTGCTGGCAAGTCTTCTGCTGCCAAGGCTTCGGAGTTCTCAAAAGCTAGGGGTTCAAACTCAGGATACGCCAATTGGGAAAGAGAGCCCAAAACAAAGGGCCTTTTGAGGCAGGAAACTGGGCTTTGGCCACAGCACAGAGCAGTGTGGGACTGGAAAAACGCCCTGGGACTTGCTGAGGAGAAGAGGGACTATGTGATCCATGCACGGAGGAAGTATAAAGTTTCTCCATACAGTGAGGGGTTATATTTCAAAACCCTCGAAAGTTGGTTTCAGAAGCTGTTATCTTCTCTCTGTCAGCCTGACCAGCATGCCTGGGAAATGTGGGCTTGAGATTGAGCAGAAAACAGCGATGATCCCCAAAACTCCGTAGACATTACGTTTTTAGTAAGGATGTCTGACATGAAGGCCAGTGGTTCTTTTTACCAGTATTGTGTTCATCCACTCACTTTATCATGCTGTATGCTAGCTTGCTCACTTGCTATATGCCAGCTTGATGTAGCTATGCAATTAAAAAGGTAAAATTTCTACTCAAGGAGCTCAGAATTGAGGTGACCAGGTAGAGAGGACTAGAAGTAAAGAGCACAGATTGTTGGATGAGTACTTCCAACTGCAGGTCCTCACATCCACAACACCTCCCCACCAAAACTGGCTTTTAAAATTGGCCTTCCCTGAAGTGAAACTTCTAACCTTATCCTACAGGGAAGCAAACTGACCAACTGAACGAGTCCCATGGGGGCAGCTCACTGAGATAAAGGCTGTCAACGTGGAAGAAAGCTTTGTTGTGTAACTCAATGAAGAGAAAGTCATTAAGTTCTGGTGGATCCTATTTTTTTTTTCTGTTCTTCACTTTTGTAGATCTAAACTTATTAAGCAAAAACTTCCATGACCAGAAAAGACCCACTTCCTGTCAGCTGCTTGGAAAGATGAGGGGCTGGGGTACAATAGGAGTAATGGAAGGAAAAGGATAGGTTTGGCAGAACCGCGAAGAACAGGACATGTTGAGAAGGCCTGGGTCAAGTGGGCATTGCCACCAAAGAAGAAGTGCAGTGATATTGATCACACATTTGAACGCTGACCCCTCTGAACAGATGGGGCTGAGAGATGTCAGGCAAGAAAGGACAACTTTTCATAAATTAGTAATCTCACACATCTGCTCTATGCTGCCATTATGCGTCCATGACTAGTACTCGAAGCCAAGGCCTTGAATCTGCAAACAGATGGCCTAACATGAATTAGATGTGGTCTCGGGGCACAAGGAATGGCCTTTCCCCCAGTTTAAATTCACACTGCAGGTAGCATTTTGGCAGAGAAGCTACAATGGCTAAATGATTTATTGAACAGCATTTAGAAGAAAATTTTCTCAAGTTCCAAATCAAGTGTAAGGTGGTTCCTTCTGAGGGCTGTGAGGGAGGGGTCTGTCCTGGGATTATTGCCTGGGCTTCTAGATGGCCACCTTCTTGTTCATGTGGTCTCCCTTTATGCCTGATATGCGTGTCCTGTGTTCAGAGGTCCCATTTATGAGGACTTGGAGAATATTGGTCAGTGTAACCTGATTACCTCTTTGAAGACTCCATCGCTAACAAGTTCATACTCTGAGGTAAAGACAGGACTTCGACGTATGGATTTTGGGTTGGGGGACACAGTTCAACCCATAACCCTTTATTTAGAAGTGAGGAGATTGAAGCCCAAGCCAAGTAGCTTGAGATTTGAATTTGGGTCTTGCTGGCTCTGAAATGGCACATTTTCATCTTGTCCTGTTTCCTACTCATGAATTGAAAATGCCATGAGCAAGGGAAAACAAATGTCTCCTGTGATCTGAATTTGATTAGTGTGAGACAGTGTTTGTTGGTTATTAACTGTAAAATTTAATTAAGTTTGACTAGTTGAAACCCTCATCATGATGTTATTTAAAAATCAGGTTAAGTACAGCATTCCAGGCTTAGCTGAAACTTTCTGTTGCTGTAAAGCATTCCTTAAGCCTGTTGGCATAGATTGATCAAATCTTATTTGAATGTTTCAAGGAATACAGTGATCTATTGGTGTTCTAATAATTCCCTAGTAATTAGACCATATTCTGTAGCAAAATTAGTTGTATTAGACACTGGTCATTGAGTTTTTTAACTCTTATTTCTCCATCTTTTTTTATTTGTTTGTTTGTTCGGGGCAGATTTCTTTTTAATTTTTGCTTTCTTCCTCTTGCATAAGGGACTTTGACACAATGCATATATACTGCATGTGCACACACACCCCAGTCGCCCTAGGGAGGACTGGAACCAGTATAGCAATAACCAGTGGAAGTAACCAGTCCCCTCTCAAGCACACACCCAGTCTTTAGGATGTTCATGCTCACAAGGAGGGTGGAAGCCCTTGCCAAAAATGCTGAGTAGAGGGTGCTGAGGGGGTCTGCTCACCCTGCTTGTCATGGAGGAGTCGGAATGGCACTAGTGTTTGTTCTAGTCCTGGCTGAAATTGAAGCATGTGAGTGATGTCCTCTGGAGTTATACAATGCATGGTTACCTGTGTCCTTTTTCTACTGAATATTCTTGGACAGGCCACCACTGTTTTTCTTAGTTTCTTCACATGAATGACAGATGAAAGGTCAGACCTAGGATTTCTGGAATCCCCCATTACTCTGGAATTTGTGTTTTGTTCATTGTAGGTGCTTAATAGAAATAAAGAGAGGATGAACAAATAGATCATGGGACAGAGATGGAGACTATTAGTGTGAAGTAAACCAGGGAAGTTCCAAGGACATTCCATTCAAACCAGCATGAAGTATTAAGAAAATCCCCATTTTCCATTAGCTGGAAATAATCAAACATTGAAAAAGGGCCTTGTTTTGTTTTTGTTGTTTTTGATTCTACATGTGTTATTATTACCTGTCTTAAAGGTTCTACATAACTCTCACATGCAGACAAAGAGTGACCCTAGTAACCTTTCTTCAATCTAATGTATTTTGGTGGGAAGGCCATGAACAATGACAAACAGTACTTTCTTTGTGTGAATTGAGTGCACTTTACATATTGTACCGTGTCTCTAAAATTCATAGTAACCTTTCGAGATGAGTTGTACTAGCTCCATTTTCAGATGGCCTAGAGAGATATACAGCTTGCTCAATGGCATGGCACCAAAAAGAAGTGGGTCAAATCTTTAGACTCCAAAACCTGTGCTATTTTCTAATATCTACATTTTCAATCACCTCCTCAATTTCATTAAAAAAAATAAAAACAAGCCAAAGACTTATGGACTTTTCATAAAACATATTTAGTGTCCATATGTGAAATAAATAGTCATCTCATGGCCAAGAAGACACTGTGTCCTTACAGAAGGTACATCATACCACGTTCTTTAAAGCAACAGTTGCTAAGCCTTTTCCGTGAGCCAGGCATTGTTCAAAATATCTTTGCACAAGTTATTCCTTCCACGTCACTATGGGAGGTTAAGTGATTTGTTGAAGGTGGTGGAGACTAGGACCCAGGTGTGTCTGGATCCAAGATCCACACATCTTGTCACTGTTTGTCCTGATGTCTCAGTTATCAACAGGTAGATTGACTCCTTCAGCCAGTTAGTTCTAATGTTGACCTAGGTGTGTTCTGGAACCGGGCTATGTGTTAAGGTCACCTGAGGGAGTCTGTGCAGGTGAACTTCAGTAGTAAATTGTATGAGGAGAGGAGTATGAAGCCAGGATGGAGTCAGCCCCAGACGCTCCTGGAGAGCAAGCCATGTTTATTTGTACTGTGCTGTCCAGGACATGGTGTGGCGTCATGGATCTCACTCAGGGAGGACAGGGATGTGTCTGAGAATGCAGAAGCCTGTTCCATGGGAAGGTGCTTGGTCACACCTCAGTTAGCAGGAGCCAGCTGACTCAGGCTCCTGTGCTGCAGCCCCTTTTCCACATGGCCACTAGGGCAATGGCCTGGCGAGAGCCACTTCCTTCCTCAGACATTTTTGTAGTTTGAGTCTTGGCCGAGTATCGTGCACTGTGGAGAGGATAAATATAAAACACTGGCCCTGCAGCTAAGAACTCAGACTTGTTGGAAAGCTGCACACACAAAACAGAACTGTAGAATTGACAGAGATCACTGAAAGCAGCATTTCTTAGAGAATGTTCTGGACAACCTAAATTCTTCTGGGTTGTACATCTCCCTGGTGAGACTTGACAGTGAACTTTGATGAAGGCTGTGGTGTGAAATGTTCACACTGAACTTACTATGAGAAATGACCAGCTAATCCACTCTCCTCTCTTTACTAGATAAGGAGGCCGGGTGGAAAAAAGGCACCTTGATAAAAGGATCTGACGTTGGGCTCCCAAGCCCTAGCCAGGGCTCTTCCCTCGGCACAGCCCTCCCCCTCCCACTCCCCTTGAACTTCTCACTCTGTTTCTGTCTGGAGACCAGGCAGTCCCTAAGGCCCATGGTTTCTCCTCTATCTTGAAGCTTGTGTTTCTCAGGCTTTTTTCTCCTCTTTCGAGATAGGCTTGTGATGTCTGGCATCTGAAATCATCCCATTTCTTTTTTGAAGCTGTTCAGACAAAGCGATTAGAAAGCTTTGTTCAATACTAGGCAGAAGAGAAAGGGCAAGAAGACGTTTAGGGCCCTGCACATTTCCTGTTAGGGCAGGGAGCTCTTAGAGGGCAGAAACCCAGTTTTCCTTTTCTCAGTATTTCCCATTCCTGGCACATGAGTGGTGCTTGGTAAACGTTTAATATTAAATTCGAGAATTTTGTTTTGTTTTACAGGGGATTATTAAATCCAGGGCCTCACACATGCTAGCCTAGTAGACAAGAATTCTACCATTATCACTTGAGCCATGTCTCTTGTCTTTTTTTTTTTTTTTTGAGACATGGTCCTACTACCTTTTTGCCTGAGCTGGTCTCAACTGAGATCCTTCTTTCTCCTCCTCTGGAGTAGCTGGGATTATAGGCATGCACTCCTGTACCTGGCTTCAGTGTGGTTTAAAATTGTGTTTATTTGGCATATGAGTATATAAATTGCTCATTATGAATATTATATATCAATTTTTAAAATGGTTTTTGTATTCAAAAGTGAAGTTTTTACATTTTAGAGCAGTCATTCCCAGGTCACCTTTAGATAGAATCACTTAAAGGTCTTAAGAAAAATAAAATTTCTCAGGCTGGGGGTATAACTGAGTGGTAGAGGTCTTGCCTACCATTGGCAAAGCCTTGGATTTGATTCCCCAGCACTAAAAAAAGAAAAGAAAAGGAAAAAAAAAAAACTCAGGCCCTACTTAGAAATTCTGATTGAGGGTTTGAATGGATCTGGGTAGGGCCTGGAAATTTTTTATTTTTTAAAATAAATACCCTTGATAATGACTGACTGGATCTTAGAATCACTGCCCAAAGGATAACCTTATTCAATCCAGTTTTACTATTTAAGGCAGACATGAAAATAAGCACCAACCTTCAGGTCTGAATCTTAACACAAACAAAAACCAGTGTGGATAGGAATACAGAGAAAGGATCTATCCAGAACAATTGGCTAGTATACCTTGTGTCAAATTTCGAGGGATGATGGAGAGAAACGATTTGCAAGCCTAATTAGTCTTGCTCCCTAGTTCTCAAACCTGAGCTCTAAGCCCCCTGCTAATTGGCAGTCCCTTAATAGATTAGAACTTGGCATCAGGTTTGCATGTTATTATAAACCACACACAGAAAAACCCAGTGGCGGAGGAACTCCTGCCAAACCCGGGCCTGGGTTTTTGTGAGGCTTTTGAAGTGCATTGGTCTTTCAGTGTTTTGTATAGTCAGTGAACTGAAAGGCATCAGACCATTCCTTTGGATGGGATTTGTGAAGGGCAAGTTTGTTGAATAATTAATTCCCCGAGACCCTTTCTGTCATCATGATGGACAAGCAGTAGCCCACAGATGCGTCTTGCACTCAGCAGTACTTGGAGCATGACAAAGACATTATTTCTCATGGATCCCAGGAATCACCTTCTTCCCCTTTGTGCTTTGCTGGGCAGGGGCAGGGGAAGGACCCTAGTGCGCACCTGCTATGTGGCAGGCTGCTTAACCATCAGGAAATCCCCACGGCAGCTTTTCAAGACTGCAGGACCAATTTTGCAGATGAGGAAACTCAGGTCCTGAGAATTCTCTGTCTAGTGTCACACTGGCACCACTTGGCAGAGGTAGGAGGGACTTGTGTTTAGGTCAGCTAATTCCACACTGCTACAGAACCAAAGCAAACCTGAAAGCCACTTTTGGTTTTCCTTGGTCTCAGTTGGTTAATAGGGACTGGGCACAGTTTTCTGTGATTTACGTGATGCATAGGTATACCTGTTTGCACCTGTAGATGATGACTGTATACTATCAAGCTCTCCCCTCCCCACCTCACATAATAAGAGTCCTCATTCTGAGGTAGGCAACCAATGCCAGAGTGCAACACTGTGCAGAGGGCTTTACCAGTGTTCACAAAGGCAGTCAAGGTGTTCCTCAGCCATGGAGCAGTTCTAGAGGCCGTGCTCATCCCTCTTGTCCTTCCAATTAGTTTCTACGTGGGGACCCTTCCCTTTCTTGTCAAATCTACTTCCACAAAGTGGGAGCTATAGTGGAGGCTGAGATTTCCACGAAAACCTTCCATTTCTCACGCAAACATACCAGGCAACTCTCATGGCAATACCATGGTGAAGGGGAATAATGGTATTTGGCTTTTTGCCTTTAAAAAAATGTACATGTAGAGGGGGCTGTTGGTGGGAGGAGCAGGATGGGCAGAGAGAACAGTGGGGGCTTTGTAATTTATGGCAATAGAGGGGTCCCATGGGCAGGGTCGTGAGGGGAGGAGGGGGCATAAGGAGGCTTGCACACCCCCGTTGGGCTTTCCTATCCTCTTCACCCCTCTGCCTGACTCACACATTTTGAGAGGTTGTGAAGGGGAAATTAGGGAGTTTTTCTGTTTTGATTTGCAAGAAGGACTGTAGACATTCTGTACCTCTGAGAGAAGCTGGCTCCTTGCTGCTTTGCAAGGATTAAGAGTTTGGCTTCCAGAACCATTGAAGAAACATCCCAGGAAAACTACCCTTTTCTCTCACCAGCCCAAGAATGCATCACAGATCAGTGGCTTCCTGGAGAGTTTTGGCAGGAAAGTCTCCCCCTGGAACAATAGGGTTCCTATTGCCAGCCACCTAGGAGAGACAAACTGCAGCCAGCTCTCCCTGGGGCATCTGAAGGCCTACATTTTGTTGTCCCCATTCTAATAGAGGAGGGGCTATGATGCCAGAGCAACCGAGGGTGGCCACAGAGCACCTGAATTCCTGTCTGCAGGAAGATGGCACCTCTCCCCAGTGCCAGTCAGAGGCACCTAAAGCTAGAAAACATGGCAGCTACCCAGTTCTGCCTAACCCACATCATTTTCTGTTCTGCTCTGGGACTTTGCCTGAGCCTTAGTTCAGCCTTTGTACAACTGAGCTCCCAGTGTTTACCTGAGGAGGATTATTGGCCGAGATTAAAGGGTGCCTCCATGAAGTGCCAGCAGTTGCTGGGGTTCATCTCCCCCAGCCCCTCATTTTTGCTGAGGCTGCTACTTTGACAGAACCAAGAGCTGCAGACATTCATTCAGCTTTCATCTGAAGGTCTGCTGAGTTGGGGGTGTCTCTGGAGCTGTTCTTTATAAATGAGCATCTTTGAATTCTGGAGGTCTGTGCTCTGCATCTTCCTTCCCAAACCAAATAGCGTGATGTGCTCCTCACACTGTACAGATGTTCCTCTGTTCTGTACAGGTGTCCTAGAAACCAAGCCTCCTCATTTACAAGACTCCACACCCCTAGTAAAGATGAAACCCCTAAGATTGGAAAGGTCCATGAGACACCTGGTCAAAACCACACCATTCATGTTGCACAGGAAGAAAAGAGCCTGAGAGAGCAGAAGTGAAAGCCTGGTCCTGTGATCACACAGTGGGTTCGCAGCAGAACTGAGACTAAGACACCCAAGTTTTTAGTATCAGTGTTCTTGGCAATTGATGATGGCAACAGAAATTGAACTCATATTCCCCAACTCCGTCGTATAATCTCATAGATATCAGATATTTCTTCCACTGAACCAAAAACTAGTATTGAATTACTTCATCCTCCAGAATGACTGGCTCAGACTCCTGGATTCCAATATTTGATAGACTAAAGATGGACTGATGGGCTAGACGCAAAGCAGAGTGACTCCAATGGAGCTACTTGACTTCAGCTTGCTCCATTGTGTAGTAATCCTAGTGAGGATTTAAGTAGAAACCTTTTTCCCAAGAGGAAAATTCTTCAGGCTTTAAAAACATTTTATTTAAACTGCCAGTTGATACATCTTTTCAGTAGCTATATTTTAGGAACTACACGGGCTCCCTCAAACTTCACATTCTTTTTCTTTAGAGATAAAGGTTAAATAGAAGATGGGAGTGGCACAGCAGTTTGTTGCCTTCTTGGGAAAAATACCTTTAAGTGCTGGACCTTTTCTTCTCTCCCTACCTCCCGTATTCTCTCCCTCCCTTCTTTCTGTTTCAGTATAGCCTTGAGTCCGTCACTGGCATTCAAATGACAACAAAGAATCTTTGACATGTATTTATCGGGCAAGCCAGTAAATAAGTATTGCGTGCCTGTTGGGTATCTTTATGCTTCCATTTTAGTACTGCTACTATGGAAGTTCCTGTCACCTCGTTATATACTCATTGATAGAGCACAGCAACCACATCATATGAATTTCTGTGACCCGTAATTTTCTCAGTGAGGAGTTCCCTCCTTAAGTAGCCTTTTTCTTCCCTACTTTCTTGCCCACTCAGTGCCATTTTGAAAACTCAAGACTCAGTGAGCCATGGGCCAAGCCTTAAATGTCTGCAAAGAACTTTGAGCTGTACTTTAATCAGATGTTTTGTAAGATGCTATTCACTCCCTGGATACTTCTAAAATGACAATGTAACCTGTAAGGACAGCACATAGAGAGGAAATCAACTGCAAATTAAAACGCTATTAGTGAGCTCCTAGGCAGAAGGTCAAAGGGATTATTTGAACTTCAAAGTTTTCAACTTTTAGGACTTGTATTCAGTTACAAAATTACATCCCTGAGTTATTTGTGCAGGTGGCAACTGTCAGATTTGAAGAAGGTTTCTGTATTTTACAAAAGGAACATTGACAGGGCTGGGAATGGGGAGTGTGCTCTGGGGGTGGGGGGAAGGTGTCTTATTCGTAGCACCCTGGACTAGCTCCAGTCTTGCTCAATGCAAGTGACAGTCCTTGCCTGAGATGATACTTACAGCCTTGTCCAGGTTAGTCCGGCCACCTTATTGAGAAAACCAGTTAAGCCAGTTGATTACCATCATGTAAATAGAGGGATGGTACATTTTCAGGACTGGGAGGGAGAATTGAGCTTTGATAAATACCTACCCTAGGATATTTTGTCTTTATAGGCCTTCTGAGTGAGTACTGGCATCTTCTTTTTATAATTGAGAATCAGAGAAGTTAAGCAACTTGTAGAAGATCATACAGATTATAAGTGGCAGAACTGGTTTTCAGACCTAGGTCTGAGTTATTTTCTTAAGATCTCTGATCCCCCTCTTACTTGGCACTTTCTTTAGGAGAGTGACTCCCAAGAGGATTTTAGCAGATGGGTTAGGGGAGATGAAATTGATCCCTTTGCCTTTGGAGCAGCTGGGCATGGTGGGGCTGAGCAGCTGAATCAGTAGGACTCCTCAGCCTGCTTCTGAGAGCTCTCTGCAAAGTGTTTTCTAATAGTTTCACTTTGTGGACAAGGCTGGGAACCTGTAAAGATTAAGAGTTTTAAGGCTGTCCAGCCTAACCACCCATCTAAAACTTGAATCTGGTTGGGTTCCTCGTAAGTAATTTCTGATGGAAGTGTCTATTTTCATCAGTGCGGTAATGAGGTGTTTGAGAGGATTGAGTTAGGAGAACCAGATTTGAGATGTGAGAAATATTAAAGTACAAAAGGGGGAAGAAAGGATTCACAGGTCATAGAGTGTTCTTGTGGGGGCCAGGTCTTCTGGATTTTTGGGTTGTTTTCTAAACATTTATTCAATACACATGTGTTCAGTACTCACTAAGTGCCATGAATTACTGTTTGCACTGGTGATATGGAGATGAATAACTTATGAACCTTTTCCTGAAATGACTCTTAGCTAGTGCAAGAGGCTTATAGGAAAGGAGTAATTACCATGCTAGTTTGGTGTGTCAGAGTCTTCCCATGTATTAAATGGAATAATGTTATCTAAGATCTCTTGTGGTTCCAAAATTTTATCACCATATTACTGGTGCCTAACTCCATTTCGAGTAAGATTTATGATGCCAACAAATATCTGATGGGCTTTATTTCTTAAATCCATTCTCACCTGCCTTTTGTTCTTTAGGATAAATGAATTTCTGTCAGAAGGAGGCTGTTTTTGTTTTTATTTTAGAAGACTACTTACCTTTAAAAATAGAACTCTGATAACACCACTTAGTATCACATAGACAAGTAGAAGTTGGGTCTGCTCTTGTCCTCTGGAGCATAACCATTATTAAGACACATGCTGTTTAACTGGCCAGTAAGACAGGTGTTTTGCTAATCTCACTACCAGGCACATGAAGTAATTTGTGCTAAGGGTTTTGTAGCTCACCAAAACTTGCTTTCAAATTTTTTTCCCTTTTATTAACTGGGTGACTTTTGGCAATTCACCAAAGGTGAATTGAGCTTCTGAGCCTCAGTTTCCCTGTATATAAAATGCAAAACTAACTGCCTTGCAGTGGTGACTTGACATAATCCTTACATATGTATTTGAAAAAAATAAGAGACTCGTCTTAAGAATGTGTTTATGTACATATGCACGTGCACACGTACCTGTGCACACATTCACTTTTCTGGTGTGGCCATTCCTTACTATAGAAGAGAGTGTTGAATCAAGTCTTTTCTATTCATATAGGTTCATCCAAGAACTCTTTTATTCTCTAGTGCGGGAATTAAAAAGTCAAATATCTGTAGAGCCAAATAGTTACCATAAGTGACCAAAGTGTCTAGGTATAAGAAAGTTGATATGTAAGCTTGATGAGATGGCAGCCAACACACAGCCTTAGTGTCAGAGACACGATGGGGACCAGTGTTCTCCCTGCACCCCAGAAGATAGCTTTGTCTGAAGGCAGCCAGAGTTATCATCGCCAGTACTGCCACACGTGGTAGAGCTGGTTTACAAAGCTGGAATCTGGCTGTTACATGAGACTGCCTGTTATTAAATGTTAACTACTAATTTAAAACATTTTAAACCTTGGGTGGCCCAAACAGAACATCTTTGCAGACCAGCTTTGGCCATGGGCTGCCATTTTATGACCTTGACCTAGAACTTGGACATATAGCCTGATGGGTGCCTAGGAGTGCAGTGATGCCTTGGATTGGCCGCCAGCGTGGTTTTGTTCTTACAGGGTCTCCAATAATGCTTCATCACTTCATTTTTGGCAGCACATCTGGCTCCAGTCTTGCCTTTTGACTATCTCGAACTTTGCCCCTTCCAGGTGTCTGATGTCCTGCCAGTCTGTCCACATGTTGTTTATTCTACCACCATGTGACCAAGCTGTTTTCTTGTACATCTGGGTGGCATGGCTTGGATAAGAGCGCACATGCTGACAAACGTGTTTCACCACTGGAAAAATTAAAAAGAAGTGTTTTCTTCACCTTTGTTATAGACCTGCCTCCCATGTAGCCTAATGTAATCTTTTGAAAGTGAATAGCAGGGTTCCTGCTGTGATATTTCTTTCCCAAATGAGGATGGCAGGTCCCACTAACTACTGTCAAAGGCCCATTTGTTTACCCAATCCTAAAAAGGCCCTAAAGTTAGAGGATTTTATGAGCATGCTTTCCCCCTGGGATTAGATTGCGTTTGTGAAGTGGTCAGTGGGCCGTGGCTGCTTGAATGAACTCTGGACAGAATATTCTAACCATATCTTATACCCTCTTAAAGCTTTCAATCACATACAGGAGCAAGCACTGGCATTTTCTGGACCAGTTACTAGATACTTTATAAGCTGTATCTCAGTCCTCACAATCAGTCAGCTCTGTGCATTGAGAACTGTTGCACAAAGTCTTACTGTGTGATGATAAAAGTGAGGTTCAGAGAGATAAAGTGACTTGCCCAAGATCCTACAGCAATCCTGACAGGTGAGAAGAGCTCCAAAGTCCATGAAGAAATTGGTAACTAACTAATCCTGTCAAAGTGGGTGACATGGCTAAAGTCTTGAAAGATAAACTGGAGTTTGCCAATGACACTTTATTTAACACAGGTGTTCAGAAAATTATTGAGCACAGTCATCAGGAAGGTCGAGTGTGGCAGGTATGTAAGAGGTATGAAATGCTAGCACTCATGTGACTTTTTTTTTTTTTTTAGTCCTAACTCTGGGACTACAGCTGTACTACAAATGAACACTTTCATGTCATAAGAGATACCACAGCAGGCAAAAGCTGAGTCTGTATTACTCCATCCTAATATCCAAGGAAGAAATTTGGTTTCACTGCAAGATCAAAAACACCTCAAGACTTGACTTTCTAAGTGACTAATGTCTGCGTAGACACTGTTCACCTGTATTTATCAGAAAGGCTAACTAGCCCCATCTCCAGATAGACTTTAGGGTTAGACGGCTCTCTTGACATACTGGTTACTCTCTTATTAGCAAAGTGGACATGGACAAATCACAACCTCTCTGATCCTTGGTTCTTGGCTATTTCCTAACCAAGGATTGTTTTGAGAGTTAAATCAGTTAATATATCCAAACCTTCTGGCCCATGTAGGAGCCCAGTGAGTGTGAATTTTTTTAAGGGTTAAAAAAAGAGGAAGGAGGTCCTGAGAAAAGTGGCTCAGCTTCACCTAAGGTATAGGAATGATAAGTCCCATTGGCACTTGTGGTTGCATTTTACTGAAAGTAAAATACCTCACTTGTGAAATATATAACAGTGACAAAAGAGATTGGGAGCTCTGTCAATGAAAGGTATGACCCATGGGTTGCTGATCAGTTTGCTTTATTTCCAGGTGAATGTGGAAACCCTTTAAAAATCCAACTGAAAATGCTAAAATCAGCCAGTGTGAGAGATTTTAAAGGTGCTGGTAGGGAGTGTAACTCATTGGTAGAGTACTTGCCTAGCAAATGCAAGACTCTGGTTCTTTTTTGGTTCCTTAGCACCAAAAAAAAAACCACACACACACACATATATATATATATATATTTTTTTTTTCTTTTTTCACTGTAAGCACTTCCAAATAAGAAAGGCCATCCAAAGTTCTTTTTAATACCCATGATTAGACTAAAGACAGGCTCCTCTTTGTCATGGAGCCTGAGAGTTCCCGAAGGTGAGGAGCTCCAGTGCAGTATAGGGTCTTGGTCGTCACTGCGTCCCCAGAACCTAACACAGTGCCCAGTGTTCAGAAGCTGTTCAGTGTATTTGTTGAACTGAACTAAAGACCTTGGACTTGAGGTCAGGAAACCCAGGCACCAGGACTAGATCTGCTGTTGGTTTCTTCATTTCTACCATGTTATTGCTTTTGGTTCTGACAGTGTTCTTATGAAGAAAGGGCCTGAACTTTCTAGCACTGAAGAATGAGCGTTTGTCCTGGAAAAGCTGTGGACCCAGAATATTGCATGTTCACACCAGCCAAAAGCAAGTGTTTTTCATGGCAGCCTGTTTGAAAGGTGAAGAAAGGCCTTCATAGTAAACTTAGTTTTGGCTCATCTGGATTGTGTCCAGTCTAAAAATCTGGACAAATATCATAAACCGAAGAAAGTTTGCACACTCTAAGACCAGTAGCAATTAATTACTTTAAATAGAAATGCTGTCACTTACAAGCAACATAAATATTTGTATTTTGGATCTCTAAGTAGTAATTGGATTGACCATTCTGACCTTAAGTGATTTAAAAAAAATCAGTTGGTCATATTTTAACAAGGAATACATTTATAAAGAAAGGGTCAGGTCAGGGAGGAAGAAAACACGCACTAAAAGAAGACAGACCTGGGTTCAAATCCCATGACCCATTTAAGTTATAAATCTCTGGTCTCTGTTTTCTTTGGGTACAATGAAAATAATGACCGACCACTTCTTATAGTTATTGTGGAGATTAGAAAAATTAATCCTAACTAGATCTAAATCCTTCAAAAGTAGAATCCAGTATCTCCTAGTTATATTTCTGATATCTGGTCCAAATCAGTGACATTTTACTAGTTCTGCACTTTTTATAGGTGAGCTGCTTGACTTTTCTGATCCTTAGTTTCTTCACTTGTAAAATGGGTAGAAGAATACCTACTCATAACTGTACTGAGGATAAGATGTGCAAAGTTTCAGGCACACAGTCCTATGGCTGCCTGATTGGAGCAGTTACACTATACTGGAGGCCTACGTGTATTCTGCATCCTGTATTATTTTGTGGGAGGTATGTAGGCTTTCTGCAGATGGTGGCTTAATTATCACTCTTACAGATCTTAGACTGTTCTTATTTTAAGATAACTACAGATTGGTTTAAGTGGAAAATTGGACCACTCTTTAAAAAGGCACCGGAATGACTTGGTGTACAGGAAAGATGGTATGCCCCCCTATGTGATGCTCTAATTTTTGGTCATTTGAAAAGTGTAGTCATTTCTCCTTCACCCTCACACTCCTTACCTCCTCAAGGGCTGTCTAAAAAGCACTTTGAGAGAAGAGGCTGTGTTTAATTTTGTGCAAATATGAAGCCCTGGCTGCAGGGAGCAGGCTCTGGGGCCGGGTCACTCTGGAAACATTTCCCACATGACTTGATCAATGGGTGGGCCACGAAAACTTATCCTGTGTTTTTTTATACCCCACCCCCAAACCACCCAACCTGCCGAAGTGTTAGTTTTTCAAAGCCAGGGAAGTTTCAAAGGCCTGAGTCCAACACAGGGGCCTTTCTTCATGCTTTGATTTTCTGCCCATTAAGTGTTTGTCACTGAGTTCATATTTCACCTCCTCTGCGGCCTACACATCCCAAGAAGTCCCTAGAGGTATAGGAAGTTAATTGATCGTTGATTAAAAGGAGAAGAAATGCTTGAGTCTGAGTCTAGAATCACTAGATTATTCTCCTTAACCCTGCTTTGCAAAAGGCTCGTAATGCACATTTTATTATCAATCAATCAAATTCCAGGATATTGGCTTCAGTTTTGATTAAATTATATATACGTGTGTATCTAACTAGCACATGTGTGGTACATGGTAAAAGCTCAGTGAACATTATCTAGTGCTATTACCTTAACTGTTCCAAAGGATTTTTTTTCCTATAGAGGTCCTGAGAGTTACTGAGCTTCAAAACATTTATTAATACTCACAGGTACTTCCTTCTCTCTTTGTGACTCGCCTTAGAAAACACTTGAGATTAAGAGTCAGGTTATTTGAACCCTATCCAGCTCCCTACTTGCAAAGTGACTCTGGTAAGTCACTTTAATCTCTTAAATTAATTCCTAACTAGGAATTCTAGTTCTACAAGATGCAGAATACACGTATGAGCCTCTGGTATAGCATAACTGCTCCAATCGGGCAGCTATAAGGACTCTGTCTGAAACTTTACATACTGTATCTACTCAAGCCTCCCATACCCTGTGGGACACCTGGAGTGTCCCTGGTAGAGTGGGCTTGTGCTCTCACTATCCCCTACACAACGTCAATTACACTAGTGATGTTTTAGTGCTCTGCTGGCTGTGGCTTTCTTATGATACCACAGACTTCTGCAAGGCAGGTGCTCTGATGTATTTACCTCCAGCATTTTGTGGTTTACTGCCGGGAATTTTCTTGAGACAAAAGGATAAGAGACTAAGATGGTGCCGTGTTGGAAATGGAGATCCTGCTTTGGAAAAAGGTTACCCCCTTCTTTGTGCCCTGCAGAGGAAAAGCATGGTCTGTGGTCTCTTGAGGACTAGCTGCCCAGTTGGGAATGTTTTGTGTTTTCCATTTGAGGGGAATCTGAGGGTAGTCTCTTTCTGGAGCAAAGCCAGGGTTTGACTGGCATCACCACCAAATGGTAATACCATTTGTAGGGCAGACAGAAAAAGCCATTGGGTTTTCTAAATGCTATCTCCATGCCTTTTAAGAAAATAAACAGAATATATTCAGATTCAATTTCTTGTCTGTTTGTGGTCATCATCGACATAATCAGAACCGGAAACTTCCCAAGCCATAGGCAAAGAAAGAAGAAAAAGGATTTGGATGGTTACCAGTTTTGAAAGGGCAAAGGAACTAACTGGACAAAATCTTTCCTAGCCATCTTTGTGGGGCATTTTTTTTCCTCCCATTTAACATTTTTCGACAGTCCACAGTGTATCATGGACTCTGTGCTGACATTACCCAGTGTTGTTGCCTTGGATTTCTTCCAACTAGTGTTTCTTGGACCAATTGACTGCGTGAGTCTTCTCTAACTGGATTCTAAGCTCCCCGAGGGCAGGCAGGGTCTGAGTGGGTCATCTTTGTATTCCTGTACTCAGCAAGCGTAGTTAAGAGTCATAAATATTTATCAAAAAACGAATGCATGAATGAACATACTAATCTCTTATATCATACCAACAATTCTTCCCATTGAACAGATTAGAAAGGGAATTTTAGAGATGTGAAGTAACTTGCTCCAGTAGGAGGGAGCACAGAACCAAGATCATTAACCACGTTCTAACTCTAAAGCTCTTTTATACGTGTTTTATTGTCCTTAGAAACATATGTTTTACAGGCCTATCATGTGAACACTATTAAATATAGAAGCTGGAGGCCTAAGAGTGTAGCACAAATGTAAGGCACCCGGAGTCCATTCCCCTTCTGAGTTTATTAGCAACGCTTTGGCTCCCAGGCACCTCAGAGGCTGTAGCCCGGCTACGATTCAGAGCTAAACATTTTTTAATCACGATGTGTGGAACTTTAAAGCAGACTATTAATATCATACTGCTGGCTTCTCAGCTACTTTTCATAGCCAACTTGGTCACATTTCAAAATGTTTATGCTATGAAAGGAATATTTGGGCCCATATGATACCTCTCCCAGGCCCCCGACCCAAAAAGATCAGCGGACTTCTGTCACTTCTAAGCCAAAACATTGATTCACTGTCTCCCCTGCCCCCTCTACTCCACTGCACAGGCGGAGTTTCAAAAGCTAATGGTTATTGCCTTTCAGGGCCCCTCTGTGTTTACTTTGAGAAGGTCAGGCACAATAGTGTGGTGTGTTGCTGTTCTTTCTTTTCAAAGCACCAGTATGAATTTGATAAAGTAAATTGTTGTTCTAGCAGGAAGCAGTTAGGGGTCACAAAATAAATAGCCGTAGAATTCAAATAAATCCAAAGAATAAAACCAAATAAATCCATGTGCGTATGCACAGTGATACATAAATACACTTTTTAGAAAGTGAGCATTTTTATCGCTGCCGGTCTGGACCAAAGTAATTGAAAAATTGTGGAGTTCATGGTACGGTTTTTTTAGAGGTAGTCTGGGGCTTTGAGCATTGTGACATGAATTTAATTCTTCTTTAAAAATATGAAAATAGAGTTTTATCTTTTAAGCAACCACTTATCTGGGATTTTTCAGTTAATGAATTTCACATTTGGATGAAACCAATTTGCAAAGTTATATTAGGAATTTAGGCATTTTGGGGGAGGATTAAGAGACCCTAAATGAGCTAAAGATTCTGAGTCTCTGTTCTTTTCTATTGAAGATGGGAGAGAGTAATGCTCGAATGATGCTTTAAAATGACCTCTCAGGATAATTGAAAGAGTCAAGTCAAAAAACAAGGATAAAATGGCTAACACATTATAGGTGCCCCATCCATGGCGGCTACTACAAGGTGCCATTTTGCTCTCTAGTTTTAAGACTCAGTAAAAGCCCTAGTAGCCCTCTCATTTTGTAGGGTGGTACTGAAGCCTGTTACTGAACTCGAGTAGGAGGAGAACAAGAAGTATTTCAGGTTAGGGGAATAGCATGAGCCAAGGCAGTGAGAAGACCAGGAAGCTGGAGAAGAGAGGTTCAGGTCATGAGAATTCCTGAAATCAGGCTTGGAGGCCTTAACTTACCCTGTGTAATGGGGACCCACTAAAGTCACTTTAGCAAGACTGTGACATACTCATCAGGAAGTAAGCTGGTAGATATATGTAGTAGGCAGTGGGGGCCAGGAAACCTAGAGGGAATCTATTCTGATAACAATTACTGTGCGTGTTATTTTTTGCTTTGGGGTTTTGAGGGACTTCTGGGCAGGTGATGGAATCTATTAGTCATGACCTTTGAGAGAATGGCATCTGAGTTGGCCACTGATAACCAGCAGCTGCATGGGCTGCCTGGTGTTCCCAGTGCCCATGGGCTCCTCTCCAGGTCTGCAGGTCATGGGGCTGAGCTCAACTCTGCTCAGTCTTGTCCATGGCTCTGAACAGTGAAATAAAAGGCTTGAAAATGGTATTCATCAAGTAACCATGTACTGTGTCAAAGGTCTATGTGCATTATTTCCTTTACTCATTGCTACAACTCCTTTTATTGGGGGGAAAACTGAGGTTCATGGAGATGAACTGAGAACTAGAGGTCGTGCTACTAGGTAGTGATAGATCTGGAATTCAACTTCATGCACTGTGGCCTTAGGATTAACTTCTCAAAGGGCCCAAGAAATGAATATTCTTGCAGGCTTAATGGGACATCATTAGCTTCTGGGCTGTTTACAAACTGGGCTCTTAATTTTTAGCAGAACATTGTAGAATCATGGAAAACCCTTGTCCTGGCTTGTCTATTATCTTCCTCTGAGCTCCTTGGCAAGAAAAGTGTATGATACCTATCTCTTCATAGGGCCGATGAAAGGAGGAAAGGGGACGCATGTAGTGAAACATGCTCCATTGCTACAAATGGGAGGAATTAGTATTATCACCAGTGTTATTTGGGGTGGTCTTCACTGTAGGTTGTTCCTCTTTGACTTCCTTGCATTGATGTTTTCCTCTTTCCTTTTCCCCCCATACATGCATGGTTCCAGCGGCACTGCCCTTCCTCATCATTGAGACGAGCACCATTAAGCCTTACCGCCGAGGGTTTTACTGCAATGATGAGAGCATCAAGTACCCCCTGAAAATCAGTGAAACAATCAACGATGCTGTTCTCTGTGCAGTGGGGATCGTCATTGCCATCCTGGCGGTAAGTGTCCAAACTTTGCCATGCTGATCCTACCCAACTGCCTCCTGTATTCTAATATTATAGAATATCTGAGCCAACAGACATGTGTACCAAGCCAATAGAGGCCACCTCCAAGTAGAAGCCAACAAAGCCACCCAAGTCTTCTAGCAAGAAGAATTTCATTCAATACTGTTACTAAAATCCAACATTTACTTGAAATACACAAGTGCTAAGTACCCTCCTAAACTATTTTGCATACATTATCCTAATAATAATCCAATGAAGTCTAAATATTGTTCTTACTTTCTATAATTTAAGAAACCAAGGTGCATAGAGTAAGACTAATTTGTCCAAGAGCACTTAGTTAACAAGTCAGAGATTTGACTTGTCTCTTACAGGGTCTGAGCTCTGAGCCACTACGCTCAAGTTGAGCCCAGAAGAGTGGTCCAGCAGTCATTTTCTGTGTTCTCTCCACGCCCTCACTGAGCTGAAACAGCAGTGATAAGACCACTGGTATTCTCTGGCATATTGTTTGTTTTCCTGCCCAGAGGCTATTATGCCAAGATAAATAAGACTTAGAATCTGAAGAAATAGGTTCTAGACCTGGCCTGCCACTAAAAGCCTTTAAAAAGCCAAGGATGATGATTTTGCTTGATAATATTGTAATAAGATGTCAAAGAGATGAGGAATATTGAAGTACTTTGAAACTTTTCCTGGCTGAGCTGGTCACTCGTGTGCAGGTGTAAAGTCCAGACTTACCTGTCCAGAGCTTCTTTAAAGGGTGCAGCCTTCATTGTAGACATTACAAAAATATGCCATGGACTTTGATAAGGTTCAGAACTATTTTGAGCAGTGGCAGCCCCAAAGGAATTTGGGTGTGACTTACCTGGGTCCTGTGTGGAAGGTCACCACTCTCTCTTAGTGTGTCCATTTGGGACAAGAGAGGCAGAGGATAATTGAAAACCAGCCTTGTAATTTGTGAGTCCTGCATTTTCACAACTATCCATTCCATTCCTCCAGTGATTTCAAAGTTTGTTCTCTGCGCCTTGAACCCCTGCTGTGTAGGTGAAAGGGATAGGCAACATGTCACCAGGACTATAAATTCTCCTTTGTAGATCCTTGAATTACTTTTCTGTGGAGCATAGCCTGGAAACTTATCTTTAGCCTGCATTAAAAAGCCTTGGAGAAAGGTACTTAATACTAAGAACACTAAATGTGGCTGGGTACAGTGGCTCATGCCTGTACTCTTATCTGCTTGGGAGATAGAATAGGAGGGCTGTGGCTAGTGGTCAGCCTAGGCAAAATATTAATGAGAACCTATCTCAAAGAACAACCTGGGTGTGGTAGTGTGCTATATGAATACACAGGTAGAAAGATCGCTATCCCAGGCTGGTCTGGACAAAAAGTGTGAGACTCTTTCTGAAAAATACTTAAAAGTAAAAAGGACTTGAGGGATAGCTCAAATGGTAGAGCACTTGCCTCTAGCAAGCATGAGGACTTGAGTTTAAACCCCAGTACCACAAACAAACCACAAGGTCTGGCAGAGTGGCTCAAGTGGTAAGAATGCCTAGCTAGTAAGCGTGAGGCGCTGAGTTCAAACTCCAGTACTGACAAAAAAATTAAATGTGAAATTATGCAGATTGAAAAAATATAAAGCTCAAAGAGGTTAAATGATGTGCTCGGAGCCTACAGCTAGTAAAGACTGGGCTCTGTGCCTAGCCTGGCTTATTTCAAAGTCCCTTTTCCATGATGGCTAACCTATGCAGAGGAATTGCTCCAGGGGATAGGCAGTTAGCTTATCTTGCCTACTCTGGACCACATGTAAGTTGCTGATGTTATATGAACCACATTACATGAAGTTTTTCTTCTGACTTGCCCACTTTGGGGGTTAGTTGTAAACTTTGAGACCCCTCTTTGTTTTTTAATAACATCATAAACCAGGCACACAGTCAACAGTTTGAATTTGGGGAGGCAGAAGGGGAGGGAGTAGAATTCTTTCCAACCTGTAAAGAAAAACAGTCCATTTGGCAACTGTAGTAACTTCTTAAGGTAGACTTTACTCTGTGTCCAAAAACTGAAAAGCGAAAGGTCTAATTTTACTATTTGTTCCCAAATTGATGGTTGTGGGATGGAGTTCTCTAGGAAGAATGGCTTTTCCTGAAAGAGGCATTTTCTATGAAGACAAGTAATTGCACAGTGGCTTATGCTAAAGTTTGAGCAGGTGTTTTTGACAGCAGGAGGATCAGTTAATTGAGTGCACTAAGGGAACACACTATTACCTATCTAAGAGTGCAGTGAGATAAAAAACAAGGGACAGGTATATCACATACTGCTCGCTTCCTCCACGTGGCATTTTTCCCACGTTGCCTAGTGGGCTGCTCCAGGCACAGCACACAGTGGAAAGGTGGCTTGGGCACTTGTCCTAATGTAAATTGGATGAGTTGTTTTCTCTAACCTCAGTTTCTTCGTCTGTGAAATGGGAATGGTGTGTGGAAACACATCTGCAGCAGTGAGCTAGATGGAATGTATAAGTCTTGTAGATTTGAGTGGTTCTGGGTTTCTCCCCTGGCCTCAGGATGAGCAAATGAAATATTAAAGTGACCCCTTTGGGGGCCGTGCTTCTCTTCCCATCCTTCATTCCCTAAAAAGAGCTGCTGGTCCACAGCTCTGCCCTGCTGCTTGCCAGGGTTAGTTCCTGCCCCCTTTACAGAGGTGAACATCTCTAAGGAAAAAAAATCTGCTCTCAGAGCTTAGTCGTGTTTGCTCCTCTCCACGAGGCATGTTGATGTTTTAATTAAAATGCTCCCTGAATGTTCAGGTTTCCTTGAAATAGACCTGTGCCATGGGGCCTTGGTTATAGGATAAACAACACTGTTGCTTCCCTAGCCTATATAATGTCAGCAAAATAGGTTTAGATACAGCTTTTCTACGGTTCAGAGAAATACCAAGCAAGAAAATACGGCAATTTCTGTCCTTTGTCCACTACTGCTGTGGGCTGGGAAAACACATGGCTATGTTGATTCATGCTATCCTCAAAGAAACCCCAAGAGCTCAGGTGTTCTGGTGTTTTAGGTTTAGTGGGGGGTAGAAGGCATGTGCTCTGGTTTGGCTCTGATCTTCTCTGCTGTAAGACATGTGGTAAATTCATTAATCTCCGGGAGCCACAGTAGACTCATCTGTTAAATGGAGAGACTGTGTCTTAAATTTTGAAATGAGATGAGCTCGTATAGATGTAAAGTAACCCAGAGCCTGACACAGTCTACTCAACAAATGCTAACTGTCTCTATTACAAATGAGGGCACAGTCAAAAGTGAAGTAACTTAGCCAAGACTATAACTGGTAAGAATGGAGTCAGAAAGGAACCCCAGCCTTTGGTCATGCATCTACCACTCTTTTCTCGTAGTTAATGAATTAGAACCAAGGCCTTTTGACTTCTACTCCTCTTTGCAGTAGGACTTTTACCTCCTGATCCCATGCCATTGCATTTCAGCTGGAGACACATGTGACTTGTGCGCTTCTACTGAAGGCTATTAGTGGGCTCACCCACCATAACTAGAGCGTAGACCTCAGGGGCAGAGTGAATAACTCACTTTGGTGTGTTCACTTTGGAAAAGCTATGCAGCTCACCAACAGCAACACATTTTCCCCTTTTCCATCCTGACTGGTCAGAAGAGCCTGGCTTCCTTCTCCTAAAATGAGCTTCTGAGTAGAGGGCATGAGTGATGGTCATGCGGTAGGGGATGGGGGGGGTTACAGAGCTGGAAATCTAATCAACTTGCTGCATGCTGCCCTGGGCCTTCTGCTGAATATCAAGTTTGTTTAAAACAGCAGGAGAAGCTTTAACCAATTTGAATGCCCTGAGTCTAGTTTGGACAGTGCCCACAACAAAGGAATGCAGTGGCGATGGAGGAGACCAGGGCGGTGTAGAGATGCAAACCCTCAGAAATCATAGAGAAAGCAGACACCTTTCTGTGGCAGAACTTATGGAAAAACCTAGTCATTTTGACCTCTTTTTCAGATGTAGCTCAGGTTCTGGAATTATAGCATAATAGGAATTCCTTCCAAATCCACAAAGCAATGGTTCCTATCCCTGCCTTGCAAAGGTTTAATGACTCTAACAGCAGTGAGATTAGGAGCAAACAGTAAAAGACCATCTCCTATCTAGCCTGCTTTCAGCTGTGCCTTGCACTGCCCTGGGAAGAGAATTATAGGCAAAGATTTTAATATGGCAAAAATGCTCAGTATTTTTTTTTGTTTTGAATAAACATGGGCTTACTGCTTGCCTTGGTCACACCCCAAAAAGGGTTTACAAAGATTCTTAATATCTAGGAATTGATGGATAGATGAGTCATGGGTGAATACCCCTCCCCTCCAGCCATAAAAGTGCTACTTCCCCTCCCAGACCCCACTTGAATCTACCTTTGTAATAACATTCCTGACTAAAGCCCAGTCTTTGGTACTATCTGACTTAGGTTCATGTCCCAACTTTTGTGCTCCCTGTTCTTTTACTTGTCCTGACTTATGGGGTTATGCTGTCCTTTTCTGTAAATTGGTGGCTATAGTTCACTAACTCCAGGCCTTGTTTTGCTGTTCAAATCAAGTGATAATTATGTCTGTGATAAGTGAGACCTCTGCTGATCATTTCTGCAGTGTCTCATAGTTTACAAAGTGGTCTTTATGTGCACTTTCTTATGTGCCTCTGATAGTCATCTGGGGGGTTCATTGTGAGAGTGGAGGCGTCTGGGCTCAAGGCTATTTAGTGACTGTTGCTAACTGGCAAGAGCAGACCAGGGGTCCTCTGATTCTCAAGCCAAGGCTTTGTAAGTAATGGTGCCACTGCTGCGCCCTGCAGCCTGTCTCCCTTCCACAGTTATTTATCAGGCATTCGTGTGCCAGGTGCTCAGGGCACAGCAGTAAGCCCCAGCCCCATGAGCTGTACCTTCTCTCATGAACCGAACTACCAGCACTGCTCCATCTCCAGCAGGCGAGTAGTAAGTTTAATGCATTGCCTTCTCGTGGGATTACTATCTAGGTTTCGTCTCCCTAACTAGAATAGAAGGCAGGGACCTGGAAGAGAGAGGTTAGGTCTTCACCTCTGGCACTTGATAGGTACTAAATAAACACCAAATAAAAATCTTCAGGGAGCATTCCTTGGCTGCCTCCTTCCTACCTTCCAAAGGTCCCTAAGAACTCTGTCCTTGAACTTCTTATGCTGAATTGTCTTGTCCTTTTACTTATCTATTTCCTGCCTATCCTGTTAGCTGCCCAGAGTAGGAATCAATCTGATGTGTCTGGTATTGCTAGTGCAAGGCACAGACTACGATGTTCAAAATATGTCTATAAAAATCACTAAAAAGGCCTTAAATTGTGGGCAGAAAATCACAAGAATTAGTTCAAAAGATGTCAGAGAGCGATGGAGCAGGGAAAAGTATTCTATTTGCTTCCTAAGATTTTAAATAAGCTCCATGTGGCACATGGGAACACACTCTGTACCACATGCAAATTTCTTGCTGGAGAGACAAGAAGAAGAGTTTAGTACCTCCAGGACTTGTTTATTCAGGATCAGGCTTCAGTTTGCCCACATCTGGACTTCATTAGCTTCCCCCCGCCCATCTCCCTTTATCTAGGAGAGTTCTGCCAAGAAAACAAGGTTCCCCAACATTACTCCTCATTAAAGGTTAGTTGAGTTTTCAACTCTGAAAAAAAGTGAAGCTGTGCTGGCCCAGCAGTGCGCTAGAGGAAGACTCAGTCCCCTAGTTCACAACCCACTCCATCTGTGCAATTACCAAGACCACCAACAGAGAGAGGCCACATTAATCCTCAGCTATGTTGTCCCCTGATCAGATGGCTGCAGAGTTCTTCTGAGACCTTCTTATCCCTGGGGAACAATTAGAGGGGGCATCCATTTGTGACTTCACAAACATAGGCATTGCTGTTGTACTGTCTAGGGTTTTATTGTTGCCCTCCTCTCCGACCACTCGCTCACTCTCATGCCCAGGGAGAAATGAGACTGTAGTAGGCCTCCCCCAGTTATGTACCACCCTTAGGGTTCATGACTGTTTGAAAAACGTATCTAATAAGAAGGTGACAATGGTCTCCATTTTAAGTGATAATGCATATGAGGCTGACAAATATATCTGTGCCAGACAGTGTGTAATGGGGCTAAGTGAAGAATCGAATAACTTTTATGAGCTATCTAATGTTTCAGAAACTGATTAGCCTTATCTTAAATCCTCTTCATGAAGTAGGCATTATTTACCCCATTCTACAAGTGAGAGAGGACAGCGCAGCTTACAGGGGCAAAGTCCAAGGTTACTGTACTGAGTGAAGGGGGAGCAGGAATGAAAACTCAGGTCTGACCTGCTTTAAAGCCCAAGCATTTTAATGGACCTTTATTGAAAGCTCACATGTCCTTGGTGCTATAAAGAATGTTCGTTCAGTAACTATAGAAGCTTTTAGTTGCTGGGTTTTGAGGGTACACGTATGAAGACAAAATGTCCAGGTCACCAGACAAGTGACCACCTAAGATGGACAGTGTGTGACAACCTGCTGTGTGTAGGAAGATGCTGGGTGAGTCTCTCGTAACACGTGGGCATTGTGGTAGCACTGAAGCCTATAAGCAAATGTATAAGACACAGATCTTGCCCTTGCAGCTTATGAACTGAAGTTGACGCAAGGCAAGTACAGGACTAACTATACTTTTAGACCCTCACAGAGAGAAGAGATTTGTCAGAGAACAAGGCAAGAGTCAGGGCAGGCTGCAATGATGGGTCTTAGGGAGAAGAAGCTTCAAGGACAAAATAAGTCAAATTTCCCTTGGGACTGAGAAATAAAATGGGAAAAAAAATGATTCTTCATTGTCAAATTTATAGACAGTCTGAGGTGTAAATAAAGCAACATGGGAGTTCAGATCACTAGATGCTATTTTCATCATTATTTAGTGAGTGTTTGTCCCTTTAATGATCACAACAACCCTTAGAATCTTGGTACCAGCCTCATCCCTATGTTTACAGATAAGGAAACTGAGGCTTAGAAGGCTCAGTTGTACAAGACTTATAAAACAAAAAGGCAGAACTCTACCTTAGTACCCAGGTTGGCGCTTGAGCTCTACTTTGAAGGAGGGATGGGGTTTTCCTCAGATCTAACATTCCAGGCAGAGGCGGTTGCTGCAACAGTGGGAGAGACTTTACATCAAGAGTATGTTTGCAGAAGGTGCAGCAGAAGAGACCTGTTTGGCTGGAGACACAGAGAATAGGAAGCTGACAAAGTTCCAGTAGGAAAAGTATAGTGAGGCAAGACTGTGGATGTCTTTGAATGCTGTAGAACTATTATTCCAATTAATTTCTAGACAGTGACAAGATTATTTGTTTAGTGGTACTAGAGATTGAACCGATGGCCTCGAGTATTCTAGGCAAGCACCCTACCTCTTAAGCCTCATCCTCAGCCTTTTGTTTGTACTTTGTTTTTGAGATAGGGTCTTACTAACTTTACCTGGGATATCCTTTGACTTGTATTCCTGCCTCCACCCAAAATCAGACTACTGTTTTAAGTTAGCTTGGGCAATTCTATCATCAAGATAAGGAAACTTGAAAGAACCATGCTGGTGGCAGTGCAAGGAGAGCAGAAAGAAAGGTGGATGTGAGAGACCTTGCCATAAGGGGATGAATGGAGTTTGATGACAACAGGATAAGAGCAAAGAGAGTCTGAGGTTCTGGGGGTTTGCAGCTATATGTTTGGTGTCACCTGGTGCAGAAATAGAGGAAGGAGAGGTGAAGTTTGGGGGTGTAAGTGGGAATGGGTTTAATTTTAGATTTGGCTAGTTTGATGTGCCAATGACGTCAGTTAGTTTGGCCTCCAGTTGGGTTATTTAGCAGAAGATGGGAAAAAGGTGTGTGAGAGAGAGAGAGAGAGAAAGAGAAAGAGATGCCCTTTTGGAGGTCATCTTCACAGAGGTGATAATTGAAGCTTTTAAGGCAGCTGAAATCATAGCAAAAAGCCAGGGACACAACTCTAGGGAAGACCCACATTTATTGAGTGGAGGCCAAATGTGGGACCACTATAAAATGAGAAAGTAATTTAGCAGCAGGAAGAAAAGCATAGCAGTGCAATGTAGGAAATCTGGCAAGCGCAGTGTCAAAAAGCAGTGCGAGGTTGGCTGTAGACAACGCTACAGAAAGAACTGCCAGGAAACTGGTTTGTGTGGACTGGTAGAGCTTCTCATCTTGGGTGCCTATGGCTGTGAGTCCCAGACTTTTGGGAAGACGGTGATGCTTCATGCTTCATACTATCTTCTTCATAAGGCCTGTGGGCACATG
Organism: Castor canadensis; assembly: GCF_047511655.1. Classification (NCBI taxonomy): domain Eukaryota; kingdom Metazoa; phylum Chordata; class Mammalia; order Rodentia; family Castoridae; genus Castor; species Castor canadensis. The sequence continues at coordinate 117,769,588 of NC_133392.1, forward strand.
GAAGCCACTGCTGACTCCATCCATCAATAGCTTTTGTGGCTTCTATCTGGTCTCTTTGTCATCCATATCTTAGATGTCAGAGTTGTATTGTACCCACGGACCAGAAACTCCTCTTGGACAGATCACTGCCCCTGTTACCTTTCCCAGGCAGTGAGTTACTAATCTCCTGGCAAAATATAGAAGACAGCCAAGTGAGAGATGAACCAAAGATTAAATTTCTAATCACTTCTTTCTACTTACTAAGGACACTTTACTTTATGACAGTAGATGGAACATTCAGCTTCAGAGAATATGCAGCTATACTTCTGTCTCCATCCTTAGAAGCAGGACCCAAATACATTATATTTTTCCTTTCCCTTGGGACTAAGACATTCACTGAAAAAACTAGTTTTCCCTTCATGATTCTCCACCATAAAATGTTTATTGGATGAATCTCCTCCAGGCACAAAGAAGACATTCTGTCCACATAACTAGGTGGGCAAGAACAACTTGCCACCATACTTAGCAAGGACTTAAATGTGCTAGTGCCTTCCAAGATAATAGGAGCTTACCAGGTGTTGTATGTGCTTGTGTCTCTCTGGAGACAGAGATACTGCAACAGACTGGGGCTTCTAAGATACAGCCGACCTGATGCCATCAGGACTGAAAACAGGAGGCCCAGACAGACTTCGCAGAAGGTGCCGTCAAGCTGTCATGCCTACTATGATTGAGAGTGACTCACTGGCCTCTCTGACCTTCACCACTCTCACTTATAAAGAGTTGGTAATAACCTAGTCATTCATAAGGTGCTGTGAGAAGGATATAAAAGTGCATTGTAAGCTGTAGAGTGCTGTGCAAATATTGTTATTCAAGCAGATCAGAATCTAGGGAAGTTTGTCCTTCAAACTCAGCAGGGGAAGATGTTTCTCAGTCTCTAAAAGAGGGATTGTTGGGACACGAAGTCCCAGAATATTACATTTCTTGGTGTAATTTATAAATAGAGTAGAATGTTAAAAATGACACAAGGTAATAGAGCAGGGCAGTCTATTTTGCTTTGGACTGCTTTCCTTCTGTTTTGTTCCTCTAAGAAAGACAGCCTCAATGAAATGGTCAAAACCAACATGGTCCATATACAGATTTTCTTCTTCTAATGTGGAGGGTGATACTTCCCAAATCTTCAACTTGGAATGTTCTCTCCCAGAGAGCTCTTGGAAGAATCATAGAAGTACTCTCTACAAAGTACTCTCTACAAAGTGTTTTGTTTTTTCCTTCTCCAATGGAAAGACCAAAAACCATGAGCTTTTGGAGGGTACTAGGTGCCAGGTGTTTGACAGATCACCTGTTGAATTCCCTGGCAGTGCCCCCAGTAGATATTATGCATCTTATTTTGTTGATGGGGACACCTAAGCCCAGACAGGTGAAGTCACTTGAGTAAAGTAATACATAGGATCAATGGACAATTTCCTGGCTCCCCAGATGGTGCTTTTCTCTCTACCACATGCTCTGTCCTTTCCAAGTCTATCCCTAATGTTCCCTATCATCCCTCCATATTTCCTCTCCAGAACAGTGAAATATTTGTAAATATGTGAGCACTTGAGCTCTTTTTTTTTTACCAGGTTTGGAGCTGCCTTGCAATTGGAGTCAGCTTCCCCACACACTGCGGCTGCTCGCTCGCAGGCAAGGACTGTTCCCTCACTGTCCCTGGGAAGTTTAATCGCCATGCTTTCCTCTTTATGAGTTTCCAGACCCTGTGCCAAGCACTTTAAAGGCAGGTAGGGGAGAATTCTGTGCTTGCCTGGCAGCCTGCCATCACCCCCAGCTCTGTCCTTGCTGTTTCAGAGAGGGATCAACATGGACGGCCCTTTTTTTTCTCAGCAGTGAAATTTACATATCAGAACCTTGCTGACTGAGGCAGAAATGAGGGCCGTAGGGTGGGGGCAAGGCTTTGGAGGGCAGAGGAGGGAAGAGCTCATTTTATTACCCAGGAATGAAAACACTGTGAGTAATGAATAAAGTCCGAAAGCAGTAAATCTGGGACTCCAGAGTTAGGTGTGTAACGTGTCAGAGAACAATTTAAGCCCTTGGCTCTCCTGTAGAGGTGCAGCGTTTGGGCCGTCTCTCATAGCCTGAATTTCATTAAATGGCCTTAAGGGGTAGGATTACAAGAAGCCAAGTCCGCTGGTTCATAATCATGATTTATGGCTGTGTTGTCGACTCCCCGACCCTTCTGTACAAGGGAATAGAGAAAATACATAATTTGTTGCTCATTAACTCCAAAATCTGTCAAGATTGCCCCCGAAGCCATGTGGTCCTGGAGTCATGTGTCTGCTAAATGGCTTCGGCCTGGCCCTGTACTCAAAAATACATAATTGCTTTTCTACTGGAGAAAATAGTTTTAATAACAATAAATACAACCAACTACTTTTAGCCATGTAGCCTGCTGTGTGTCTTTGAACTTGAGAGACAGAATATCTAGACTCTACTCTTCACCCTGACCCTTACTAACTAACTTCACATCCTTCAGATCATCCCAAGGTTTGAGATTCGCATCTGTGGAATGGATTTATCTTCCTCACAGAGTTGCATTCTAAATGAAATTGAAGTGCAAAAGAATTGTAAGAGATGGCTATTATTAACATCATCAGAAATTTGATGTCCTCTTTGCCTCTTTGTCTTCTTATGTAAGGAGGAAAGATTTTAATTCACTGTGTACTGTTGGAAGACTGTGGCACTGACGATGGATGTTTTAGAGTGATGGGAGGGTAGAGCTGCAGAGTCATTGATTTGTAATCAAACCCCTTCACTCTAAAGTGACTGGAGCAGATGTGACTCACCTGCAATGAATCAGTAAGTTCATGTATCAGTCAAGATATCACCCTGATTGATGCTTAAGCCAGGGTTTCTTCATCTAAGGCAGTGACCTGGTTCTGGGAACTCAGCAGAAATTCAAAGACAGGGACTATGCCTGTGGTCTGATCCTTGCCTATAGTGTTATTCACAAATAATATCCTCCCTTTGCTTGGTTGGAAAGCTAGTGATGGAGGCAGCATGGAGAGGTTAGAATATATGTCATTGCAATATGAAGTAATAAATCATGGAATCTGGTGCCATGATTTGCAAATGGAGAACCTGACTTATCCCACATTCACTCAGTGAGTGAGGACTCCTGGCCACTTGACTCCTAGCTCTGTGTTCTTCCCCCTGCATACAAAGACACATGAATATGATTCATATATAAAGAAGAAGAAGAAGGAGAGCATGATTGTGGCAGTAAACATCTGGAACTTGTTAGCCTGTAAGGTTACATAGGGTAAAAGTATATACAGGTTCAAAAGGGGAATTAGGTCATGAATGGTAGGAAAGAATGCTGGGTGGGGAGTCAGTACACCTGGGTCTAATCTTTAGATGCGAGTTAAATTGGACCCCAGTTTCTTTTGTATATAATGGTCCCTTTCATTTCTGACTTACCATGCTTCTCAGATTCTAATTTCTGCAACATGTTATCAAAGGGCCCTTGGTAATGTTTAGGGGATATTTTCAATTTAACAATGAAGTGACTCTGAGGACTCCTCTCCTGCTCTCTGTCATTCATTTGTTCCTTCAGCAACAATCTCTGAGCACCTATGCAGTTAAACATTAGTTCTGGTCTCTCAGGAATGGCTGGGCCCGGTGTGGCACCTATAAAGAAAATGCATTTATCAGAATGGGCCCCTGTGTCAGTGCTGGTGGTGGCAGGAGCTGTTCTCACTCCTGCATCTGCTTGTCCAGCGGCAAACCTGGTGTTTCTTACCTACACACAGTTCTTCCCCAGCCTTTGGGGACCTGGAAGACCTTGATCAGCTTCTATGCCCTGTTGCCTTCCAGCACTGTAAAGGAGCAGGAGCTCTGCAAAAGCATGTCCGGATGTGCCATCTATTGCTTCCCTTGTGGTCGTGAACATGCTCACTACTCGTTGAAAGGGCAAGTGTGGCTCATCGTCCTCCCTAGGAGGAAGTGTGAAAGGGAATTTTGTGGTGACTGATGAGTTGACCATCACTGTCCTTTGGCTGTGGTTGCAACTAGGAAGTGGCCACAGCTGTGCTGTGGAGTTAAGAAAAGGGAGGCAGACTTCGTGGGTGTGCCATCACCAAAGCAGATAGGTTCTCTAACAGATAGATGTCATCCACATTCACTACAGAGCAGCAGCTGGTCCCATGCTTGATGTAAAACTAGGGTAGTTCAGGCCAGTAGTAGACACAATGGGATGGAGGAAGGGTCTGAGAACTGAAACTTCCTTTCTAGCCCTCAGGACCTGAGCAGGCAGCAGAGGGTGGCCTGGGAAATTCACAAACACCAAAGGGCATTGTGGCCTCAAACTCATGGTCCTCTTAAGTGTTGGGATTACAAGCATATAACATCATGCCTGGCTTAGACTGATGTTCTTTTCATCACACCATACTTGTAAAAAGTAAAATAAAGTTGGGGCTATAGCTCAGTGGTAGAGCACTTGCTTAGTATGCCTAGGCCCTGAGTTCGATCCCTAGTACCAGAAAAAAAAGGTAAAATAAAAACAACCCTTTTTGTGCTCTGGTCACCATTGTTGTCACATGTAAACCAATAACTATGCACAGGTGAACAACCTCCTTGAGCCTTGAAAGGTTATGTTAGTGCTGAAAGACAGTAGGCAGGTGGCAGAGCCTGGACTGCGGCTCAGGACCTGACCGAAGTATATTCACTGCTGCATATGGAAACTCCCACTATGGTTCAGTATTGGCACTAAGGCTGAGGCCCCCAGCAGAGTCAGATTGTTGTTGGCGATCCTTCACCCCAGACCCCTTGAAATCTGCCCACCTTTACCCATGGCCTTGATTCCTCATCTACTTTTTTTCTCCTGCAGCTGAACCCTTATTTGTCTGTCATATGTATTTACTTGATTGTATATTTTTTTTACTCCAAAGGTATGTGGCCATATTCCACTATTTTTTTAAAAAAAGGAAATGATGACAATGCTTAACACATTGATTATTTCTCCCTTGCATATTTGCATCTGCCACACTTGTTCATGGAAAATTGGGAATTTGTAGGTTATAACATGTAGTAAAATACTGAGATTCCCCATGTCCCTTGAATGGCCTTTATGGTGTTGGTTTTGATGATGGGTCTTAGTACTTCCTAATTCCCTTGTTGGTTTTCCTTTAGATCATTACAGGGGAATTCTACCGGATCTACTACCTAAAGGAGAAGTCCCGGTCGACCGTTCAGAACCCCTATGTGGCAGCCCTGTATAAGCAAGTGGGCTGCTTCCTTTTCGGTTGTGCCATCAGTCAGTCCTTCACAGACATCGCTAAAGTGTCAATTGGGCGCCTGCGTCCTCACTTCCTGAGTGTCTGCAACCCTGATTTCAGCCAGATCAACTGCTCTGAGGGCTACATTCAGAACTACAGGTGCAGAGGCGAAGACAGCAAAGTCCAGGAGGCCAGGTGAGATGCAACCTCCCATGGCCACAGTGTGCACCCTTTTATGCAATGCAGCTTAATGAGCACTGACTGGGCACCTACTAAGTGCCAGACCCAACATTGGGCTCTGGTTTAGATGGGGGAATAAGTCATAATCCCTATTCTTGAAGAACTTGTAGTCAAATGACTGAGACAAATATGTAAATAAGCCATTACAACATTGGTAAGGCCCTTCACCTATTCATTCTTCTGTTTATTTATGCCTGCCTCCAAAACATTACCAGGTAGGATGCAAAAGCAAGCAAGACACAGTGCCTGCTGTCAAGGTCACAGTATAGAGAGGGAAGACAGAAAGATGAGTGAATATCAACGATGTGAATATGGCCCTTTCATGGTCCACTGTTACTCTTGCAGGAAGTCCTTCTTCTCCGGCCATGCCTCCTTCTCCATGTTCACTATGCTATATCTGGTGGTAAGTACCTGCCCTGTGATGCAAACACACTCCATTCCCAGCGTGTATCCCTTGGAGTAGTTAGGAACCAACTTCATTGTGAAATGCTTGAAAAAAGAGGTCAACTAGGAAGTTAAATTTCATTCTGAACGCCTCCACTGGCTTAGCAGAAGTTGTTTTGCTTTCTAAGCCTTTTCCATTTTTCAGATAAAAATGGTATTTCCCATACTGTTTGATAAGAATTGAGCACTCATTTTGAAATTATAAAGTGATAAGATACTTTATACAATGGTACTAGCACTACTTTCTGAAAATCCATGCACTCATTTGGTCCTTAGAATAACCTTGTATTATAAAATAATAGTCTGTCTATTGTGGGAAAAGTTGACTAAGTAAGGCTCAAAGAATCTAAGTGAACTGCCAAAATTTGCATAAACACCAGAACTGCACTCAGATCCAAGGCTAGAGATCCAGTTCCTTGTGATGTTCACCCTATTAGTTGTCTTCAGTACTCTACCAATGGAAGGACTTTAAGGATAACCATTATCTGACACTGAGAGTGATTTTGAGTCTTATAAAATCCTTCTGCATCTGCAAGGATGTGTGACCTGTGTAGCAACACCATGAAATACAGAATTCTTATCCTCTTTTCTTAATTCAGAGACCAAGGCCCAGAGGGATTAAGGAGCATGTTTGAGCACCTTTAGCTAGTGGTGGAACCATAATTTGAATTCACATGTTGCCCTTTCCCTGGCTATGTCTGCGTTGATTTCCTGGACGTGCTTTGACAGTGCAGGTGGAGAGCCGTCCTCCCCTACAGCTGCCTGACAGACGGTGGGCTGGTCTGTTTTTCTTTGTCAGTTAAACATGGTCATCCCAGCCTTTCCTCTCCCCTTGAATGAGGTCCATGTGCCAAGTCACTTCCTATGTTGGGCTGCTTTGGTAGAGTTCAGAGCAAGGAGATACAGAGAGGTCAGATGTAGCTCAAAAGAACATAGGCTATTTGGAAAAAATTGTAAAAAAACAACAGAGAGGTTGTTTTGTTTTTCTTCTCCCCCAATCCTTTCCAAGTTTGGAGGCCTCTGGCTTCCTGTTCATTACCTAGGGTGTAGAGCTGAAAGGTGGGCCCCCAACTATAAAAACATTAAACCTGGATCTTATTTACTCATAAGTAGCACTTCCCTCCATTCTTCAATTTTTTGTTTTTGCTTTGCTCTTAGGAAGGATAATTTAGCAAAGATATTTAGGTTCCTGCCCATGTGTGTATTTTACTCGGGGCTGGAAGCAATTTTACAAATGTAATTTCAGTATTTTGCAAAAATGCTTAGAGAAGCTGGGTATGTGTTCATTTTTTTTTCATCCCCTTCATTTGATTCCAAGAGAAAAATAGTGGATTATTTTGAAGCCAACACTGGGGAGCATGTCCTCCACAGCAACCCAAAAGGTGAACGTTTGGGGTACATGTTTGGGATGCTTGCTGTGTACCAGGCACTGTACGTAGCTTACACCACAACATTTGCTTCTCTCAATAGGCCGATGACATGGGTTTTGATTCTTTTGTTTCTGGAAACAAACTTGAATCTGAGGTGTTAAGTAACAACGGTATAGCCAGTAAGAGACAGAAAAGGTACCCAAGGCTGGTCTTCATGACTCCTGCTTTGTGTGTACTGACTGAGCTACATAAAGCCAAAAACAAACCTTTTCAGTATAAAATTAGGATATACAAGATCTTAACCCTAATTTCAACTTCACCTGAAGGATACCTGCCTTTCTTCAGATTCGCATTAATGATTGAGATGTCTCTTCCCCTTCCCCAACCCCACACACCTGAGTCCATTGCTCCTTACCAGTTATGATTACGTCAAGAAATGCCTGTGCAGATGATGAGTGAGTAGAATATATACTTTGATTGAAGATTTATTTGCATCTCTGAGAGAGGAAAAAACTGTGATATCTTCATATTGCTAGAGGAAGGAAGGCAGGGAAGGAAAAGGAGAGAAAGGAAGAGAGAGAGAAAATGAGAAGAGCCTCCTTAATCCTTTTCCTAAGTTTATTATTGCACATGCCCCCGGTCATACATACCACACACTAAGGAACTCTTGCAAGCACAGCTCTACTTTTTAAGGTAAGGTCCTGAAACAACCTGAAGCAAGGGGCCAAAAATCAGAATGGTGCCCTTTTCCAAGGCTGTTTTTATGTGATATTACAAAGAAATCTCAACCTCTCTAATGTCTGGTTTGCAAAGCTTTCCAAAAGAAGTTTGAAGGGCACCATTGCTGCATGTCTCGGGAAGTTGGAAATTCTGCAGTCACTCAAAGAAGCCCATAGGCCCTTCCCCACAAATGCTTTTATGTTGTTTTAGGAAGTGCTGGAGTTGGGCAAATAGATTCTGGCCTCTTCCCTGCACCCTGTGATTTTGCAAAGACAGTCTGTGATTCACAGCTTCCCTGGAACACTGCGGAGAACCACATTTGAGCAGCTGGGTGCAGCAGTGACAGATTTTTGCCTTTAGAATCAGACAGGCATGGAATCAAATCTGGCTGTGCCCCATTACTAGCTGTGGAACCATGAGTGAGGTACTTCGCTTGAGATCCTCACCATACTCATCTGTAAAATGGAGACAGTCATGTCTGTTTTGCAGAGTGGTTTCTCACTGAACTATACTTTCCCCATCTGACAAACGAAAGAGTTAGATTAGATGGTATCAACTTCTCTCTCAATCTTTGTGGTTCTATTTGAAGGAACTTTGAATTACTCTATGTGCTGAAAAGGAAGATGGGGAGCCATGAGGGACACTCCCACGTTGCCATGGAGCTCAAAGACAGTGGCCAAGCAGAATTACCAGCCATCTGCACTGAGGCACAGCAGCTGCAGCTGCTGTCTGCAGCCTCCACGATTTTGAAGGCCCGTCCAGATTGGGTTGGATTTGCAAAATGGGTGGCTTAGAAAAACCATGCCCCAAACACCAAATTATCTCTGGGCACAGAAGCTTAAGGATGAGGTTAAGGCTTGTTAGAGATTAATGTAAATTCTAATGAGAACAGTCCCACAGCATATATAAGCATAAACTATGCTTTCTAACTCTGAACCTTGGCACCTACACCCCAAAAGACCACATCTGCATTGGCCCTGTACCGCCATGGTCAGGGATTGAGGATGATAGGGCTGTCGGGATCAAATTCCCAAACCGGGACAGACACCAACTCATATAGCATATCTTGTGTCTCTTCTGTGGTGCCAGGCTCTTTGCTACCTTCTGAGATGAATCAGACCTGGGCCCCACCCTCAAGGAATTCACCTATGCATTCAGTATTCAGCAATTAATGAGTGACTATTGCATACCACACACCATGGTAGGAGTGGGAATTTGGAGATTAGTAAGACATGGTCACTGCCCTTGGGGAATTCAGATAGAGACACAGGTGGATAGTGATAACAGGTACATTGTGCAGGAGGGGTGAGAAGATTCGCAGGTGATTATGGTTGCTTAGAATTGTGGCATCTGAGCTAACCTGCAGTAGAAGGCGGCAGAGCCAGGGAAGGCTTCCTGTAGAGTTTCTTGTGCAGATGAGAGAGATTACACCTGCCTGTGTGCAGGTGAAAAGGAGGATGGTGATTTGGGGGAATAGGAGGCATTCAGTTCAGTACAGATTTGGTGCTGGAAGGAAGCAGGGATCCAAGAGCACTCATGAGAATTGATCACTTGCCTTTGGTGTCATCAGTGCCAGCTTCTTATTTTGCAGCTTGTAATAGACTGCAGCAAGTTGGCATCAAAGCCTTCCCCAGCACTGTGCTCTTTTTTCAGAAGTCTGCACCTTGCCCTCTTGCCTTGTTCAGGACACTTTTTTAGAGAAACTTTCCCTGATCACCTTGTTTAAAATGCCAGTCCTTCATCCAATACTGATCCTTCCTATCCTCCTTTGCAGCCTTACTTCCCCCAGTTTCTAATATCTGACAGATTTGTCTCCCCTGACTAAACTTAAGTTCCACCAGGCAAAGGCTCTTTTTTTGTCTCCTGGTTCACTATAGAATGCCACTTCCCAAACAAGATTGACCCTAGTAGGTGTGCACTGAGTATCTCGTGAATGAGTGAATGAGTGAGTGAGTCATCTTGACAGTCACGCGTCATGCTTCTTTCCATTCCCATCAGAATTTTCTTTTGCCTCCTCATCACTGACTTGGTAGATCACTGGAAGCCCATGTAGTGGAGGGCAAACCTTTCTGCTTCCATTGAATGAACTCTTTGCCCATTGACTCTTTCCTGTGATGCCCGTGAGAACTGTTTATGTGTCAGAGGATTTGTTGGGTACCAAGGAAACAGGGAAGTGGCTGTTCTCTGATGGCCATGTTCTCAGGCTGTGGTTGTTAGTCATTGAGGTTTTGTTCAACAAAACCCTGAGCATGGGATCTGGTGTGTACACGAGGCATTCCCACAGGTCCTGGGAGAGTGTGGTGAAACCCCTTGCAGGAACCCAAGTGTTGTTTCCGAGGGGAATAAACCACCGTACCAGATGGTTTTCCTCCCCTGCTCATTCTGTCATCCACCCTTCCACACATCCATTTCTGAGTACTTGTTATGTGCCACTCTGTGTGAGCACCTGGAGACACCAAAAGAGCTCATAGTTTTACATGGAAAACCAGAAAAGCACATAGTTGGAGATGAGTTAAAGAAGTTCTCTGATTTGGGATGGAAGGGTATGGAGGAGCACAGAGGAAAGGGCTGTCACCTCTGTGCGAGCTGCACTAAGTCCATTCACAGACTCTCCTTAATTGAAGACTAGGCTAGAGAGTCTTCCACTCTTAACTCTGACAGAAGCATTACGCCTGTGATTCAGACCTGGGAGTTGATAAACATGTGTGACAGGTGAATGAGAGGAGCCTGAAGGTTGTCCTTTTGTTCATGACAGCTGTCTAGTCTCCTCTTATGGCTTCTTCTCACCAAAGATCAAAGAGATTAGTACAAAAGAGCAATGCTGTGGGCTTAAAGAAATAATTTCCTATGGAAACTAGGTAGTTCTATAGCTAGATCATGGACCCAGAAAGGTAAACTTCCCAAGTAATTCATGGCTCTCTGTTACCTTGAGCAAGTACCTTGGCCTCTTTTTGCCTTCATCTTTTCATTTGTAAGGTGGGCATAGCAGTGTCCACCTAACAGGATGATTGTGACAGTTGCAGGTATTGTTTTTTTTTTTTTTTTTTTCAGTACTGGGGTTTGAACTCAGGGCCTACACCTTGAGCCACTCCACCAGCCCATTTTTGTGATGGGTATTTTTAAGATAGGGTCTCGAGAACTATTTGCCCAGGCTGGCTTTGACCTCAATCCTCCTGATCTCTGCCTCCTGAGTAGCTAGGATTACAGGCGTGAGTCACTAGCGCCCAACAATGTAATTTAATGTAACTTAAAGCATCTAGCATCATATCTAGGACAGTACTCAGCAAAAGAGTAGTTTCCTTCCCTTCCTGACAGTGATGGAAAAAGATTTGATTTTCTGACAAGGAAGAGAAAAGTCAAATAAAAATTCTTGTTTTATACTCAAAGCAGTTAAATAACTTCATAGGGAGAAATTCTAGTTCATCATCATGTTCCCCTGCCACCAGGCAGAAGAACAAGAGCCAGATTGGCGCCTTGGAGGAGACTGGAGAAGGGAGAACGTCACTATGGGTGTGGGGGATCTGGACCAGCTTCCAGGGACATCAGCAAGAACAAAAGCCTCCTTTTCCCTCTTAGCCCACCTGTCCCAAGAGCAATGGAAATGAAGTAAGAGGACAGAACAGACCTGTTTTACCAGAATGCAAAACATGTAATGCAACACAAATGACTTAGCAAGAATGACAGTGTGACTCACACACTTCTGACCAGAGCAGCAGCTTGCTGGAATTCAGTCGAAGGAGGGTTTGTTGGAATTCCCAATTCTGCAGGACCCCAGTTCTGAAGCTAGGAGCTCATTTGGGGGAATGGGTTTTGTTGTGATCTTCATCACAATGAACCCTTCTATTTTAACAACTGAAAGCAAAATCCTAGAAAAGGACTGTGAGAGTATCTTTTTTAGTGACAGAACTTATTTCATTCATAAGTGTCTTTCCTAGTTTTGAACATAATAGATGCTTGCAAAACTTTTTAAAGTAAACAAATCTTATGCTGTACATGAGAGAATAGAAAGTTAGAGATGTAGAATGACTTGTCCAGGGCCATACAGCAGGTAGATAGCAATGGATTCCAATCTAGTTGCTGGTACTGCACATCTCACCCTTTCTGGCTTGGCCCAGTAATGTTTATGAAGTGGACTCAGAGAGCACTGATTCTTGGCCCAGAGGCCTTCACATAGCTGGAGAAGTAACATGGGCCAAGTGTCAAGAACAGATTACAGGAGATCAGGGTGACTTGGGCTTTCTGTTTTTGTCCAGTTCTGCTTACTCTTTTCCTAACCAGCATTTTTGGGGTGCAACTTCCTCTCTTGAGGAAAGTGTATCTGCCCTCTTGGGTTGGGAAGAAATGGAGCTTCCAGAGTTCCTTACTGTCTCTAGGCTACAAAATATCCTCAGGGATTCTCTTGAGGTCCGAAACACCATCCTAGAGTGGCTCTTGTGACTGAAAGATCACTTCTAGTTAGCAGTGAGATTAACATAAATGGAGGGCATTACCGGATCCTATGATCAGCCTCAAAACCCCCCAACTGCCTTTCAAGGCAGATGTAACCACTGGGTGGAAGGTCACTGCCCAATCTCCTTCTTTAAGTAATTTACTTGTTTTGGTGAAATCTCCATGATCATTGAATAAGTCTCATTGATTAAGGTAGGATCAGTCCTGACCCCAAGCCATTGCTGTTAGTTCCTGGTAAATATGGGGAGCAAGCTGCATCTGCTAACTGCCATTCCCAGTCTGAGTGCTTCCCAAAGGAATTATTTTCCCATGGCCCCTACTCCTTTCTCATTCATAAGCACTCCCTTCCTCCCTTCCTGGAGTTATTCTGATGCCTGGTCTCTTCCTCCCTCCTGAGTTCCTCTCCTGGGTGAGGGTTTTCTTTTATGGAACTCCAGTCTAAAGACTCTGAGTCAGTGGCAGGGAGATTTGGGCCTTGTCCAGTTGGGAGACCCACCCTTCCTCTGGTCCACCCTGGTCTCTCCAATGTCTGCCATTGGAAGTCTGCATGCAGCATTCGAGGAGAAGAGCAGGAGGACTTCAAACAAGCATTTTTCTGGGAACCTGCAGCTTTTTCAGTGAGGGAAATAGGAAAATCTTGGGGCTACTTTAAGTGATAAAAGAATAAAATCATCAATTATCAAGTTGCACATTGTGCTTTGTCTTCTATCCATATGATCAACCAATCTGGAGCACAGTCTATAAGATTGTAGTTGTGACACAGGCTCAGTGAGAGCTTTCTGACAAAAACTTCTGCTCTTTCGGTTTTCCATCCCACACATGTCTACTGCTGAGAGTAGCAAGAAGGCCAAACTACACATGGACTGGCCTTTCTTCCCAGAAATTGTCATTGTTCTAAAGATTTGCGTTAAGCTGGAGCTAGACTAACATTATTTCCATTCCACTTTCGAAAGGGAGGGATCTCTTTTTTTTTTCTTTTCAGTACTGGAGTTTGAATTCAGGGCTTCATGCTTGCTAGGTAGGTGCTCTATTGCTTGAAGCATGCCTCCAACCCCAGAGGGATCTTTTTGGTCCAAGGGGACCAAGTCTGCTACAGGGATTTCAGCAAAAAGGAGAGAGTAGCCTTTGGCTTGTACCTCCCAAGTCTGTGACTTTTCATAATGCCCGAAGTTACCCTGCCATGCCTAGAGCCCTTAAAAGCATCAAGATTAGTTTTTATGGTGCTCAGTGCCACTTAAACTCATTTAATTTTTCACCATTGCTTGCAGTATTATTTTCCAGTGTGATTCAGTAAGCAGGTATTCTGCAAAAATAGTGATTTCAGAGCCTTTAGTAATCTTATAATTACTGTAAGTGAAGAAATAGGGATTAGTATAGAGCATTTGTCAGTCTTTCTTTTTTTTTTTTTTAAGAAAACTCTTGTGTTCCTTGGGATACAGTTTGGGAAGCTGGTCCTACATACAGATAAAGAATAGGTTCCTCAGTTTGACAACCAAAGCCTCATGAACTGGCCCTACTTGTCTCTGTATTTCTCCACCATATACTCTTCTCCAGCTGTGCTCAACTATTTAAGGTTCCTGGGCACACTAATGTAGGTTTCTGTGCCATCCCTCTGTTGGGAATCCTCACCCCTCACCATTCTCCCTTAACTCCCAGCAGATACCCATTCATTTTTAGGGTTCAAGTCCAATATCCTTTCCCCTTAGTAATTGACCCTGGCCCTACAACTTCTTTCACAACTGTTATAAAACTTGTTGGTATGCTTATTTGTATCACACAGGGTGGTAGGTAGAATTTCTCATTTCTGTGTCCTTAGCACCTCTCATAGAATCTGGCTGGTTCTCTCTCTCTCTCTCCCAGAATATCCATGGGAATCTCATTGAATTTACATATTAAGTTTTGAATTTAAAAGTTCAATGCCAGCCTGTGGGCTACATAGAGAGATCCTGTCTCAAATAGATTAATAAATAAGTAAAAAAAAATAGTAAATAATAAGTAAAAGCTCTGGCTCTGTCTATTCAATTTGTCATTTATGTGCCTTACTTCAAGAAGGTTCTGTGCAGCTCTTGGTAAGTTACTTACTATTTACTTAATCATCTTTGTTGTCAGAATGATGATTCTATTGTTTCTTTTGGATTTTTAGGTGGTTATTATTGACATATGAAGAAGCCATAGATTTTCAACCTTTGTTTAGAAACCAAAGACATTAATGCAGTATCTTACCAGTTTTTCACTTGTTATTCTTAGATTTCCAGTGCTACACTCATATAATTTCAAAATGATGTAAAGTCAACTGCTGTTTTCCAGGCATGGGTCTTTTGAAATAATTTCCATGTCGTTGAGGATTCAGTCATAGGTACTGCTCCTACCCGGCCCAGGGCATCTCTGGGATCTTCCACTCACTGTCCCTGCAGGCCTGGTTGTTGGGCATACGTTTCCTGACCACCAAAAGGAAGGTGTCCATTTGTCTCAGGAAGGGCAGGGTCCTGCTTGCTACTGCCACCGGTCAATCTTGCAGCCAGCAGCCCCTCCCTTTGCTCTTCCCTTTTCTCCTGGCCTCTCCCAGTGCTTTGATTTGTAGTCGGAAGTTCCCCCTCGTCCCCTTGTCTCTTCCCCCTCATTTCCCAAGTTCCCACAGGAACCTGCAAAGTAGGTTGTGCCCAGAGGTTAGAACGGAAACTCCAGCAAGATAACTCTGAGGGGACAATACCCAGTTGACGTCATTTCAACTTCTTTCCTTCGGCCAGAGGCAGGGTTTTTTTTTTTCTTCCATTTTTCTCCAGGTTACTCTTCTACCCCACCCAGTGCAGTGTCTGTCAACCTCTCCTTGAAAGTTCTTTGGCATTGTCTGACTAGTTTTTGTGTTTCCTTACATGTGAATTCAAAATCCAGCGTTCCTAATGATGATTTAGGGACTTGACCTGGATAGAGTTGCTTCCTTCTGAAGTAGAAGAATCCCCTTGCGAATACCATGTTAAGCAACCCCCCCTACATTGTGTATTTTATTTTTGTGGCAATGGCAAGAGGCAGGTAGTATAGGGATTGTACAACTGTAATCCCCAGGGAGGCTCATAAATATGTGAAGTTACTGTTATTAATTGTAGAACAAAGCCTTTACTGCTCCTGGTTATTGTTCTCTTACAGTCTTAATCAAGAAGCTAAAAGGAAAGTAGTGTTTATTATAAAGTGCCTACTGTATGCCAAACAGTGAGAACCAATTACATGCATTATTCTCAGTTCTCCCTAGTTTTATCTCCCTAGACAAAATCTGGTTTTCTTACTTTTTTTGGTATGAAAACTAAAGCTCAGCAGTTGATTGGCTTGAGGTCATGTCCGAATTGGATGCTGAATCTACAACATGGCCCCCAAGGTCTGGGAGGCTCCACTTAGCAGAAATTAGTGCATGCTGACTTGGTGTTATGGTACCTGTGAATGGGAGTCATTGACTGTTCATTTTGTCTCCTCCCTCCAGCTGTACCTGCAGGCCCGCTTCACCTGGAGAGGTGCCCGCCTGCTCAGGCCCCTTCTGCAGTTCACCTTGATCATGATGTCCTTCTACACAGGACTGTCCCGCATATCTGACCACAAGCACCATCCCGGCGATGTCCTGGCAGGATTTGTTCAAGGAGCCCTGGTGGCCTGCTGCATAGTAAGTAGCCTCTTGTCCTCAGCATGCCAGCAGAGCTCTCCACTATTGCTTGTTAAAAGTTTCCAGTTCAGTGCCTAAAGCCAGGGAGCCTCATTCTTGCTCTCTTCTTGGTGTCAAAGTGGCCACCAGGGACCCTCAGTAAATGAGAGGAGCTCCTGCTTCTTTCCAGTAGAGTCTGAAATCCTCTTGTCCATGAACACAGAAGGTTTGGGCTCAGGAATGTTGCAAGTGAAAGAGACTTTAGGTTTTGCCCAAGTTTCTCCATATATGAGGACAGTCAGACCAGAAAGTTGCCCAAAGTCATATGTGAAGTGAGTGGCAGAGGTGGAGTCTCCTGACTCACAGACTGCTCCCATGCTGCTCTGGTGGATGCTTATTATTCAGTGGACCTTGTCTGCTTCTTAGAAAATGCCTTCCTCCACCCTTCCTTGCCTCCATGACCTCTGGGGCCCATGGTCTGTGTTGGCCAGAAAAGAGGAGGTTTGCTGAAGGCTGAGCCCTCCGCAGCCCCGGGGCCTCGTACAGTTCACTGGAGACTGAACTTGGGATGAGCCATATGGGGATCTCCCACAGTAAATGAGTTCCCCTTTCATATCCTTCATCCTGACTCCCAGGGGGATACATAGGAGGCTGTCTGAGCCTCCATCAGTAAACTTCCCTTTTCCCTCCTGCCCACGGTTTTGAGGGGGCTTATTATGCAGCAGCGCAGCTGGCCTGCTTTGACATTGTGCCTCCCTTGGCCCTCTGAGGAGCTCAGCCCAGTCCAGCAGGAGGCCCTGAGAACAATGGTGGCGGGATGTTTAAACAGTACACATGTAGGCTGTATTGCTGTCGGCTTTATCCCTGCTCATTCACAGGAAGGATTAGAATAGCAGAGATCTGCACCTTCTGCCTCTGCAGCCCAGGTTTCTAAGCCTGACTGCTGTCTTCTGTTTTGCCACAGTAACCTTTTCTGTTCCTCTGTGATAGCACTTGCTAACTCTGCATCTCCTTTCAGAAGAGCAGACTCTATGAACATCTGTTACTCTCCCTGTTTTGCCAAGGCCTCTCAGGTCCCTGTTCAGAGGGAACAAATATACACTTAATAAGTAAATAGCCAGAATCACTGAGTTGATTTAACCTTTCCTTTTCTTTTTGCCATACTAGGGGTTGAACTTAAGGCCTCACATTTATTAGGCAGGTGCTCTACCACTTAAGCCACATCTCTAGCCCGTTTTGCTTCTGTTATTTTGGGGATAGGGTCTAGTGGTTTTGCCTAGGCTGGCCTGAATTGCAATCCTACCTATTTTCTATTTGTGCTTCCCTGTATAGCCAGTCTAACAGCCATGTACCACTATGCCCAGATACTGGTTGAGATGGAGTCTTGCTAACTTTTTCTCAGCCTGGCTTTGAACCCTGATCCTCTGAGTAGCTGGGATTGCACGTGTGGGCCTCCACATGTGGCCTTGATCTAACCATTTTTTTTCCTTTTTGTTCTTTCTTTTTTTTGGTTTGGTGGCACTGAGGTTTGAACTCAGGGCTTCATACTTGTTAAGCAGGTGTTTTGCTGCTTGAGCCATGCCTCCAGCCTGATCTAACCTTTCTTAAGGTCACTGTAGGGAACCTTCTCTTGAAGGCATTGGGATGAATAGGGCTCAGCCCTTGTTCCCAAAGACATCATATTCTTGCTGCGTGCACAGCCAGGTCAAATGTGCCGGCAACAGTGTAGTGTGGGGCTGAATGGACACATGGACTGGGTAACTCAGTAGGCAGGTGAGGACCTGATGCCATGTCAACCAAGACAAGGGAGTTGGGGTACTCAGAGTAGAACAAGAACAGGTAAGATCAGAACAGCCTGCCTGCCTTGATGTAGGAGTCCTGGCCTAATCTTGATGGCTGTCTTCATTGCTTTCTGTTTCTTGTTTCTTTTTTTAACTGAGGCCAAAAGAGAGAAAAATTAGGGGAATAAACCGTTAATGAAAGCAGCTGTCACTGTCCAGCTTGTCCTCTGGCGCCTGGCCCTTTAATATGGAGTGACAGTGGGGGTAGGTCTTTGCATGGAAGGGTAACCCTTTGCTGTCTGTGCCCTTTGGGGCTTTTCTCTCAGCAGGAGGGCAGCCCTTGGGGCCTTCTGCTGTGTTTCCTTCTCTGTGGCGCCACTGCCCTAATTGGAGTCTCCTGCACCCCCAATTAAAAAAATTAAAAGGTGTGGGGATCATTTCTGGCCTTCCTTTCTTTTATATTTTAGAGCACTGGCCATAAGCAATTAGACGAAGTGTTCCGGAGGACCAAGGTTTATTTTCAAGAAGGGAAATGAAGGGTCTGACTTTTATCCTGTTTGGTTCTTGCTGACTGTAGCATGGGATAGGAATTTGGTCCTGGTTTTTGTAAAACACCCACTGTTTGCTGGTACCTTTCTTTATACTTTACCCTTCGTCTCCTTTAAGCCACATGGAACCATTTCATGGATGAGCTACTTCAGGCTCAGAGAGATGACTTAAGTCATCGAAGGCCAAGTTGCAAATAGACAGCTGCTCCCAGGATTGAGGTGTCTCAGAACCAGGGCCTCTGTACTTGGCAGGGAGAGGAGGTCACTAAGCCTAAGGCCAAGCCACATTTAACCCAAGGCATAGGCTACCTAGACAGCTGCTTAACAGTGTCATTTAAGTGTGTCACAGGGTCCTTCCCAACCCTTGGGCTGATCCAGTCATCACTTCAAGTTTGAAAACCTGTTTAGTTTGAGACAGAGTGATAAATATCCTTCCTTGTCTTTTGCCCATTTGGCTGTGAACATGCAAGGGCAGGGACTAGGTTTTATTTATCATTTTTCTCCAAACACCTAACACTGAGCCTGGTACACAACTGTACTGGTCCCAATTAACTTAAAATCACAGCACCAAATGACCCATTTCACTTAAGGCATCTTAAGAAGCCAGGGCAAAGAAGTGCCTGGAAGCTGTGGCTGCTCAGCTGGGAGAAGGGAAGGCAGTGTGTCCTTTTCTCTTGAGAGATGCCCAGATTCTGTGTCCTGGTTTTGATAGTGAGGAAGACAGAAGTGAAGCCTAGGTCCCCAGACTAAGCCAGAGATGGTAGTCCATGGTGAGGTGTGGAACCAAGAGGCCATCAGATAAGGATGCTGGGTTACCAGGAATGGAGACTGTGAGAAGGGAAAGAGTGTCTGCCTCCTAGGTTTTCAGCTTGATCAGCGTCTGCCCCATGTTATGCAATATTGCTCTCACAATCCAGGCAGTAGCCTCTGCTTGTGCTCTACTCATGCCATGTGGCATAACTGTCCTTCTAGATTCAAGTCTGGCCATCCCAGAAAATCCCAGGAAAAACCACGAGCTTTTCTTGCCTGCATATGTGGCTGTATTGAATAGTTCTTGAAACACAGAAACATCCCCTGAGGTCAAGAAGTTGGAGAAAGATGCAGCACAGAATGCTACAAAAGCCACAGGGTACCAATACAATGAGAATCCATTTTCTGCTCTGCCAGCTAACCTCTTGAGCCCTGCCTCCTGTGGGCTCTTGTTGCTTGAATAGAGATGAGATATTCTCTGACATTTATTGAGCACTCACTGTATGCTGGGCTCTATATTAAACACTTTATACAGGTCATTATCTTCAGTCCTGTCTTAAGTTGAGAAAAGTGCTGGGTGTATAGAGGGATGGAGGCACACAGAGGGAAAGTAGAGAAGCAAGAGTTGACCCCCTGCAGTATGGCACAGAGTCAGCACTCCAAGATCCAAGGTCTATGGGCCTCATCTAACTCCTCCACACCCCTCATCTCCAGCATCCCAGACTTCTAGTTTTCTAACATCTGAGCTCTTACCATACATAGGCAGCTGTGCCTCCTTTGATGGAGTGCAGTCCTGTTTCCCTTTATCTCTAAAACCTTTCTGTATTAGTTTCCCATAGCTCCTATAACAAATAACCATGAACTTAGTGGCATAAAACGATGCAGATTTGTTTTCTTACAGTTCTGGAAGTCAGAAGTTGGAAACGGTCTCACTGGGCTAATCTTGAGGTGTTGGTAGGGCTGTGTTCCATGTAGAGGCTATAGGGAGAATCCATTTTTCTTGTCTCTTTCAGCTATCTAGAACTACCCACATTCCTTGGCTCACAGCTCATTCTACCATCTTCAAAACCAGCAGCATAGAATCTTCATATCTTTCTCACTCTTTCTGGCCTCTTTTTCTGTCATCGTATCTCCTAACTTTTTTTAGTGCTCTTGGCACTTTTTTCTGCCATGTATTTTGGTGCGTTCTGTCAATTCCTGCTCCTATGACTGTCTCCCTACTAGATGTGGGTAGCAGAACTCATGACTTGATCTTCTGGTCCTTCTTCTCAGTGCTGACATGCTAAGTGCTTGATAAGCATTGGGAAAATCATGAATGATGAGTTGGCTTGTGGCCTCAGGCAAGACACTTCCCCTCTAAGCCCAGTTTCCTCATAGGTGAATTGAACTTGGAGGCTCTACAGCTCCATGACCTTTTAGCTTAAGAGACTTTATGGCACAGCTGACTTTGTATAACTGAGCTGGACCTACTTTCTCAAGTGAAAGTGTCATAGGCAAAAGCCTATGGTGGTGCCCTCTATTCAAGGATTGTGACCTGCCATAAACATGCACTGCTTCCTAGCAATGGCTGCCCCAGAGTTGGTTCAGTCCCTGCAGAGCCCTGAGCAACAAGCCAAGACAGCCAAGTTCCTTTACCCCTGTCTGTGGAGGTTAGTCTTGTCATGGCAAGCAGACTTGTCTAGACAAAAGTCATATGCCCAAAGAGAGTGGGTAAGGCTTCGTCTCCTACTGCTCACTAGCTGAATACTTTCTAGATAGGGAAGACCGTGGAACATGATGAGACAGAAAGCCTAATGGTGGCATAGCCTCAGAATGAAGGCATGGGCACTTGGGGTGAGACAGACCTATGCACCAGTACATCCCTTGTAGATGCAGATAGCATGCACAGGGCCGTGACAGAGAGCCACAGCCCAGACACACCCAGGGCACGGGGGCAAACCCAGGCAGACATCCATTCTTTCTCATTTGCAGAACCCAGAACTGCAGGCGCACAGACAGAGAGACACATACATGGACACGTTGACCCTTATAGCCCTCCTCACACCTGTACATCCATGAAAGACCCCTACTAAAGATCCAGACTCTTCAGCTGGAGTCAGGCAGCAACTTGGACAGAGGGACAGGCATCACTTCATTTCCTGTCTAGTGACAACTTTCATATCTAGTCACTTCCTCATTGACCCCCTAACAGATGACAAATTAGGGGGCTCTGGAAGGGGTCATGAGAGGGCCAGGCCACCATTGCTGTGGGTTCAGCAGAGGAAGCAGCTGCTCACGGTTTCATAAACACAAAACAGTCTTTCCTGGTTTTCCTCTTCCCGGGGGTGTGGCCCCTGCTAGCTGTTGCTCTTTTGTGCACTGCTATCTTCCTCCAGGATGCAGGGAAGGGCAAGGGCATTCTTTGTCTCTGCCCCAGGGTGGTGACCTTGGGAAGAAAGACCAACAAGAATTCTCGTGTGAGGAAGAGTTCAGCCATGACAACCCGTGCAAGAGGAAGTGCAGTGCACAGGGGGCAGCAGAGTCGGAACCCATCCCTGGTCTCTTGGTTTAGTCTGTGCTAAAGATTTGTAAGATGTCCTTTTCTAACAGGAGATTCCCATCTGTTCTCTTTGAACGTATTCCCAAATGTCTTGTGGCCCTGCAAAAGCCTAGCAGTAGGCCCTGAGGCTGCCCTTGCCACCCAGGTCCCCACTCTCAAGCAGGAACATGGATATGGCAGAGAGAAGGAAGCAAACAACTTTGGGCCCTGTGAAGTGATAACTGTGTCTTTACAGTGCTCTGTAGTTTGCAAAGTACTTCTGAAATCTCCTTTTTTGTTCCTTTGCTGAGACAGATGGGGTGAGTGATGAGGCAAACACCCAGAAAAGGGGAGTATATTCCCGCCACTTGCTAGTTGAACCTACTGGGCAAGTCACTTCCCCTCTTAGCTGCCTTTTCCTAGTCTGTGAGGTAGCGGGGGTGGTGGTGGGGAATACCTTATGGGATTTTTGACTTGAAGGTTCGATGACTGAAGTGATGCATGGTGGCACGTGCACACATGCTGATTGAGTCCATATTACCAACATGTTAACATAACATGCTTATGTGTTATGTGCTATGCTTTCTCTTAAGGAGACGGAGCGAAAAGAAATTGGTCCTTAGAATGCTTATAGTGCAGTAGCTTTTGAAGACTTGACCATGGTCCCTAAGAAGAAACATATTTTACATTTTGACCAAAGAAGGCACCCACACACAAAACAAGACTTTTCTTTACTTTGTAAGAGATATTCTTGTATTTTCTATTTAACCTTTAAAATTGCTGGTGGTGGCTAGCAGTTGTAATCTATTAATGACTTGACACTGATCTGGTGGGAGCAGACATGAAAACAGGCAAATGCAATAGAAGAGCACAGCTGCCAGCATGAGACCCGCTAGTGAGGGCAGTGGGATTATAAGAGCTGAACTATTAATTCTTGAGGGTGTGAGAAGACTAGAAAGAACTGGAGTAGGAGGTTCTTAAAAGATGAGTGGACATTTTCTGTAAGATATGAAAGGTAAGGACAAGAACTCCATGCAGAGTTGACTAGCCTTTGTCACACAACAATAGCAATTTAGGGACCCGGTCATGTTGCATGACACCCAGCGTGACACTCTTCCTGTTCTAGCATGTTCTCTCTTAGATGCACCAGGAAATCACTCAACACAGACACTATCAAATTCACAGTACCAACAGCTGCTGAAAGCCCTTCATTGAGGTCAGAAAGTGATGATTACAACTAACTCCCAACTGGTCAAAAGACCAGGCTGCCAAAGATGGCTTTTCCTCACACAGCACTTACTATAGTAGGGAATGAGGGTGAGTCAGCTCCCAGGGATATCTCCTCCAAAGAAAGTTCTTCTAATCTGTGAGATTGTTCAATATGTATACCAGCAAGCCAAAAGGAAATTACAAGACCAAGGCTGACTGACTGGATGTAAAATGAGCAGCAGCCATGGTCTCAGTGGACCAGTTTTTATGGAGGGTAGCAATTTTCTGGGCTCTGCACATAAGAGGTGACTCAACACAATCTATGCCCTTGATTAGCTCATAGTCTAGAAGGGGAACTATGACATAGCATTTAAAGTATCATGTGCAAAAACCTATTGCCTAATGTCCAAAAGGAAGGCCATTAAAAGTTCAGTATGGGAACCAAAGAGACAAGGTAAGGGCAGCTCATGGAAGTTAACACAATGTCAAGGATGCAGATAAAAGAGCTACTCTCAAAAGATTACAAACTGTGAGAACACTACCATGTATGGTGGACAGAAAGTGTGAGCCCATTTGTCCACCTCCATAGACTGTCTCTTTACTTTACTCTGCACAACAATCACCGTCACCTGTAATGCTTTTTGTTTTTTTTTTTAAATGCGGATTCCAGGCGCACTCCCAGTATAGCTCCAGTGGACCCAGGAGTCTGCTTTTTCAGGAAGCACCCAGGTGAATCTTGAAATCACCTGGCTGGCTAGAGGATTGTACTTTGAGAAATACAAGAATAGACACTCTTCTTCTCCTTCTGAGATTCAAAAATTCTTTGGCTTTTATAGTTTCTTATCTGCCCTGTGCTGGTATCTAAGCTCCATGGGCATTCATACAAATCTCAGTGTATAAGGGCATGATTCTTATCTTGAAGGCGTCCACTTACACACTTTCAGCAGTTGAAACACTCAAGGACTTCAGACACATTGGAAGATGACTTTGTTATAACCTGCTCCTACCAAAATGTCCCTCAAAATTTGCTGACTCAGCTACCCACTGTAATGGAAGTGGAAACCTGGCTACCAGCCGACTTCTTGTTCCCGGTCTGCAGGGTTCTTGGTAGTTCTAGCCAGGCAGTCTCCCAGCAGGACTGGGCTATTTGTGCCCTAGGGGTAGCTGGCATCTCCACATCAGGTGGAATACTCCAGATAAGACACTGGAAGCATCTTTTTTCAGTGGTCTGACTCATTCCCCAAAATTAATAGGTCTTTGAAAGGCAGATCCAATCTGTTTTATGGAAAACGTCCATCAACACGTCTATATTCAGATGAATGTGTGTCAGCTTCACATGTTCATTCGTGTTCTCAGATATTCTTATTTTTCTTCTTTCCCTTTTTGCAATTAGCTAAATTATTACGTATATATAACAAATAAAAATATTAGTTATATTTATTAAATTGGCATATATGTGTGTATATATATATGTTACTCTGGTTTTTTGAGACTATGTAGACCAGGCTGACCTTGAACTTGTGATCTTCCTGCTTCAGCCCTCCCAGTGCTAGGATTAGAGACATGTACTACCAAACCTGGCTCTCCTTTTCTTCTTCTGTTTTTTATTCTCCTCTTCTCTTTCCACATAAGAGGCAGAGAAAAAGAAGGGATTTCATGTAGCTAGGCACTAAATACATGAGCCAGTAGTAGTGACTCCCACTTATTAACTTCTTCCTGGGTACCAGGTTCTGTGTCATACTGTGATTCTTATTACAGCCTGTAATCCTTAGATAGGTATTGTATCCCCTCACAGGCATTTGGCTGAAAATGACAAAACTTGGATTTGAAAAGAAGTCTGTACTACTTTAAAGAGCAAAACTTACCAGAATCAGGTGGTTGAATAAGGAGTGAGATTGGGGCGAGGCAGTGGTGCTAGAACAATAAGGTCAGCTGCCATTTTCAAGGAGATTCTCCCTTATGTTTCTTTTCTCCTTAACATGTGAATTGGGGTCCCTACAGCCTAGAGCTGCCTTGTTTGTGTGCAGTTTTGCTCTTGGAGGAGGAGCAACATTGTCCAGAGTGTTTAGGTAAATCATATCATCTTCTGCCCTAGCATCTGATCACAGATCACAGAAGAGCCTGGCCTGACTCAACAGGAGGTCAGAATCACTTCTCCAAGACAGTGTCAAGGGGAGCCAAAATATTAGAAGACAGAAGAAAGCAGAGCTATCATTTTTTCCCTAGCCCAATTACCCCAATTTTAAGAGTTTTTTTTTTAAACGGGAATCAGTAGAAAAATTTATAGAGTAAAAAGCAGAACTAGAAAGAAAAATATTGCTTCCCCCAAATGCATACCCACCCTCTCAACACACACACCCACTACCTCTGTCAGCTGCAGTCCTGTCTTTAACATTTCATAATCTCTCTCTTCCTCTCTGCCTTCATGTGATTTGGAGTTCAGGGCTCTTCCTTTTCTAGGCTCTGTAGTCCCACCTTCAGGCTTCTTATACTGTCTTGACTCCTGAAATGCAGGTCTTTCCAATGCAGTTCTTCCCTGCTTAAGCCTTGGCAATGATTCCTAGGACCGAAAGGATGAAGTTTGACCTGCTTAACATGGTCAAGGAGGCATCTTAAGATTGGGCCCTGTGATCTCCAGGCGCTCTGATCACTCTGCCCTAGTTATACTGAGTTTCCTGAGCTCCTGAACGTTCTGTCCTCCCTCATTCCTGAGCCTTTGCACGTGTTGCTCTTTCTGCTTGTAGCAACATTCCTGGTGGTCACCACCTGGCTAACTCCTCTTCAGCCTTCAAAGCCAAGATCAAATATCTGTCCTTTGGGGTACGCCTTCTAAGGCCTGCTCCCACTGCTCTAGTCTGGGTTGTATTGCCACATTCTCCCGGCATCTTTATCACCCTGGCTTTCCACCACCATCGTCCTTAAGACACAGTATTGTGGTTGCCTTTTTACCTGGCACTTTCTCTCTTTGGCCTATAAGCTCCTGGAGGACAATGACCTATGTCTCATGTTGGTTCCTTTTTATATTCTTGAGGCTTAACACACAGCAGCAGGTTAGTAAGTGTTTATTGATTACATTCATTCTCTTCAAAAAGAGTAATTTAGAAAATTCAAAGACTCAGAAATGAAATAGAAGGCAAATGTAACTTAGTAGTGTTACATTAGCAGTCCTCTTGGTGTCTGGGTCTAGTTTTCTTGTTTGCTGAGTCTGTTTATTGTCTAATGTATTTTTTCACTCAGCAGAGCAGGACTGTGAAGTAGTGTTGTGGGCTGGGAGAGGGTTCGTCCCGCGGACCTAAGATAGCTATGAATTTAAATGACACCTTCCCAGCCTGGGCCCCTGGGTTGCCTTTCTGGGTAAAGATCTTCTTCTATAAGAAGCTGAACTGCTCCAAGTGAAGATGTTTTCACTTTTACTAGCTCTTTTTGTGTTCTACTGTTCAAGCCCAGGAATACCAAACCCTGTTTGAGTCTTGACAGACTCATGTTTCGTGATTCCCCCCTCAAAGTGTTTGTGTAAACTCAAGCCACACTGAAAGTGGAGTATAGCTGGGAACAGGGTTCTGCTGGGCCTGACTCAACTTTTCATCTTGTCACTTGGCCATGTGCACATGGTGCTTGAGTAGGTGTTTCCCCTGAAATCTGTAGGTACTATGTATGCCCATATGGCCCAAGACCAAAGTACTTGCTTCTCAGTCGGTAGAGAGAACTTGAGATGTTCAACAATGAGCCCTTATGGAATACCTGGTGTAGTCAGGGCCTGGCTGCTACAGCCTTAGTGTTGGTGAAGTCTTCTTAAGAACTTCATTTTCTTGCTGATAAGATGGACAGAATGAGGTCACGGTACCATCATTGTTATCTGTAGGATTTATAAATACTTTTTATTTCAGAAAGCTGAGGGGGCATAGCAACTTTTTTTTTTTCCACTGCTGGAGATCAAAGCCAACATCTTGTGCATGTTAATTAGCCAAGAGCTCTACCACAGAGCCACATCCCCAGTTAGGAGCTTTGAAAGTATTTTATTTCCCAGTTTGAGCCCAGCTATGTATTTCCCTTTAAGTTACATGACTGACAGCTGTCACTTAGGACTACTCAATATAAACTCCCATTGCTGAATGGCTCAAATGGATGTCCATGTATCTATTTTGCCTTCTAATACAAAGTATGTTTTCCTTACTCTAGTAGCTCATCGGGTTCTTGAATCTTCCATCATAAACCAACTGAAACAGTAACTATATCTAAGCCATCCTTATACTCTGGCAAGAGGGTATTGAGTAAATGTTTCTCAATGATTCTCAGAGATACTCGTGAGGTCACATGCCCAGGAGGAGGAAGAAAACTGAAAATGAGAACTGGAGATTTTTCATTGACATTTGCTCTGAATTAGTTGCTGACTCCCTCAGTAACAAGACCCTGGCTTCTTGACCCCCATCAGATAGTGGGTATCATGGGATTTTCAGGAAAAGTGGTCACCAGTGCTTCCTTTCCCCACCTCCTGCTGATAGAAACAGCACTGGCTGATCTTTTTTGGTTACACCCTGGATTCCTTTGTGAGGAAAGGGAAAGTAGTGTGGATTAATGACTGACTAATTATGACTTATTTCCCTTGGTAGGAACTTATCTTTCATTGCTCATTTGCCTTGGGAAATAAGGAAGTATGGTTTGCAGATACAGAACAAGGGGCTAAGAGTCTATAACTCTGAGTTCTACTCCTGCACAATCTGGGCCATGTCACTGCCCTGCTCCAGGCCTCAGTTTCCCTATTTGTACAATAAGAGTTGGATTATATAATCTCTACAATTCTTTACTATTCAAAGATCTATGATTTGGAGCTCGCTTTTCCTATCATCTGTGTTCCCCACACCTTCCCTTTGACTGCCCCCAGTCCGCAGCTAGCAATTACTGATTTGTATCTCTGATTTATGCTCCTAGGTGTTCTTCGTGTCAGATCTGTTCAAGACTAAGACGACACTCTCGCTGCCTCCCCCTGCTATCAGGAAGGAGATCCTGTCACCTGTGGACGTTATTGACAGGAACAATCACCACAACATGGTGTAGGTGCTCCCCACCTCCTGAGCTGTCTTTGTAAAATGACTGCTGACAGCAAGCTCCTGCTGCTCTCCAATCTCATCAGACAGTAGAATGTAGGGAAAACCTTATGCCCAACTGATTTTTTTTTTTTAAAAAAGGAAGCAAACAACAACAAAAAATCTTACCTTGTGGCCTTTCAAAATAGGTAGTGTTCACCTATATGGAAATGACAGCAAAATAACACCAAGTGCCGGAGTCCTGGATGTGCAATTGGTTTAAGTGTTCATGTTCTAGTGAACACGTGCTTGTTCAGGAACAGACACCTGTGTGACCTGAGAAATCCCAGGTCTGTGAGAAAATCTCAAAATTCATATTGTAGCACACGATGCCAGAAACAGCACTGAATCAGAACATAGCCATGGAGGGTGTCCACTCTTGCATCCCTCTGCCCACCCCATTCTATTCTCTACTGTGACTTTGGTTCAGGAAGTTTTCTTTTGAAATATAAAGAATGAGCAAGTTTACTCACTTAAGTGATCAGATCCTGAGTCCAAATCCCCAGTTTGTAGGCCTTATCTCCCCAGACCACAGGCCAGCGACCATGGTCCCTCACGGTAGAGATTAGCAGACTCTTTGTGGGAGAGTACACTTCACAAATAGCACAACTTCAGAAGAAATGGAGGGTAGAGGCCCTCATTTGTCTTCTTTGATGCATCATCCTGTAATGTTGGAATGGCGATCACAGGATGCTGATGCTGTGGATATCAGTCGCCAGGCACTTGCACACCTAGAAATAGTTAGACTTCGGTTACTGCTATCTCCCTTGAAATCCTTGCTACATACCTACCAGGATTTCCCATGAGGTCCAGGAATAAGCAAAGGCATGACCTGCCCCCTGGCTAATGGAAAGCAGCCTTCTATCCAAGAGACAGGGGCAGGAAGTGGCAGAATGAAAAGGAACCAGCCTTTTGGCTACTCGAAGTCAGAAGGAGCCATTGTAGCAGACTAGCTCATACTGACCTACCAGAGAGGCTACCCTTCAGGATAACCGAGCGAAGTGGAGAGGGTCTATGCGGGAGTTGCTCTTGCTAAGCTGTGTAAAGCACTATTGCCTTGGGGTTGACCCCTAGGGCAGTTCTTGGTGGGTTCTGCTGGGCAGAACACATGGGTTAAATCTCCGAAGAGAGTTTTCCTCATCCTCTATCCATAAGTGTCCTTCCGAAGAAGGTCCCAATCTAGGCAGTAGTCAGGGACCCTTTCTACTGAACTCTTGAGGAAAGGAAGAAGGAAGAAATGCTTTTTGATCTTGGATGCAAATCTCTCAAAGGGCTACATGTAACCATATGGATCAATCACATGCACGTCTTTACTACAGAACCCGTCCTATCATTTCAACACATAGCAAGCTATGATTTTTATATATAAATATTATATAAATAATGTATAAAACATTAAAAGTTAACTATGTAAAATATTATTTCTGAAACAATTTTAGCTATATACACTATGATTATAAACTGTGTCTCGACCTGTGTTATTTACTTTAGCTGCTTAAAAAGGCATCGAGTTAATTTTTTTTTTAATCTCAACTAAGATCTCGTAGTTCTGTGGTAGCAATTGTTTTACAATGAGAGAAATAACTGCAACTAGAGAAAAGTGTATAAAAACATTAAATTGTCAGTATTTTTGTAAGGTTTCATTTTGTAAAGAGAATAATATTGGAAGACTTTTGTAGCATACAAAGTGAAAACTTGTATCTGCGAAACTGTACTTGTATTAAATGTGCTTTTTAAATAAAAGCTCATAACACAACTAACTAAGGCACTGGATGCCTGGAATATTTGTTTGGCATTGAGACTGGAGGAGGGGAATTGCAGCCTGCCCCCCATCCCTGGCTTAGGGCTGCCCAAGAACTGCCTCCTGATTCTTTCAGTGGAAGCATGGTGACCATGGGTGATACTAGTGTCTGTACTGCTCTTTCATCTCTGGAAAGCTTGTTTGCAGAGTAAGGTTCTGGCTCCCCTCTCATCTCAGGCTCTTCTAAAGAGCTTTTGTATTCTAAAAGGGGTTTTCATGAGGGAGGTGGGAGCTGTGGCCCCCCTCCCAAAGGCAGATAAGGAGCCATGCTCTAGATAAGGCAGGCTGGGGGTTTACAAGGGAGTCCTTCACACAGCCTGCATCAAAGGAAGAGGGTGCATTTGGCTCCTGCTTTCCTTCCTTGTGCTTCCCCAGCCTGGACAAAAAGGCAAAGCTGGAAATTCATACGGATGGTGCACCTGTGTGCCAGACATCCTTGTCTATTTATTCCTGTTTACCCGCAGCAGCTCTTAATTTGGGAAATAAGGAATACTACAGAATGCAAAGATGGTTGACTTGTCTAGGATCCTCACACAGCACATTGCAGGACAGTCTTCTGTTCCTATAACCGCTGTAACAAATTACCACATTGGAGGCTCTAAGGGCAAAGTTTTTCTTTCCCCTTTCCAGCTTCTTAAGGACTTAGCTGTGGCCCTCCTCCTTCATCTTCAAAGCCAGCAATGTCAGACTACTTCCTCTGTACCGTCTCTTCAGCAGTATCCTTCTCATCTCTCTTCCATATTTAAGGTGATTGTGTGGGCCCCCATAACCTAGGATAATCTTCATGTTAAAGTCAGCTGATTGGCTTACAACATCTGCTGTTACATTCCTCTTTGCCAGGTAGCACGCATCCAGATTCCAAGGATTAGCACATGGGGACATCTTTGGGGCACCATCTGTGAACCTGTAAAACTCAAAAAAGCAAGCTGTTTGCTCCCAAAA
The DNA here is from genome assembly GCF_047511655.1 of Castor canadensis. Classification (NCBI taxonomy): domain Eukaryota; kingdom Metazoa; phylum Chordata; class Mammalia; order Rodentia; family Castoridae; genus Castor; species Castor canadensis. The sequence goes on from NC_133392.1 coordinate 117,800,315, forward strand.
TTCAGTGGTGGGACACACATAGCATAACAATTAGAGATATTTCTATTTAAAAAGACAAGAAGCCTCAGGAGGTGGCTTAAGGATAGAGAGCTTGCTGGGCCTGCATGATACCTTGGGTTCAATCCCCACCATTGCAAAAAACAAAGGAAGGAGACAGTAAAAGTGGGAGGAAAAGAAGATGATCATCCAAGGCAATTTCCAAATCCTGCCAGGAAGTTTCATCTGTTTTCAAGGCCTAGAAATAAACCCATGTGGCTTCTAGCTTATTTTCCTCCCACCAACATCAGCCTCTTATTTGCTGCTTGACAAAGCAGGCCCACTCAGGACCTTGTGCCCTCAGCAGCTTTCAACATTTTTGTGGGATGTCCCTTGGGGTCCCAGGATGCAGCTAGGGAGGTCCTTGAGGTCACTGTCCAAAATTTTCATATCAAAACTGAGGAACAAAGGTCCAGAGACACAAAATAACCTTCCTATTAGAGGGTGGGGGAGGGAAGGCACACAGGAATGGAAGAACTGGTGGTGATTCCAGAGCCCAAGTCTCCTGGTATTAGTCCCCCCCATCTTTTCAGTCTACTCCAAAAGTGCTTGGTGAACTAGCCTCAATAAGAAGCAGTCTATTTCAAGGGGCCCATGGGAAAGATGGAACTACACCTCACAATATCTTTGCCTAATGAAGCAGGAAGATACATGGTAAACCCAATTCACAGTCACATGAGATGTATGTTTGGACAAATTTCTGAACTTCTTTGGGTCCTGGATTGTTACTCTATAAAAACGAGATTTATAAGGCCTATGTTCACTCTTCTTTGTTCATGCTGTTCTCTCAGCTTGATTCTCAAAATGTGCTACGCAGATGAACAACATCTGTATAACATGGAATCCCTTCCCCCACTTAGGCCTTCAGAATCTGAACCTTCCTATGAACAAAATCCCCAAATCATTCACATGCACAATAAAGTTTGAGAAGAACTTCTACTCTTTGCCCTATAAACCTGCAGATTCTGGTAAGATGTGCACTACCCAGTCACACCCCTGCAAAGCTGGGCTTAGCACATGCTGGACAGATACCAGTAGCCTCTTAGCTTTCTGAGCCAAAGTTACATGAGTAAATGGTCATATCAAGGCTCTTTGCTCAAGGACAAAAGCATGTGTTACCCTCTTTCCATCCCTGCCTTCCTTCCTGGCACTAAATTGTCCCAGGTAGTTGTTGAGCCAGTTAGCCAGAATCCAGAATCCAGATCAAAATGACTCTTGGTAATCCCCCATTAAACAGAGATCTGCAAAATGTCCATCTCTTCAGGAGTTAATGAACACACATGTATTTTTTCAGAAGTAGGGATAAAAAGTTTTATCAGCCCTAAGTCTGCATAAGATTTTTCTCCCAGTTAGAATGAATTCATTTACTCATTAGGTTATTCCACAATATTTCCAAAGTACTGTTCAGATGCAAAGACTGACCTAGGTCCTTTGTATGATCTGCTTCATTTAAATCCTCAAAAACAACTGTTAAAGTAGACATGATTAGCTCCATTATACTGAGAGGGAAATTGAGACTTAGCTAAAAATCATGTCCTATGGTGGGCAAGGTGGCACACACCTCTAATCACAGCACTAGGGAGACTGAGGTTGAAAACTAGGGAGACTGAGGTTGAAAGATCTCAAGTTTGAGGCCAGCCTGGGCTACATAGTGAGACCCTGCCTCAAAACAAAACAGAAGTTATTCCTAATTCACATATCTCATGTGGGATAGACCTGAGATCCATATCCAAAGCATTTTGATTATTTATTGACTAATATTTACTAATTACTTCCTAGGTGCCAGGTACTGGCAAATACATGATGTAGAACAGTGAATAAAGCCAATGGTATCCCAAGTTCAAGGAGATTGTAATCTAGCAGAGAAAGCAGACAAAAATTACAAGTGTATAATTAAGAACTACCATGATGAGTGTTGTGAAGAAAGAACAGAGAAAGCTACAGGAGCTTTCAGCAGGAGAACCCAGCCTATAGCGATCACCGAAGGCCAACACGTGCCTGCATCAATCCTCTGAGCCCTGAGAAAATGCAGGTCTAGGAGCAGAAACAAATGAGGAAATAAATAATCAGAGATGGGGGCTTTCTGAACACTATGAAACAAGATGAACCAGAAAGAAGTCTCTCAGAGGTGGGCTTTCTCCCTGCTCTGGGTAAACATCCCATCTACAACATCCAACTCTGAAAAGCATGCCAGACTTTTGTTTTGTTCATTGGCATGAACCCTGCCAATGGTGAAAATTAAATAGAGTTTTCAAACACTTAAGTGCACTCAATCACGTTTGATTTCTCTAAGTAGAAGGGGGGCAATGAATAAAAGGTCCTAAGTATCAGAGATGAACTGACATATCCCAGAGGCTTCAATCCTTTTGTTTTAATTCCAAAACAGTGTGTAAATAATAAGAACAGAAATGACCTAGCTTTAAAACTTTATAACAGGATATACAAGTGGGAGAGAAACATAAAATCATGCTAGTCACCAGGAATACAAACTAAAATCACAATGAGGTATTACATACTTATGGCATTCTTGTCAAAATAAAAAAATCAAACAGTAGTATCCAGTATACATGTGAAGCAACTAGAAGTCTCATTCACAGCTGGTGGTGATATAAATTGGTACAATTACTTAGGAAAACTTTGCTACTATCTGCTAAAGCTGATACCTATGCATACCCTGTCTCTAGAAATTCTACTTCTAACATACATACCTAACAGGGATAGATGTATGAATGCTCAGGAAAATACATGTACAAGAATGCTCATGGCAACACTAGCCAAGACTGGAAACAACCAATATCCCCATCAACCATTTAGTGGATAATTACACAATAGCATTAAATATTCACGTAAGGAATAGGAGTTAGCAATGGAAATGAACAAACTCCTAGATGTACAATAGTGAATGAATTACACACAGAGAGTATTTATTGAATGAAACCAGATTAAAAAAGAATACACACCGTGTGAGTCCAGTTTTACAAAGTTAAAGCAGGCAAAGCTGATCTATGGTAGCAGAATTCAAGTCTGTGATTATCGTGGGCATACATATTGTCTGGGAAAAGACAAATCTGGGTGGCGATCACTATATGAAACTTTGTTAAGCTGTACCCTTAGGATCTTGGTACTTGCCCCTTTGTCATACTCCAACTGCAAAGGAGAGAAGAAAGTAGCTTGTAAAAAATGTTTTGTTATTTTTGTGAGACATGGTCTTGATATGCAGCCCAGGCTGGATTTGAATTTACAGTCTTCCTGCCTTGGCCACCTGAATGCCAGAATTACAGGCATATATCACCATACTCAGCCTCAAAAAAAATTTAGTATCAAAGGAAAAAGACAATTGATAGTATAATGGCAGTTTTACCTCTCAAGTAGCTTTCAAACCCAACTTTCCCTCTACCCCCTGCCTCCAAGTTACATCATCCTCATGATGAAAGTTAACTCTTTCCTATTGCTGTAGCCTCTTCTCCAGGTCTCCCTGCCTCCATTTATCCTCTTCAAACCCTCCATGCTGGGGCCAGAGGGAAGTTTCTAGAGAACCAACCTAAACCTAATTATGCCAGTCACTTCCACAGAGAATAAAATCCTTAGCATGGTATTTATCTTTATTTTTATGTGTATTTACTTAAGTTTCTTGAGACGGTCTCACTGTGCAGTTCAGGCTGGCTTCCAACTGGAGATTCTCCACCTCCTGAATGCTGGGATTATAAGGGTGCACCACCATGCCCAAATTCTTCTTATTTTTAAATTTCAATTTATAGGTCTGGTGTAGTGGCTCATATCTATAATGCTAGCTGCTCAAGAGGCAGAGATCAGAAACCCAGTTCAGGCAAAATGAAAGCAAGACCCTATCTCAAAAATACACAACACAATGGTATAGTAAATTAATAGAAGGGAGCAAAAAAACACGTTTCCACAAGTGATAGAAGTTATGATGAGTACACAAAAGGAGGCATTTTAACAGATCTGGTTTCACACTTGCCACCAGGATGATTAACTCATTGTTTTTTCATATCATTCCTGGCCCACTGGTACTCATAGAACCTGAAGCTCCATCATGTGGAGAGATCCTCTGATTTGGTGTGTTCACCTGAGTTCCCAGTTCAAGTTCAGAGTGGAACTTCTTAGCAGGACTGAAGGTCATAGTCAGCACAACTGCTTTTCCTTCTTTTGGGCAGAAAATCCGAGGCCCATCTAGACACAAAATGGATGTTACACCAAGAGGTCCACTGAGGTCCACTGTATGGATAACCAGCCAACCTCCATGGCTTGATTGCTCACTTAGCTGAGCCAAAGTCTGGGCCAGGTTCCTCTAACCTGGATGTGTCGGGATTACAATGTCTTGATTATAAGTGCTCCCTTTCCCCATGACTGTTTGCCCCAATAGCACCTGTCTTCTTCCAGTTCTTGTTAACAACAACAACAACAACACACACACACACAGACACACACACACACACACAAAAGAATGGTGGGGTGCCTCAAGTGGTAGAGTGCCTGCTTAGCAAACATGAGGTGCTGATATGTATAAATAAAGTAATTAATTTTGCAAATCTACTATAATCCACTAATAACGTGAGATCCATATACCTACCACTCTCTATAACAGATTAGCATTTTGTCATTTTATCCAGATCAAATGTTGCTATTATGAAATAAACTTTAACGATATGATTTAAGTTCACTCACTCCATTCTGCACAATCCTCTCCCCAGCTAATAATTGTCCTGAATTTTGGTGTGTCCCTGAAGTTTAGGTTTCCCTACTCTATCCAACATATCAAGAAATAGAGCTGATTTTTTGAGTTTTAAATGTTTGTATACGTTAATATTATCAAAGTAATCTCTTATAATCAGCTCTAACCATTCAATGCTACATTTTTGCAATTTATGCATGATAACACACTCCTCTTTGGAAGAAGGTCCAGAACATTCATTTTAACCCTCTGTGGTATTGGTGGATATGGATAAGCCATAATTTAATATTGATGGGCATTTATTTTTCCCAGTTTTTTTTTACTATAACAAACAATGAAGGATGGTCACTCTAGATGTTTCTTCTTTTCCAAGTAAGAGTTTCTTGATATGCTTAGAAATGGAATGCAGGATAGCAGAGAACACATAGTGACTGCCAGCACAATACAAAGTCACTGTATTGAATTTGTACTTTTCCCAGCAGCACATGAGATTGCCAGTCGATTTCCATCCTCAACACTAATATTGTCAGACTGCAGAATTTTAACAATGTCCTAAGTATGAATATGTAAAATGCTTTGGGTTTCAATGTTCACTTTGGATTACCTATCTTGAGTGTATAATTTTTTATTGTGAGTTTATCTAGAGCAGGGCTGGTGTTTTCTGTGGGGATCCATGTGCTCTGATCTGGAGAAAACAATTTTATGTATGTATGCTCTGACAGGAAAAGTCCCAGGGGATTCATAGGCAAATCTAATGTCATTCTCTTAAAAATCTAAAGGAGACTTTCAGAAAACAGCTCAGAATCCTTAGGTAAGCATAAGACTGCATGCATTGATCTCTACTTATTTCTTCAACTTGAACTTGAGCCTGAGGTATTTCCTTAGTTTGATGCTCCCCTTTTACTTTTGTGGATGGAATTTCTTTTGTTCTGGCCCATATATTAATATTGTAGGGAAGCTGTTCTATTTCATTTGGTGGAGGGAGCTGTTCTATTTTATCAGTACTTCTATGTTTGTTTGTTTTTTCCTGGAGAAAACAGTTCTGCATTAGTTAAGTTTGCTATGTTGCTAGATTTGGAGTTTTGGTGTAAGATTGCTTTCATGATCTTAGACTTGCCTCTCTATTTTGTTTCCATGCACCCAACCTTTCCTCTTGTCTCCTAAAATCAAACAATGTTGAATTCATACCTCTTGGCTTTTGCATGTGTAGTTACTTCTTCTGGGTCATCTTCCTGGATCAGTTCTTCCTCCACGTTCACTGGGATGCTGAGCTCTGAAGTTGGGTTGGATTGCTTTGTTGGCCTTCCATGGCCTTCTTGGTCTATGGCTGACTACATATATTTCTATCTCTTTCATATATGGGCTGTGAAATCCTCGAGGGCAATACCAATCTCTGATTCTTCATTTTTTCCTTAGGATGGAGGATATAGCAGGTAGTTGATAAAGATTGTTTGATTAAGTAGATGACTGGACGTGAAAATATGAATATGTATTTTCAAATATGTGATTGTGTATGAATGCAAGTGTGTATGTGTGTCCAAATGCATGCATATACATGCTCACTCTGCTTCTCCCGCGTGGGTGACACAAACCATTAGGTGGCATTTGTGGAGATGCTGCAATGTTTGTGGTGAGAGTCGACAGGAGAAATAAAGGATAATTGCGACCTTGGTGACCAAACTGTGGAATATGTGGTCCAAGCAGCTCTCAGTCAGAAACTCTCGCTATGGAAGGTGCCTGTTATGGAGGGCGGAATCTGTTGTATATAAGAAGGGGACATCACACTGCTCTGGGGTGCGAGGTGTTGGGTAGAGGAAGTAGAAAGAGTTTCAACATTTATGGGACAGCAATTGTTCCCATGGATCTGATCTCTTCAAATCTGACTGAAGCTTGTATGCCACATTTTCACATTTCCTTTTCTTTTTAATCCTTTGTGGTCATCTCCTGCTCATATAGTAGCTTCTTTCTATCCCATTAAGCCTCTGCCTTCTATGCTGTGTTTCCTTTCTGCTCATTCTCTGGCAGGTGTGGGCAGTCAGACACTTTGGAATGGCACTCACACTCGCTTTCTTTCTCTTTCTGCTTATTTTGTGGGATTCTGTCTGGGGTCCACAACCATGACCATGACGTCACCTCTGCTCAGTTGCGAGACCCCAGCATGAATCAAGACATCATCAGAGGAAATGAGTGTGATCCTCCAAGGAGACAAACTTATGAAGTCATCATCAATGACAGCAAAGGAAATGAGGGAAAACTGAGGTCAGAGTTATGAGTACAGCCAGTGTTTGTTTCTTCATCCATCATTGGCTTGACAAATATTCACTGAGTCCTACATTACAAAGTAGACGTAGTTCCTGCCCTCAAGGAATTAAAGTTGAGTGAGGGACACTAACGTGGACAAACAGAAAGGCAGTGGTAAGTCCAGGATGCTACAGAAGACCCAGAGAAGAGGACCTTAAGTGATAGGAAGATCAGAAGGGAGCAAATCACACTGATAAGGAACATGACTTAGCATCAGATATACTTGACTTTAAATCTTCACTCTGCCACTAACTATATAAGCCTCTCATTAATTGAGCATCAATTTCCTCATCTATGCAGAAATGTTGTGAAGATTAAAATGAAACAAATCTGACTCATGGCAAACACTTAAATGGAAGATAATTTATTATATATTTGATATAAATTATACTTAATGCTCAGGAGTTGGCAGGAGGAAGAAAAGGATGCACGGGATTCTAGGTGAAGAACACAACTATGCCCCAAACTCTGACATGGTTCCTGAGGCTTTCTGTCATTTGGTGTGACTGAGGGAAAAGGCTCATCAGGTGCAGAAGGCAAAGTCAGACAAGTAGCTAGAGACCAAATCATGCAGTCTACCTACCTACAAAGTCCAAACTATTTTCCAAAGTCCAACAAAACACCATTGGATTTACAGTCTTAAAGTTACCTTAGCCTGGTGCTGGTGGCTCATGTCTATAATCCTAGCTACTTGGGAGGCTGAGATAAGGAGGATAAAGTTTTATGGCTAGCTAGGGCAAATAGTTCTTAAGGCCACATCTCCAAAATAACCAGAGCAAAATGGACTGGAGGTGTGGCTCAAGTGGTCAAACACCTGCTTGGCAAATGTGAAGCCCTGAGTTCAAAATCCATTCCCACCAAAAAAAAAAAAAAGAAGTTACCTTGAGGCAACCTAGCTAAAGAATCTCATATAATTTGAGCTAATTTTACTTCTATGAATTTATAATAAGGAGATAATCAGAGCTGAAGACAAAAATTACATACAAAAGTGTACTTTGAAGCTTATTTTATAAAAATTATATGGGAGACAAACGAAATGTTAAGTAACTAGAAAATGATAAGATAAATTTTGATAGTTACAAGTTATGTAATATTTTTACATGAGTATATTCAGCCATATTTAAAGGTATTGGAATGCATGCATAATAAAATGTTAACCAAAAAAGAGTTCAAAGCTTAAACCCATGATTCAGTTGGGGTTTAAAAGAGAGAATGAAAAAGAAATACATAAAAAAAAATCCCTCAAACCACAGTAATTCTACATCATGGTTATTAGTAATTCCCATTTTCTTATCAAGTTTTTCTACATTTTCCACAGTTTCAGAATGAATATTTAGCTTCTACAATTTAGAAATGATCACTGTGGTAGGCATTGTACAGAACAGATTGAAAAGAGGTTTACATGGGAGAGAGAAAAGGAAATAAGACGATTTGAAATGGTAAGACTTTCAGGAAAGGGGTGGTGAAGAAGGATGTGATGAAGCAGGAATGGAAATAGAAATAATTTGAACTGAGAAAACTTCTTGATCTATTGGATGTAAAACAAGGAGAAGAAATCAACGATGATGCCCACATTTCTAACCTGGCCATTTGGGTAGAGTATACCCTGATCTTAGAGAGAGAAATGCAGATAGTTGGGAGGAGAGCACTAGAGATGAGTTTTGCTTTGGATCTGTTAAACTTGAGATATTCATGGGACACTGAAATGGACATATTCAGTAAATAAAAATTGGATAACTCGGCTCCAGTTCATTCATTCATTCAACAAATATTTATTAAGCATCTATTACGTGCCACACAGTATCTAGGGATGGACACCAACAATGTACAAACAGAATAGAGCTTGTGTTCTAGTTAGGGCTAGAACCTCTAGCTCAGAATGGACTGTGGGCTAGAGATAGACTTTTAAGAATCAACAACCTTGGAGGTGGTAGTTGGAGAAAGCCAAAAGAAGTGGGTGAGACAGGTGGCTCAGTGGAGAGTGTAGAATGAGAAGAGTGGGCTTATTTTGGATCAGCTTCTTTCCTATAGCTCAGAGGATTGAAGTGCTCTGATAAATGAGAGTTTGATGACCTTCCAATCTAACTACCCTCTGTGAGAGATGGGAAAATCACCGTGTCTCTCCTAGACTTGGCTGTTAAATTTACAAAATAGGAACAAACAATATGGCTTTAATCTGCTTTGATCTACCTTTCCAGCCTCTGGGCCTCTGTACCTTGCTCCTTCTGTCTGGAATGCTCTTCCCTGTGGCATTCCCTTCCTTGCTCCTTCTTGTCATTCAGATCTCTGCTCAACCACCACTTCCACAAAGAGGACTTCTTTGATCTAATATAAAGTAGTGTTGGGATATTGTGACACTCCTGGCTCGTTACATCCTCCAAAATGCAGGTCATAGAACCTCTGATCATCCTTGGTCATTATGTCTTGGAGTTTGCCATAAAGAAACTCTGACCTATCTAGTCTTACATTGGGTCATAAAACCCTCAAAGGAATCCTGCCCCATACCCTGGACTGAAGACTGCCTTACTGAGGTCCAGAGTAAGGCTGAAGCAGACAGGCCTGGTAAGTTTCCTAACCCATCTATTGGCATTAGAGAAAATCCTTTTGTCCAATCACATTTCCACATGGTTGTCTGTGCTTCAGTCACTCTTGCAGTGAAGTCTCCCTAAAAAACCCAAAAGGATGAGATTCAGAGCTTCTGCGTAGCTGAACTGGAGGCTCTTAGAGGGGGGTACACACAGAGGGAATGACTTTATGAGCTACTCAAAAAAATTGATCAACCCAGAGGTAGTGGTTGTGGGAACCCCAATTTATAGCTGGTCTATCAGAAGGCCCAGAGTCCTGGACTTGCCACTGGGTCTCAGAGTGGGGGCAATCTTGGCCACTGAGCTCCAGGTAGATGCTGTCAGAATGGAAATAGATTAGAGGACACCCATTGGAGTCCACTGCAGAATGGCTCTCTTGTTGGCAGATGGGGAGAAATCCCCATGCCTTTTGAGGTCACAGAAGTCTGCTTGTTGGTTGTAGTGTGAGAGTGGAGGAAAGCATGGATCATTTCCTCCAACACAGGCAGAAGCACGAGTTCTTAAGACTGCAGTCTCCTATGCTGATCATAACTTGGTATTTCTCTTACTGCTTTTTGGATGTGTCATGAGAATATAGGTCAAGTTTGTCTCATTCTTTGCTATCGTCCCATCTCCAAGAACAGAGCAGGCACCTAGAAGGCAAGCAATAATTTTGGAACTATTTTGAATTGTTTGAATAATTTTGAACACATGAATAAAAGATTTTCCAGCTTTAGAAATAAACCTTAAAAAATAATTCCTGGACATTTCTATGCACAAAGCACTGTGGACACAGAACTAAACTGTGCACCCTTTTCCCACATTTGCAAACAGGTTTGCGATCTTTGAGATATAGGGTGTATATGCAACCATTTTAAGGAAGACAATAAGGTAAAACAGGTTTGTGCTGGTGCAGGGAGGGACCTAGGGACACGTCACATGTGTGAAGGATGGGGTCATGGCCTCCTGAGACTGAGATACCAACTGGATATTCTGACCCTGAGACTTGGCTGATGAATGAAAAATGGGATAGGGAGTCCACTTTGAAATCGATACTAGACTGTGAATGCTGTATATTTGTGGTTCATATTGTGCATCCAAAGATGTACATTCACAAACACAGTAGGTTCTCAGTAAATATTTGTTGGATAAAACAAGTCCCATCTTAGTGTGAAATCAGATTCAGAGTTGGTATAGCATACAATGGAATACTATTTAATCTTGAAAAGGAAGTAATTCTGACACATACTATCACCTAGATTAACCTTGAAGATACTAAACACAGTAAAATAAGCCAGTCACCAAGAGACAATACTATATGAGCTCCTCTATATGAGGAATCCTGACTAGTTAAACTCATAGACACAGAAGGTAGAATGGTGGTTGCCAAAGGTTTGAGAGGAGGGGATGGAAAGTTGTTTATGGAAGTAGACTTTGAATTTTGCAAGGTGTAAAAATTCTGGAAATAACCTGCGTAACAATGTAAGTATACTTAATACCACTCAACTGTACACTTAAAAATGGTTAAGATGGTAAATATATGTTATGCGTATTTTATCACATTTAATAATAATGATGATGACTATGATGACTCAGGCTGGGCATGTGTCACAAGCCTATAATCCCAGCTACTAGGGGAAAAAAGTTAGTGAAATCCCCATCCCAACAAATGAGCCGGCCTTGATGGTTCATTTCTATGACATTGATGGCATAGGTAAGAGGATTGCCAAGCTGGTCCTGGGGAAAGATCCTTTCTGAAAAATAACTAAAGCAAAAAAGACTGAGGCATGGCTCCCAGTACTATCCCGAAACAAACAAACAAAAAAATCAGAGTGTGGCTAGTATGGCTGGTATTTCCCTGGATCTGTGTTATTTCATACTCCTGGAAAGTTAAAAACTCAAAAAAGTCTGTATTCCGGGTGAAAGAGTTCCTACTGCATTCAGATTCTGTCACAGGTATATGAGAGGACAGTTTATGAAAGACTTTAAATCATATAGTCTGCTGGAGTGGGGGTGAATGAGAGTAAGTTCAGGGAATAAAAAGAACTCTAAAATTCCTAGTTGCCAACAAAGAGCTTTGTAATGTATTCCTTAAGTGAATGGTGGTATATGAAAACTCTTTAAATTCAACTGGATACCCTTAAAAGAGTGATCAAGTACTTTTATTTTGAAAACTCCAATATTACAAGTTTCCATAAATTGCATTCTTTGCAACTAGTTAAACATATAATGACTGCTTTAGATGCAACTTAAAAATGTGTGTCCATCATTTTCTAAATTCTTTTCCTCTGCAGGTAGGTGAACATTGTCTATTGGCATAGACAATCTTAAGAGTTAGCTTTCTGAACACCAGATCTGGGTAGTGGGTAGCTAGTTGGAGGAAGACATGGAACCAAAAGAGACTTTTGATTTTGGTTTGGTTTGGGGTTGTGTTTGCTTCATTTTATTTTTAAAGATGGGAGAAATGACAGAAGGTTTGTATACTGAGGAGAATGACCTAGAGAGGGAAAAAGCTATGGCGCAGGTCGGGGAGGCTGGGCCTGTGGCGGGACGAGATTCACCAGGCACAGGGCACAGGTCAGACACGACCCCCATAGGGCAGGCCAGGATGTAGATGGGGTGGGTGGGGAGGCTTACAGGAAGTTCTGGTCTGATTGCCTCTATTTCCTCAATAAAACAGCAGCAAGATTAGCAGCCATGAGTAAAGATGGAGAAGGAGGTGTTGGGGGCGGAGAAGGGAGAACACGGAGTAAAATACTCCAACAGCAGTGGTGAAGCCACCCGTAGTGTACTTGGTGTTAGGCAGCAACAAGGACCCGCTTGGGCTTGGTGTCAAGAATTTATTAGGACCACTCAGCAAAGTTGTGTGCTTTTCTGTCACATTCGGCAGGGTAGGAGCAGGGGAGGATGGACAGAAGCTGGATTTAACCAATTCGGGGTTGACAAGTGCCCCTGCCTAAGGGCGCTAGTGGCAGAGGGGGTGAGAGGCATTAAGCAGGGTTGGCAAGGGGCGGAGAAAAGCATTGGAAGCAACGGGCCCTCGAGTCCCTCATGAGTGGCAGCGGTGGAGCGTTGATTTTCCTTTTGTAAATTTCAGCATAAGCACTAACTGTCCAGTTAGCATCCGTATTCCTTTTCGGAGCAGCCGGCGACTCTGATGTCCTTGGGTTACACCCGCCAGAGGAGGGTGTGGCGGACCGGTGCTCTTAGTTGGGGTCCCGGCTTTCCGGCCGCTGCGCGTTGTCACGCAGTAGGCTGAGCGCATAGGGCGGGGCGCTGGGGAGTGGGGAACCTCATCCCACGCCCGGGTCTAGTGGGTCTGCGGCTCCGGCGTGTAGCACTGGGCCACTGCCTGACTGCTGCGAGGCGGGGTGACTGCGAGAAGGCCTCGATAGTCCCCGTCGCTGGGATTTCACGCTCACGTCCAAGCCGGGACGTCTCAGAATGCAATGCAGGCTGCTTTTGTAGCAGTGCGTTTGTTTGGGACGAGGTGACAACAAAGAGATGCCCCCGCCCCGGTCTCTTTTCTTGAGCTAAAGAGGCGGGAGGGGTGTGCACAGAGCGCAGAGACCGCTCGGGTGGCCAGGCGGAGCGGGGACAGGCGCAAGGCCAGCAGCCCGCGGCTTCCAGCTGCCCGGGCTTTGAAAGCAGCCCAGGGCAGAAGGGTGCCTAACATTGGCTCGGTGGTTGTGTTCACCCGCAGGGGAGCCTGGTCGGGGGAGGGCTGGCATTTCTAAGGCCATCGCCCCACAGCTTGCAGTCCACCAGCGCTTTATTTCGTGCTTCCTGTCTGCCACGCCCCAGAGCGTTTAAGGAGAGAAAAGCAACTTCCAGCCCTTGCGTGGATGCCCTGGCGTTTCATCCTCACAACCCTATAGTGTAGATATTACTGCCACCATTTTTAGACGGAGCAATTGAAATGACTTAGTTGAAGCGACTTCACATCACTCAGATATAGGGTGCAGAGTTCCCATAGGACCCCAATCTGTCCCCAAAGCGCCATGTCCTCCAGGAGTGCCCAGCGAGAAGGGGGACATTGGTGGTGAGGTAACAAGCGCAACTAAGGGAAGTAAGCCAATGGTGTGTGTGTGTGTGTGTGTGTGTGTGTGTGTGTGTGTGTGTGTGTGTGTGTGTCTCAAAGAAATGCCTCCAGGGAAGTGAAATTTAACCTGGACTCGGAGGATGAGACAAAGACAGGCATTTCAGGCGCAGGGAGCAGCAGGTTGAAAGGGCAGAGATTATGGTATCCAAGAATGTAGGAATTAGAACCCCCTTAGGGAGTTCCCATCCTTGGTTTTACTGAAGAAATAAGCGAAGACCCAGAGAGGACAGCTAAGTGTTTAAGATTGCAAAAGAGCGTGACAAACTGGTCCCGGAACTCAGGTGCGCTACCCTTTAATCTGTAGTCTGTCCTCAGATTACACTGAGGATTATATTATATTATATTACATATAATGTAGGAGAGTTCGCACTTGCTTTGCACTTGATGGTGAGCCTTGCAAATACTTTATATAATTTTGTCACTGCCAGTCTTTGCAACAGCTCCATGAGGCAGACACAGAAAACTAACTTCCCAAGATCATGCTGTAAATTGGACCACAGAGCTGGTGCCCTTTCCTACTCTGCTTAAAGGAGGCTCAGAAAAAGGTTGTTAATGATTTAAGATCACAAAGCAAGGGAGCAACAAAAAAAATTCAACTTAGAAATTTGTATCCCCTTATTTAGAGGAAGAAACTGACTCAGAGATGTCTAATGATTTGTTACAAGTCACAGAGTGGTAAGTGGTGGGACCGGCATTGAGACATGGCTCAGTTCTGTCTGTCTTGCACTGCCCCATCCAAGATGGCTAAGCAATCAAAACAAAACAAAACAAACAAACAAACAAAAAACCCTGCTCTTGACTTTTTTTTTTGGCAGTGCTAGGATTTGTACTCCGGACCTCATGATTACTAGGCAAGGCGCTCTACCACTTGAGCCACTCCACCACCTCTTTTTGTATTGGGTATTTTTGAGTTAGGGTCTCAGAACTATTTGTCTGAGTTGGCAGAGATCCTTCTCATCTCTGCCTCTTGCCTCCTGAGTAGCTAGGATTACAGGCACCTGGAGTTTTTTTTGTTTGTTTCTTTGTTTTTAACAGGGTCTCACTATGTATCCCAGGCTGGCCTTGACTTTGTGATCCTCCTACCTTAGCGTCTTGAGTACTGGGATTATAGGCTTGTATCGCCATGCCTGGTGGCTCTTGACAATCTTTCAAATCTTTCAAGAGGGCTCTGCCTTGGGAGCATTGACCTCCATAGACAAATAGCTCTAGTCCTGGTCAGATCCTCTCACCTCTCTCACTTCTCCAGTAAGTGACCTATCCATGTGCCTTTCTTCAAGAGTGGCAGGGCAGGGAGCAGATCCCTGGCCTCCCTGGGGCCCATGTGGGGACTTTCCCACCCTCCCCTTCACTTTCTCCTTGGGAAGCACTGTCATCAGGGGATCTGGATCACATTAGCCTCAAACACCAAAATGTTAAAGAGAAGTTGTTTGGTAATGCAACTGTAGGTTTGCAGGATAAGAATTGAAGGGGCAAAGCCAGGTCAGGACGACTGGCACTGGGGTCTCGGGCCTGCTTGAACTTAGTTAGCACCTTTTAAATCTGGGTGAAGAGTGATGGGCAGACAGAATTATGAATTGGGGTTGGAAAAATGAGTCTCCCCAAATATGTCTTTATGCCAGGAACCCTCAGTGACCTAGTGAATAAGATGCATGAGAGAGCTCAATATTAATGGAGTTCATCTGGCTTGTCTTCAGTATGAACTAAAGTGTCTCTGAGGGCTTGGCGTTCAGAAGAAATATTTGGGAGGAGAATGCCACAGAGGAAGGAAGCTCTGGACTAGATTGCGGGAGGCAGGAGGCTCAAGCCACCTCCAACACTCATTGGTTGTGTGACTGAAACAATCCATTCATCTCTCCAGGCTTTAGTGACCACTCATTCATTCATCCAGTCTGTCAGACAATTAACATTTCTCAAACCCCTTCTGTGGACCTGAGGGATGAGACACTGCTAACAAAATGGCTCCTGCTATAGAAGGACTCATAGCCTGGAGGAGGAAATAGACCAGCCCCGAGACAGTGAGTAGATACAAAACCACTCTGTGGAAGGGACAAAACCCTCGAACACGACTACAGTTGGCTCTTATGGAGACTTTGTGGACATTTAAAAAGCACCCTTTATCTGCATGACTACAGCTCCATGCTAGGACACCCAGTCTGTATATTGAGCACTGATAGATTTTTTTTCACCCCTAGGCTTGCCCTAGGCTGATCATTCTAACCTGAGGAACAGGCTGCAACCTTGAATGTCAAGGCTGAGACATAAAAGGCCAATACAAGGTCGAGGTAGAGGAGTCCTTTTCAGGCTGAAAAAAGAACATGGAAAAATCCTGCAGACTTAGATGAGAGTTCCCTATACTTGGGTACCTGCAGGTGGTTCTATGTGCCTAGAAGACAGAGAGAGTAGTCTTTTTAAGGGACTTATTGTGTCCCCAAAATTTCCTGTGTTGGAAACCTAATTAGTAATTCTTGTTTATAACATTTGGAGGTGGGGCTTTGGAGAGATAAAGCCTTGGGAGTGGGGACCCTGATGGGTGGGGATCCTGATGGGTGGGGACCCTGATGGCATTAGTAGGTTTGTAAGAAGAGGAGCAGAGACCTGAGCTAGCATGCTCACTCTGTCTCACCATGTGATGCCATCCACCATGTTAAGATGCAGCAGGAATGCCCTCACCAGATGCCAACAGACACCAGCACCATATTCTTGGATTCTCTGCCCCCAGAACAATGAACCAAATAAACTTATTCTTTAGAAATTTCCTAGGATATTTTGTTATAGTAGACAGACTAAGACAGATGAGGTCAGGAAAATTGGTAGAGGCCACTTGTTACTCATTCATTAAATAAATATTTATTCAGCAGCATTCCAAGTTAAAAGCAGCACAGGAATATAGGAAATGAAATTGACAAAATTCCCTGACCTCGATGATGTCACATTCTAGTGAGATCCTGTGGGCTTCTGGCATCATTTTAATCAGTGAGTGAGTTGACTTCTGTCCCATTTTCCTTCTAACATTGTGTGAGCCTCAAATGAGATGATGTGTGCAAAAGCCCCTTAGGAACTAGGAACATCTGGTTCATTCAGATAAATAAGCACTTTCAATCTTAGAGTGACCAACACTACTGCCCAGGAATTTGGGGGCTGATTCTGGTACCAGGCACCTGCCTGACCCTTCTTTCTAAGAAGAGTTCAGTATTGATGCTTTGGGAACTGTCAGATCAGCAGAGAAAGTTGGGTGGCTGTGACTTCTTGGAGCCTGATGGAGAATTTACCCTTTCGTCCAAGGCTCCTTCTTTTCTGTGTGAAATACAAATGAAGAAGATAGTCATCTAAAAGTCATGAACAAAAGGCAAGCTCTACCTATGGGGTAAAAGCCTCTGACAGGCTGCAGGAGGCCTTCTCAGGTGTTTCCCAGCCCAGAAGTTGAACCCAGCTTGATCACCAGGTTAGGTGTGGTGATGGAGTGGCCTGGGCTTAGGGAACTTGCTCCCCCAATACTGTGTGACTTGAGTCAAGCCACTTCCCCTTTTTGAATAAGTTTCTTCTGCTGTTAGCCAGGAGATTGGGCCTGTTCAAACTTAAATAACAGAGGTCCAGTCTATCAGCCAGATAAAACCAGGTACAATGGTTGAGACAAGAAGGTGGAGCAGGAACCTGGAGCTCTTATTCGGCGTCCACCTTGTCCTGCCTTGTCCTCTCAAGACATCGGCCACTATCAGCTATTGCCCCTGGAGGCATGGAGGAATTTAGTCCGATTGGATTGGATTTTTTTTTCCCTCCAACTCAACTCTTCAGAACTCCAGGTTCAGGGTAGGGTAAGGGCGATTTAAAAATTCTGTAGTATTTTACATTGTCTGTACATTGAAATAATTATTCAACTCTCTTCCCATTCAAAGTAACATAATCTGGATTAGATAGATGCCCCCCCATCATGAGATCTCAGTGGTCCCATTTGAATCTGTACTATGATTGTGGCAGCAATATGAAAATATCTACAGTGTTAGTATTGAATTTTCCATGTGGTGTGTTTCACGAATTGGAAAATCTGTGAATTATTTTTCCTTTAAAAGAGGTATATTTTTTTTTAGAAGACAACAGTATAAATAAGTTAGAAATTTATTTCTCCCTCAAATATACAGTTCAGTTAGGTGGGTCAGGGCTAGAATGACAGCTCCACAGTTATCCAGACCTCTGCTCTTTCCATTATGTTGTGCTGTAGTCCTCAACACTTGACTTCCATCTTGCGATCCAAGATAGCAGCTCTAACTCCTACCATCAAGTCTGCTTTGAATCAAGCAGAAAGAAGAAAATAGTTCACCATTTTCTTTTAGGGATAGAAGTTTTGCATCCATAATTTATTCATATGGTCACACCTAACTGCAAGGAAGCCCAAAAGAATCTCTTTAGTAGGACAGTCTTCTAGCCAAATAGAAATACTAGTTGAACAGAAAAAGGAGTCATGTAAAAATTTCTACCACAAAGGTAGAGCCATTTCTCAGGCTTGAGAAACACTTTTTTCTGCAGTGCTTTCCAGGTAAGAAATTCTGTAATGGAATCCAGGGGCTCTGAATGGCAGCTGGAGAGTTTAGCTGATGTGGTCTCTTACTTCACAGAATAAAGAATTTATGAGCTACTGAGGCCCAGGGAGGATACAGGAAACGTCTAGGGTCAATTTGGTCAACAGTGACAGGAGAAGTTAGTCTTGTGTAGATAATCACATAGTGTTGCAAGTCACTGGGTACCTGGAAGGGCTCTGTCTCACTGTCTTGTGTTTGGGTTGTCATGATACCCTGCTGTTTTTCAGACTATACTTTGCCATTATGCCATCATCTAGGGGATACAACAGTGTCTTCTCTGGTGATCAGGATATCCTGAAAGAACACAAGTTAGGAATCAGACATGGCTGGCTTCACATTCTGTAATGATCTTGTATAAGACATATAATTCTAGGATAGCTTCCTCAAGTTTAAAAAAGAAGATAATATCCTTCTCAAAGTTATCTCCCCTTCCTTCTTCCCTCTCCCCATCATCCTGTCATTTTCTATCCATCCTTCACTCTCATATTCCTTCCCCTTTTTCTTTACTTAAGAAATTATGTCAGTGAAGAGACGTGAGATAGGACTTAGAATCAAGACGTGTAAACCAAAGGTACTTCTCTCTATTCTTCCTTTTACTTTCTTTCCTTCCCTTTCCTTTCTTTTCCTTCCCTTCCCTCCCCTCTCCTCCCCTCTTCTCACCTTTTCTGTCCTCCCCCCCTTCCTTTCTCCTCTCCTATTCCTTCCCTTCTGTTTTCTAATCTCATATATCATATTTTTCCCACCAAGCTTAATAATCACCGAACCTAGAAGACTGAACAAATTTAGTAACTAATACATACTGGATTCTTTGTAGAAAAAATTGCTCCCAGAATAGTTTGCCTTTACTTGTGAACTTCTACTTCCTTTTAACAGTTTTGTTTGTTCTTTAATCAGACAAGAACTCCAGCACTTCATGGGTTTTCCCCCTCTGACTTTCTCATCTCTGGACTCTGACGTGGCTATTTCCCCCTTCCACTATCTGGCTTCTGAACTCTTTAAAATACCCATATAATTTCCATGCTTGCTGTGGGTGTTTTTCCTCCATGACTTCAGCTAAAGATTTCTGTGAGCTTCTTGAGGACAGGGCATGTACATCAAAAATCTGTGTTTCAGGCAGTTAAGCCCAGGAGCTGGCCAAGAGGAAGTGCTCAGTAATCTGTGTTGAACAGAGATGAGCGTCTGCTACTGCAAAGAAATGCAGGGAGGGTGACAGGAGAAATCCCCTATTCCCATCTTCCCATTTCATGGATGAGAAAACTGAAGGCCAGTTGGAAGTTAACTTCCTTAGAGCAAGGATCCTTTGTTAGGCTTCTTTGTATTTGTCTCAGTATCTATCTAGTAAGAACACAGGAAGAAAGGAGTGGGGATAAGGAGGAAGGAAGGAAGGGAGAGAAGGAGGGAGGGAGAGAGGGATGAAATTCACATTTATTAAGCGCTAAAAACACCAGCTTGAAGTCAATGCCATCTCACTTAATCTTGGTAACACTCAGGGAGTTAAGGTCATCATCCCCATCCTGGGAAAGGCAAAATTGAGGCTCAGAAAGGTGAAGTAGCTCGTCCGGAGGTGCACAGTTTGCATGTGAAGTGAACTTAGAAACTGAAACAAGGTCCATGGGGCCATGTCTTCAACCATGAGTCAGTCAGTTGCTGACAAGGTCAAGTGTGAAAATTAAATAGACCATGTAGAAAGTTATAACAATCTAAAGGATTCCTTTTAATAATAATAATAACTTACAGCTTTGTTAAGTCCTTTGATGTCTCCCAGTCTTGGTTTCCTCAGCAGTAGTGAAGTAGACTCAGAGGGCTTAGGTCCCTCTCAGGCCTCCTGACCTGGGATGCAGCCTGACTCTCCCAAACTCCTCAGCCATTGTGTGAACCATTTAAAAATGATAGGCTCTTCCAGGAGTAATGTCTCTTTATCTGGAATTGTTAAGGTCAGTCCAAGCAAACTTATTTGGGGTTTTGATGGTATCTCTTTTAATTGATTGGGGTGAAGAGTTCAGAGCTAAATTGGAGGATTGGCTTTTCAGCTCTTAGCTAGAAGAGGTTGGGACCTGACATGAGTTGAGGTTGTCTGGTGACGGCTCTGCACAGCTGACAGAAGGGCCTTGGTCAGAGCCCAGCCACACTCCCCACTCCCTGGAGAAGAAGGGAGTGCTGAGCAAGGAATAAATATGCTGTCTTGGTCACCAAGAAACCATGTCAAATTTCTGGGGCTTTCCTATGTTTTACTCTGCATACTGCCAGGAGGGTTTCCAGTGGTGTGTGTCTCTGGGTGTATGTTTCTCTTTCTTTTTTTAAAGATATTTTATTATTCTTTCCTGAAAACATGTAGGACAATATGAAATTTCGAATTGGTTTGTTCTTCAGAGTCCAGCTAACATTTTTTTTTCTCTTTAATCACCTCTGATATTTGTATTTTCTCTCTTTTATTCATTTTACTAAGGTTCATTAATAATAGCAATAGTTTCGGTTGGAATAACTTACTGATGGATGGATGCCAGACACCGTTCGTCAGCCACTCCTAGGCAGCACTACATTCTTTCCATCCACAAATTATTGAGCACCAGCCATGCCCAGGCACTAACGGGGACATCAGGGAATCAGCATCAGACAAGGCAGTGCCTCCTTGTTCATGGAACTCATGTTGTGGTAGGGAGCACAGGTAATAAGCCAGAAAGCAAAAATATTTCATGTATTTCCAGGTTATCTGAGGATGTCTTCAAAACAACCTTGAACCAGCAGGTAGTCAGAAACCATTTTTACATCCTGAAGAAGAGAAAATAAAGCAGTCTACTCAAAGCAGTGAGTAAATTGGGAACTTGGATTTAAACTCAGCCTTTGGACATTGAAGTGTTTTATGGAGTTATATCTTTACTGAATCTGGAACTGACAGGCCAGGTTCCACTGCCACCAGATGAAGTCAACTTGAGAAACAGGGAGATGGGAGAAGAAAGCATTTGAGGCAACAAGCTGGCAGGTGGAAAATGGAGGGAAGTCATCCAAATTCCATCTTGCCAAGGGTCCCAGGTGCAAAGTTTACGTGTAGTTTCTGGGGAGTTGAAGTTCAGCTAGAACCAGGTAGGCACTGGAATGGTCACTAATTCTTACAGCAATCAAGTCTTTTGACATGGTTTTGATGTTGTCCACAGGTCACAGGAGTTTCAGGCATTCGTCATTCCTATAAAACAAAGAATGATGAGTGATGAGGAGGCGGTATGATTGGTATTATTCTCTGATGTTTCCCCTTATTCTTCTTTTTGGGCAAAGCTGACTTTATTGATTAATTATTTGGGGAGTGAGGCAAAACAAGCTTGTTTATGTGGAAAAACAGAGTTGCTAGTGCTAGAAGCTAATTAACCCCATCATCAGCTTCAAGCCCAGAGGTGGACAACTGAGAAGCTCTGAAGCTGAAACTTCAGGGCCCCTCATTTGCATGGCCCTTTCCTTCAAAAGTTCACCTTCTACCTAAGTTATAGTCCTTTTCCTAATCAGGGCCCACCACAGTTTGTAAACCTGGAGTCTCACAAAATTTGAAGTGACCCTCCTTGAGTTTTGAGTTCAGAAGCATTCCAAGTTCTTTAAGAAGCCAGTGGGAAAGACAGACACAAAAACAAATAATATTAATACATAGAGTTTGGAGCTGTAATAGAGGTGTTATAGCTTAATTACCTCATCCCCACCCCAATTCACAAGTCCATGTCCTAACTCCCAAAGTGACTGCATTTGGAGATAGAATTTTTAGGGAGATAGTTAAATTAAATGAGATTTCAAGAATAGGCCCCAATCCAATAGGATGGCTATCCTTAAAGGAAAAGGAAGAGGCACCAGAGATGCAGAACCAGACACAGAAGACCATGTGAGAGCATAGGGAGAAAGTGGCTGTCTACAAGCTAGGAAGAGAGTCCTCACCAGAAACTGAATTTGCTGACACTGTGATCATGAACTTTCAGCCCCCAGGACTGTGAGAAAATAAATTTTTGTTTTCTTTTTTTGTATGTGTCATTTTTTTGTGTGTGTATGTGAAACTGGGGTTTGAACTCAAGGCTTTGTGCTTGCCAAGCAAGTACTCTAGCACTTGAACCACACCTCCAATCCAAATTTCTGTTTTCTAAGTCACTCAGACTGTGGCAATTTGCTATGGTCTCCCAAGTAGACTAATATGAGGAATGTACAGGGCAGGTGGGTTTGAGTATGGGGAGCATCCCTGGAAAAGAAAACAGCTTCAGCAAAGGTATGTAGTCTTGAGAGAACACAACATATTTGTAGAACAATAAATAGTTATAGTGAGTTCTTGTGGAGTAAGAAGGCGGAGGGAATGACTGAAGAAAGTCATAAATGGTGGGTGTGGTAAGCTAGGTTGAGGAGTTTGGTTTTCATCTGATAGGTGTGGGGTCTGATAGGTGGGATTGGGTCTCCCTGGTCCACCTTTGAGCAGGGGAGAGTCAAGTCATCAAGGTGGCTGTACAGGGAAGATGGATTTGGGGAGCGGGGGAAGGAGATAGTCAGATGACTTAACACAGTAGCCTAGGTGAGAAAGGGTGTGACTCTGAAGTAGGGACATGTTTTGAGACTGGAATGAGGGAAGGGGAGAGAGGCAGAGGAAATAGAGTCTTATGTGGGTCTTTCATTAGGAGGTTTAGGTAGATGAATGGTGATTGGGGTATTTAGACTATGTCTAAAGCACTTGAATATATTCATGGATTTAGTGTACTTATGAAGAAAAGTGCTTCAGAGATATCAGGTAGAGGCGTGCTATGGTCCTCGCTCTTCAGCCTTCATCAACTGCCTGCTCTGCAGTTTGGGAGCCAGCAATGAAGGAACAGGATGACCAGAGGGAAGGGGAGATCTACCCACAGACTGCATTTAGTGACATCAGGCTTCTTAGGAAAATGCTGGTTTGAGTTCTGCCTCCTACTTTTTTCTTTCTTTCTTTTTTCAAAAACACGTAAGCCTGAAACTTAGGACAGGGAGATTACAATGTCTTAGAGGGAGTTCATGGTCAAACTTGGCGACTACTTGTCTTGGAGCAAAGAACACTTTGGTCTTGACCAGAGTCTTGGTCCTCAGCTGACTTGCTGTGTGTCTTTGAGTAAGCCATTTATTCTCTCTGGGTCTTGTTTTCAACTTCTGAAAAACAAACCACTTGGGTTAAATGATCCTTTTAGTGCTAATATTCTGTGTGTCAGTATGTAACCAACTTGCATAAAATCAAGAGTTGGGAGAAGGTTTCATTTCTAAGGTCAATGTCTAATTCAATCCTGAAATGACAAGCTTTAACTACCAATCATTGCATCTCATAGACTCATGGATGTCTCCAAAAGGAAGAGGATATTTAGGAAATATCCAGTTCAGTTTCTTTATCCTTCACTTGAAGAATAAGAAACGTGAAGAGTATGGTCCAAGGTAGTTGATAGAAGAACTAGGAATTAAACTCAGGACTCTTGATTAGGAGTCAGAAAGCATATGGACCCAGGTTGGGCACTGCAAGACTCCAAAGATGACCATGTGAGTGGACCTCTGGGCTTGGGAAAGGTGGAGACCCTGCTTATGTACCTCATTTGACATTCATACTCGTCTGTCTTATTATGTAGAATGTCTCCCCCACCTTCTTCCCTTGTACCTGCCTGGTGATATTCTGTTGATTCTTCAAAACTCCGATAGCCCATTCTTCCCTTTGTGCATACCATACCTCTATTGTTCTGTCTACTTAGCACATCAATAAGGAATGGGTTTCTTATCTATTTCCCCATCACTGACCCAGAAAAAATGGGAAATTGTGTCTTATTGATATTTATACATCTACACTCTCTCACAGGTGCTCGCTCAGTTAATGGCCACAGAATGAACAACTACAATGGATAAATGACAGAATTTATATAACTGAGATCCTGGAGAATAAAGAGTCAAACACAAAAGGCTTAGGAAGCCATGTCCCTGGAGGTGTAAATGAGACTAGGATTTTTCTCTCATCTTGTTATTTCTTGGATTTAGAGGTCATCACCCTCATTCAGGACAGCTCTCTTAAGCTGTGAGCAGGAAATGCCTCAGTATCAGACCCAATGGCCCATATTGAAGACATAATCCTTTGGCCCATGACTCACCAATGGATTCCAGAAGGCACAGTGTGGGTGGCCTTCCTCTATCAATCAATGGTTGGGCGTCCGTGCTTGTGATTGGAGCTCCTTCTTGCCACCCAAGCTTATAGGTCTCTCAGATCCTGCTTGTATGGAGACCTCTGTCCATTAGGCCTGCTCAATTTCTAACCACCCACCTGGAGACGTGGGAAGCATCAATAAAAAACCAGCTTTTATGGCCACTGACACCCCCTAGAGCATGGTCATTATGATTATTTAGCATTTATGAGACACCCTTCATGCAATCAGGGCAAGGGAAAGGCAATTTGGCAGCCTTGACACAAACGGATGTTTCTATACAATCCCCCAAAGGTGCTCCCTCCCACTGAGATCAGTTCATTTGCAACCACAGTCAGGAGCTTATACAGGCCAGGGCAAAAGTCACTTTTGCACAATATTAACCCAGCCATTTCCAAGGGAACATCACTTAACCAAAACCCAACAGGGAGAACCTTCCATTAAGTAGATTTTGAGTTTTGCCCTTACACTGATTTGTTTTCTGAGTGATATTGATGTGCAATCCTTAACTCCTTCATTGTCACTCAGTAAAACAGACTTTGGACTTTATGCCAGACTCTCTGTCTTGACACTATAGAGCTAGAAACACAACATATGCCCCTAGACAACTCAGATTTGTGGAGAGGCTAGGCGTGAAACCAAAAATTCAATATTATAGATGATATGCAAGAGCCAAGTTCCTAGAAGAGCGGAGGCTTTGAAGAGGAAGTGGTGGACTCCACTGGGCTGAACGAGGTTCGGAAGGCTCTGCAGTAGGAAAACTCAAGATGGCATTTGACAGAGGATGACAATTCTGAGGTGCATGAGTGTAGACCTTACAGGCAGAGAGAGTGACTGAACAAAAGAATGGCAGAGTGAAATGGCATGACCTCTTTGGAGAGCCTGAGCCCTGTAGATAGGCTGGCACCACTGGAAGGGAAAGAAAGGCTATCTGATAAAGGGCCTTGCCCATTGTTTAGGGAGGCTGGCCATGCCTGATGCCTTTGGAGCATCTACCAGTCTTCTCAGAGTGCTTTTCCCCCAAGGTTTGGGTGACACTACGTCTATGGAGCAGATCCCACCTTTTTGGGTGACACGACATCTATGGAGCAGATTCCACCTTCTTGATACTCTCCTTCTGTCATTTGCATGGGATCATCCTTCTCTGCCCATCCTTCAGTATTACTGCCCCCCCACCCCCCCCCACCTAGCTTCCATCCACTGTTTTTCTTACTTTAGACATAGTTTTTCCACATGGTGATTCTCCAAATGGTATCACATCCAGAGCTCTTTCCTGAACCAGATAAGCCCAGAGACTCAGTGACTTGTAAATGTCTCTACCTAGTAGGAGCAGTTATCTAATTCTCAAAACTGTACTCATTCTACATCTCCTACGCTAATGAAAAGCAGTCATATCCATCCATTCAATGTATCCTCTAACCTGCAGCTATCCTAGACTCCTCACTTTCCTTCAAAAATCACAACAAAGCCAGTGCTGGTGGCTCACGCCTGTAATCCTAGCTACTCAGGAGGCAGAGATCAGGATGATCACCATTCAAAACCAGCCCCTGGCAAATAGTAGCTCAAGTAGTAGAGCTCCTGCCTAGCAAGAATGAGGCCCTGAGTTCAAACTCCAGTGCCACCAAGAAAAAAAAAAAAGTCACATC
This sequence comes from Castor canadensis, assembly GCF_047511655.1. NCBI lineage: Eukaryota > Metazoa > Chordata > Mammalia > Rodentia > Castoridae > Castor > Castor canadensis. The sequence continues at coordinate 117,826,386 of NC_133392.1, forward strand.
AGGCATGCTAACCACTTGTTTTTCACCTTGTTAATTAATTAATTTATTTATTCACTTCTTCCTTTTCTTCCAGGGTTTTGGCTAGCAGCAAGTCATATGGAGATGAGCAAAACAGAGTCTTGGACAAAGAGTCAAATGAGAAGAAAGCTATATGCATGGGTGACTGTTGCTCTGACAGCACAGTGCAGTGATACCAGGCTTTAGGAGCATGGGAGGGGTAGGATGAGGAAGGACACGTACAGATTTCTTAAGGAGACAATGCCCATGAGGCAAAGATGTTGAGTTATTCAGGGCCTTGTGTTCCCCGATAAAGAGTTTGGACATAACCCAAGGGAAAAGGCTCCAGCAGTCACAGCAGTGGATTGACTCGGTTAATTGTGTAGGAAGATCATGTTAGCTGGGAGGATAGGTGAGCAGGTGGGGAGCAGGTGGCTGCAACAAGAAGCCAAGAGAGCCATGCTGAGATCTGAGCCATGGAAGGTCATCCAGTGATGGACAGGAAGTGACACTGGAAGACACTTCTCAAGTAGTCAGCTGTCTTTTCTCATCATTTGCACGTGGAAGTGGCAGAGAGATAGAATGAAGACACCGAGTTTTTTCTTGCCAAATGAGAGATGACTATAGGTGTTGTTTATTGAGAACACAAGAGTGGAAGTAGGCTTAGAAGGATATTTTAAAACTAGCATTGAGATATCATACCCTAAAATGATTTGTAGGCTTAATGGATTATTTTTTTATTTTTATTTATTTTATACACAGGGAACAATACTGTTGATGCTGGATCTGACCTTGACCTCTCTGGATCGAATCCCTACTTTTGAAGTTTGTGCAGAGGCCCAGGACATGACAGTGGATTGTTAAGCAATGTGGACTGCTAGAGTTGAAGTCTGAGCAAACACCAGACTGTGGCTCCTCCTCATGGGATGCTTTTTTTTTTTTTTTCCTAACCTTTGCAGACTGGTTTGTGGTCTGTTGGCTCTGATGGGAGTTTTGGGACTTTTGCTGGCTGCAATCTTCCTGCTGGGAATGCTGGGATGTTTAAGGCACAAAACAAATCCCCATCCACACCAGAAGGGAGTGGGGACTTCTTGAACTCTGCCCATCCCCACCTTCACTCCCCTCTTCCACGTGTTTCTCATTAAAGGGCTGATGGAAGGGGGTGATGTGGTTGGTAGATTTATCATCACGCCGTCCTCCTCCAACTCAATCTTCCAGGAAAGCTTGTGGCCTTAAAAAGAAAGGGACTTTGCTGAAGAAAGTGCAGTTCTCCGGGAAAAATGGAGTTCAGGGTTATGTCTAGATATTAGTTGCCTTTTAAAAATTTCTGTCTGTTTACTTTGTTTTAAACAATAGATGTTTGCTGTTGCTTTTGGGCAGAACTGCATCTTGCATCTCTTTGGAGCAAGTGAGATGGGGCTGACCTAGGGAGGAGACAATGGAGTCGCCAGTCCTGAGCCACCACTTCCTTGTCTGTAGGAAGATGGTGACTGCCGTGATTTTAATTTTTACAGGTTAGGTGGGTGCATCAGTACCTCTGTGGCAATACATCTTTGCTCCTCATAGGTTTGGTCCATAGCAAGCAGGACTGACCTGTCAGCAGTTTGGGCTGGCGCCTTCTGTTTTCCAAGGGCCACCAGCTTACTCAGCAGGTCCTTGAGGCCCATGTCTTATAGAAGACTTTCTAAACTGGTGATTTTTAATTTTTACTTCAACAATAGGCTTCCTTCTTCCCTCTGATAAACAGTCTATCATTATGTCTGAGTCAGCGATAGGTTGGTGGAGGTTCCTGAACGTTCTGGAATATTTCCTTCAGGTTTATAACCACAGAGACATAATTTCTGACTAGTCAACTCTTATAATACAATATGGGCAAGGTAACAGGACATAAACAACAAAGGAAACCAAGATTAATGTGGAAATGTCCCTGAGATATCAGAATAGGAAGGAGCCAAGGGGGCTCCTTGGAGAATGAACTGGAAGTTAGGAGAGATAACCTAACAGTGGAGTAAAAAATGAGTTCTGGTGTCGACTGCCTGACATGAACCCAGCTTCTGTCACCTGCTAGCTGTGGGATCTGAGGCAAGTCATCTTCTCACTGTGAATCTCAGTTTCCCCAGCTCAAAGTGGGGAATAATATGAACCATGTCATTGGGAATGGAGAAAGAATGCAGAACTTAACATAGAGTCTGGCATTTAAAGAGCTCAGTGCCATGGTAGCATAATAGTAATGACTCACAGAAACTGCCTGCTTATGGTGGGAAAGCCATTATTTTAAGTGACTTAAGCCATGACATCTGTAGGGCCTAAAAACTCACTTTGCAGTTGAAGAACTAGGTTTGGAATGCACTGTTACAGAGCTGCTGAGTGATTGAACTGAGATTCAAACTTAGGTGATAGTCTGTTCTAGAAGTCTATAGTTTTAACTTTCAGGCAATGTAATTGTAAGCACAAATATAATTGATGTTAGTATTCTTCAGTGATAAGGTGAGAATTTGGGGCTTTTTCAACCAAGAAAGGGAAGATAAATAACAAAAGCTACTAAATATTTTCAGGTGCCAGTGATAAAATACTTACACTAATATTACTTAGTTAACCCCCACTGTTTGGCCTGGAAATAGATGTATTATCACCTCTAATTTAGAAACAAGGAAACCAAGAATCAGAAATATTGCACATCTTAGAGGAAATCCAAGGGTACCTATGTCCAAAGTTTAACATCTCTTCATCATCCTCCAGGAAATTCACAGCCACATTGTAGGGGTCATATGACATCCCAGCCCTCTATCCATAAGGGATGACTAAAACCCTGGGAAGCTTATCCTGACTTACGTCAGGGAAGGAGGACCACCATGAGTTCACAAGACACCAGGTCCAAAATGAGTAACAAATCAGATTCCCAAAGGAAGTCAAGAGTGCAATAGGAAAAACACTGCTGGGGTTGGATGGTCCATGAAGTGTTGGGGAAACATCAGAGAGCAAGGAAGATGGATAGGAAACCCTATAAATATAGGGTTTAAATAAAACTGGCTTGAGGTAGGGAAGGAAGTGATCAACTTAATTTTAGAAAGCCTCAGACACCAAGGCTCCTAAGGTATGAGACATGGAAAAATTGGGTGAAGATTATTTGTCACAGACCTCCAGAGGAGAAGTTGGGCTGATAAAGCTGACAGGCATCCCCCAGCACAGAAAAGAAAGGGTGGTTTTAAAGTCAGGTGGATCCAGGGTTGAGCTGAGTTTGGTCAAGTGACTTATTTTATCAGTCTTAGTCTTGACTTCCTCATCTATAAAATAAGACAATAATATATGACTGACAGAACATTCATTAAGAGTTATGAGAGCTGGTTGCTGGTGTCTCATGCCTATAATCTTGCCTACTTGGGAAGCTGAGATCTGGAGGATTGTAGTTCAAGGCCAGCCTGGATAAATAGTTCATGAGAACCCATCTCCAAAATACCAGAGAAAAATGGACTTGGAGGTGTGGCTTAAGCAGTAGAATGTCTGTTTTGCAAATGCAAAGCCTTGGGCTCAAGCCCCAGTACCACCAACACAACCACAAAAGAATTATGAGAAAATATTGAAATGGCCCAGTAAATTGTGTAGCCTGTGTAGACACCCACTTAATGTCCATTGAATAACTCTTCATGGGAGAGGAAATGTATGTAAAAGGAAGTCTTCAGTGAATTATGGTGAAAGTGTTGTCAGTTCACACTGATTTCTTTAGACTAGAAAAGAGGTTCTCATGTCTGCAGTTTGCCTTTTTCTTTATTCAAACACCTACCACACTCAAAGAATGTTTGATAACTCTAAGGTTCAATGTTTGTACTCTAACCCAGGCATAAAATACTGCTGTTAATTATATAATGCACTCTCAAGTTTACATTATAAGACTTTGACACCGTTCTCTGTTTTTCTTCAAAATTACGATAGCTTTATTCTTTCTGATTCAAAAAATAATATAATTTGGTTGACAATACCTTGATTAAGTCACTATGATATGAAGCAGAAAGTGAAAGAATGCCCTGTAATTTGACTTCCCAGACATAACCATTTTTATTTGCACATGCTTCTAGAATTTATTCTTCAAGCACATAGACATATACGTTGCATTCTTTAGGTAGAACTCAACACTATATTGGGAAAAATTTCAAAGCAAAAGGAACAGCACCAGAAATATCTAAATACCCATTTCCACAGCCTCCCTGAAGTGCTCTGTCTACCTCCATCTAATGCACCATTCAACTCTCCTCCCCCAGCACGCTGGTGTCCCTTCTGCTCTTTCAACAACCTTGTGACAATTGAGATTCTTTCACTAGCAAGTGATAGACAACCCTGGACTCTACTTGTCATTCTTCCTGTACTCATTCATACAATTTCAGTGCCCCGGGGCAGACTTGCTGGAGGAAGGAAACTCAAGTATGTCATCAGGACTCTGTCTTCTTTTCTCAGGTCTCTTTCCTCTACTCTGACTTCATTCCTAGTTTCCACACAGTGGCAAGATGGTGGACAGCACCAGGCCTATATTCTCTGGGTTCCTCAGAAAAAAAAAATAATGCATATTCCCAGTAGATCCCTACATAAGACCTGATTAGATTAACTACAGTGTCATGCCAATCCTGAACAGACAATTGTCATCTGGAATCCATCAAAACCCTTCTGATGCTCATTTAGAGTTTCTGTCTGTATTAGGGCAGCAAATCTGGGGGTTAACTATGTTTTTGTAATGTAGTCCCTGGCAGGGGCAGTACAGTGACAAGGACTGCTAACATTTTTTGAATGTTAAGATGTGCTGAGTTTCTTACTCCATTCAGTCTTCCCAACATGTGTTGGTAAAGTAGGTATGATGCCCGCTGTACACATGAGGGAAACAGAAGCTTGGAGAAGGTAAATGGCTTTGAGCTCACACAGCTTATGTGTGTTAGAGATGGGATCCACCATAGCTCTAATGGTGCTTCATAAATAAGCACCATTATCTCGTCCAAGAGTGACAAAGCCAGGCCTCACTGTCTCTTCTGCAGTAGGCATGAGTTTACATCATGAGGATGTTGTACAGGATGTAACAGGAAAACACTTTGTTGACTGAAGCAATTTGCAACCACCAGTTCATTGAACTCATTAGTAGATCCTAAACCGATGTTCTAAATGTTCCTCCTTCAAGCCCTCACAGGGACAGGAAGGGCATGTGTTGGCCCAGTCATTCTGAGGTAAACAGGTTAAGTAAGGAAAGAAAGGGGTAAATTATTCCTTGAACTATGTTTTACCTTATCTCTACAAATATGTTTTGAAAGGACATCTTAAATTGTTCAGAATTTTAAGATAATATAAAACACTTTTTGAGAAGTATTTACTCAGGGCTAACGAAGTTCTGGGAGGCCCTGCAAAGTGTAGTGGAAAGATCTAGAATTCTGAGTGGACAGATCTGGTTTCCATCCTGCCTCTGGCCCTCCTGTGTGACTTAGTACATGGCTCGGTCTCCTTGCAGGTTTTGATTTCACCACTGGATGAAGATGTTTCCTATCTTACATTTTTAATCTATAGAATAAACACAAAGTGGGTGGTGAGGAGATGATGGTAGAACTTGGGATGATGGGGTCATTCCAGGGGTCTCAGGAAGGAAAGATCTCACTTTGGCTCCATGGCCACATCCTTGGGGGATTAAGGGGAGATAAGAAACACCCCCCTCGGGGCTTTCCTGTCTCTAGAAAAACTGTTGGCTTTGGTTATTTCCTAGCCAAAGCTTTGAGACTCCTGCAAGACATGGCTTGCTGTACGTGGCCAAGCTCCAATTTGGATGTGAGGAATATAGGTCATTAGCAAGAGACTTCAAGGTCATGCAAACCGGCTTCCTGGAGCTGAGTGCTCACCCCGGCAGAGAGGAGCTGTTAGTGAGAAAGTCAGCCTGTTTCCAGCCAGGGGTGGGAGAGTTTGGGGACAAAGCACTCTTATGGGCAGATATGCTGTGTCAGGAGGGGCCAAACACAAGCCCGAGGGCCAGGGAGTTAGTCCAGTTCATCACTGATCTGGGGCATCCCACCCTCTCCCTCATTTTCAAAATGAGGGTTGTACTTCATGCACTTTGGGGCTTTCCAGCTCAGACAAAAGGCATTTGAGGAGGTTAAACGACAGATGGTGGGGCCACCCTGCCGAATTCTGATCCAGCCCTGTGCTTGCTGGCTTTCTGTCCTTTAGGGATGTATTTAAACTCTCTGGGTCTCAGTTCTCTGTAAAATAAGGGTGCTAGTAGATCTCACTATGCAGGGGTTGTGACAATTAAATATAATGAACTTAGAATAGTGCCTGGTGTAAACATCATGCCAGCAAGTTGCAAAGCATCATGGTGACTATACCGTGACAGCACATTGGAAGGTATCCCTGTGAGTTCCTCAGCAGCAGTGTCCTCTGTGTGGGATAGAGGCAGGGAGTAACAGACCTGCTGTTGGACTCAGGCTTGCTAGGCTCCAGGCTTCCTATGCAGTAGGAAGATTACCTATGTCCATCTCTGCTTGTTGAGAACATCACAGGAGACATCTCTCCAGCAGAAACCAGTCTGGGGTTCAAGTCTAAGACTCAGAATTCTGGTGGCAGGAAAGAGGGAAGTTAAAAGAAAGGAGGGAAAGAGGAGGTGGCCAACTCTATCCAGAGTGTGCAGGATGAGCTCAGAATCAGAGAGGGCCAGGCGGACGTGAAGTCCTGACTGCCTATGTTTCAGTGCATCCCCTGAGGGGTCACATGTTTTAAGCAGGGTCCTCTGTGTAGCGATGTTGGGAGGTGGAGCCTAAGGCAAGGTTATTATGTTATTTAAGGCATCACCCTTAGAATACATTAGGCAGACTCCATGGGATCTTGGCTAGTTCTGGAGAAAGGGTGTTATAAAAAGAATGTGCTGGCCCTTCCTCCAGTCCCTGGGTTCCACCATGTGGTCTTTCTCTCTTGCACAAGCTGCCATCAGGAAACCATTCACCAAGATGTGACATGGTCAGACTGTTCTTGCCAAAGCCAGTGCCATGCTATTTGGACTTTCAGCTTCTAAAACTATGAGCCAAATAAATCTTTAAAAAATTTTTTATCTCTAGCCTTAGGTATTTTGTTATAGCAACAGAAAAAAGGAGTAATACACTGACTAGGTTGCTTATTTGCTGTGGGAGCCTTAAATCGTCTCTGAATTCATCTGACCATCATGTTGCTTAGGCCGCAGATGTGTGGAGAGTATGAATGAAATAACTTAAGGAGGATAGTGTCAGCACCAGGAGCAGGAGCTGATTCTGAATCAGAAGAAAGGGTAATGGGTACTGTGACAGCCCCATGGCAAATGTAAGGGCAGGGATTGTTGTTGTTACTGGTGGTGGAGGTAGCGGTGGTGACACTGCTGCTGCTGGTAGTGGTGGTGGTGGTGGTGGGGTGTGTGTGTGTGTGTGTGCGTGTTTTATGATGGAAGCAGGTTTTGCGGTGCTGAGGATTAAACCCAAGGCCTCACACATGCTGGGCAAGAGCTCTACCTCTGAGCTACGCCCAAAGTCCCCTCCAATTTCTTGAGAGTTGGGAAGGCCTTTCCTAATGGCCTAACCCTCTAACCTGAACACCACTGCCCTGGTTCAGGTCACATCCTCCGTTCCTCCACCCCCTTACCTGGAGGCCTTTGACAGTTTCTTAACTACTCTCCAGCCTCCAGTCTCACATCCTTTCAGTTTTCTCCACATTGGGATCAAAGTGCCCTCCCAGAATGGAGGCCACCAACCTCAGGATAAAGAATAAATCCTTGCACAAAGGTGTCCTCTGATTGCCCCCTGTCAATTAAGTCCACCAGCCTCTCTTCTTGCCCTGCTCTGTGTCCCAAGACCCTGACCCATATCCAATGTGCCCCTTGGTCCATTTATGTTAGGTGTTTCAGTGGAAAGGAAGAGGAAATGACAAGTGCACTCCCCTCTTGCTTCCTCACTGCCTTGTCATCACAGGTGTCACCATGTGCTCCTGCCTCTTGCCCCTCAAGTTTCAGGGTAACAGTCATTTTGTGTCTGACACAAAGCATGTGCTCAATAAATGGGGCAAATTCTGTTATATAGGTTATTATTGACCAATACTGTGCTTTCCCACCTTGTTTATAGCAGCATTAGGAAGGAATAGGGCTGGAAATTCTATACATATTTCATGGATGAGGACCTTTCTGGGTGTCCTTTCCCTCAGCTGTCTGTGACTTGGCCTTAGTCCCTTCCTCTGCTCTGGGGCCCAGGAGGCTGAACAGTGGAGAATCCAGGGTTCCTATGGCTTCAGTTTTGGTCATTTTCCCTGAAAATCTGAGTCACCTTTGGGATTTTCCGGGCCAAAAGCTCCTGGGTTTTTTTTTTGTTTTGTTTTTTTTTTAAGTCCAATGTGTCGCAAGTTCTGAAACCATTTGCACATACAAGTCTGTTGGCCCAGACATCCATCTGAGAAATGAGGGAGCCCGAGGAGGACTTCCAGATGTGAGGTTTACAGGGAAGGGAGTCTTTCATGTTTCAATAGCAGCAATCACAACAATTTGCACAGGTTTGTAATAAGTGCAAGCATTTCCCATATGCTTCTGAGTGTACAAACAAGCTCTTGTGACCCTTGTAGGACTGAGTGCTAATAGGAACACCTGTGGCTGTTGTCCTTATCAAGGCAGAGTCTCTTTCAGCTCAGTGCCTCATGCACCAAAGGAACCCCACAGGTGGTGTGGAATGACTGGCTACCTACATGAACAGATCTGATGTTTTCTTTGGTCCTCACACACTCCATTTTACAGAAAGGGAAAGCAGGAGTCAGAGAGTTTAAAATCCTTGGCCAAGATGACACTTGCAGATCTAGTTGCCCTAGGAGGGCTCCTAGGTTAATGGAGGTGGAGCCAAAGTTTTCAAGTCAAACAGAACTAGGTTCATATTCTTAGTTTGCCTGTTGAGTCCTACAAGTGACTCAACATCTCTGAGCCTCAGAGGCTGTATTGGTGAAATAGGCAGAAAAATACAAATATCCAGTCATAAGGCTTACTGTAATGAAGGCAAAGGACTAGCCCACTGAAATGAAGAGAAAGCTCTGCACATGTTGCTTGTCTCCTAGTTTTTAATCTCTTTTCAATCATTTGTCTTTATTATTGAATATGTGTCTGACATGCAGTAGAGCACCAAGAAATCAGTTCTTTTCTTTCCAAGCATTGTTCTACCGTTGCCCTTCACTGTAGCTTGTGGCGAGAGGTTCATGGAGTCCTGACCTTTGGAGACGTGGGAGGCATGAAAAGGTTGAGCAAAGTGGGACTGAAAACCTGGAAGTGCAGTTACTGCAGGCAGGTGGGCAGAAAATGTCACCTGCTCTTAGGCAAGTCCAGAGCTGCTCCGCCAGCCCCCACTGCCTGCACTTTGGCAACTCTGCTGGAGGGAGGAGGTCAGCTCAGAATTTTTTGCCATGGTCCATGCTCCCAAATCCTATGCCTCCTTCCAGCTTTTCCTCAGTGAATGGCCTTAACTCTTTTGCTGTCTATTTAGACATGGTTCTTCTGCAGTCAGGCTAGGGCTAGCAGCGTAGCACTTATTTCTAACCTAACCAGCAGGCGGGGTGCCCTCCAAAGTGGAGGTAGGGCTCTGGTGGGCCTCGGTTATCTCATATCTACAAACCTGGGAGACACTTGCGATGGTTTCATGATTCAAAAGGGGAAACTGAGGTGGAGAGAGGCAAGGGATTTTCCCCAAATCACACACTGGTTAGCAGCAGAGTTAGGAAAGACCATTCTTTAGAATTCAGTGTCAAAGACGTGGTGTGCGAGAGTGGGGGACACAGAGCATCTGGGCCACAACCTGGTTCTGCTATTTATTACCTCAATGACATAGGACAAACACTGCAATATCCAGGTTCTCAGCTTATTACCTGTGCAATGGGCACAGGAAGGAGAAGGAAAGAAGACATTTGTAGGGAAAGTAGTTAGCTCAGAGCATAAAATAAACCCCCTGCCTCGCAGTCCTTCTTGAAATGCACAGGGCTTTCGAGTCAGATAGGCCTCGGTTCAAATTCTGTGTGAACCTGGGAAAAGTGTTAAGTGTGACTTGGTTTTCTCAGTTATAAAACAACAACAATGCCCACACTGAAGAGTCCATGAGGAATCCAAAGAGATCATAGATGTGACCTAAGAGGCTTTCTTGAACAATGCTGACCTCCTCCATGCGCCCTTCTCCAGGGCCCACATCCCCTGCTAGCATGGCAACAAATGTGGTTTGCATGTCCCGTGCCTCCTCGTCTGGGTGCAGTAGCTCAGGGTTCAGCCAGCAGAGCTGACAGTGCTGGGGACAGGAGCACTCCCTTTAGTCCTCAGGTTACTTCAGGATACAGATCCCTTGGGGACATCAAACACAAAGAGGGTCACTGGAATCCCAGACCCATGAAATCCTGCACCCATAACAAACCCCGAGGGCACTGCTTCCCCATCAGGAGTGAACATGATGTTCTTCTGAGAGACACTTAGGTTTAAGTCACTTCATATTTAATCAGCAATCATGTTCCTTCCCAAGAGTCATTCCAGGAAAAACATCGGTTGAGTTTTTGACAAAGCTTTCTGCAAACTTGCGCACCCAGCTAAGCCTCCAGGGACAAACTGATGGCTCCGTCTGGACTCAGAGGCAGCTCCGAAGGAGGACATGGTGGCCAATTGATGCACATCTGTCTGGTTTTTCAGCAGTCCTGGTGACACTGGCGATTGCTCAGGACTAGAGTGAGGCCTGTGGGCTGTGAATTGGACAGCCCTGCATTGAATCCCACCTGAGCCTGTTAGTAGCAGCGTGTCCTCAAGTTACCCAACTCCTGGAAAGCTTGACTTCTGTACAGCAAAACTGGAATTACCATGTCTGCCTAGAATGAGGTGTATGAAATTGCCATTTTTGAAGGTTAAACAAAGGTAGATTATTGGACATTCCATATGCTGCCCTATGCTGCATCAGGGGCGTGGCATATGTGACGAGACCCCAGATTATGCTGGCATTTACTCAGTGAACATCAAAACTCAGAAAGCATAGGAAGGGGGTGGGGCAGTGAGGGTGCCGAAGAAGATCTGAGGCAGATGGTCTAAGGGGAGCCTGGAAGTGTGCATCTTACAGACTCGCAATGGTCACCAAGCCATGCATAGTGCTCAGGCTTTAGGCAAAGGGACATCTGAGGAGGAAGCAGGCAAAGATTAGAAAATGGCATTGTTCCTTGTCTGCTTATGCTCTTCTTTTCTTTTCTTTTTTTGTCCACATGGTAGCAGGGTTAGCTTGGAGTATGTGAGAAAGAAGAAGAAGAGAGAGAGAGAGAGAGAGAGAGACAGAGAGAGAGAGAATAGCCTGTCTGCACCATTCCGATGTAGGTGTGAGGCCAGCGTGTGGAACACCCTCAACAGCTACCACCCACAGCTTCGTATTTGGGACACAGTTTCAGCTGTTTCAAAATGCTCCTTACCATTACAGCAAGAGGAATTCGCCCAATTCTTTGTTCTCCTGGGAGCTTGTAGCTAACCTTCTCTTAGTCTCTGTATTGCTACTCTGACTTGACAAACCCTGGCCAGCAGGTTCTGAGGTTCGTCATCATGTATCCACTTGACTTCTCTCAACTGCTCCTTCCCATCACAGTTCACACTGCACACACTGCTGCCAGCAAAACAGTCCTATTAATTCTCTATTCAATGACTACAAATCAGCTCCACTGAGGACATAGTGAAGAGCAAATTAGACATCATTCTTACCCTCGTGAATTCTACACCTTTTGTGTTCCCGATACATGTAGTCGTAAGAGCTCTGAGAATGTATAAGGGAGAGTTCTGTACTATTTGAAACCAGGTAGAAGTTTCCTGCTCCTTATTTTAGGATGGTGAATTAGTTCATTTTTTTTGTTACTGTAACAAAATACTTGAGGCATTCTAACTTTATAGAGAAAAGAGATTTATTTAGCTTAGACTTCTGTTGGTTCAAATCCAAGAATGGTTGGCAGGAGGGCATTGGTTTGTCCTTTGGTGAGGGCCTAATAGAGGATGCTGTCACAACCACGTGTGGGAGGGACATCACAAAACAGGAGCCAGAGAAAGCCTATTCACAGTTCATTCTGACTGCCCACCCCCAGTGACCTAGAGACCTCTAGAACCTTCACAGGTCCACACTGCCTCCCACTATTGCCACAGTAAGGACCCTGTGGTAACACGCTCAGCTAACTATACCAGCCATACGGGATGGGAACCTGTTGAAGATCCCATGTTCAAAATAACTTGCAAATTTTTTATTGACTTCATCCCAGTTCCGGGCACCATGCTAGTCTCTAAATCTTAGCTAGAGATTTAGCTGTAGATTTAGAAGAAAGAATGACGAGGCCAGAAATAGTAGCACTACTCCAACCAAGTCCATATGGACACAGTCCCTGTATCTCACAACAGTCAGGAGGTCCTCACACTTCCTGAGGGAGTCAGTCTTAGGGTCCCTATGTGACACGCAGGAGCAGAGAGCAGAACGCTCTGCTTGTGTTGCTTGGCCTTGAGCTCTGTTCCCCATCAGCAAAATAGAGACAATAAGACTCTCTCTCAAAGGGGATTTTATGAGAGTGAACAGAAATGACAAGTGGAAATGTCCAATGTCATGTTTTATCTTGTGGTGACTGAAGAATATTCACTCCTTTCTTCTAGGAAGTTTTCTCTACGCAACTTAGACACCACATGGCATGGGTCAGGCTTGAGCTAGGGTGAAGGGCTCCTAGTCCACAGCCACAGCACCCACTTTGCCATGTGATTTCCTCAGGATAAATAGTGGAATATTCTAGATACTGTTAACTTTATGCTTTGAATTTGAACTTTATTTGGGAGGTATTAGGGATCCGTTGTGCTCTTTGTCAGGGAGTCAAAGTAATAAATAACCAGGGAAAACACAGTGGTTGGGGAAGAGATGGAAACTAGAAGCTAAGAGTCCATTTTATTTTGGTTATTCTGTGAATTCAGCATTAGAGGAATAGCCACCTGGTGAACCAGGGCAGGGAGCAGCTGGGAAGGACGGACGGGAGTGTTCATGGAGCGCTTGGTGGCTGCCTGTGCAGCTTCAGCCTGGTCTGACTTCATTTGTGCGGCTCATCCCTGCCCACCTTGGTGTCCGCTTCTACAGTGTTGACTGGTAATGACCATCTTCCACCTTTGAAAAGGGCGAGAGTTCCGGATACCACACTTAAATGCTGCAAAAGTTAAAGTGGTTGTCACTCTGCCATTGGAAAGAGTCACAGTGCTCTTCATGCAGTATTATCTCTAGTTCCCCCAGCAATCCTGACAGATGATGTTATTATTTGTATTTGCATTTTACTATTACCTGAAGCTCTGAGCCTTGAAACCATCAAACGACATGCCAAGGATACCCCTTTAACTAACTGAAAGAAGTAGGAAGGGAACCCAGGCTGCTCTGAGTGTGATATGGTTTGCTTCCTCGCCAATTACTTTTTATAGACGCTCCCTTTCTCAGATAAGGCAACTAAGGCTAGGAAAGGAAAGAGAATTTTGCCTAAGTTCACACTAAGTTAGCTAGTACAACAGCTAAATGACAGATAACTTTAACATAGTGTTCCCTCTGTCCTGGGCACAACGTACACTGCCTTTATGTTGTATCACAAATGCCTGAACTGGTTGGCCGGCTTTGGGCTTTCAGTTGCCCAATTCTGCTGTCAGGGGACCCAGTCTGAAATGTTCCACACTCAGTGGAAGAAAGGTAATGTTGGCAAAGAAGCAACTAATCAGAATTTATGGGGTGAAGCTGCTACAAGCCCCCCCCCAGATATATTTCTGTCCATTCTTTAGTGACAGATGGAAGTCTGCACAGAGAGGACCAGGAATGTCTAGCCTCACGTAACGCATTTTTAAGCGAAGGGCTAAAACCCCCATGACACAGGATGGCTGAGGTAGAGGGATGGGCACAGGCTGCCTTTCTGGGATCTTCCTTTCCCAAGGAAATTGATGGAAGACGTATCGGGCTGAGTTTACTACATTCCAGCCCAGAGGGTCAGCTGTCTAAAGCCGGTGAGTGTCCCATACCTAGAGGTGAGGGAGCTGAGGAAGAGTCCTCAGAGCCCTGACCCATCCTAGAGCTGAGGCACTTCTGTAAATCCCACAGACGTTCCCGAGAGGTGAACGAAGCATCCTCAGCCCTGCAAACTGCAGGCGTGTCCTGGTCATCCTGGCTGCCTTTCTCTTTAAGCAGCAGCTTAAGCCCCAGGGACTGCTGTGAAGGGCAGTGGAGAAGGATGGCAGTGGTTTTATCAGAAGCAGTTTATCTTGTACCTGCAACCCCAGGAGAGCATTTCATTGTTGAGTTGGAATGATAATCATAAGACTAATGGGCACTGATGGGAAAAAGGTGGATAAAATCGATGGATGGCCAAAGGAGAACTGCTGACCACGGCCCAACAAATAAACAATGGAACCAAGGACTTCTAACTCTGTCCGCCTTTTTCTTGTAAGGGACGTAGGGCTCAGCCTGTTTACTCTGTGTCTGCTTCCACTATGTATTTGACAGATGAGTATGTACCTCTTTGAACATCCAATTCATTTAGTCAAAAACAATAGTGGCCATTTGGGAGCCACTATGTATCAACACATATACTAAGTGCACTTTGACTCTAATCCCCAGATCAGTCTTAGACAGTTTGCATTTGAAATGAGGTTTATGGAGCACAAGTGACTTGCCCCAGGTCACACAGCTGGTAAGTAATGAGCAGGATTCTAACTCAGGTCCAGCCTATGTCAGACAGCCTGGACTTAGCCACAGCATCACACATTCTTTTTATATTGCATAAAAATCTCTATTTTCCATATAGCTGTCATAATTCTGCCCTTTTTTTGGCTGTAGAGGACAAGCTTTATATGCAAATATGACAGCCTGGCAGATGTTGGGTGTTATCTTTGCTTTCTAAGTCTTCTCTGTGAGTGGTATAGAATTCACAGTTCCTCCTCCTTTTCCTAGTGGGTCCTGGCTGTCGTATGGCTCCTGCTGTCATCATCCACCTCCAAACATAAAGCATAGGTTATAGGAAGAGCAAGTCTTGAGACCTAAAGAAGTGTGCTCTGTTTCAGTTCTGGGTTTACTGACTGTGTTTCATCTCTTGGTTCTGGTGACTCTCATCTGTTCCGGTAATTACTACTTCATTCTTAGGGTTCTTTTAAGAATATAGCATATGAAATTCAGGGAGTGATAGCTCCTTAGAAAAAAAGTGGATCAAGTGGATGTTCAAAGTAGCACTGCTGATCATAATCCTATAAATAAAAAGAAAGCTATCCACCAGAAAACAGAAAACAGAACCTGCCAAATCTTCACAATAAGAGAATGACTAAATTAGCAGTGGCACATAAGTTTAATGGAATATTATGCAGGCATTTAAGTTTTCTTGGAAAAAATACCTGTGATATTATGGCAATTAAAATAACAAAGACATAAAACTTTATGTCTAGCATGATCTAAGACTGGAGCAAAACTGGCAAATACTAATATATATATATATATATATATATATATATATATATATATATATATATATAGTCTCTACATTTTTTTTGTTTTTTTAATTTTCTCCAATGAGTATGGGTCATTTTGAAAATCACTGCAAAACATGGGGCTCATAATGGAGCCCCAAAAGCTCTTTGTCATAAGGTCTCATTGGCCTAAAGATCTATCACACTGTTTCAAAATCTTTTTTTTTTTTTTTTGCAACAAAGTGCCATTTCAGCATCTTCCCCTTTGCTCACTCATCTCTTTTGGTGTCACTATCTTGATTTGACTTGTTTCAAAGAGGAAGCAAATACAATAGACTAAAGCTGCCTGGGCCCACACTGCAATTAAGATGTGCTGATATAATCTTAAAAAAAAAATAAAACCAACAACCTTTTGCATCTCATTGAACAAGCAACCTAATAAGAAAGTTACCTCAAAGGTGATAAATTGGCCTCATCACCTTCTGCTGGAAGGTTAGTTGTCCAGGGCATGCCAGAGCAGGACAGATGGCCACAGAAATGAATGTGACCTAAAATCCTAGTGGGTGATTTGGGAACAAATGGGCATTTACAGATGGCTTCTTACGTGACATTTTCTGTGCTGAATAGTGTTATAGTTCATTGCTTGTTGGAGAACTGCTGACTCCCGCTTTCTGTAAGGGCAGTAGGGGAAAAGCAAGATAGGAAAGTGTTTTCTAGAGTTGCTGCCACTCACATGGTCAGAGCAAGTGGCTCTGAAAATAGCAAGACCTTTGCCTCCTTCCTGTCCTGTTCATGGTATGGCAGATGTCAGCGAGTTACATCAGAATTATCCAAGAAGGAAAGGAACACAGGTGCATCATCTTCGTTATCACCAAGGAGAAGGCACCAAGATCTTGCCAAAGTCATCCAGTTAGCAAGGTGGCATTAGAAGCTAGGAAACCTCACTGTCTCTGGTTGTCCATGGTAGCACATAGGAAAGAACTGGTGGTCATCGATTCCCAAATTCTCCCCTGTGATATTGATGACAATGATGCCCACCATATGCCTGGTGTCTGCTGTGTGTCAGGCCCAGTATAGAAATTCAGATGCTTTACTCCATTTGTTCATGGTTGATGGTGTTTCCTTAAACTCACATGTTGAAGGTCTTTTTTTTTTTTTTTTTTTTGAGGTACTGGGGTTTGAACTCAGGGCCTACACCTTGAGTTGTTCTACCAGCCCTTTTTTTGTGAGGGTTTTTTTCTGAGGTAGGGTCTCGAGAACTATTTTTGCCTAGGCTGGCTTTAAACCACGATCCTCCTGATTTCTGCCTCCTGAATAGCTAGGATTACAGGTGTGAGACACTGGCACCCAGCTTATATGTTGAAGTTCTAACCTTCAGTATTTCAGAATATGACTGTAGTTGGAAGTAGGGTCTTTACAGAAGTCATTAGGTTAAAATGAGGACTATGAGTGGCCCTAGTCCACCATGACTGTGTCTTGTAAGCAGAGACTTGTAACATGTGAAGACACAGAAGACTGCTAACTATCTGCAAGCCCAGGAAAAGGTCTCAGAAGAAATCAGCCCTACCTGTACCTTGATCTTGAACTTCTAGCCTCCAGGCCTGTGAGAAAACACATCTGTGTTGTTTGAGTCACCCAGGTTATGGCTCTTTGCTACGGCATCTCTAGTAAACATACCATTCTAACTATAACCCTGCCAGGAAGGAGCACTGGTCTAGAGTGACAAAGAGAAAACTCAGTCTGAGAGTAGTACAATAACTTGCCAAAGGTCAAAATTAATAAGAAGACTTGATTAGAACCTTGTTCTCAATGGCTCTAAAACTTGGAGCTTCATCTTTTCTCTTAGAAGAAATGAGACCATTTATGTGAGTGTGCACTGCAAACAGTAAATGGTCATTGAACACAAATGGTGTTGCTTATTAGTTTTGCTATGGAAATTGTGGGCTAAACCTGGTCTTTTGGAAGGACATTTCCTGGGATACTATGTTCTTTAATTTTAAAGGTCTATTCTTAGGTAGAGAAGGATTTTTCCAATCTATCTAACAGTTGCAGGGCATTGGCGGGCAGCAACCTGGAACCAGGGCTATTTTTGTTTCCATTTGCCAGAGGCATGAGAGTGGCTTGGGAAAAACACAAAGTCTTTCCAGGCCTTTGAAGTTGACTGGCCCACATTCTGTGCTTTGCTAACTTCTTCTTCATCTTTTTTGTTCCCCTAGGTTTGAACTCAGGACCTCACTCCACCAGGTGATTTGCTAACTTCTGCTACCAAGTTCATCTCAATGAACTTCTCTATTTCCCATAGACAACTCAATTTCATTGGATGTTACTGCTGCTAACATATTTTTAGTTTTTCTACCTTTTGTCTTTTGCCTCCTTTATGGTGGTGCATCCCTTAGATCTTGGCTCAGCTATCACTTTCTCTTGGGAAGCCTTCTTAGCCTGGAGCAGTTTCCCTTGTTACAGGCTAAGTTAACTCAAGCATTTCTTTTAGAGCCTCAGACACTGCCTGGTACAAGGTAGCTCTTCACAAGTAGCTAGTGCATGAATTAGCATGCTTTTTATTGCACTGTCCCATGCTTTCTCTTCATAGCATTTACCATAGTTTTAATGCAATTGTTTAATAGCTGTCTCCCTGTCTCTGGTCACTAGACTATAACTCCATGAAGAAAGGAACTTCGCTTTGCTTATCATTTCAGTCTCAGCACTGGGCAGTGCCTGAATATTGCAGGCCCTTAAAAAATACTAGTAGAGTAAAATGAAGGAGATGGAGAGGCCAGAGAGGTTTTGATGGGTGGAAGTGAATTTCCAGACTTTAGGAGGGCTGGCTCTCCACCATGCTCTGCTTTCTTCATTCAACAAACTTTTTTCTAGCAGTGTTGACTTTTTTTTTTTTAATTTCTTTTATTCATATGTGCATACAATGTTTGGGTCATTTCTCCCCCCTTCCCCCCCACCCCCTCCCTTTCCCCACCCCCTCTCTCTACCCCCCTACCCCCTAGCCACCAGGCAGAAACTATTCTGCCCTTATCTCTAATTTTGTTGAAGAGAGAGTATAAGCAATAATAGGAAGGACCAAGGGTTTTTAGCAGTCTTCTCTTGCACTAAGCAATGCATTTACAAAATTGTTACGAAATTGTTCTGGCCTCCATGTGATCACAGTCTGCTTGGGATGGCAGGCATTGAAAGTAGTAATGATAATTCGTTGTTAGCAGTGTTGCCTATAATTCAAGGCAAGAGCCCAGTGCTGTGAAAGTACACAGCAGGGTGCAATCTATCCAGGCTCAAAGGGTCTATGAAGGCAGAGGGGAGGCAACTGTCTTTGATAGAAATGCTGAAGGCTGGGTAGATGCACTTAAGGAAAAAGGAGGGCAAAGGCCCCTCAGGCAGAGGACCCCTTTGAGTGATGGCCTAGAATGTGAAAGGACAGGGCTCAATGGGGAAGAGGAATTAGGCTGGTTCCAGAGCTCTGCCCGGTGGGGGAGTGTAAGGAGCTGGGAGGTGAGGCTGGGAAGGTGGAGTGGGCCACAAAGGCCCCGCAGGCTCTCTGAAAGCCTTTGTGAAAAGAGAGGGAGAGCAGGTTGTCATTCCTATTGAGCTGGGGACTGGCTTTTTGTCCCTAGCCTAGGCCCAGCTTTTTTGATCCCCAGCAATGCCATTGTTTCCCCAGAAATGGCCTCTCTGCTTCACAGGCGAAAATGCGGGCTTTGTTCAGAGAGTTTTATCCAAGTCTTGCCCTGGTGAGGACAGGCTGGGAGGGGCTTCGTGGAGGATCCAGTCCCTGGCAGCTGAGGGACAAGGGCAGCCCCTGTCTCCTTTTTCCTCCCCCTGCCTTGCGTGGGCTGCACAAAGCTCTCTGTACAAACCAGGCTGTGTTGAGGGTGGAAAGGGAAATTATGGGCAAACAGATTCAGCTTCTTTATCTTGGAAAAATTGCTTTTGTTAACATTGCTAGCCTGATCATAATATAAATCAAATGAAGGAAGGCTTAGTGAAAATCTTGGTTCGACTGTTAGCTCAAGCACTAGCTGTCTGCATTACCTTGGGGAAGACATTTTGCTTCAGAATCTTCCCAAAGGGACAAAGCCCTTAAGAATTGCCTACTTTGCAAAATCCAGAAAGTGATAATATTTATCCCACATTAGTCATTCATCTACTCATTCCTTCATTCAATAATCAAATAGATGCTTAAGAATTATGCTTCCCCTTTGTGTCAGGCACAGTGACAGATGCTAAACTGGATTGTGTGCTGTCCCCACTCCTAACCCAAGGCTTACCAAAGAAGAGGACATTAAATACATACTTGGGGCCTGGGGGTGTAGCTCAGTGGTAGAGCACTTACCTAGCACACAAACTATCCTTGGTTTGGTGCCCAACAACAACAAAAAATATGTATATATACATACTTGCAACCATGTACTGAAAGAAGGAATGCAGACTACATGTCACAGGGCTTCACAGAGTCTTGGGGTGGGGCTCATGAAAGGGTCTCCCAGAAAGGCAGTGCTCTTACTGTGGTTTGGAAGACATGTCAAAAGAGCTGGTGAGTGGGAGAAGGTCTGCAAATATTAGTTCCTTCCCCTCTGCCCTGGACAGATCCTTCACCAACACTCGCTGGGTATGAGTGGGGTTGACAAACACCTTCCCTCCTCCAGGGACCTTTGCTGAAAAGAAGTGGATGCTGGGGACTAGATTCCAGGGACCTGGAAATTTGAAGACACATAAGGGGAGGAACATGAGGCCAGCTGTGCCATTTTCTGTGTCTTAATGAGAAGTGTTGGAGCTGTGCTATTCTGTGCTGAACTCTTGGCCCAGCTCACAAGTCCTGAGGAGGAGGGGGAGAAGGAGGAGGAGGAGGAGGAGGAAGAAGAAGAAGAGGAGTGGCTTAGCAGACTTCAGTGCTTTATGTTAAGGGCAAAACAAATACGTCTGTGGTGGGGCAGGGGGTTGGCAGAAGTGAGAGGATGAAGGATAGCATTTCCCAGAGTGTCAGGGGGCCAAGGCAGCCTCTTTCTCTCAAGCAAGAGCATCTTTAGAGCAGAGCTGACTCTCAATGTCCCCAAGTCCAGACAGGTGGGAGGAGCTGTTCTGAGCATTATGGGCTGCATCTTTACACATGTTGAGCACCGTCTATGGACCAGCGACAGTTTACAGAAGGTATATGTGGAAACCTTATCTGATGAGGATTATTTTACTCCCACTTTGCTGATGAGAAAGCAAATGCTCAGAGAAGTGACTTGCCTGAGTTCACACAGCCAATAAGGGATGATGGAAGGATCTATATCCAGCCTTGAATGACTTAAATCCATATTCTTCCCACTATAAACTGCGGGCAGATAAGTTTTTGATAACATTTTCCTCTGAATTTTCCACATGCAATAATAATATGAATCCCTCTTGTGTACTATGTTTTACAAAGCACTCTTGCAAATGCCATTTCACGGAGTCTTCATAGAACCTACCCTGTGAGATAGAGTATGAGGAAGCTCAACACAGCTGGTGGGTCCCTTACTGCCACACTGCAAGGACATCAGGCAACTGCACTCTCCCTGATTGTCTTGAGACCCAGGTAAGCTCTTTAAGTATCCACTGATCTTCTGAATGTTGCAATCAATATCCCGAGCACAAACAGCTTGCTTTTCTAACAAGTGCAGCCTTCCCTTTGTTTTTGACTTTTGATAAAGCAGCAGCTCAAATCCCCTTTCCTGAGGCCCTTCCTTCTGAAAAGGGTGGCTGGCTATGTGGATTTTTCATTGGAGATCCCACAAAGAATGTGCATATAATATGAAACATGTGTGGTGATTTGCTGACATGCCCCCACCCTGTGCCTTTCCCTATACAGCTGAGAGTGCCTTCTGCAGGCACCCTGTGCAGAGGCTGGAGTCAGGCATGCACCCCTAGAGAGGTTCCCACCCCATAGCCTGCCTCTTGCAGGCAGAGCTGGACATTGAGCTCCCTCTGCTCTTGTCTCACTTCTTTTTTGGAGACTTTGTCCCACTGTCTTTCCATTCTTGGTAGAGGATGAAGGAGTCCATCCTCGAGTTCAGGTGTGTCAGAAGTGAAGCCTGAAACCTACTAGCATGTGTTCCATATGTATACGTGTGATAAATTAAAGAATGATAATGGAAACCCATCCTGCCTCCCAGCTCTGCACAGCAGGTGCACTATAATATTTGCTGCAGAAAAGAATAAGTACCCCATGATGGAGGGGCTTCATAATATGCGTGCTTCTGGAGAATTCTGGTACTAAAGGAAGCAGGTTGCTACTTATCCTTCCCACTCTTAGGAGATAGAATTGTCTGACACAATGTTCTGTGAAGTTGAGCGTGTGTTAGTGTCATCTGGGAGGTTTGTACAAGCACAGACTGATGGCTCCCACCCCCAGTTTTCTAATTCCAGTGGGTCAGGTGTGGGGCTAGAAAATTCACATCTTTGCAATTTCCTGGTGATGTGACGCTACTGGTTCAGGGCCACTTTTGGGAACCATCAGTCTGCAGTAAGAAGGATGGAAGAGTGGGTGACTGCTCCTGAGAAGAGAGGGTAAGACATGAGTTTGTACTGTGCTCAGAGTCATCTTTCTAAAACTCAAACTTGGAGACCTGATTAACAGACTCCAAAGTCTCATGGCTTCCATTCACTTCAGGATCAACACTCAACTGTCTTTCCTTGCACACAGGCGCTTCTTAGTCAACCTCTATCCTCATACCTTCATCTCAAGTCCTTGGCCTCCACTCCCCTCCTGGACTCCATACCCTCCCACACAGAGCTTCTCATCCTTCCTCTGGTGTGGGGACCCTTTTCTTATTTCTCTGTCATTGTGAATGCTGCAAGTCTTCAACTTTGTTGACCCCAGTCCTCTTTCCTTAGCTTGGAAGATGCCTCCTTTTCTTTAAGGATTCATCAACTACTATCTTCTCTGAGAAGCTCTCCTTGACACTCCTTGATGAAGTTTTTGCTTCCTTCCCTCTACTCGTACAGCCATGGGTTTATATCTCTATTCATGGCCTCATCCTGTGACACTGAAGATGCTGTTTGTTTTCTGTAGCCTGGGATCTTCTTGAGTGGCAATTTTAGTCTTAGATATCACTCCACCACAGGATATGGCTTGGTGCCTGATTCATAACAGCACTGGATAAATGCCGTGGATGATGTTGCTTGATGGTGATCCCTGTTGGGCATCTGTTAGGTGCTGGTGAAGCAGGGAAGGGTGGGATAATCCATGGTAGGTCATTCATGCACAGGCCCCATGTTCACGGGTGAGGTGGGGGGGTATATAACTCTGGAAAACAAGGGAGGCAAGCCTTGGTTCTTATGAAATTGATTGACAGAGGGAGAGAAAGGCATACACTGGTTAATTTCAACAATGATAAGAGCCATAACAGGGGACCAGGGTGCAAAAGGAACTCACAGCAGTGAGACCCAATCTGAGTGGGGTTGGAAGCAAGCGTTGAAGAGGCGATATCTAAAGTGAGGCCTGAAGGACACAAACAGAGAAGGTGGGCCAAAGCATGGCACATTTGGGGAACTGAAATAGTCATGGTAGAGTGCTCAGTCCAGGTGGCCTTGACTGGGGCATCAAAGTGAGGCCACATTTGCAACAGGTGGGGGTGGGGCACAGGCAAGGCCCTCTGAGAGTGGTGGTACAGGGGAAGTGGAAAGCCAGATGGTCCTTGCTGAGTGAGGTGAGAAAGCAACAGAACAGGAAAAAGTAGTAGAAGTAAGAGAGTGATGACTACGGCCTAGTCTAAAGACTTCTTGAGGGCCTACGATCAGTATAGACTACTGTCCTCAGGAGAAGGTTTTTGGAAGTATAGTTGTCAAGGATGGGGAGGAACTGGGACAGAAAGGAAGAGGGGGAGCTGTGGGTGAAGGGGAACCCAAGGGAAGACACAGAAGCAGTGCAGGGCCAGCAGCCTGAAGTAGGGGACCTGCCTGCTGGAGCTACACAAATAGCAGCATCTGTCCTCACCACGCAACCTGCATTCCACCCTCCCTCAAACCCTGCAAGTCCTTGCACACAACTCAACACAGCCCTAAAAGCCATGGTCACCTCCTCATTTTCCGGAAGTGGAAACGAGCATGGTCAGTCACGGGAATTACAGAGGGAGGTCATAGAGCACACATGGTCAGGAGGTTTGTTCTCCAGTGAGGGTAACCCTTCCCTTGCTTTAAAAGCTCTCTGTCAACTGCTTTTCCTGGGATGAACAACGCAGTTTACTCCTTGGCAGGCACCATGGTTTCTCTCTCACCTGGTTTTTTCCAGTTAGCACTTAAAACACCATCAACACGGAAACCACTCTTACCCTCCTTACTGAGTCACTTGTGAGTGGGAGTCTTGTCACCTGGCAGCTGTGGGGCTTTGGGAGGACCATGCTGGGCATGTTTGCACAGATCTCATTTAGTCCTTGCAGCCAATGGTCCAACGCATTGAGAGGTGGGAACAAGAAGCTCAGTGGGCTGAGTTCACATTACCAGAATCCAATCCCAGATCTATTCGAATTCAAAGGAGAATAAACAATACCAGTTGGCAGGAAAAGCTTAGAAACCAGAGCCTCTACCTGAAGGTCAGTGTTCTGTGGGAAAATATTTCTGGAACATGATATGCTTTTTCTGGGTTGTTACCTGCCTGCTGATCTCCTTCTTATGTGCCTACCACCTTCCCCACAGCCTGTGTTCATCTTTTAAGCATCCAGACCATGCTGTCAAGGGTCTCTGCCTAGGTTAAGTGCTCCTCTTCCAACCACCCATTTATTTGTACATATCCTTAACACAGAATTTAGCACAGTCTCTTAACTGATATTTTCTCAGATGCTCTCCTCAGTCATAGATTAAGGCATGTGCCTTGCACAGTGTTCTGAACAGAAGGTATCTCGGCAGACTTTTGTAGACTGAGTGAGCAAATGAAAGAATGTAAACGAGGGTTCACTTCATCACAGTTGGTCTGGTAGTGTCACCTTCCACATTAGCCCTAAGGAGATTGAGATGAAATGACATGGCCAAGATCCCATAGGTAGCCAGATGAAAGCCAGACAAACAAAAAATGAGCAGCAACTAACCACTATTCTCTGTCCCACAACACTTTTCAGTTATCAACTCCCTAGACCTTTTATCCAGAACTCATGTTGCTCTCTGTAGATCAGTCCCAGAAGAGTGTCAGTCTTCTAACTGCCTGTCCAAACCACTCTATTTTTACTTACTAATTTAAATGAGTGGGAGTTGAATATGCACATTAAAATATACCTCCCAGCTTCCTTAGCAGCAAGGTGTGGCACTGGGACCAAGTTCTGGCCAATGAAATAGATATAAGGAAAAGTTTTAAGTGAAGATCCTCAAGGAGAAGAGGGAAAGGGCGGAAGAGAGGACACATACAAGTTCAAATTTTTCTTTTTTCTTCTTTCTCCCTTCCCTCTTTTCTTTCTTTCTTTCTTTTAAACTGCATAATGTGACACAATGACAGAGTGGCAAATGAGATAACCTTGAGGGTGGGTGTGTGCTAAAGGTGGAGGAGCAGAAAGATAAAAGGAACTCAGCTTCCCGAGACCATGAAGTCCCTGGCTTGCTCACTTCTAGAGGGAAGTGACTTCTATCTTAAGTTACTCTTAAGAGGATACAGGGAGCAAGTGATCATGAGCTCTGAGCCTGGCACGCTAGGCTATTTTTAGAAATACCATCCAGAAAGCTGCCAGAGGTGCAGCTTGGCTGAGGGGGCATCCTGCAGGTCAGAAAATGACTTATAGTGGTACAGTTCTTCATTCATTCAGCTGCACCATCTACTCCCCTCCCCCAGTAGGAAGAGGTGGCCCTGAGAGACAGGGTGGAGGTGGGGCTGGGGAGGGTTTAGTCTCTCAGTTCCTCCCAAGAAAGACTAGAACGTGAGGTTGAGCTCAGTTCATTGTACTTTGAAACTTGAATGAATATTTGAGAACCCAGAGTCCATGTTACACACTGATGCCAAAAACCATTTCCACATTCTTTCTTATCAGAACACTGATTATGTTGCTCATGGTGGTAATTCCTTTTCTTTTGCCCTGATTTGTTTAGACATGTGGCCACTCTCTTGCTATTGCCGCCCTCTTCACCTTGAAATGCAGTAGCACAGCTGGGAAGGTTAAACTTGTTCTTTTCGTAAGAGAGGCCCAAGACAAACACTCTCTTGTCTGTGGGCATTACTGAGTGAGGAGTCTTTTTTTTTTTAATTTTATGTTATCGTTTTTACATTTACTCACATGTGTATACATTGTTTGGGCCACCTTCCCACTCTGCTTCCTGGCAGAACCCATTCTGCCTTCTTGTTCTTCAATTTTGTTGAAGGGAAAACCTAAGAGATAATGAGGAAGACAGGGTTTTTGCTAGTTTGAGATTCCTAGTGTTGCTTCCATGTACTTCTGTATAGCAACCCACATTGATTCATTTCTGCCAGACCTCTTTGCTACTTCCTGGTCCCCTTCCCAGTGGCCCCTGCTAGTTTAAGATTACTATATTTGCTCCTCTACAGTGAGCACATCAACCACATTCAAGTTTTAGGTTTCCTTCCTTTTCCCTATTCCTCCCATGCACGTTGTCCCTGTTTAGTGTATGACCCATGTCCAATAATATTACTGCATTTTTTTAGGTCTATAATCTGCATATGAGGGAGAATATGCAATTTCTGGCTTTCTGAGCCTGGCTAACTTTGCTTAAGATGATGTTCTCCAGCTCCATCCATTTACTTGCATATGACAAAATTTCATTCTTCTTTGTGGCTGAGTAAAATTCCATTATGTATAAATACCATATTTTCTTAATTCATTCATTAGTAATGGGGCATCTTGGCTGTTTCCATAGCTTGGCTATTGTGAATAGAGCTGCAATAAACTTCGGTGTGCAGGTGCCTTTGTAATAATCTGAGTCACATTCCTTCTGGAATATCCCTAGGAATGGTATTGCTGGATCATATGGCAGATCTTTGTTTAGGTTTTTAAGAAGCCTTCATATTGTTTTCCAAAGTGATTATACTGGCTTGCATTCCTACTAGCATTGTATAAGGGTTCCTTTTTCCTTGCATCCTTGCCAACATTTGTTGGTGTGGTGTTTTTGACGACAGCTACTCTAACAGAAGTGAGGTGGAATCTTAGTGTGAATTTGATTTGCATTCCCTTTATGGCCAGGGATGGTGAGCATTTTTTCATGTGTTTTCTGGCCATTTGGACTTCTTCCTTTGAAAATGTTCTGTTTAGTTCAGTTGTCCACTTCTTTATTGGTTCATTATTTTTTGGGGAGTTTAGTTTTTTGAGCTCCCTGTATATTCTGGTTATCAGTCCTTTGATGTATAGCTAGCAAATATTTTCTACCACTCTCTGGGTGGTCTCTCCAATTTAAAGATCATTTCTTTTGTTGTGCAGAAGCTTTTTATTTCACAAAGTCCCATTTGACCATCCTTTCTCTTAATTGTTGGGCTGCTGAAGTTCTACTGAGGAAGTCCTTGCCTATACCTATTGTTTCCAGGGTTTTCTCTGCTCTTTCGTGTACTAACTGCAAGGTTTTGGATCTGATATTAAGGTCCTTAATTCACTTTGAGTTAATGTTAGTACAGGGTGACAAGCAGGGATCTAGTTTCAGTTTTCTGCAGGCAGATAACCACTTTTTCCAGCAACATTTGTTGAAGAGGCTGTCTTTTCTCCATCATATGTTTTTAGCGCCTTCGTCAAAAATAAGGTGGTCGTAGCTGTCTGGCCAGACAGCTACCATTCCATTGGTCTTCACATTTGTTTTTGTGCCCATACCATGCTGTTTTTATTGCCATGGCTCTGTAGTATAGTTTGAAGTCAGGTATTGTGATACCTCCAGCATTGCTCATTTTGCTGAGTATTGCCTTGGCTATTCATGGTCTTTTGTATTTCCAAATACACTTTAGGGTAGATTTTTCAATCTCTGTGATGAAAGTCATTGGGATTTTGATGGGAATTGCATTAAACATGTAGTATAGCCATTTTTACTATGTTGATTCTTCCAATCCATGGACATGGGAGATCTTTCCACATTCTGTAGTCCTCCTTGATCTCTTTCTTCAGTAGTTTGTAGTTCTCCTTTGTTAAGTTTATTCCTAGGTATTTGTTTTTTTTGAGGCTATTGTAAATGGAATTGTTTTCCTATATTCTTTCTCAATTTGTTCTTTGTTGGTGTATAGAAATGCTACTGAATTTTTAAGTTGATTTTGTATCCTGCTTCATTGCTGAAGCTGTTTATGGTATCTAGGAGTTTTTAGGTCTTTGAGGTATAGGATAACGTAGTCTATAGATAATGCAAATAGAGATACTTTGACTATTTCTTTATCTGTTTGTATTCCTTGTATTTCTTCTTCTTACCTTATTGCTCTGGCTAGGAATTCTAGGAGACTATGTTAAATAGGAACAGGGAGAGTGGGCATTCTTGTCTAGTTCCTGATTTTAAGGGGAATGGTTTCGGTTTTTCCCCATTAAGTATGATGTTGGCTATAGGTTTGCCATATATAACCTTTATAATGTTGAGGTACATTCCTTCTATTCCTAGTTTTCTTAGCGCTTTTATCGTGAAGTGGTGTTGAATCTTATCAAAGGCTTTTTCTGCCTCCATTGAGATAATTAAGTCTTTGCTTCTATTAATGTGCTGTATTACATTTATTGATTTGTGTAGTTGAACCATCCCATCATCCCTGGGATGAAGCTGACTTGGTCATGGTGAATGATCTTTCTTATATGTTGTTGGATTCAGAAAATACTAGTCAAGTGCAGTAGTGAGAAGGGGGGAAGTGTAGAACAAGGAGTTCAAACTGTAACTGATTGTGAACTATCAATTGTGATAACTCACTACTTTCAGCCCAGCCTGAAGAGTCATTTTTGCACTATCAAAAATCATGAAGAATCTGGCTTCTATCCTGACATCCTTGAGACACTGTAATACACAATCTGGCCCCTGCCTGTCTACTTGCTATGGGATATAATAGATGCTGGTTATTTCTTACAACCGTAAACATTCATCCTAACTCTAACCAACTTCCTGTTAGTTTGGGAAAGTAACTTGCCTAAGGTCACACTGTGTGTATTCAGCAGTGACAAGTTAGACTCCTGTTTTCCTATCTCCTCTAATAATGGAAAAAAATCTTTCTTCCCTGTATAATATATGGGTCACCTCAAGAACAAAGTGAGAGTCAACATGTATTTGAGATAAATGGAGATTATCTCAATTGTTTTTTTCCTCACTGTTTCAGTCTGTTTAGGATGCTAAAACAAAAACCTTAGACAGGGTAATTTGTAAACAATAGCAATGTATTGCTCACAGTTCTGGAACTTGGGAATACATGGCCAGGGTGCCATCAGATTTGGGGACTGATGAGGGCCTGTTCCTTATAGATGGTATCTTTTTTGCTGGAACTCATGCTGCAGAAGGAATAAACAAGCTCTCTCAGGCCTCTTTGATACAGGCACTACCCATTCATGGGGGTACTGCCCTCAAGATCTAATCAGATCCCACATGCCCCACTGCTGACTCTACTGCTCTAAAGGTTAAGTTTCAAAGTATGGATTTGGGAGATGCAGGAATATTCACATCCCAGCATCCTGCTTTCTATTGGGGAGTGAGACAGGGGCTCATCTCCTATTCTACTACTATAAGTATAATTCCTCATGATGACAAAAATAGTCATTCCTCTAATTTACAGTATTCTTTGTGGGATTATTATCCTCATTTTTCAGATGAGGACACTGAGGATCAGAGGGGCCAACAGAACCATCTGAAGAAAAGTGAAGTCTTGAAACTGAGGCCTGTGTGAATAGACTAAATAAAGGCACAAACTACAGCACAGGGGTACAATGTCAGTGCTCTTTATTGTTACAAAATCTTTTCTCTTTCTATTGTCTAAGAATGAGGGGTATGTCAGTAAGTACATCTATCCCCATGTTACAGATGAAGTAGTAGAGGTTCGGATAGGTGGAAGATATGCTTACTGTCACAGAGCAATCAAGTTGTCATCTTCCCATGCCTCTGTAGCATTTTCTTCAATCATTTCCAACGTGAAGAACTGACCTTGTGGTGGTAGGGCAGATTTTTCTATCCCTGAGTACCGGACGTGTCACAGGGCAGAGAGAAGCTAGGTGATGGGGTTGAGAGGACTATACTAGCAGTGAAAATAAGGACCTGGTCTTCCCACCTCCTTGCCTACTGCTCCTCCTTTCTCATCCCTGCTTCCACAGTCGTAGGTGATATGTCACCTGCCACCTTATAATCCCTAAAGGACTCATATTGTTCCTAGAAATGGGCCCATCTCATTTACGCTGTACCCCATTACCTGGAACATGTCTGGTTCAATAAATATTTATTTGATAAAAGAATAAATCTCTGAATTCCAACCAAGTATTTGTTGGTGAACTACTGGTAAACTTTGAGGGGTTGTGGGGGGGAGGAGTGGTATTCTCAGACACAAAAAAAATCCTCTTTTTAGTCCCACTGTACTCAATGCTCTATGTCGTCCTGAGCGCAGTGTGACATCCTAGGTGTAGTTCACATTTGACATTCCACTAATTCATTCAGTCATGCAACAAATAGGCCTAGTATTGGGCCATGGGAGTGTGGGGGGGAGACAGACACTGCTTACAAGTTGCCCAGAGTCTAGTAAGGCTACAAGTTATATGCAGACAGTGAGATAAATGGCAGCTAAGTACAAGGGACCATAGAAGCAGAGAGGAGGGGCACCTAACCCAGGCAATTAATACTTCACACACAAGGCAGCTGTCATTTGTTTGGAGCTTTCCATGTGTCAAGTGTTATTTCCATCCTATTTACATTTGTTGACCAACTTGTTTCTCATACAACCTCATAAGGAAGGTGTTATTTCCATTTTACAGATGAGCAAACCAAGGCTAAGTGATGGGAGGTGACTTTCCTAAGGTCAGAGACCCATGTATGACTCTAATGGCTGGCCTCCTTGTACCTGTTCTGGGTGCCCACTGTGCAGACTGCCTCCTTTACTAGTACATTTTGGAAAATGAAGCAACCAGACTGTTAGTGCGGTAGTGGTAGGAATCACAAAGCATAAGGGGGCAGTTTGGAGGATGGATTAAAGGCATTCTGAACAAGAGGGAGCAGCATGACCAGAGATCCAGGGGCTGAAAAAAGCAGGCTATACCCAGAGGCAAAGGAAGGGAAGGTTGGTCTCCTCTCCACTCTCCATTAAGAAATCATACAGGGATCTTCCTCTCATAACCCAGTCTCCAGAAGTGTGAATGAAATAAGTCTGTATGAATCACCCAGTCTGTGTCATTTTGTTATAGCAGCAGAAAACAGATGGATGCTACTATCAGAGAGAGAGAGAAATGAGGTTGTGGGTCTGCCCAGTGTCTGAGTAGAAATAACTGGCTGAGTTAGCCACTGCTGCTGGGAGTTGGGGGATGTGGGTGGAGGAGGTTCTATTTCTTTCTCCCTGCCCATCTTTCTTCTTGCTTTTAGTGTACATTCACTGAGGACCCACCATGTACCTAGCTTGGTGCCATGGCAGATGCATGGATGAAGCAGATTGGTATCTGCTGTCCAAGTATCTTTAGTCAAGGGGGAGCAGGAGGGAGAACATATTTATGGATACTCTAGTTAATGGGTACCATTTACAAAGTATGCTTCTCAGAACCCATGGGTGGCCAGGTGTGGGAAAGCAAAGATAAATACTACAGAAGCCCTAGTTTTGAGCAGCCACAGTTTACTCAGAGGCAAGGAAGTCGTGAGACAGTGTCAATATGGAAGTATATGCAATACATTGTGAAACTCAGAGAACAAAGAGATTTGATTCAATGTTCAAGCCCAGCCTTCACCCTATCAGGCAGGGCCACATTCATTTTTCATGCACAGACTCTTTGAAGAAATAAAATTTTGTTTTATTTTCTCAGAATTCTTCATGACTAACTCTGTGCGACCCATACAGTGAGCTCCGTTTCTCCGTTCAAGGACTGAGGCCCTAAGAAGGAAAGTGACCTATTCAAGGTCACATAGTTGGCACAGCTTGGAGCAAACCCAGCTTCTAGGGCCCACGCTCTTTTCAAGAGAGCCCGCTGCCTCTTCAAATAACACAAGCGGAGAAGTGACAAGTGTCATGTGCCGATGTATCATCTACTTTTATCTCCTTTATTGGACAAAGTCCCAGAAAGTGTCCCATCATGTCACATCTGCTCAAACCTGTGGGTGATCTGTGGCCTCAGGCTTAATCCAGTAGGAGGATTTAGTAACATGGGTTGCCTGGCCTCTTAGCGGGAGAGTTGGGTAATCTTCAAATTGCCTGTTGTTCCAGCTC
This sequence comes from Castor canadensis, assembly GCF_047511655.1. NCBI lineage: Eukaryota > Metazoa > Chordata > Mammalia > Rodentia > Castoridae > Castor > Castor canadensis. The sequence goes on from NC_133392.1 coordinate 117,858,131, forward strand.
CATCCCTCGGTCACAGAGATCAGAGTGGGACTGTCTGTCCTTCTTGGGAGCCTTTGAGACATGAATGACAGCAGTCACTGGAAGCTTCCTGCAGATGCACTGAGGGCATTAGGTGGGGTGTGGGGCAAAGCTGCTTGTCCCAGGCAGTGGGGCATGCAAAAACAGGTGGGGACTCTTTGAAGTAACTGCAAGAAAAGGGAAGGAAAGGGCACGGACACTGAGTGCACGGTGCTCAGAGTTTTACAAACATCTGAGAAGAAGCACTCACCCAGAGGACCTACAGGCCTTGCAGTAAGCGGTGATGGCCAGTTTGGATGACACAATCACCTCCTTGTCATTTTTCTTGCTAGAATAGCAGTCACTCTCAAATGACATGGGAGAAAGCATCTTGCCCAGCCTCACCTAGAGTCTTAATACTTCTGTCTTATGGAAAGAAAGTGTCCCAAAGAGGTCAGGCAAGGTCATGGAGTCAGCAACTGGTAATAGCAGAAACTTAAATTTAGATCCTGGACTCCAGGACAGCATATGGGGAGAAAAGGACACCTCTAAGGCCACTGAATCTTAGGAGAGGGTTGGGGTTGGGGTATCCAGGCCTAACACATGGTGGTGTTTGCTGAGTACACCAAGTCCAGATGAGATAGGCGGGTGCAGAAGGGGCTCCTTTGCCCAGCGCTGGGCTCTGAAAGCAGCTCTCACAGTGAGGCCTGTGGCTCCCGCTTTCTCCAGAGGAGCCAGTCAGCTCCTGGCTCTGGAGGGCAGAGGCCATTTCTCTGGGAGAAAGGCCTCTTTTCCTCAGGAAGCTGCCTTTTTTCAGAGTTGTGGCCACCTGGCACTGGCCAGTGAACAGGACTGCACCAAGAAATAAATGGTTCTCACAACCAGGGAGACACTTCGACACAGTTTAATTTGGTATAATTATAAGTTCCCTCAGTGCTTTTCATTGAGTACATTGTTGTTTCAGCAAAAAGTATGGGTATACAAAGTTTTTATCATTTTTAAAAGTAATGATTTTTTTCAGGTTCTTTATCCTCCCCCTAATGTCTGTTCCTTCCCACACTCACACGCTTCAATGACAGGCACATCCTGGGGCTGCTTTTCCCCTCTTGCTAGTTGATGCTATGAAGAGGGAAGCCTAAATTATATGGGAGGATTCTGGAGCTGTGATGCCAGAGGAAGGCTGGGTCAACAGGGGGGGAGGAGGAGATGGCATCAGTCTCCCAAGCAGGACGGTCTGCCCAGGGCCTTCAGGGTCTCTGGGAGCATTGGCTCTGGGGTTTCTCATTCAGGACTCGAACCCCGGATCTGCCACTTGCTAACTCTGTGTCATTGTCAAGGTTCTTAACTTTGTCCTTCCCTGAAGTCAGTTGTGTTTGTTTTCCAAACTGAAGTACTAAGATTCCTGGGAGAAGCCCTTCACTGTGCTGGAGGAACTGAAGTCACCCAGGAAATAAACAGCATTTGCTAATAAAGCACCAGTTTTTTTGTTTTGTTTTGTTTGTTTTTTTTTAAATTAAAACGGTGGTGGTGAGATGTGTGTGTGTGTGTGCATGTGTATGTAATCAAGCTATAAAAACATAATATTTGTATTATAGCAAATACAGCTACATAGTAAAAGAGGTGGTCAAATGCTCATGAATATGGGGGCTAAACAGGGAACTTCAAAGACACATAATGTTTACCTCAGCCTGCTTTTGTCTGCTGCTTTTTGCTTTTGGCCTGTTAATAAGCACTTCAGAGAAAGCTGACAGGCAACTTTTCTCCTATAAAATGGATAGTTCATTCTCTGCTCGAGCATAAGATTACATAAGAGAGCACATTTAAAGCCACTTGAGGTTTGGTAATGAGTTATTAGATGCAACACCAAAGGTACCACCTGAGAAAGAAAAGGCTAGTGACTTCATACAATTAAAACCTTCTGTTCTGTGAAAGACACAGTTAAAATGGTCAAAAGACAAGTCCCAGAGTGGGAGAAAATATTTGCAAAACACATGACTGATAAAGGACTTATATTCAAAATATACAAAAAGTAAAACCAACAATAAGAGAACAATCTAATTTTAAAAAGGAGCAAAATATCTAAGCAGACACCTTATCAAGTAAGATACACAAAAGGCAAATAATTGCTGGCAAGGTGGTCAAGTGGCAGTGCACCTGCTAGCAAGTATGAGGTCCTGAGTTCAATTCCAGTATCCCCAAAAGGCAAATAATCATACAGAAAGATGGCCAATATAATCTGTCACTAGGGGATTGCAAGTTAAAGCATCAGTGAGTATCACTGTACAACTATTAGAATGGCCAGAATCCAAAACACTGACAGCATCAAATGCTGGTGAGAATGTAGAGTAGTAGGAATTTTCATTTATTCCTCATGTGAATGCAAAATCCTATAGTCATATTAGAAGGAAGTGAAGCAATTTCTTACAAACTAAACATACTCCTACCATATGGTTCAGCAATTGTACTCCACCTGGGTTAAAAAACTAATATCCAAACAAAACCTTGCACAATAATGTTTAAAGCAGTTTTATTTTCCTAATTGGTATAAACTGAGAAGTAAAAAAAAACATGCAAAATGTCCTTGGATAAGTGCGTAAATAGACAAATTGTTGTACATATATACAATGGATATAACTTCATGATTTAAAAATAAGGAGCTATCAGTCTATGTTATGATATGGATTAATCTTTAAATGCATCTTGCTAAGTAAAGAAAAGCAGTCTGAAAAGACTACATACTGTATTGCTCCAATTATATGGAAGTCTGGAAAAGATAGTTACAGTGGAAAGTGACAGTATAGTGACAGTAGAAAGATCAGCAGTTGTCCAGGATTCAAGGGAAGACTGAATAGTGAAATATACCAGAATTTTTTGAGTAGTGAAATGGTTCTGTAACTGTGGATTCATGATAGCATGCATTTATCAAGACAAGTAGAACTTTACAGCCCTACTAAACCTTAATGTATCAAATAAAAAAAATCATTTAGAAGCTCAAGGGATTCCAGAATGGAATACATAGTGTGATAAAACAATCTAATTATGTTAAAATATATGAAACAGTCACAGCAAAGGTGCTGGAAGAAAATATTAATGACTTAAGTAACTTTGGAAATAAGTGAAGTATAAACTTAAAGGCAAAAGACTTTGCATAAGTACTGAACTATATTGGAAAGTTGTTTCCCATGCTAACAATTCTGATGCTACTATACTGAAATTTAATAATTAAATAACTTAAATAAATTATTTAACAAATGGATAGGGGAGAGATGGTTTTCTTACTATTGGAATGGCAATAGTTAGATGAGCAAGAGGAGGAAACTAAAACAAGGAGCATAATGCATCAGTATGAACCATTGTTTAACTGGTTTACAAATAGAGATTTTTATAGAAATATGCACACACAAGTTAGTATACATACATGTATTTTCTTGCTCTTTCAGGTGAGAGAACCCAGAAGCAATGACATCCCAATAGCAACAAGCATATTTGATGTCTAGGGTTTGGTTTCTAATACCATTCTGCAATGAAAGGAACCATTAATCCCTGGAGAAATGGCTGATTCTATGACTGGCTCAGGAAATTTATAGGATCATCCTAGAGCATCTCCTTGTATCAGCAAATAAGGAATTGCTCAAAACCAAAATGAAATAAAAATAATGATCACATGTATCAAAGCAATGCACATAGTTCCTAGTAGCCAAAACTGGAATAATTTGAACAATAAAAAAAGGCAGAATTGGAATATTCTACCAAGTATAAAAAATATCCATGAGTTCAGAGTGGAGATAAACCAATAGGGAAAAACACACAAATTTCTATGCAACAAGATTCCAAATAATTTCTATAGCTATTATGCTTCAGTAGGGAGTATCACTGTCTACTCCTTAAGTGTGGGTTGTGCACAATGATCCCCTTTTGCAATATATAATATAGAAAGAGAGAATGAAAGAGTAACTTTACAGAAGAAAAATCTGACAAACACTTCCTCAGCCAGGGAATCAAAGTCAATGCAAACAGTGACAAGTCATATTGATGTTTATAGTATGTACATGTCTTCTTTCTCCTCTCCTCCTCTTCCTTCTTATCCTTCTCCTCTTCCTCCTTCTTTTTGAGGCAGGGTCTTACTATGGAGCTCTTGAATTAGCAATCCTCCTGCCTCAGCCTCCCAAGTGTCTCTGTATCAGTATATTCTCTTGATATGATGTGATCCAGTGACACTTCTCTGATGTTCCTCCTCCAAACCCCAAACCCCAGTGTGCCTAATCATGTGAAAATTTCAAACCAAAGCCTAACTAAGAAACATTCTACAAAATACCTGGCCAATGCTTTGTGAAACTGCAAGGTAATGAAAAGCATTGGGCAGACTGAGAAACCATCACAGGCAAGAAGACCTTGAAGAGATATGACATCTGAATGCAATGTGGCATCTTGATGGGATTCTGGAACAGAAAAAGGACATTAGGTAAAAAGCAAGAATGTCTGAAGGAAGTGTGGACTTTAGTTAATAATATGTCAGCATTGGTTTACTTAACATGTGTCATATTCTTATATATATTTAGGAAAACTGGGTGCAAAGTATTTGAGAACTCTGTACTACACTTGCAAAATTTTTTTAGTGAGCCTAAAAACTATTGAAATATGAAGTTTATTTTTAAAAAATAAGACAGTGCCACAATAATCATTTGGTGAGTAGTTGGTATTAAGTGATGCAATAGAACAGTTTTCTTCCAAGCAAATCCTCCACAAGCAAAGCACTCAAAGATATGTCCTCAGTAGGTCCAATCCTCCAGATGCTGAAGTTCCAAAGGGACAGATGCTGGCTGGTGCTAATGTTTCAGAGAAGGGGGACCATTATTCATCAAGAGATAGGGAAGAGTCTCCTTTCTCAAAGAATGAAGGTAGCAGAGTAAAAGAATAATGAACATTGATTGAGTGCTGAACCATGTGAAAAGTGCTTTATTTGTTCTAAATGCTTTCTCTCATTGAATCTCCCAACAAGCCTGAAGGGTAGATCCCACTTTTCCCATAAATAGGGGGAAAACTGAGGCTCAGTGAAGTTAAACCATCTACCCAACAAGGTATACAGCTCATGGGAAGAGAGCAATAGGAAGCAGCTCAACTCAGTTCCACAGCAGTCTCCATGAGGCTATTTGCCAGGCATTGTGATAGTACCCTGGGACGACTCAATGCCCAGTAATATTTTTAAACTCTCATATTTATTTATAGAAACCAAATTAATTGGATGATATGATGAAGAAAAGAGATGGTAGATGGAAGAGAAAGAGACAGAGAAGTCTTTGAGAATCAGAAGAGATCAAGAGGTATAAAGTACAGTTAGACAGGAGGAATAAGGTCTAGCGTCCTACTGCACAGTTTGCTGACTGTAGTTCACAGCAACTTAGATAGTTTATAAAGACTGGAGAGCTGGTTTTGTAGGCTCCAAATACAAAGAGGCAACAAATGTTTAAGGAGTTGGAAATGTTAATTACCCTGACTTGATCATTACACGTTATATACATGTGATGAATTATCATACTATATTCCCCAAATAGGTACATTTAGTACATGTTAATTTGAAAAAAAGAGGGCCTTAAGTGGTAGAGCACCTGCCTGGCAAGTTCAAGGCGGTGAGTTCAAACTCCAGTATATAGAGAGGGAGAGCGAGAGGGATATCATGGCGGGAGACTTTGGACTACAAAGGCTCATGAGAGTTTGTCGAGTTTGCTTTAGATCACTGAGGGTCAGGACAAAGGGGTGGGTGGGGCTGTCCTTACTGGATAACATTATTATTATTACTACTTGTCAGCCCCTTCCTGCCACACTACCTACTCATTCCCCACTCAAATACCCTGGTGGCTCCTTCAATCTGAGCAACTTCCTCAGGGGAAACAGGATGTCTTCTACACACTCAAGCCAGGTCTCTGGGGGCTTGGGTGGGAAGAGGCTGCCGAATGGGAGAACACGGAGCTAGGCACCAGAGAGGAAGCCATGTTTCCGGGAGTTGAGGAAACTGCCATTTCCTCCTCCAGCAGGAAGTGGCCTTGGCTATTCTCAGCACTCCTGGCTTTGGGCTTTGGCCTGTGGAGCAATGGAAATCACAGCCTGGTAGTGTCTCTGGCTTGCCTCCTGCAGCTTAACGATCTCCCAGTCAAAATAAACCGGCTCCTTAGGTCTACTGGGCATGGTTAAAGTAATGAGAGAGAGAGAGAGAGAGAGAGAAGCCAGAGGACTTGCTAGAACACAATGACAATGAGAATCTTTAAAAAGAAAAATGCCAGGCTGGTATTGGCTACTGTTGCCTTATTAAATGGCATAATTGAAGCATTGTGAAGACAAACATACCAGGAAGTTCAGTGATGGTTTTTCAAATAGCCAGTCACCACCTTGCAAGAATTTGGATAGAGGAGGGTATTGATACTTTAAAGAACACATAAGTAAGTTTTTAAAGGTAAAGCTGCATAGTTTAGCAGAAAAGGAACTGCAGAGGGAATTGGAGAGACCCCAGGTCAAATATGGACTCTACCACACAGCTATTTTGAAGAGGTTACAACATTGTAAACTTTGCTTTCCTCATCTCTCAGTGGCTGTTTACTTCACAGAGTCACTGTAAGTCAACTTTGAGTCTTTCTTTTTTTTTTTTAATCTCCTCATGTCCACTGGTTCAGAGTCTGGGAGATTCATTTCTTCCCTCCCCATTCCTTCATTCCATCCACAAAAGTTTATTGAGCACCTGCTTTATGTCTGGAAGTGAGTGCTCTGGGGATTCAACAAGGACCAACATGGTTTACATTCAGATAACAAACAAGTAAACACATACACATAAGGTCATTTTACTTTATGATAAGGACAATAAAGGAAATAAACTTATGTTGGGCAGAAAGTGGTTGTGGGAGGAGGGACTGGTCTAGATGAGATGGGCAGAGACCTGCTGAGAATGTCACATTTGAATGGTGCCTAATGGAGAAGACTGAGTTAGCCACTTAAGGGTGTGTGTCAGTGCACATGCATGTACACACGTGTGTGTGTATATGTGTGTGATATTGTTCATTTATTTAAGATTTTTTCATTTCTGGGGTTCTTTTTTTTGACAATACTGGGATTTGAACTCAGGGCCTCATGCTTGTTAGCCAGGTGCTCTATCACTTGAACCACTCTACCAGCTGTTTTTCTGTTGGATATTTTTGAGCCAGGGTCTCAAGAATTATTTGTCTGGGCTGGCTTTGAACTGAGATCCTCCTGATCTCTGCCTCCTGAGTAGGTAATAAGCCATTGGCACCTGGCCACTGGGAGGTTCTTGATAAGAGAAATGTTGTGACAAATAGGACAAAGTCCTTACTCTCATGGGGCTCATATTTAGGAAGGGGTAACAGAGAAAAATAAATAAAATAATCACTAAGAATTTTGAAGAGATAAGACAAAGGTTGTCATAGAGTAGAGTATCTGGGGAGTCATTTAGAGGAAAGGTCAGTGCGAAGAGCCTAAGGCAGGCAGGAGAATGTGGATTAGATAAACAGAAGGAATAAAATGTTCTTCTGACCACACCTAGATCTTCCCTCTGCCCTATTGGTCACCCTACTGGTCCAATTCATGGTGGCCCAAATCACAATATCTCTAAGGCCCTCCCCACTTACCCATTCCAGAGGCTCCCTTCCTGGGAGTCCTCACTCAGTTCCACACTTGGGCCTCATTGGTTGCTGCTCTATTGGGAGTCAGACACACTGCTGGACACAGCCAGCCTCACATTCAGACCTGCTGGCCTCTTCCCAGTATTGGTCTCCATGAGGACACCATGGAAAACAGCACAAAAAGATAGATGCTTAACAAAGCACACTCTACATGCACAGGTAGCTCCAGCAGAAGGTGCAGTGGGACCTACTCCAGGGAATGCCCTGTCTTCAGGAGACAGATAACACGCTGGGAGAAACTTGGGTTCACTTGTTCACTGATGTCTAACAGGGGCTGGTAATACCAGGGCCAATGAAAATCTAACCCTGGTCCTCACCACTCACTGATCGTAGAGTTCAGTGGGCCTTTAATACCAAGGTAGTGCATTTGGATGCAATTCCAAGTGCACCGGAAGGCATTTGAATCACCCAGGAGACCTTCTGAGGCAGGTTGTAGCAAAAATGAACCCACGCGGTCTTGGCAATTAAGAAGGTTTACTGGCTCCCTGTAACTGTGAGGTTGAAAGGTGGGGAGGCTTCAGATGTGGTGTAGTTGGGTTGCAGCCCAGCCCCTCTGTGATGCCCTTGGCGCCTTTCTTTCGCTGACCCTTCTCAAGGTCATATGATGACTGCCAGCAGGCACAGAGACTGTGCTTTCCCACTTGTGTTCTGGGGTGAGAGAGAGCAAGAACATCACACAGGGTCACTGAGCTGATGGCCTCTCCTCACAACCTGCCCAACCCCTGTATCCAACAGCCCACAAAACCCTGAATACCAGTTGCTATGTTCTATAACCAGTTATGAAACATCTTTGTTTTTTCCCAGGGAATTTTGTCACTGGTCCCATCAGTCGATGTCTACACTTTGGGGACAGTTTGTCATGTTTTCAGTCCACAAATATTGACAAAAGAACAAGGGTTGGCTCAATTACTTGAATGAGTAAAAAACAAGCCCGCTTACATAAATTCCCAATAATTCTCTCCTGAACTGAGTTGCAGTGTGATTTTTGCCCTTTCTACAGCCAGAGCTCTGAGCCCAGGAAAGCCCCCTGCTTATCACTGTTACTCCAAAATGATTTTGCCAAAATCAGTGGGTTGAGTGTTTTCCCTAAGAATAGTGTGTATAGTACAAATAGCACCTCAGCCTGCAAGGGAGATAAGATTTTTCTGGCCAAAAGAGAGTCTATATCAAATAGAGGTGATACAGAACATATGTGGGGAAGGAGGCCAAGGGGCTGAGATTGATCTGGGGTACTACTTCAGTTTTCAGTTAGGTCTTATGGTGGGAGTCCATGAGTTCAAGGATTGGATCGACCTGGGTTTTAATGTCATCTCTGCCATTCATTAGCTGAGAGATTATTTATTAATTCAAAATAGGCCAGATGTGAAATAAAAAGTATAAAACTGACCCCTAAAAAGTTACTTTCCAGTGATGAAAACAGAGAAGTGGGTTGCAATAGGGTGTGCTGCATTGGATGAGGTACGGATAAAGAGAGCACAGAGAAGGGGAATCAAATCCAGTTTTGCTTAAAGAGGAAGGGAAGGCATTATGGACTGCTTCCTACAGAAGCTTAGAAGCATAGCACTTCCTCCAGGAAGTAGGAAGGAGAGGCACTAGCCTGCAGGAGAAGGGCAGGGTGGCAGGGATGTGGTGTTCCAGGTAGAAGGAAGTGCTTGTAAGCAGCTGTGGGGTAGAGCATGATAGGGCAGTGAGGACCAGGTCAAGGTCAGAGGAAAGTGAGCAGAGGCTGGATAATAAAGACCCTCAAGGAAGACCCTGAAAACCACTTTAAATTTGAACTTGATCTGAGGACAAGAGAAGCCATGCAAGGGGGTGAAGCAGGGGAGAGGCATGGGCATATATGCATGCGAAAGCATTTTTGGTTGCTGTGTGAGGACAGGACTGAAGGGGAGGAGGTCAGGGAGCAGGGGCAAAAGTCCAGAGGCTGTCCCATAATGTAGGTGAGAAATGAGAGCAGCCTGTATGAAGGCTGCATATAATGGAATGGAGGGTACTAGGGATGTCTTACGTGATCTCAAAGAAAGAAGAGAATATTCAGTGCTAAGTACTTCAATTGCTTCATTTTCTCTCTCATTACATCCCTGTGAGGTGGGAAGGGATCCGAGATGTTAAGTAACTTGTCCATGACTAGTAAGTGGTACCACCAGAATTCAAAGCCAGGTCTGTGTGTCCCCAAATCTAAAATTAGTGGTGTCTAGTTTTTCACCACTGGACCAGGCATGATACTTTCCTAAGTCACAAATAACAAGTTACCACTTATTATATTTAAATTAAGGACCATAAAAGTTTTACTAATTCTGAAGAATTGAAGTGGAGTGATAAATGGAGACTGAAGAAATTTGCTCATCAGTATCTTTAGGATAGTTATCCCACCATCCTCTGCGGAATTTTAACAAGGTCAATGTCACTGTCACTAGGAAGTCCTCCTGGTTACCTTCTTCCCCGTTGGAATGCAAAGTAGTCATTACCTCATTACGGCCTCTTGGTGGGAATTGGTTTTCCTTACTGAACTGGGAGCTTCTTGAGGGCACAGTCTGAGTACCATGTTACTGTGGAATTCCCAGAGCTCAGCTGGGGATAATGTGCTCATTCAGTGTTGAGTAAATAAATGGAAAAAGCAAGATGGGATTCGTCACAATGATGGAACCTGCTTGATTTGATAGCATGTGTAAGTGGGGCTTAGGTGGTGGCCATCATCTTACCCGCCCCCACCCTTTTTCTGCTGTTTGTTTGTTTGTTTTTGGTGCCAGGAATTGAAACCAGGGCCTTACACATGCTAAGCACATACATGCTGTACCACTGACTACACACCTGACCCCTTCTTTGCCTTTCTTTATGACAAGTGTTCTTCCTTCTCCTGTCCCATGAGGTCATAAGTACTCTCAGTGTGTGTTCCCTTTTCCCCCTATGGAGCAGCATCTGTGTGTGTACTCCATGGAGATCACCCTTAGCTGCTGTTCTCTGGGTTCTTTGGTAGAAATTACATGTTCTTTCCAGCATGGCTTTAATCACCCCAAGCTTGGGTCTTCATCAAGCTCTCTGCCCTATCTCAAACCAGTGCTTAAAAGACACTCTTTCCCTCGGAAGAAATGGTATAATTTTCCTAAACATGGGTCATTCTCCCTTGCATAAATGTCAGATACTAAACCATCACTTAACAAGATAGACCAGAAATACAGAATGACTGCACAAAGACTGTAGACAATAGTATCTTTTTTCCCCTTTTGTATGTCTGAGGAATTGCTCTCCCAAAATATTCCTAATGTTTTATTTACTTCAGCTTTGGGTTTATTTTCAGATGAACTTTCCTGAAGCTGAGACTTAGGATATGATTCTCATTCTGGTCATATCCTGGGGAGTTGTTTTGTGACTTGTTTGAATGGCTCTGACTCTTCCAGGGAAGAGGCAGGGGCCAGAGGATGTCAACTCCCCAGTGCAAGACAAAAAATGAAATGACAAACCTGTAGCATGTCTAGAAATGTCCCCTTCAGAACCAAATTCAGTTACAAACTTTATCAAAGATCTATTCTGGGGACTGATAGGTCTCATAGTTTCCAACTTCTGAGTGATTTGTTACTATTAGCAATTCAGACACTGGATGATTAAAACCGCCAGTGCTGGGAATTTTCTTGTTTCAGGAAATTTTGGTTGTGAGGCATTCTGGAACCTCACTCGCTGGCGGACACAGAGGGGAGGAAGTCCAGACAGAGGGCAGGAATGGACTGTGGGAACGGACTGTCTGTCATGTCAGACAGAGCTCTGTTGGAATCCTGCCTCCTGGAGCCTCAGTTTCATCACTGGCAACACAAAGATGATAACGATGAGAACTGAACTGAAGACTGCCATACCTGGCACAGAGTACAAGCTCCAGATGTGATTTCCCCTCTCTTTTCCCTTTTCTTGAGGGACAAGAAGTCAAATCAGTGTCTATGGGAATGAGGTGAACTGAGGTTTGCCCAGCTCACACTGGGTCTGGTTTGGTGGATTACTGAGAATCCGTCTAAGCCACAACCTGGAATCCAAGGGATTCTTTTTTTTTTTTTTTCTAATTAATTAATTAATTTATTTTTTATTATTCGTATGTGCATACAAGGCTTGGGTCATTTCTCCCCCCTGCCCCCACCCCCTCCCTTACCACCCACTCCGCCCCCTCCCTCTCCCCCCCACACCCTCAATACCCAGCAGAAACTATTTTGCCCTTATTTCTAATTTTGTTGTAGAGAGAGTATAAGCAATAATAGGAAGGAACAAGGGTTTTTGCTGGTTGAGATAAGGATAGCTATACAGGGCATTGACTCTCATTGATTTCCTGTGCGTGGGTGTTACCTTCTAGGTTAATTCTTTTTGATCTAACCTTTTCTCTAGTTCCTGGTCTCCTTTTCCTATTGGCCTCAGTTGCTTTTAAGGTATCTGCTTTAGTTTCTCTGCGTTGAGGGCAACAAATGCTAGCTAATTTTTTAGGTGTCTTACCTATCCTCACCCCTCCCTTGTGTGCTCTCGCCCAAGGGATTCTTAAGGCTGGCAGAGAGGGGCTTGCTGAGTTCAGGCAGCTCTTACAGATACCAAGCTTTCTGGACTCAGGGTTGGGCTTTATCTGAACTTTGATCAGTGAGGAAGCTCTTATAGCCCAAGGTTTAGCCCAGGTAATACCACATAGAGCTGTGGTTCTGAGTGTGGTCCGAGGATGTTGGAGGAACCTGAAACACTTTCAAAGGTTCCTGAGATCAAAGTTATTTTTATAACACCACTAAGATGTTATTTTCCTTTTCCCCTGGGTTGGTATTTGAACAGAGGGTGTAAAACAACAGCAGACAAAACCACCAGTACTTTAGTTTGAGTCATAACAGAACCAAACTGTGGTGGATTATCATGTGCACAGTTAAAACAAAAGCATTTCACTTAAGAATATCCTTAGTGAAGCAGTAAAGATAATCAATATCATTACATCGCAGTCCTTGAGCACCTGTCTTTTTAATGGTTTCTGTGATGAACTGGGAAATACATATAAAGCATTTCTGTTGTCTTGAGGACAAGTGCTGGACAAGTGCTGAAGCAATGATTTGACTTGGGAGTTAAACTTCCCCCCACACTCCCCACTTTTGGTAGTACTGGGGTTTGAATTCAGGGTTCTGCATGTGTGAGGGAGATGCTCTACTGCTTAAGCCCATCTCCAGCCCTTTTGCTCTGGTTGTCTTGGAGAGTCTCACTTTTTGCTCGGGCTGGCCTGGACTGCTGTCTTTCTGTTTAATGCTTCCATTCCCAGCTGGGATGACAGGCACATCACTATACACAGAATTTTTTCTGTTGAGTTGGGATGTTGTGAACTTTTTTTTGCCTGGTCTGGCTGAAACTATGATTCTTCCAATCTCAGCCTCCCATGAAACTTGGGATGACCCCCAAATTTTTAAAACGAACTACCGTTTTCCCTTGAAGGAAAGATTTACAGATGTGCTTACTCAGCAGATTATGATTAGGGATTTCACGTTAAGGATAAAAAGTGGCAATATTTGCTATCAATGATAAAATATAAGAGTTCAAATGGAAAGTCGATATTTTGGAAAACACATACTCCACTGTGAGCTGATGCCTTCGTACATTCCCGTTGCTATCATAAAAATCACAAATTGAGTAATTTTCCAATAATAGAAATTTGTTTCTCGTATTTCTAGAGGTTGGGAGGCCCAAGATCAAGTTATCAGCAAATTCACTGTCTGGTAAGGGCTTCCAAGATAGTACCTTGAATGCTGTGTCCTCACCTGGTGGAAGATAGAAGGGTGCTGTAGTTTGGATCTTAATTGCTCCCCCAAAACCTATGTGTTAAAGGTTTCTTCCCTAGTCTGTGGCTCTGTTGGGAGATGGTAGAACTTAAAAAGGAAGGACCTAGTGGGAGGTCTTTAGGTCATTGGAGGTGTGCCCTTAAACTGTATACTGGAACCCTAGTCCCTTATCTTTTTCACTTCCTGGACATGAGGTGAATGCTTGTGCTCTGTAGATACTCCCCACCATGCTGTGCTACCTTGCCACAGGCCTCCAAACAAAGGGACCAACTGACTATGGATTAAAACATCCAAAACCTCTAAAACTCTCTTTATACACTGTTTATCTCAGGTATTCACAAGTGTTGGACAGGGAAAAAAAAGGCTTGTTAGTTCTCTCCTTCCCTGTTATAGGTCACTAGTCTCCCACTAAAGACCTCAGCTCTTAACACTGTTGCACCAAGTTAAGTTTCAGTGTGAGTTCTGAAGAGGATGCAAGCATTTGAACCACAGTAGCTGTTTTTAATTCCAATTTGCAGCAATCCCTTAAGAAGCCATTGCTTGTGGAGTTTTGGTGTACTATAAAGAAGGATATTCACAATTATCTGAATACCCTATTAAAATAGTTTTTCCTTTCTCAACTCCATTCCTGTATGAAGCCAAATTTCTTCATATACTTCAACCAAATAACAAATCACAGTAGACTGACTATAAAAGATATGAGAATCTACTTCAGTTGCTAATAAGTCAGGCATTAAAGGGATTTGTGAATGTGTGAAACAAAGCCATTCTTCTCACTAATTTTTAAATAGTATTTTTATTTAAAATCTTATTTAGATTAACTTACACATAATGGATTTATTATTGTTTTTTAAAAAATTAATAAATGCATATATTTCTAAATGTTAACTTCTAATCTGGTAAATATACATAAACAAAAACTCTTTAGCATTCTTATCCATTTTTAAGAGTGCAAAGAAACGCCATTCCAAATCTTGCTTTTGCCACTTACCAACTGTGCTAGCTTGGACAAATTAGCTAACTTCTCTGTGCTTTTCTTTCTTCATTTATAAAACAGAGATAACATAAACCTATCTCATAGAGGTAGGTTGTGAAGACTAAATGTGAATTAATACAGGTCCTGGCAACTAATAAGTACTATATCACTATTATAATAACAATAGTTATTATAACACAGTAGTATAATGTGACAGTCTGTGTCCCTGTCTGTTTTCCCCACCAGTCGGAGAGGCCTGAGTAGGGTCTGTCTGTGATTCATCTCTGAATCCTGGCACAATGCTTACTACTTACCTGACAGTCATAAAGTTTTGTGAATGGATGAATAAATGAATGAGAAGCTGGGAGAAGGAGGGCAAATCCCAGCTGGACTTCTGATAGAGAATCAAAGTTATGAATGAGGAGGTGAAATTTTAAAGTAGCTGAGAGTAAGACTGTAAGGGGCGGGAAGCAGCCAACAGGCACTGGGTTGAGGAAGGAGCAGGTGGAGATGATGGAGGAGGGTCCTGAATGTTTGAAGGAGGTTCTGATTGGTTAGTCTCCAGGAGGTGTTGTTGGGTACCTGGTGAGTAGGTGTCAACCTGTGTAGACAGAGGGTGGAGACCGGCTCCACCTGCTGGTGGGGGTGGGTAACACAACCTGCCTGATTCTACCTTGACTAATAAGCGTCTCTGTCTGTGACTGCAATTCGTGGGCTTAACATCAGACCCAAAAAAATTAAGACGAGAGCATTAAATTCGAATCTACTAATTTTTCAAATATATGTTTTACATGATTAGGCATCTATTTGGCTATCTTGTTTTATGAACTGTTATTTTATTTTTGACATTCAGGAAGGAAAGGGAAAAAATGTTATTCAATGTGTACAGCAGGCCAGACACTTTATTTATTATTTCCCATTTAGACCTCACAACCACCTCGTGGGAAAAGTACTGTCGCCTCCATTTTGCAGATGGGGCTTGGAGGTGGTTCCTTTGCTAATCAATGGTTTAGCTAGGATTTTAACTTGAACCTGTGCAAGTGTCAAATCCATGCCCTTTTAAAAAGCAAAATCTGTTTTGCTTTTTATTGCATAAATAATGTGTACTTTTTGTTCAGAAATGAGAAAATACTAATAAACAAGTAAAAAATTGATCAGAAAGTCTACCATTTGGATATAAGAACTATGATCACTCTGGTAAGTCTTCTGATTTTTTCCTCTCTATGTGTTTGAAACCAGCTATTCTGTTTAATAATATATCATAAATGTATTTTTCATTAATTTTTTATTAGGATATATTTGTTGTAAGGAGGGATTCATTGTGACATTCCACATAAGTTTATATTGCACATTGATTAGATCACCCCCATCATTTCTCCCCTCGACCAAACCCCGCCCCACCTAAAGCAATTGCAGAAGGTTTCTTTGCTCTAGTTTATATATGAAGCTCATCAGCCATATTCCCTCACCTTAATCTTCTTCCTTCACCCTCCCTCTCCCACAAGTATCCCCCACTGGACCTGTTTTACAGTTCTCTTTCATTATTGATATCTAAGTTGATGTTCAACATAAATGTATTTTTGTATCTATAAATATGTTTCTATATCATTTAAAAAGACTGCAGAGTATTTCATTATATGAATGATCTTTTTATTTAACCAATTCTCTGCTGTTAAATATTTACCTTATATGTCACTTTTCACTAAAAAACGCTACAATAAATATCCTTGTAGTTTAATCTTTACTATCTTAGGATATTGTAGAAGCAGGATTGATGATTTAAAGTGCATTTTGGTTTTAAAGGCATTTTAATACAGTGTATTGACAAGTTGCCTTCCAGGAAACTTAAATATATATATATATATATATATATATATATATATATATATATATACACACACACACACACACACACATATATATATATATATATATATATATATATATATATACATATATATTTATAGCCAGTATGGGGTTTGAACTCAGGGCCTGTGCTTGTTAGGCAGACACTCTATTACTTGAGCCACTCCCTCTACCCCTCTTTTGCTTTTTTCGTTATTTTTCTTGTGTCTTTGCCTAGGGCCAAACTCAAACCACAATCCTTCTATCTATGGCCTCCTGCATAGCTGGAATCACAGGCACACACTACCTTACCCAGCTAATTTGTGAACATGGAGTCTTGCTAACTTTTTGTCTGGTTGATCTCAAATCATGATCCTCCTAATCTCCACCTCCCAAGGAGCTGAGATTACAGATGTAAGCCACTGTGCTCAAACTGAATCTTGTAAAAATTTTTAATTCCTACCAACAGTAGGTGAATATTCCTGGTTCCCTGTCCCCTCAACAAATGAGTACAAAAAGATAGTTGCCTGTTGGACAGCTAAACATAAAATATTTGTTTAGTAAATCCATTCTGTTTCAACTCTACCTTCTCACTTCTTGGTCTAGTTTGAGTAATTCTCTGTACCATAATATGAAAATATGAAATGTCTTACTATGTGAATTATCCCAGCTGGCAGTTCCTGTTTCCTGTCTGAGCTCAATGTGGTGAGGGTAATCAGGGAACCAGGCAGGAGGGAAGCATTGGATCTGAGTCTGACTGGGCAGTGGAAAGAATGGAGGGAGAAGACTTGGGTGCTAGTAACTGTCCTCACCCCCAGGTGCTGGTTACAGTGGTTCAACTGCATAGGACATACTGGCCAACGTGTGCTTGCTTTCTGAGACTGTGGTGGCCAGGCCAGTCCAGACAGAGTTGGTGCCGGCAAGTCCACTAGAGCAAGTGAGGTGTATGGTGGGAGAGAGGTGAGCAGACAGTAAAGGAAAAGACAGCCACTCCTGTGGGTGGCAGCTTCCTTCCTTCCTTTGGGAAGAGTCTGGGAGAAATAGAACTTCAAATGTCAGAAAAAATGCCTTCTTGGGAGTTGCATATCCTTCCCATGGAAAGCTGTCAGAGTCTCACCATTTGATATTTACACTTGATGAATTCTCCATAATCCTGTGGACTTCATGACTTAGACATTACTTTGTGAGTGGATGTATCTAACAGAGTACCTGTGTCTCGGGGGTGGATTCCCAGGGTAACCACGCAAATGAGATTAAAGGTGATCTTGGAAGTTGAATTTTAACTTGCTAAATCAAGCTTGCAGGGGTGGAATTCTTTCAGTAGCATGGCCTCACGCTTTCCCTGAAAGCAGACTGACCTATTGGGAACACTAAATCCTAAATGCAAGGATGTGTGGGAAACATGAAACGAGAACAAGGAGAAGTGGAAATGTGAAATGTTACATGACGTCTGAGTAAGAGTCTCAACCACCCCATAGTAGGGACAGTCCTACCCATGGGGTTATAAACCCTACAACCTGTAAACCCTGTTTGGCTAAGTCTTCTCTATAGGTGGTGACTTTATGACTTCTCTTTTTAAAAAGGAAAGGCTGTCTTCTAGGGTGAATTATCTTTCTTTAGAAATGTTAATAAAGTCACAGAGGCAATTTCAAGTTTTTCTGTCTAAGAGCCCTTCTGGGTCCTCCAGGTGAATTTGCATATCTCTGGTTCCATTCACTGATCTTAAGCATCCTTTACTTCCAAGTTTGTTTCTGGTTTCTCTTGTTTTTCTCTTTGTACTCACATTTGGCACCAGCTGAAAGCCTTTTAGTTGGTGCTAAAACTCCAGGCTGTAGGACCAGATTTGGCAAGAACAAAACCTATTCCAGGAATAACTGGGGAGTGGGCAGTGTATCTCAGGGGAGGTTATGCACAGAGATAGATGGGAACCCAGTGGGACCCAGCACCCCTGCACATGGCCTGTCAGAACCACCATGAACACCTATACTGAAATTGAGACTTCACTTACAGTTAGGCCAGCAGTCTGACTTACTTGTTTCCCAAAACCCCAGCTGCCTGTATCAGGGCTCCTTCAGACCCCTAATTAGTGAACTTTGGGTAGAGTGGGAGAGGATAAGTGGTCCAACATGCAGGAATGAAAAGGCTTTGAAGGCAGAGGGCTGACAAGTAGTAAGGTCAAGCAGTGTGTATACTTGCCTGTCTATATCCAGGGCTCAACTCTTATCCTGTGAATTGTTCACTTACTTATCTTCTACCCGGTTTACAAAATATTTGAAGGCAGTTTTTAAACATGCACTCAAAATAACAAAATGAAATATATTTTAAGAAAAACTGTGTAGTAAAGAGAAGATAAATTCAGGAAGGAAGCCAAAGCTATGGATGCATGAGGTAAGTATACACTAAAGATGTTAGCAAGTCCTTCATACTTGTTCCTGGGGAGCCACAAATTTGGATCCAGTTTCTAACAGTTAAGAAAAAAGGGGTGGCCAGGCACGGTGAATCTCACCTATGATCCTAGCTATTCAGGAGGTAGAGATCGGAAGGATCATGGTTCAAAACCAGCCCAGGTAAAAAGTTAGAGGGACCCCATCTCAACCAACAGTGTGGTGGGTTCATACCTGTCATTTTAGTTACACAGGGAGCATAAAGAGGAAGATAGTAGTCTGGGCCATCTAGGAAAGAATTATCAGACCCTATCTCCAAAATAACTAAAGCAAAAAGGGCTGGGGGCATGGATCAAGTGGTAGAGCTTATGCCTACCAAGCTTGAGTTCAACCTCCAGTACCAAAAAAATTTTAAAAGTATGTGAAACAAAGCTCCAGTCTCTATGGCTCTTCTCTCCCTAGAAAACTTTCCCCATTATTTAGGGACATAAAATCACATATTTCTTTATATAACTTCTCCTCTACAAGACCCAAGTTCATTAGACATAGAGGTAATGAATGTGATGAGTGTGCCTTGTTTTACATGGGAAGCATGAGTCTTCGCAGACCTCATCTGGGAATCAGAGAGCACTGAGTCCCATTCATGTTTTATAGGGTAGCTGTATGACTTTTAGTTGTTAAACTTCTCTAAACCTCAGACAGTTGCTAAGAAGGTTGGAGTGAGAATTGTTCTGGCTTTTATGAGTGAAGGGCCTTGTGGTCAGAGAAGGCATAACTTACCTGCTTGCTAACATGGGGCAGATTCATACTACCCAATGTCACAGACTCTTGGCTTTGAAGCTCAGGAAGGTTCTAGAAGTTGTCAGAGATCCCACAGCAAGGACTTAAACCATGGTCTTCATAGTTTCATAGTCCTGGATCTTTTCATAATGCATACTGACTTCTCCCCCCAGCATGCCATCCCAGTTGCCTGCCTGAGAAGTTTCCCTTAGTAAAGGGTCTGTAGTTGGTAGAAAAGTCATCTGGTTGAAACACACCCAACTTGTCCTTGTGGTGGCTCTGACCTTTGCTTGGTGAGTCCCTTTCTGGGTTATTTTGAGCCTTGGAGGAGTAAAGCAAGAGACAGGGACCATGGCTGCCTCAGCAGTGAACCATCACGAGGACTCTGGAACTGAGTCCAGAGTATAGCCAAGGACCCTTTGCCCACAGCAAAGGAGTCCCTCATTCTTGAGAGAAAACTCGGAAACAGAAACCTATTTCTCTCTCGAGCCTCCTAAGACTCCTTTCTTGGTATCACTGAGGTCTTTACTGCAGACCACTTCTAGAGGACAGTACGGGCACTATCCCTGGAAGCGCATGGTATCTTTGCCACCAAGTGGGGCAGGTGCATGTGTTCTCCTCATGAAGCAGGAGCCCCTTCCTGCTTCTTCCAGATTTTACTGAGATTTCCTCCTCTACTCTGCTCAGTCTCTTTTTGCTCATGGGTGGCTTCATGGGACTATAACTCATGGGCATGAGGAGATTGATGAATTATGACCTTCAGGGCAAAGCTAAACTTATTTGCCCAAAATTGGAAGACAGGACCAAAGGTTAGCTGGGAAGCTATCTCATTGTTTATAGCTGAGGGAAAGGTATGGAGGTCGAGTTCATTCAGTAAGTAAAGATGTAAATAGAAAATGAACAATGAACTCGAAATCTAGGAGGATCAAGAACAAGGTAGAGTGAGGTTGAGGAGGAAATAAGAGCAATTGATTGAGGACTGAGTGCCTGAAGAGCAAGGTTATGCTCTATGAACCAGGTTTAGGGATTGTGACTTAGTGGAACCATGAAAAGCATTGTAGTAAAATACAGATTTGAATAGGAATATAGGTCCAATAGTGCTTTAGACAAAGGCAGATGCAAAAAAACCCTTAGATGTCTTGCAATAAAGCAGAGAAAACCAGATAAGTAGCTTTTAAACATTGTTACTAATTCTAGCAGCAGGAAGCACATAGTCCTTGCATGTTTTTAAACATCAACCCTCTATCTACAGTATATAGACAAGGTGATGGCGGTGCTGAAAGTATGGTCCTAACAGAGTAGGACCATAATAAGACCTAGGAAGGAGATGCTGGAGAGGGTTTGTGAAAATGCATAAATTTAAACAGGCCATCCTGAAACTTATAAAAGACTATTTTTTTTTTTGGTGGTGCATAAGTTTCCAGCTAAGCATGTCAGAGTGAGAGAGTGAGCACATTTATAACTCTCTCTTCTGTGTTTCTCCACTGAAGCAAGAGTGGGTTTCTTGGTGGGGAAAACCCATTCTGGCCAATTGTTTGTCACCTGAATTGGGATGGTAAGGTTCTTGCTCCCTTGACTGCATTCTTTGCCTCTTGCCATCAACAAGAGTCTACCCTGAGGCCTCTGTATTTGGGAAGATTCATCTTACTCTTTTGTTTGTTAATTAGTACTGGGAGTTGAACCCAGGGCCTCCTGCATGCTAAGCAAACACTCCACTACTGAGCTATATCCCAAGGTCCTCATCTTATTCTTAAAGGTGCTGCCACAACCTAGGGGTCACCATGAAGACTGTAATGTTCTCTGTGACTAATATATTTAAATTGGAAGCCATTAGATTTATGTGGCTCTGGATTCGTATGTAACTAAACTGAACTCTAACTCAGAACTTAAAAGAAAATGAATCTTAAGCTCAGCCAATCATAGGCAACCAGCTGGGCATTAGTTATATATTGTATTGAACTTTCTCCTGGGATAGTCCAAATAAGGAAATTGCCCAGATTTTAATCAAAAGCTTTCTTTGTTCTGCTTCCATATTCATTCTATAAAATCCCTCCCTTCTTTTCCCTTGGTGGAGCCCCTGAAACCACCTGGGATCCAGAGCTGCCTAATTCATGAGTTGCTGTTTGCTCAAATAAACACTTTAATGTTTTTATGTGCCTTAGTTTATCTTTTCAAACTGTGCAAGAGTGCCTAGATGGGGAGGGAGTGGTATGCAGCCCACACTTGGTCTTGTCCTGACATTTAGGAAGAGGTACCTTTCACTAATCCAAATAAAAACACCATATGTGCCAATGGTGGTCTTGTCCTGATCAGGAGGTCAACCTCATGAATGATCACATTTGCTCTTCAAAGCAACTAATGTATCAGAGGGACATTGACAATTATTACTGCCCCCCAATTTTAGTGGAGGAAATGGAAAGCCAGAGAGTTTAGCTAACTTACTGGAGTAGTCAGTTGTGAACATATGGAGGCTTGATCATGGCCCAGTGCTCCTTCCACTGTACCTACCAGCTAACTTTCCCCCTCCAGATTCCTATTACAGGAATTCCCAGCAAGCAAACCCATGACTCACAGGGGCTCCCCAGCTATTATTCTAAGGTAGTCCAAGGAAAGGAAACATTGCTGAGCTGCACATAGTGTAACATCTACTGGAAATTCTTCCTTCTTAGAAACTGAGCCTTTGGTGGTGCCCTTTAGGGGAGTCCTCACTGAACCTGTGACCCTATGTGCCTCAAGTTCAGTTTGAATCCTTCTTTAGCAATTTTGGACTTTTTCCTTGACTGGTGGAGTGAAGATTGACAAAGGAGTGGGTGGAGATGGGGTTTGCAAAACATTAATAAATGTAATCTGTGCCTTTTCCCTGACCCAGTTTGGCCAGCTGCACTGAGCTGAAATTCCACATTCCATTGTTTTCCTTCTAAGAAAACAGACTGGCCCTATTTAGTCCTGTGTAGGCTTGTTTAAGAGAATTTGCAAACCAGATGGATTGACTGTTTACTGTATCTCCTTTAGTTCAAGGGGAAAATATTACTTCTGAAGGCCATTAGCACCATGATCAGAATGGTTTCCTAGCCATTATTCATTTGAGTTCTGGTCAGTCTGCTGGCCCAATAGAACATGCATACCAGCCATGGTGCTCAGCTATGGAATTTACATTCCAACTTCTTCCTTTACCAACTACCATTCTTTGTCAACCTATATGGTTATAGTGATGAGGACCTGGTCAATACTTTGTGCAATGTCATCCACGCCACTGTCCTGACCACAGACAGTGAAAACAGGAATGTATACCCAACTCATGATAGCCTCTGGGAATTTGGAACTGAGGTACTGAGAGAGAGAGATAAAGTTTTTAGGCATTGGCTCTGAATGGTGTAGCTTTACTACATTATGCTAGTCATGTCTGTCACTAGACAGGAGGGCATATTCAGAGACCAGTTTGAACAAAGCGAGAAGAATGAAACAAATTTCAGAGAGAAAAGGAATGCAAAATGCAGTGAATTTCTGTCTCTGGGTCCAGAACCCATTTGAGACCCAATAACATTCCTTCTTTTAAGTTTCAGGACATATCCTTACATTGTTAGGATAAAATGCTCCTGTTTGCTGAAATTATTCCAATTGGCTTTTATTAATTTCAGTTAATAGTCCATTCTGATACTGTAGCCAAATAGTTCTCAAAGTGTGAGCCCTGGACTGGCATAATTGTCTTTTTTGGGGAAACTTGTTAGAAATACAAATTCCATCCCAACCCCAGACCTACTAAATCAGAAAATTTGGAAATGAGATCCAGAAATTTGTGTTTAAAAAATTCTCCCATGAATTCCAAGTATGAAAACTACTGACCAAGTTGTTTCTAGTAATGGGTAGGGAGTTCAAGGATGGGTCTCAATTTGAACTTAGCACATATGAACTAATGTGATTCCAGGAAAGTCGTATCACCTGGTAGAGGGCTTTCTCAGTGGTGAAATGGAAGACAATGACGTTTACCTTATACAGCAGCTGTGAAAAAGCACACATCTCTGGGCACTTGATAAACATTATCTTTGTGTTTATCTCTGTGATCTTTGTTCCTACATAAGAGGAGAAATGTCATTGTCCCAGGTCATTCAGGCACAACCTGGGATTCTAAAAAACAACCCATCAATTTAACACAGGTCATGTTGATAGCTCATAACCTAATCAGTACACCTAGACCTTACTCCTGAGGTCATGTTTCTCTAGGTTATCCTTGGTTAGCTGGCAATTATACCTAATATAGCTGAGGCTCATTAGGAGTCCCCTGATTTTGCTGATCTGTTTTTCAGCTGGGTGATAAAAATCATGCAATTGGGACCAGCCTAAAATAAAACAAAGAAATCTACCAGCATATCTTTGAGGAAGGAAAGCAGAAGCTTCCATTAATTAGTTCCTGTATTCACTCATTCATCCATCCATCGCTATTGAGATACTTCTTGCTTTGCATATTCTACCAGATGCTATGCATTTTTGGTTAAGGCCCTTGTGTCCTCTTTCATTCATGAAAACTGTTGATAGATAACCATATGGGCAAAGATAGGAAAGTAGGAAATGTCTAGCAGTGATCTGTCTTGCAGAAGCAGAAGATGGAAGTTAGGAAGTATGAAGCAAGAGAGTCAAGCCTGGAAATAGAATGAAAAAGCTAAAAGACAACATCTGCTTTGGTTTCAACAACATACCATTCAGTAATTAACAGCAGTGACTGTTTTGCAAGGACCTCTCAGTTCTTCTGGCCACATTTGCGCCAACCCTGGATGAATGACCCTTCTGCAGGTAGATCCATTTGTCAAATACTCTTCATACTATTCAGACTCAACAAGGGATGGGCTGGTTAGTGCTCATTAAAAAGGAATCCAGTGTCTACCACTACTCAACAGCAGAATTCATCCAATATCCAGAAAGCCTGGCTATCTTCTGGACAGAACTCCACCCAGTTCTTGGCTTTCATATCACCGGAGCTTCCAGTTAATATGCAACATGGGGTAGCAACATTGAACTTCTCCCCCAGACAGTTCTTCAGGAAATTCATCCAATTGGATGCTTCCTCAGACATATCCTTTAATGAAGTCTGGGTCCAGTATTCCTGATGCAAAAGAGACACGGATGGTCTTGAAAGAGAAGACAACAACTCAGTGGTTGTGTTAAAATCCGCCTCATACTTGAAGGGTGGTTTTTCTGTTTGCGTCAATTACAAACTGCCTTAATGAAAGTCAAGTTGTGTCTTTCTTATTCCCAGACCTTATGTAAGAATAACAAAAATAATGACTAACATGTTGTATGGGGTAGATAACATCCATAACCTAGTTTGACCCTTGCCACTACCCTGGAAGAGTATTTATTAGCATATCATTTACATTTAACAGATGAGAGATTCGATGAGAAATGAAAGACTTCATCCAAGTGTCAAAGCTTGTTCCTAACCTTAGTTTCTGGACTGCAGAATTTATGCTCATTCCATTGTACCAGGCTATTTTAAAGGGAAATTGTTGTCACCAGTACACAGGATTAAAGGAACTCCCTGGGAGAACTAGGAAATCTGGAGAAAAGATTATCCTCTGTGAGTTAAAGTTTAAGATATGCACAAGAGGATTAGTGAGGAGACAGGATGGCTCTGGGGGACTTTGAGAATCAGCTGATCATAATCCAACCATAGATCTTAAATATAGTTGAAGAAGGAAGGAAAGCAGAGTCATGGAGAGACATTTTGGCACTTGGTCCAGGCTGTGTGCTAAGGATCACATGAGGCTATTTTAATTGGGTGTTATTAGAGAGTTTATCTCCTTCACTCCTCTTGTGCTGATCCCTAGCTCATCCAGCAGCCTTCAGAGTATGCTGTGACATCCCAAACTACGCAGCTCATGTGGAGAGAATGTTCTGGCTGAGCCCATGTGAGGATTTCACTTGCATGTGAGGGGAGCTTCTTAATTTCAGGGTACAGTAGCATATGAGTAACATAGCTTCCTTAGTGAATAGGAGAGAAGAATCAACTCTTGGGGAAAACAAAACCAGGTGTCAGAGCTTGTGGAACTGCAAGGTAAATCCAGTTCAGTAAAGAAGTAAAGAAAATGTTCTCCTAAATGAACTCTTGAAAGAAAGAGCCATCACTTGCCTTCCCTGGGTACACATTTTCTTTGTCTCAAAGACACAAGCCTGAATCAGGACCCACAGCCATTCCTGCAGTCTTGGCCTTGTTTTTGCTAGAGGCCAGTGGTTGTTAAGCTGTTCAGATCTTATGACAATTCCTGTCCAAAATCATTTGCTGACCACCCAATCAATTGGAGACTCTCACAGGGGAGGGCTATGAAGAAGACGACATGAATGAGGTGCCATCTTGCCCTTTCAAGGGCCTAATCTTGCAGGAGAGACAGACTTGTACAGAAGTCATTTAAATAATTTCAGTTGTTTTCTGTGCTCCTCAAATGTATCAGTCAATATGTAAAATATTTTATATGTACCATTTCATTTTTTCACAACTAACCCATGAACAGATGAAAACATGGAGTCTTTTAAAAATAGTTTTATTATATTTTAAAATTATATCCATTAAAAATACAAGAGGGTTTCATTGTGGTAATTCCATACATGCATACAGTATATATTGAGCAAGTTCACCCCCTCCAATATATTCCCATTCCCTGCCTCCTTTTTCAAATAGTATTTGGTAGGTTTTGTCATGTTATCTTCTGATGTGTGCAGAAAATGTGGAGACTTAATAAGTTATTTGCTACATGTAATAGAGCTAGCAAATTGCAGGATATAAATTTGACCATTCAAGACACAAGCTACTGGAAAGACTATCACTGAAGTTCCAAATACAGGGAGTGTAGAGAATGGGGCTGAAGTTGTTCTGGCAACTTCTATTCACTACTTGGCTTTTCCCTGAGTGCTTGTCAAAATGAAATCCCCTAAGTAATTTGAAGAGCATTAATTTTTTCATAGGTACAAGAGTTGGAAAAATTAATTGATAATACTCACCAGGAGTGCTAGTCTAATATGAATTGACAAAGAAATATAAGAACCATTTTAATATAAAAATTATAATGCAAATTGTATCTGTCTCAGACAATGCTGTACACACTGATTAAACTGTTTGGGCTGGAATTTTATCAACCCAGCATAGTTACAGTGCCTTTCTCATTTTTCATGAGCTCAGATTAACTGGTAAGTATTACTTACTTACCAGTTTAGTGTTACAATCCCCATCTCAGCAAGCATGTTTTGAACATTTAACCTACTATGTGCAGGACACTAAAATGTGTTGTAGGGAAACGAGACAAAAAGAACACCCTTCCTACTTCAAGAATCTTGCTGTCTCATGAAGGGAGCATATCAAAATCAGTATTTTAAAACATTTTGCTTAAAATTATAATAATATATTTTCATCTCAAGTTGTTCAAATGGCAGAGAAGCATTCATTTCCCAGGCGTTGGAGAGCCATTAGAGAATTTTACACTAGGGCTCTGGGTAGGAGAATTGGCATTTAGAAAGACTTTGACATTTGAAGTGTCCCTGTAATAGGACTGGCGTTTTGGAAAGATCTTCCTGGCCACAGTGTGGAGGCTGGCCTAAAACTAGGGCACGCTAGCATCAGGAAACCCAGGAAAACAGCAAAGATGCCCCAGTTCCATTTTAGCCAGAGATGGGGAAGCCTAAACCAGGAAGGAGGCCACAGAGGTGGATGTGAGAGATTACAGGGGAGAAAAATATATGTTGGGTTGCTGAAGAATAGGGAAAACAAAGCAACTTTGACTTAAGAAATGGGACTTGCTAGACAAACCTTTTCACAGGCTGATCTCCTGGAAAGAACCCTGAAGGCACAGCTAACCAAACAACCACCCTTCCCAGGCCAGGGCTCCCAACCAGGTGAATGGTTGGCCATATTTCCGATTCCAGGAACTGGCTGGAATAACACTTATGCAATGGGAGTATATGAGGCCTACCTCCAGGAGCCTGGCTGGTAGAGAGTTTGGCAAGACTGGAATCCTCTGCCGAGTGGAAAGTCCTGCTGTTCTGCTTCATGTGAACTTCCCTTGGACAGCTGACTTCAGGGGAAGTCGGAGCAGTCTGCATGGAAGGCTGTGTGGGCTGGGCCTACTCCTGACAAGGAGTTGCTGGGGGATTGTCAGGGAGGGATACAGTCACACTTCATGTCCACTTCTATGGTAGAAGAAGCAGACACTGTTGATGGGAAGGTGTGCTGTCTTCCCAAGGCAGTGGATAGAATAAGGGTGTAAGAGTCAAAATAGCCTCTCTGGCACTTCAGTTCTGTGCGAATTTAGACAGGTCATTTAACATCTTTGCACCTCAGTGTCCTTACATGTAAAATGGGGATATTCATAGTATTCACCTGCTAGGGAGGTTGCAAGAACAAATTTATAATGAATGCACATTGCTAGTACTTTGCCCAGCACCTTGTAGAAAGGTAACAAATGATAGTTACTGGTTGGAGGGTCATGACCTCCCAAGAGGTTGGGGAGGTAGAGAGGAGGCAGAAGGCCATCTATCAAATCAAGGGACAAATAAAGAATCAGCAATAAATGCACACACTTACTTTAAGTATCTAGGGATCTAGGCTGCATATGGCACCGGGATATTTGTAAACCAAATGTATGTAAATCAAATTGTTCTCAAAATCTCATACAAGTTTCTTACTTGAAGGCATTCCAGTGGGAGTATGTTTTTGTTGTAAAATTGGTGCTGCTACTGTTTATAAAAAAGTGCCACTGTCTCACCAGGAGCTCTTAGAGGAAAGACAATTTATGGGCATCTTCTCAGGACTCTTTGGGCTCTCTTTCTTCTTCTTTGAACTGAATTATTTGTTGAATCCCATATTTGTATAGTGCTTTAATGATTACCCTGGACTTTGGGATACATTATTTCATCTGCTCAGGAATCTAGAATTATAGATTAAGGTTAAAGTCAAGTCCCTGTTTTACAGGAAGGGGAAACAGGTGTAGAGGGATTACATGGTTTGCTGTAGTTGCATAGCTGGGAAGGAATGGATTTAGTGCTTCTTCTTCTCAGCTGTGAGCTCTTTTATGGTCTTGATGAGAACACATACAAAAGACATGGCATGGAGAACCCCCCGGGGCTGGGCAGGAAGTGGGATTTCACCATTGAGCATGGATGCTCTGTGACCGAGGGTGGACATTTTGTTCCTGACTGTGAATATGAGGGATAAATATTCAGACGAGGAGACTCCCTTTCCCTGCTCTCCACCCTGGTTGTGTGGGAGGAAATTCTGGGTTACAACCACAACCATTAAAATATTAATAACATGCTCTTCAGAGAACATGCTAAATAACGTGCTCCCACCCAACTCACCACCACCTCCTTGGTCCTAGACAAAGGGCTCTAGCAAGGATTTACAGCACATTCCTCACAGCCTCCCTCCCCCCAGCCTCTCCCAGTGCTGTAGCCTCCTCATCAGTGTCCTACATTGTTGGAGGGGAGATGGGACTATCGGGGAACTGAGCACTACCACCCTGCCCCATGCAGAAGAAGTGGAACTCACTTTTCCCATCCAAGTAACACCCACAATAACTTAATCAGTCCATCATGCGTGATGGGTTTTCAAATCACTGGACAGGATAAACTGGGAAATTCACTCTTATCTTATGTAACAAAACTAACATAAACTACAAAACACTTTTTCCACTGGTCCTCACAAGAAGCATGGTGTAGCTTTGAATTCTGGTGCTTCTGTGTCAGATTGGTAGGGCTACTTGATGGAGGGTAGATGCAGAAGGCTCTGGAGAAGATGGTGTTTGAGCTGAGGTCTGAGTGAGGAGAGGAGCTAGCAGGTAAATAGCCAAGGAAGCATGATCCAGAAGGAGGGAACAGTAGGGTGCTAAGGCCCTAAGATGGGTATGAGAGCGGAACGTTCAATGCACAGCGGGAAGGGAGGGTAGATGTGTTTAGTGAGTCTGGGGAGGCTGGAGAGGTGGCAGGGATAGATGGCAGAGGGCTTTGGTTTGCTTCTTTGTTGAGTGAACATCATCTCCCTTCCACTGAGACACTAGATAGGTGAAAAATTGTGCAAAGTAGCAGAGTTCTAAGTCTGGGTCATGTTCTCATTGGGCCATTTCTCCCAGAACTAGTAGAACACCCCAAATAAGAATGTCTGTGGGGCTGTATTGTTTTCCTGATTTCCTGATAGTACAACAGGCAAGTGAACTGAGAGGAAGACCACAAACTTCTGGTTAGGCCAGCCAGAATGCCTTGTTGTTGTTATTGTTGTTCATTTTGTGCCTCACCCAGACTAGTCTCAAACTCTTGAACTCATCCTCTTGCCTCAGCCCTCTGAGTACTGGGATTACAGGTGTGTACCACTATGCCTGGTTCAAAATGGCTTTCTTGTGGCCATCAGACAATTAGATGCAGAGTCTGAGTGAGGAGCACAGACAAGGAAGCAGTCATGGCTGCCTCTCAGCACCATTGTCTTGAAAGTAAAAGAGGCAGGATATTTAAGGCACAGGATGTCCTCAGAACAGTGCACAGCTCACTAGGCTCTGTCCAATCTTTGTAAAACCCTTTACAGTCCTCCAGCAAACAGACTTCAGGGAAGATAAAGGGAAAGACACAAACCTTATTTTCCTTGTCATTAAGGCTGATGAGAGACTCAATTATCTAAGATGAAAAATATCACCGGCTTGCTTGCTCCTCAGAGCTCATAATTAGACAAGCATTTTTCAGTGCTGGTTCACAGGCTAGTGCACGAACCTCACTTAATAATGAAAGGTACATTTGAGGACCATGCTAATCGTCTCCTCTGAGGTCTCTAAGCATAAGCACTATTTTAAAGTAAAAACTCAGTCTGCTTCTTTTTTCTGGACTGCTTCTGAGCCACTAGGTGTGGCCCACTCTGTGCTATAGACTTTTGGTTCCTGCTCCTTTCAAATCCATTGCTTCTGCTCCAATGTCTGTACTTGCCTTGCCCATGACCTTGGTAATCAGCTTTATTTTGTCTGCTACCACTGGGGCTCCCTTTCAACCCTGAATTCTGGCCTCTTTTGGTTTGACTTTGTGCTTTGGACCTCATTGACTTGGCACACTCCGCCAGTGAGCAATCTTCCTGGAGCCTGGGGGCCCGAGAAGCTAGAACTTACATAAGTAATTCTCTTAGTATGATGTCCTCTAGATCCATACAAATGACAGATTTTTTACCTTCATCTTTTTATTCTTTTTAAGGCAGGTTCTCTCTTTGCAGCCCAGCTGGATTCAAATGTGGAACGTGAAATCCTCTTGCCTCTGCCTTCCATGTGCTGGGATTGCTGAATTTTACCTGTGTGTACATTTTCTTTATCCATCCATCTGTTGATGATTACTTAACTTGTTTCCATACCTTGTTTATCATGAATAATGCTGCCTCTTAAAAAGTAGATTTTAAATGTTCTTACCACCCAGACAGGATGAATATATGAGGTGACGTGTTAATTAGCCTGATTTAATTATCCTACAATGCATGTATGTATAACATCATGGTGTAATCCGTAAATATTCATAAATAGTATCTGTCAATTAAAAAAGAAAATGAAAAGACACACTTGGCACTGTGTCTGCCCCATTCAAGTCATACCACAAGGTGTGGTGTCTTCCTTTAGTTTTGAGGACTGTGCTCTTCCAACATCCATCCACATCTCTGGCACATAGAGGGCACCTGGTCCTTGCCGGCCAGAGTGGAAAGAAAAGGGGTGGGCTGGTCTTTGCAAAAAGGACATGCAAAGGGTCTTTGGAATTGGAGAAATTTGAGTACAAAAGAAAGCTTCATCAACTAACTAGTCCTGTGACCTTGGGTAGATTCTTTGACACTGAGTCTTGCTTATCTCATCTGTGTAATGGAGAGAGTAATTATTAACTTACATGGTGATGGGTGATCTGGAATAATCAGGGTGATAAAATATCTGAAATACCTGGTGTTCAGGAGATGCTGAGTAGTTATGTGCAAACACAGACATACTTACAGACACACTGATACATTTAAAAAAAAAAAGCATTATCCTCAAGCTATAAGAAACTAAAGGGCTGAGTGCAATGGCTCACACCTATAGTCCCAGCTACTTGGAAGTTTATCAAGAGAATTGAGGTTCAAGGCCAGCCTAAACAAAAAACTATTAGAGAGACCCTATCTCAACAAACAAGCAAGAAGTTGTGGCATTTACCTGTAATCCCAGCCATCACTTGGCTGGACCTGCCAAAAGTTTGAGGACCTATCTAAAAAACAACTGAAGAAAATCAGGGCTGGAGGTGGGGCTCAAGTGGGAGAGCACCTGTGTGAGGCCCTGTTTTCAAACACCAGTAAAGGGACGACAGAGAGAGAGAGACAGAGAGAGAGAGAGAGAAAGAGAGAAACCAATGTTTCTTCTACTTAAAAAAATTTTTTTTTAAATTTTACATCTTACATTTTCTTCTCCCTGATATGTACTGGTATGTAGCTGCTGTACTTATCAAATGAGCCAAGATAGGGTTATTCATTTATTGCCAACAAGTGTCCTAGTAAAAGGTTCTGGGGTGTGTGTGTGTGTAATAAACAGTATGCATTTGACACTTGCAGAGCCCTTTACAGCGTGTTCTCCTGTTTCACCTTTACAACTGCACTATGAGAAATGCTGGATTATTTCCATCTGATGGAAGAGAAAATGAGATCTCAAAGAGATGAAGGGATTTGTCCAATGTCTCACATTGGAGGTGAAGCAGACAGGATTCAAACTCAGTCCTCATGGTTCCACAGTGGGTACATACACATAAGAACATAGTGAAAAACTGTGTAGAAAAATAGGCCAGCAAGTATTTTTATACAGGTTAAATCTCTCTGTAAACACCCACTTACTTCTAAGTATGCAACTGTACATAGCTTTGTCTTAAAGAGGAAAGAACTATTTGGCTCCACGTCTATCTCATATGGCTGTTGTGAAAATTTGAAACAAAGACCGTGAAAATGTCCCCGGGTCCACCACACTTTGGGAGTTTCTTGGGGGCAGGCCATGTAGTTGATGGACAGAGCATAGGTCTGCGAGTAAGTGGGTTGCACTTGAACATTTTACCAGCCGGAGAGCTCAAGTATCTGCTCTTCCTCATCAGTGCCCTTTCTGTTTCCCCTCTGATATCATGCAGAAAACATGGACTCCCTAGAGGGTCCAGGGTCTGAGAGTCCAGCTCCTGCTCTACCTGTCCCCATCTCCACACTGCACCCATCTCAGAAAGCTCCTTCCTGCTTCATCCTAGGTCCCAACAAAGGCTTGTTTTCCTTCCTACTTCCTTCCTCCCCCCTTCTTCCTGCTCCTTCCCCCTTCCCTCCCTCCTTCCTCCCTCCCTTTCTTTTTTCTTTTTCCCTTCCACCTTCGTTT
Source organism: Castor canadensis (assembly GCF_047511655.1). Taxonomy (NCBI): domain Eukaryota; kingdom Metazoa; phylum Chordata; class Mammalia; order Rodentia; family Castoridae; genus Castor; species Castor canadensis. The sequence continues at coordinate 117,890,936 of NC_133392.1, forward strand.
TATCTTCCCTTCCAATAAATTGTCCCAACTCTAAAGGCTGAGCCCATGGAGGAATTCACAAAGAAACTAAATTCCACTCTCATGCTGCCTGCAGAACTCCTACTGCTGTCTGGGCAATTTCTGGGCCTTTAATGAGGGAGAATTTGATCCTAAGACTCCTTGTTAAGATAAAGACCTGGCTGGTTTATTAACTCTCTCCAGCTGGGGTACAGACTCACAGAGAAATAATTAAACACTCTCTGCTTAAGAATGGTCAGGGTGTCAGAAAAAACCTGGCCTGGATCTCTTGGAAAAGGGCAGCAGGGTGATTCCCCACTGGCTCTGTAAGAATCATTTCATGATTCATGGGGTCCCAGAGCTGGTATATCTTTCCTCTAATGAAGAATGCTCTTTCTGTCCCCTCCACATATTTGGACCTTGTCTTAAAGTGCATCTTAGACCATCTCAGTTCATTTATTTAGTCAGGAACATTTATTGAGCACATACTATGTGCCAGACACTCTGTAGGCTTGGCGTGGGGATGAGGGTGTTCTACAGAGGATACAGAGCTCATTAGTACCATTTATATAGAAATGGTATTAGTACCATTGTATAGAAAGAGGCTGAGGCCCAGAGAGAAGAAATGCGTCTAGAACAACAGGTCCAGCAAGATGTGGACCTTCTCTCACCCCCATAAAATGCTTCCTTGGGCCAAGCAGGCCTGACCCTTTTCCTGCCTCCTCTGCCCTCCCTAACCTCACCTAAGTGACCCTTCTTGTGATGGGCTCCTCAGTGTTAGCTGCTGTGCAAACTCTCGAAGGTGGCACCAGGCCTATCGCTTCTTGGCTGGACCTTTGGCCAGCCAGACATCTCAGCACCTGATTTCCTGTCTGCATGTTTTCATTCAAAAAATTTGAATATATATTCAAATACAAACTTTAATTTCCAGTTTCATGATACCATGAAATTCAGTAATAACTGAATATTTGGGTAATTCATAGTTATTGACATTAATAATAACCTTTACTCAGTCTTCTCCTTTGAGAAATATTTTCATGCATGTATGTATGAATGTTTAATTGCTGTCATGATTGCCCTGATATTAAATATTATTATTTCCTTTTTATTTTTTAGGTGAGGAGCTCGAAACTCAGGAAGAATTTTCTTAAATTTTAGCAAGAAGTAGAATGGAGACTTGAATATTGGGTGTGATTTTTGAGACTCCTTTACTGTATTGTGCTGCTTGCACAAACAAAAACCAGAGTGTGATTCAAACTTCAACCTGTTCTTCTTCTGTGAGATGTTCCTAATGCTAACTATCCCAAAGCAGTACACAAGGAGTAAGTATCACTACACATGTCTGTAGCACACGGCCTTCCCCGGGTTAGTTTAGGTGTTCAGGAAAAGTTAGCACTCACTCGTTCACCATGGGAAGGGGGCCTTGCGGATTTATGCACCAGGTCTATAAGGAGGCTTAGCACCAATCAAGAGGCACAGAATGGTGGACGAAGTGTGAAGAACGTCCTGGATGGAGGAGCAATTGGAAGTTCGTGAGATATGAGAAAATAATTTTTTGTTTGCTTGTTTGTTCATTTGTTTCTAGAAAATTGTGGCCAGGATAGGTTATAAATTAGAATCTGGAAGCAGACCAGTTAGGGCATTGCTTACTACCTAAGTAAGAAGAAAGGTTCCTTAGAGTCATGCAGCAGAAGAGTGGAGGGGAAAGGTAGAGATGGGATAGTTTTGACGTACTTGCTATGAGAGCCAGATATTTCTCTAAGCACTTTTAAACCCTTAGCCATTTAACGCATCAGCTGTTTTACCTTGTCCAAGAGTGCTGGCAGTAAGTACACCGTGGTGAAAACTGTTCTTATCCATATTTGAAGGTAAGGGAACTGAGGCACAGGCAGGAAATGGTGCAAACAATGCATGTCTACACCCCAATTTCCTATGAAAATGGGTTTGTTTCCATTCTTTAGGAAGTAGGCCCACAATAAAATTCAACAAAGCTATTCATCTCCACTACTCTTTCATATCCAGTGTCACTATGTTGGCATGTTTCCCATTAGAGTCTTTTAGACTGTTTTGTCCACTACTTAGATGTAATTGTAATCACAGTAAGCATATTCATATCAAGAGCATTTTGTCTTCATAACTATGGTTGTAGGTGGTGGCTTAATGTCGTATTGAGTGATATACCAGAGCTGTGTTTTCTGTAAATATGAATGTCTCGGGATGTAAATCTTTGACAGTACTCGTATTTAAAGATACATTTGCTGAAGCTGAATTCCTGGATGAAATAGAGCAGCTAATTTCATAGCCCTTCATTTATATTGTCATTTGCTTTTTTCAGCATAGTGCATTATTAGTATTGGTGTTTCTGACAAGTTTATTAGGAAAATATGGGAGACAACTTTAATTTTAGTTTATATCTCTTTATTAGAGATAGCTAGCATTTTCTGTCACATAGGATTGATACTTGTAGCTCCTCCTAAAAATCATTTCTTTATGAAGGTAAATATTTCAAAGCAAAGATTTTCATGTTAGAATCAGTGATGATAAGGGATAAAGGTGAGGAACTAGGAGCTGTGGAGTCTGAGAGAAAGGCCATCCCTTGGCATCCACAAATGTACATACAGGAGGCTGGAGTCACTGGTGGAGTACTTGGAACCCATCTCAGCCCTGACTGAAAAGTATTCAGGTTTGTTATCTTCTGGTTTATATCTTTACCTTTTAAATCACACAAGTAAAGTATGATTATTATAGAAAAGATAAGGACAAGAGGCCAAAAATCATCAATATTCCCACTATACAAAGATAAATCAATCTTTTAGCACTTTTTTTATATTTTTTCTCTCCTTGTATACATTATATAACATATAAACATCCATCCCACCCCTCTTTATAACAGTATCTGTTTTGAGTTTTTTCTCCCAACAATGTATTTTGCTTACCCTTCCTTCCTTTCCTTCCTCTTTCTTTCTCTCTCATGGTCAAATGCCTTTGATCTTGCAGTTGTTTGCACTTCCTTATTAAGAATTGCTTAAGAGGCCTGAGACCTTGTGTCACATTTTCAAGGTCCTAGAGCAATCCCATATGTGTGTCTGAACCAAGTGACAGAGTTGGTTTTATTTCTGTGCCTTTTTTTTTTAATCCTCAATCTATCAACTGCCATGTTCTTTTGACTGGTAGCTAGATCTGGAAGTCCAAAGCAGGATAAATATAATGTGTGCTTTTGGAATCACAGTCACTTCTCTGGAGAAAATCTACACAATCTTGCAGATTTCCCTAAAGAGATAATGAAAAAGTCTAGCATGCTGGGTTCTCCTGATTACTTCTATGACTGAAGGATCAAAGTGTTTTAAGGGAAGATTTCTTCATAGGTCCAATTTATGGAAGAAGAGCCCCCATCCTTTTCTTATTATTTCTTCCTATCTACTTAACCTTTTAAAATTTGGTCTGTACAAATAGTGAGATTCTAATGAGGCCATCAACCCCTTTTTTCCCTGTCAAGAGGTAGGATTTTGGATGTAACACTTCTATCTTTGTGCCTGCTATGCAATATGTTCTTTCATGTACATTTAACCCATCTAACCTCTCTAACTCCTCTGAACCTCAGTTACTACATCTGTAAAACTTCCAGTATTTATACCTACCTTGAAGGTTTGCCATGGGATTAAATGGTAAAAGGTTAGTACAGGAGCTGGCACACAGAAGGAATCCCATTCATATTATCTAAAGGGTCTTGAATGGTGCTTTCATCCCATCTCATATCATGGTAATGTTGGAAGCGCCCCTGTGAGAAGGAAAGCCTACAGATACTGTACAGGAGATGATTTACACGTGTTGTGCTGCTCATCCCTCCTCTATTCTTTTAGGCAAACAATTGCCCTTCCATTTGTGGATTCATACATTCATTTATTGAACAAATATTTATAAATCACTTCCTATGGGCCAGGCCCTATGCTAGGTGTAGGCACATGGTGAACAGAGCAAAGCCACTGCTCTTGTGAGCTTATATTCAAGTCTAAGGAGACAGGCAACCAAGAATTGAATGAGTATTTCAGAAGGTAGTAATATTATGAGGGAGACTAAAACATGACATGGAAGATAACAGGGCAGGAGAGGAGGAGGTTGCTTTAACACAGGTGATAAGGAAAGGCCTCTCTGATAGTGTGATGTTTAGGCAGAAACCTGATAAAAAAAAACACAAGCCATGGATAGCCCGGATAGCCAGAAATGCATTACAGGCAAAGGACCAGCACCTGTGATGGTTGAGCTGCGTGAACTTGCTTGTCAGAGGCGGGCAGTGTGGTTGGGATGGGAGTGGGTAGTGAGAGAGACTGTGGTGGACCAAGAAGTGAGGGAAGAAACACTGGCTGTGGGTAGGGAATATTTTGAAGAGCTCTGTAGAGCAATGTGAGGACTTTAGTGTTTCCTGAGTAACACAGGAAGTCATGGAAGGATTTTGAGTAGAACAGTGACATACGATCTGATTTTATGAAGTATCACTGTGGCTGATGAGTGAGCAAAGTTGAGAGGGGCATGGGTAGAAGTAGGGAGACCAGTGTGGTGGTTGCTGTAATAATCCAAGCATGGAATCATGGGAACATGGGTCTGAGTGATGATGAGTGGGGATTGTTACAAGAGGTTGGAGTGTGGAAGGTAGAGCTTTGCTGATGAACTGGAAGTGGGGGGTGACGGTACACTATGATGCTTTTCGATGAGTAGTAAATGGGATGCACTTGCTAGGATGGGGAGCATGGGCAGAGCGGGAGTCAAGAAGTTGGTTGGGTTATCTTTGTGAGGACTACTAGATCATCCAGTGGATGTAGTTGTACACTTGAGCCTAGTACTTAGAGGAGTGGCCTGGGCTAGATAAACATTTGGGGATCTGGCATATGCTCTGGTTAGGATGTTGAGTGTTGCCCAAAGGTCCATATGAAAAGATTTAGTCCTGAGGGAGAGAGGGTTGGAAGGTGCTGTGGACCTTTAAGAGGTGGGCCTAGTGGGAGGTCCTTAGGCCCTTTAAGGGATGGTGGAACTCTTGCTTTTGGTTTGAGATTCAATAGCTTGCTTCTTGCTCCTCCCATTGCTGTGCCATGTGCTATGTGCTAAGGAAATTCACCGAGCCTGCTCTATGCTGTTTTAAGTTTCAACCTCCAAAACTAAGCCAAATAAAACTTTTCTCTTTATAAATTGGCTACCTTAGTTTTTTTTTTTTTTTTTCGGTTATGTCAAGCTGACTAATACAGTATATAGATAGAATTTAAATGCATGGGTAAAGTCACTAAGAAAAGAGTATAGACAGGAAAGTGGCACAAGGACTAAGCCTGTCAGTATTTCAAAGAGACACAGGTGAGAAGAACCTATTATGAATGAGGACGTCAAACCTTGGAGAGTCAAGCAATTCACAGGAGTGGCCAGATAGAAATCCAAGCTATAGATATGATCTGACTTTGAAGTCTGTGCGATTATCCACATAGCAACACTCTAAATGCTGGAGAACAGAAGTCTTTTCCTGGAGACATAAAACATGGGTGGCTTCCCAGAGCCTCCTCTCTAAATGTACTTGGATAGTAGCTAGACCCTCGGGTTTGAGCAAAGAAGATGTTTCACTTGCTGGTAGAGCCACACTACACGTCCATCAGCTCCACCTGGCACAGTACTCAGGGGTCTCTGGGGAGCAAGAAAGGCCTGGTAATTAAGAAAGATTCCTTTTCTGAGCTGCAGAGGGTCACAGTGACTGCCAGAGTTCAAAGATTGATGGCTTAATAAAGACCACCTGAAATGGCAATTGACCAGTCAGGGAAAAACAATCACTGCCGCCCACTCATCATTGGCAGTCTCCAGTCAGAGGTCTATGAGAAATCCAAGCTGCTTGTAATTATCTGCACTAGAAAACAGTTGGCCTCATTTTATTTTATTTCATTTTACATATTTTTATTTATTTATGGTACTGTGGTTTGAACTCAGAAGCTCTATCACTTGGGCCATGCCCCCAGCCCTTTTTGCTTTGGCTAATTTTCAGATAGGGTCTCTTGTTTTTGCCAAGGGCTTGTCTTAGACCACAATCCTACCTATAGCCGCCTGAGTAGCTGGGATAACAGGCATACACCACCATGCTTGGCCAGTTGGCCTTATTTTATATTTGTGGACAATCCTTAATTAGCCAGAAAAGACATTCCTTTATTCATAGGTATTCTCTGCCTAGTTTCTTAATGGGTGTGTAGAGATGAATAGGACCTGGTTCACCTATTCTCAAGGTTTCAGAATATCACAGTGGCCATGACTCATTTAAGATTCTGAACAAGCCAAACCTTCTATTTCATAACACTGCATGTATATATGTTTTAATCTTTTACAAATTCATTTCAGTAGTAGTGTGGTGTTTTAGAGCCCAGCATATAGTAAACATTCAATAAGTTCTTAACTAGTTTGAAGTATATGAGGAGTCATAGAAAAGCGCCCAGAATCAAGAACAAGGAGACCAACATTGTAGCTACAGTTTGCCAAAAGTAGCTGTGTAACTTCGGATAGGTCTTTCTTCTCTGGATTTTAGTTTGTCTACCTCTCAAGAATGGAGTTGGATTAAATTATCCTTGAGGATATCTAAGATTAGTATTTGTTGAAAGGACTAAAAGACCCCAGTTTAAAAAGAATCTCTCTTCCTAAATGCTACCAAATATCACAGTGTGCTGTTTTGAGGTAGTATCACGGAGGATTTAAGAAAAAGAAGCAGGTGCATGCCTGCTATGCAATGTGCCATCTTCTCGGTGGAGCCACCTTCTTCCCCAATGTTCCTTATGTCTCAGTTTCACAGCTCAATTTGATGGGAGACATGGCTGGGCAGTTTCCTGGAAACTTAGTCCATGTCATTTCCAAGGGTGGCCAGGTTGGCCAGGTTGGGCCACCCTTGGAAATGACATGGACTAAGTAGCTCACAATACATGAGCTACCTTTGTCTGTTTCAGCACATGAGGGCATTGGTACATGTGGCCCCTGTAGAGCTTCCTTCCGCTGAGCGAAATGGGTGATGGGATCTGTGGGGCCCAACCTAGACTGCTATACATTTTGCAGAAAGGAAATGTGTTTTTTCACTGGATATCTCCTGGAAGAAAACTCGCTCTATATTTGTTTTAGTTATGGAAAGTTCCTGCATGTGGACATTTAGCAAGTTTTCCTAAGGGAGATGTGCTCTCAGGGATGCTTCTTCCATCCTTTTGCATTAGTTCTTCTCAGCAGAGTAATCACACAGCCTTCTTAAGTGAGGGTCTGCCTTCAGTCTCCTGCCAACCCACTTTCTACAAAGGAGCTAAAGTCACCTTTCTGGAAAAATAAAAATAAAAGAGAAAATAAAATATACCAAAGTAACCATCCCCTTCTGATGATCCTTCTAGAGGTTTCTAGCATCAACCTAGACACCCACCATGGCCTGTGGGTCCTAGGCCTTCTACCTCTCCCATTTCTTTTTGTCAGATTGCATCACTGGCCTTCTACTCATAAATTTCATCCACTTTGGGTTCCTAGAATTTTCCACATTCCTTCCCACCTCAGGGATTTTACCCAATGCTTACTTCCTATTCAGGGAACTCTTTCCTCTCCCCTTCCTTTCTTCTTCCTCCTTTGATTAAGCCCATTTCTGACAGCCCTTCCCTGGTCATTTTAAACTTAATGCATTCTCTCTCTCTCTCTCTCTCTCTCTCTCCCTCTCTCTCTCTTTCGTTCAGCTCCTTATTCATTACAATGGGCAACTATTTTGTTTATGTGTTTTTTCTTTATGTTTTCCTCATCATCCCAACTAAACACCATAAGAAAGTAAAAATCAATTTGGTGTTTTCACTACTGTCTGTGTCTCCAATGCCTACCTTGGTGCCAATTAATGCTTACTAAACACCTGATTGGTTCTTCTCAGCTGCCTCACATCAGATCCCACCCAACTTGCATGCCTAACATGAAAATATAAGGAAATTTGTGATGGAAACAATATTGAAATTGCTTTGCAGTCAGGAGACCATTAAGGGAACAAGTCTCATGCACATCTCAAGCTGCTGCCTAGGTGAACTTTGGTCACCTCCACCCTTTGACAGTAGGCACTGGAATGGCCAGAATGCCTGCATAATTATTTTGTGCCCAGAGACGCAAGATAAATATCAAGATGTGACCAAACTCTTCTTTTATGGACATTGCATTTGGTTTATACATTCTTTTCTTTATCTTCTATCAGTCACGTAGCCCCTGTCAAATAGCCCTTGCCTTGCATTCTTTTCCAAAGTCAATAGTTTTCTCTTCAAACAATGTAAATTGCTTTGCAATGATTAAGAGCATTTTGCTCACTTAAGCTCTCATGTTCCCTGCCTCCTTTGCGATGCTCATTCAGAGATATATGAACCTCTGCCTCCCTATCACAATTCCCAAGACTCCAAATAAAGTTCTTTTATTTTTATGGTTTCTGAGTTTGACTTGATCAACACCAATTATATCAGTCTTCAAGTTCCCTTAATGTGCAGTGTTATTCCTAACTTTCGCCTATACTGATCCTTTGCTTAAATATCCTTCCTCCCATTTTCCTGCTGAGAGATTAACTCATCCTTTAAGACTCAGTTCAAATATCATCTTCTCTTTGATGCTGCTCTCATATTCCCTGACAAAATTGAAAGCATCTGCTCTGTGGTTTGTATATGCACACATCACAGCCTGCATCACTCTGTGTTGTCTTTATCTGTTTCCATACCTGCTTCTGTCCTTAAACTAGCATCTAGGGATCAAGGATGATATATGATTCACCTTTTATCCCGACTTCTTAACTGTTTGTCACATTTGTTAAATATTTATGAAGAGAATACATACATTAACCAAAGAGCTTCCTTTTTGAAATTTCGGTGCATGGAGTCTTCCAATCTGAGAAATCCATATGTGCATAATTGATGGTTGGATATTCCCTCTTGGAAATTTTCTCTGTGGTTCCTAGTTCAGGGAGACCATCTCTCTGTATTTTGTCTTCTAGGATTAGACAGTTGGTTTGGTTTAGAAAACAGTTTGTTGTTGCTTGCTTTAAAAGCAACCTAGCAGTTAATGAAAATCCTATGGGAGAAATTGTGTGCTGGTGAGGGCTGCTTTCAAATACTTTTACTCCTCTATCCACCTGTACAACTAATTGTTAAAGATTGATTCATCCACTTACATCCTGTCGGTCTCCTGTTATATGCCAGGCACTATGTTGGTGTCGCGTGTCGCGGGTGCAGAAATGTAAGAAGCAGAGTGATAGTCCTGTTCCTTGTCAGTGAGGAGGCACAGACAGGCAAGCAGACAGACAGACAGGCAGACAGTGTAGAGTGATCAGTGTTCTGATGAATTAGGGGGAGATGTGCACAAAGTAATGTGGAAGCTGGAAGGCTGTCATCCAGCTAAGGCTAAGGAAGCCTCCTGAGGGGAGGGGCTTTTTCTGCTGAATTTTCATAGATGAGCAAAATTATTCTATGGATAAGGGAGGTGAGAAGGGAGGAAAAGAAATCTAGGGAAGGTGAAGGGAATAGCATTCACGAAAGCGTGAAGTAAGGAGTAGTAGGTGCACTTGGAAATGACAAGAGATTTGTAATTCACTGCTGTCCAGAGCTTTCTACTCAAGGGTTGTTGTACTCAGGTAGTACCTGAGCACATTCAAAGGTAAGAAAAGTGAACAAAGAGACCTTTTTCAAGCTGTGGTGTGCATCAAATCATCTGGAGGCTTTGTTAGCAAACAGATCACTGGACTCCACCCCCAAGGTTCTGAATCAGTAGCTGAGAATTTGCAATTTTCAAAAGTTCCCAGGTGCTGCTGGTATTGGTCAAAGCAGTACTTTGAGAACCACTGGAGCAGAGTAGAATGGAGGAGTAACTTGAGGGCAAGGAGCTGGGGTGGATGGCAGAAGTTCCTGCAGGACCTTGACTGGAGAAGTCTGGACTTCATCATGGAGCATTGTGGACCACTGTGGGGCCGTCACAGGAGAGTGATAGGCCACACTTTTGTGTTGGGGACATCTTTCTGGTAGCATGTGGAAGACAGGATATTGGTAAGATGACAGAGGTCAACATATTCTAGGTGACAATTCTGATGAATACTGAACCAAGTTAGGAGTGTAGAGATGGCTTCAAGATAATTTTGGGGGTTAGAATCTGTAGGAAACAGTGACTGTTTCACTGTGAGGGTGGGAATTCCTACCTCCTCCTCCCAACACCCCCCCACCACCCACTCCCCCTGTGATCTGGGTACTGGAGGACAGTCTGTGGCTCACTAGTTTCCTGTGCTGGTTGCCCTTTTCTGCCCAGAAACCACTCCACTTTATCAGCCTCCTCTTCCCAAGTCTGCCTCTGGCCCCATCTGACAGGTTTCAGCCTGCCCTGTTTGAAGAAAGGGGTGCAGTAAACCATTCAGAAATTGGATTTATTAATGGGAGGCATGTCATTACTGCCAGACACAGCAATCTGAAAAGTTTATGGCCAAAGTGTTTGGGTGTCATTTATTAAAACAAAGTGGGCATGGTTGCTGTCACCCTGTGACCAGACCTGTCTGTCTCTGTGAAAGCACCTCCCCCAGGGGTCTGCAAGTAGATCCTGGCTGAAGAGGCAAAGACAGATAAATTACCAGGACTGTGGGGCTGGCTGTGTGGCCAGACCTCACCAGGACCCCTTGGAGAAGTAGGTCCTGTACCAGAGCAGGGCTCCTGGGGGGACTGTGGTCAGTTTGTTTTGTTTCCTGGACCTTGATTTCATAGTAACATGTTGGCAGACCCTTTAATAATGGCCACCTGCTGCACTCGTGACTACTCCAAGGCCTTCCTCCCTCTACTTTGTTGCTCATCTGTCCTTCACAGAATTTATGATGCAGACAGCATGGGTTAGAATTGGCTCTTAAAAGATGAGAAACTGAGGCCCAAAGAGGCTTCATGAGTCTTCCAGAGTTATCTGGGGGAAAGGACCAAGTTTGTTCTGAGTCCTGCAAAGCCATTCTCACCTTTCCATAGGGCCAATGGGCTGTCCCAGTTTTGTGCTGAGAATGTTGGTTTTCTCTGAGCCCAGACCTGGCTGTCAGTGGCGCTGGCTATTGTTAAACTTGAGTTTAAAGCCAGGATTTCTCTTGAGCAGTCTTCTGCTTTTGACAGATCTGCTCTGAGCCCCAGTGCCTTCAAATATGAAGTGGGGACAGGGAAATGTTACCGCCTTCGCTGGGTGTTGTCAGCGTTAAGTGACCTTTCAGGGCTTGGCACTGGTCTCCCTCTTTTCCCTGACTTGTGACCCTCTCTGGGCCTCCAGAAAGCCCTGCATGACCAGGACTTGATGCTCAGATGAGATAATGGAGGGAATATGCTTTGGAAAATCCTTGCACTCCATTCAAATGTGAGGTAATAATAGGAAAATGGATCTGCCACCACCCTGCCAAGAAACCAGCAATTTTTAAGACAAAAAGCAGATCCAAAGTCTAGAGTCTTTCATGACTGTGATTGGTTTTGAATAGAGAAGCTTTTCTGTCCTTTCAAAGATTAATCTCCAAGACTAGAGAGAATGCCCGTAAAGCACAATACGGAACCCATAGCAGACCATGCCTATCTGGCAGGTACTTGTGTGCTAGGATACTGTCAGCTCTCTTGGAGAGATGGGCATCTAAATTATCTGAGCATTTCCTAGCTCAGATAGGAGCTAGGAAACTTTCCCAGCACAGGCTAAGTTCTTTAAACTTAGCCAAGTTGGGTTCTGTCAGATTCCATGGGTTCTTTGAAGAAGAGCCTGTATCTACTCATTTCTATCTTTCCAGAGCCAAGCCTTATGTCTGGGACAGAGTAGCTGCTTAGTACATTCAGGTTGGATTGAAATTAAACCCTGTGGAAAATAAGGCAGAGTTACCTAATGGCCTTGCAGGGCTCCAGGTAGGAAAGGGGTTTGGGACTTGTAGCCTTGGGTACTGGTTGAATGACAGGCTCACTTCAAAGGCCTGTGGTGGGGAGGAGAGAGGGATGTGGTTTCTCAAATGCCTTTTTTGGCTGAGTGAGAGCCTCAGTTGGTGGCAAGGGTGGGAACAGCAGGAGGTTTGCAGCATAGCAGAGGCCTCTGCCAGGGCCAAAGAGACAGGAACAAATGAGCCAGAGGAAAGGAAGCAACTCAGATGGAGACAAAATGCATTTGAAATCTCCTTCTTCCCCACCCCCTGCATCCACGGGAACAGACGTGGCAGCCGTGTGTATGTGTTGGAAGAAAAACAGGCTTTGCAGTCAAATAAATCTGTGTGTGGATCCTTTCTGTGCAAGCCAGGGCTGTGGGATCTTGCATGTGATGTTTTCCTTGTCTGACCCTCCATTTCCTGTGCTAAAAAAATGGATCAGCGACTCTTACCTTACACAGTTGTTGTGGATATCAAAAGAATGTTTTGTAAGCAATACAGCAGTCATTTATTAAGCACCTGCTCTATACTAGGCACTGAGCCCAGTAGCTGTGTGGATTTAATTTGCAATTCCCTAATCATTCGGCAAGGTAGTCATTATCATTTCCAGTCCCCACTGAGGAACTGAGGAAACTGAAGTCAGAGGCCTTGAGCAATTTGCTCAAGTGACAAAGTCAGAATTCCCACCAAGTTCTTTCAAGGCAGACTATGCTGGATATGCAAGTGATGATTGCATTTCTTGAATCTCAGTCAAGTTGTTTTCCTTCACTGAAACCACTTTCTCTCCCCTCACCTCTTTTTAAAAAAGCACTACCTTTAGCAAACCTGGCTGTTCTTGGAAGAAGGGCAGGGGTGCCATTCACTGATCTAAATGTTATGTGATCTTGTGCTGGTGCTGTTTGATGTTAATGATATAGTTCAGGAAATCATTTCTAGGTGTTTATATGAAGGAAGAGCAAAGGCTGCCAAGAGTTCAACAAGTGGATGATCCAACAACATCTGAAATATCAGAAACTATCCTTCCAAAAAAAAAAAAAAGACTGTCAATTCCTTTGACATTTTTTTTTTTTAAATCTTTCCTGGAAGCTTCAGGCATGGTGAGATACATGTACAAGGTGAGAAAAGCAAATGAACTTTTGTTGGCATCTACTTTGTGCCTGGGTTTTCTTCTCAGCTTCTCTCATTGTAACCCTGTTAGATCATATTAGACCCATTTTCCACATAAAGGATGCTCACAATGGTAAATATTTGTTTGAAGTCACACAAAAGCCAAGATTGAAAGTTTAGCCTGTCTGGTCCTGAAGTTCAGGCTTTTTTCCCACTATGCTTTTTACTACTGTTTTCTGTCTCAGTCTCTGTGTGTCTCCTGATTGGAGCCATTGCTGCATCTAAGCTTCCCCCTTCAAAGAGCCCATCCCTTGGTTCTGTGCAGTGTGAAACAGATTTGGCAACTTAAAAAAAAAAAGAGGACTTTTAGCTTTGAAACTCGTGGGACCATTAAAGGTCCCCAGCAGAAAATGCAGGCAAGCACAATGATACTGGATTGATGCTTCTATTTTTGGGCATGGGCTCAGGCATCAGGAATAAGCTGTATCCTTTTTTTTTTTTTTTTCTTGGGCAGGCTGGGTTGGGATTAGGGGAGAAGGACGCCAGAATCAAGCAAGGAAGGAGACCTACTTTTGGTTCATCCAACTCAAAGCAAGTATTATGGACTTAAAAGTAATCTGTGTGCAGTCCTATTTATTTAGTGTTTTACTTAGCTCAGACAACTATAGGTGGAAGATATCCTATGTTTCCTGTCCTGTTTTTAATTTTTAATACACTTGAGTTGGAGTTGACAAAAAAATCAAAATGAGCTACTAAACACTTGGTTTGCACATCAACCTCAGAGTCCTTCTTTGGGGACAGGGGAAAACCTCCAAGGCCTTGGAGTTCATTCATGAGCTACAGGTTCATTTTTCAGCATGCCTCTTACCCATGTGGCTTTGGATCAGGCATCAATACCTCTGACCTCAGGCTCCTCATCAGTAAAGTGCATGTAGTAATGCCTGCTTTGTAAGACTGTCCTGGTTGCCCCAGTACCTGATACTTGTCAGACACTCATTAAATATTATTTTTTCTCCTTGAGTCTCAAAATGCAAATTCTTTATAATTTCTTAGGTAGAGAGATGGGCATGAGTGATGACCTATATATTTTAGGACAATTTGGGTCCACTCAACGTGTTGGCAGGGACTATGAGCCACAGTTTATGACTTAGCCAGTGCCCATTATGTCATTATGGAGCCTGCAAAAGTGATTACTAATGTTACTTTTCCAGTTCACTGCAGAGCAGAGGGAAGAGGGTTTCACACTGCTGGCGTTTTGTTGGAGCACGACAATACAAATCACAGATGGCTTCCTCAGCAGATGTGGCCCTGTAGAACTGCACTGCTGGTTTACAAGGGATTTAATGAAAATCTGGCACCCCTCCAGACTTGAATCAATCCTCTGGGGTTCTCAACGAATGCACATACAGACCAGTCTGCAAATGTCCAGCCTGCAGATGGCGTGGGGAATGCTGGGGTGAAAAAGTTTTTACCTGGGAAACAAAGCCAAACCTATCTGGCTGAGTCCACAGACTTGGAGCCTGGGAGCTGGAACAGTGATGTGGAAGAGAAGTTGGTAGGAGAGAGTAGCTCCATTAGGAAGATCTCCACATGGCTGCTGTCCAGATGGGGTGATCTGGGCTCAGAGTAGAAGGATAGCTTTCTCAGCTGCTTGGGGCTCCCAGTATTTTCTTCCTTGCCATGGGTTAGGCTATAAGGAGTGAGCAGGAGCCTTACATGAGGGGTATGGAATAAGAATGTTTTCGATTCGGTCATGGTGCAGACTGGAACTGGATTTGCCTGTTGTTGCCTCTGCTTGCGATGCTCCTCCTCAAATGGTTACTCACCATTTCTCATCTGGCTTTGGTGTTCATCTCTTGGAAAAGATTTCATTGATTTCCTCCCTGAAAAGAGAGTCTCCAAGTTCTTTGCCATATGCTATCTGAGCTGTATGGGCGTTGCTTGTCATATCATGATTTATTTGCCTGTTTGCTTTCCGTTTTAGTCATTTAGTGGAAAGTCAGTTCCTTGAGGATAGGAACTCTGTTCATCTCACTGATCAGTGTAGCCAGTGCCTAGTGCAGTACCTGGCACACAGTATACAGTCAATAAATATTGTTGGACAGATGGACAAATTTGGGGGCCAGAATAAAACAGATCAGTGTTTGCACCTTAATGCCACCATTTATTTATTTATTTATATACATTTGTTGTACGTGCGGGGGGGGGGGAGGTTCATTGCAACAATTCCAAATAGGCTTTCATTGTACATTGGTTAGATCACCCCCACCATCTCCCCCCTAGTGACTCCTCTCCCCACCCCACTAAAGCCATTGCAAGAGGGTTCATTGTTCTTTTTTGTATATGTATATGAAGCCCATCAGCCATATTCCCTCACCTTCATCTCCTCCAATCACCTTCCCCCTCCCACAGGTACTACCCTCAACTGTACCTATCTTGCAATCTTGTCTTTCGTTATTATTTCCAACATCAATGTTCAAAGGGGTTTCTTGATGTACCTCTGCTGTGAGTATACTTTATTTTGGTCAATTCAACCCTTTCCTTACTCTCCCTTACTCCTTCCCTCCACCCCCACTATTCAACAGCTTTCAATACATATTGTTATATCCTCTACCTGCCAGATAGAATGTATTTGTTTCTTGCTTCTTTCTCTCTCTCTCTCTCTCTCTCTATATATATATATATATATATATATTTTTTTTTTTTTTTGGTGGGACTAGGGTTTGAACTCAGGGCTTTGCACTTGCAAAGCAAGAGCTCCACAGCTTTGAGCCACACCTCAGTCCTCTCGGATTGTTTTTTAGTCTCTGATTCTTCTTATGTAAAAACCACACTAGAGAGTACCTGTTTATGTAGAGTAGCAATAAGCATGTAAACAATGGTCAATAAATAGAAGCCATTATTATGCAACCATTGTATAATTAACTGCCAATATTTAATAATTAGAATATTTGATATTACAATATTTAACATTATAAAAATTTACTAATATTTATGTTCAGCTAATATCTAGTCACTATCTAGCATATGCAACACCACATATGAAGCACTTTTATCTGCATTATTTTATGCAGTTCCTTGAACATCCATGTGAGATGATCTTCCCATTTTAGAATAAAGGAAGCAAACTTGGGGAGATTAAGTGGCTTGAGCAAGATTACAGAGCTACTCAGTGAGAGAGGCACTATTGACTCCATTTCCATTTTTAAAGCTATAATTTGCCCTCATAATTTCAGGCTGCTTCCTATTAGCACTCCCTCTGGATAAATAAACATAAGGAAGCCACATTCTTTATCCTCTGGGGGCTCTGGTTTAGGTGATAAGACATATGTAAGAGTAAAATGAACACTAATAAAACCAAGGATTTTTATGTTGCTTTGAAGTTTACAAAGCCTATCTCAATATATACAACATATTCAAGTTTTAAAAGATTGTTATCCAGGAGATATAAATAATTCATACAAGTCAGTAAGAAGAAGACAAACAACTCTGGAAAAAGCAGTAGATCATGAAGAGGCAATTTGAATCACCAATAGTCACATTGAGAGATATTTGGCATTACTAGACTTCTGGGAAATTCAAGTGAGAACAAGAAGATATCATTTCTCATCCATCAGATTGGAGAAATAACACAGAAACCCAAGTGTTAATGAGGATAAGGAAAAATATGTCTACCACTTTAGTGGGACTATAAATGGATAAAAATGGGAAACAATTGACAAAACTGAGTAGGGGTCAATATGAACAAGCCTGGGGAACCAGGGTTTCGTCTATGAGGTAAAATCATGGGGGTGGAAAACTCTACAGGCAAAAAGGAGTGTAAAAATCTTCAGCACTTTATATAATAGTGAAATATCAGAAATAACCAAAAGTACATTAAGAGGGGTACAGATGAATGAATGGGACATTTGTAGATGGAATAAGAGACAGTAGCTGAAAGAATAAACTAGAGGTATATGTAGCACATGGAGAAATTACAGAAATGCTGAATAAATGAGAGCTAGCTACAGAAAGGAATGGGCAGAATATCATTTATGCACAACACTTAAAAAACACACAGTACAGTGCCACATGTTTAAATGCTCTGTACCCTAAGATACGGTCAAGAAGAATATTAGTTGCAGGTAGTAGTAATTACTTCTGGAGAAGAGGAGGGCACAGATCAGGAGGCTTGCAGGGAGGACTTCTGCATCTTCAATTAGCTGTTTTCTTTTTTTATTTTGGCAATACTGGGATTAGAACTCAGGGCCTTGCCTTTTCTAGGCCAGCGCTCTATCACTTTACCATGCCACCAGCCCTGGATATCTTATTCATTTATTTTGGTGGTAGTGGGGTTTGAACTCAGGGCCTCACGCTTGCTAGGCAGACACTCTACCACTTGAACCACTCCAACATCCCTGTTTGTATTTTTTTTTCCCCCTGCATTAGGGTCTCATGAACTATTTGCCTCAGGCTGGCTTCAACTGCAATCCTCCTGATCTCTGCCTCCTGAGTAGCTAGGATTAAAAACACCTGAGGCAACTGCTATAAAAGCATAAACGTATGTTAGATCCAGGTGGTGAGTTCAGTGCATTTGTTGTATTTCGGTGTGTTTGGGATATTTTATAAAGCAAGCAGACACCTAACTAGCCTAGAGCTTCTTCCCCAAACCTATCTAATTTGATCCTTATTGAGGCCCTGGAGGCATCAGGGAAAGGAACAATGGAACCCTACAGTTGGTTTCAGTCCCTCCCTCTCCTGGTACCTGCCCTGTGTTGTGCTGAGGGGGGTGGCTGAGCAGGGGGAGAAGAGTCTAATTGATTTGTGTTAGGAAAGGACCTGAGCTATAGTGGGGCAGGCATGGGGTTCTGGGGAAAGGCAGAGAGATCCAGAAGGGCCATGTTGCTAAGGTTTTGAGAAAAAGCTGAAGAAACGGAGGTTCAGAGGCGAGTAGTTCATTCAAGGTCATGTTGAGGCATGTCTAGAGCCTTTTCCAGTTCTCTAATCCCGTATTCAGAACAAAAGCAAGGATGTGTGAGAGGTAGGAGTACGAACACCAGATTTGGGGAGGCCTAGGCCAGACCCCAGCCCTGCCAATTAGTATTTGTGTGGCCTTCGGCAGCCCGCCCTACCTCTCTGAGCTTGGGTCCCTATTGCCTTTCTGAGGCTGTCATTGGGAAGAACAAAAGCAAAATGTGTATACAGAGACTAGTGGACTGGCACTGTGTCTAACTCTTGCTCTTTATAGTTACCAGTTATAATAGGATCAGCAGCAGCAATGCCATTCCACATTATTTCAGCTATTCTTTTGTGAATTGTTTCATTACCTTCTTTTCTCTCCTTCCCTTTCCTCCCAACCCAAATCAGGACAGTTTCCCATAGGCAGGCAGCTAGTTTATGTGTGTTCCAGAATTTCTCTTTCAGTTGTCCAGTGAAGTCCACTAAAATCAGAGATGAGTTCTCTCTGGACTTCTTACTCTTGTGAGTTCAGGCTGAGGTCTCATTGATTTTGGGGCAGCCAAATTGCACATCCTTATCTAGCCATCAATGAAAACCCCTGCATCTTTTTGTGTAACTTACAGATAAAGAATGGCTTTCACCCAGCCTATACATTGGATTTCTCAACTCACAGGAAGGATCTTGAACAGAAAAAGGAGAGAAAAGGAAGACCAGGATAACGAACATTATCCTTGTGTTATGAAAGAAATAAAATTGCTCTTGTTTGTATTAGAGACTGGCCTGTTTTTGCTCTTTCTGAGTTCCATGATAGTCAAATTTAAACATCATCAAGTTGAATACAGTATTCATCCTTCTCCTCCTTTACTAATAGCAACTATTCCAAACACCAGCTACTGCCTCCCCCACTATGTAGTTTTTAAAAAAATTTTTTTGTGAGTATTATTATGGTCTTATAGGTTCCATTTTATTATTAAGTGTGCTGTATTGATCATTATCATTCTGATTCTTTTTTATTTCTCAGTTGATTTCACTAGTGGGAATTCCTTCAAACCAGTTCTTATGTCCTATTGATATGTCTCCATCAATCTGTGAGTACTTCCTTTTTCTCTGGTGTAAGATATTCCAGATTTACCTTGTTCTTTCTTTACCCTAGAACTAGAAGTAGCTACCTTGCTATAGAACACTGGCTCTTTTTAGTGGAGAATGATATTTGGAAACCAAGATTTGGGAACTATGTGTGCTTTCTACTCCTGGAGTACCATTGCATCTGAGCCCTGTCAATACAGAAATAAACACACACACACACACACACACACACACACACACACACACTATTGGTTGTGTTTCTCACGTGAACTTTGATTAACATGGAGTCTGATACTTCCAATTTAAATTCAGGGCCACAGAATTCTTGCTCTCCTTACTCATTTACATTGTATCTCTTGTGTTTCACAGCTGGAATCATGGTTTCCATAAAAAAGATCAGTATATTTATTCTCTTATTTCTTTTAGCCCAAGCAAACATAACAAGATAACTATCTTGAACTCTTAAAACTGTCAGTGTGATGAAAGAAAGTAAAAAGGCAAGAGAAAAGTTCTCTAATGGATAAAATTAAAGAGATCTGACAATCAGATATAGTGCATGATACTTACTTAGATTAGGGACATTGTTGGGGTACTTTGAATATGGATTGTATTTTAGATAGTATTTCATAAACTTAAATTTCTTGGATCTGAAAATAGTATCATGGGGAAGAATGTAATTTTTGTAAGAGATAAGAAATGTAGGGTGAATTATTTAGGGGCACAGTGTTTTGATGTTGGTAAATCACTCTGTGTGTGTGTATGTGTGTGTGTGTGTGTGTGTGTATGTGTGTGTGTGTGTTTGAAGACAGGGTCTCACTATGTAGCCCAGGCTGTTCTTGAACTTATCTTACGACGCTTCTGCTTCAGCCTCCTAAGTGCTAGGATTATAGGCGTGCAAAATCATGCCTGGCATACCTTACTCTTGAATCTTTCACTCTGTGTGTGTGTGTGTGTGTGTGTATACATCAATCTATCGAGATTGACAGAGAGAGAGATTATGTGTATGTGTGAAAGAGAAAGAGAGATGGGGGAGTGAAGAGTAAATATGGTAAAATACTACAAGTGGTAAATGTAAGTTTAGAAAAAATAATAGGATTATTCCTTCAACTTTTCTGTTGAAGTTTTTCTGTTTGAACCTTTCAAAAATAAGCAGATTGGGGACATAGTGGCAAGTATTACATGGCACTTTGTTTCAGGACATTCACTTGATTTGATTCATCACTACTCAACTTAATGGCTAAGGAATCTGAGGGACACAGGAGAACACACTTACCCAAGTTCACACAGCTTACGAGATGGGAAACGGAGGCCCAGAGAGACGAGTGCTTTGCCAAGGCCATCAGTTAGAGAGTGGCCACAGCAGGTCTGGGACAGAGGCCTCCAGTTTTACTCTGGGGCTCAATGCACTGTAGCAGAAAAGTCCTTCCTCATTGCTTTCTTGCCCACTGGGGCTCCATTTAAAGAGAGATTTCTGTCAGCTCCACTAGGCTTGTTCTGAGAAAAGATTCTGTTTCTCCATTCCCTTTTGAAAAGATAAGCATCCAGCTTTCTGTCCTCCGACCTTCCTCGGACTTTTTACACTCATTCTTCTCAGTCATGGTTACTGGGTCTCAACTTTATCAGATTCCAGCAATGTGAAAACCCAAGCAGGCAGCACAGGCTGCAGAGTAAGGGCAAGCACTCCCGTTCATGAGCACAGGGACAGTGATTCTTTGTTTCAGTTATTTGAATATTATTTGCTTTATACACAAGCACAGAGTTAGTCTAGCAGTGTTTTGTGCACTGGGTGTTAGGACCCATTAGTGGGTCTTGAAATCAATATAGACTGTGGCTGTCAGCATTTAAAAAGTGATTTAGAATCAAATTGGATAGAAGAGAAAATAGAGAGTAGAGTGTACACTCATAATAAAGGTAGGTATTGTTTTGTGAGTACATACACAGAGGTACACATATGTTTGTTCTGAGTGATGGTGTAAAATTCATTTCTTATTGTGAGTCATAGTTAAAACAATTCAACAGCTACTAGTCTAAGACGGGGTTAGCAAATACCTTTTTATGAACAAAATGTATTGGAACATAGGCATACCCACTTGTGCATGTATTATCTCTGATTGCTTCCACACTACAATGGCAGAGTACAAGTAGTTGTGACACACTGTCTGGCTGGCACAGCCTAAAATATTTACTATTTGGCCCTTTATAGAAAAATTTGCTGTTCTTTTGCTGTCTAGGATCCTGAAGCAAAAAACTTGCAATTCAAAGTCAAATAAAGCTTACATTGTATATAATCTCCAGAATTTCTATCTTTAGTATTCCTATCCCATTAACCATCTAAGTTGTAAAACTCACCTACAGATTCGTGTAGTTGTATATATAACTACAGAAGTGTAGGTATAATGAAGGTAGTGACTACTTGGAAAATCAGTGTTCAGATGTGATATCCTTCCAGCACACAGCATACAGGATGACCTCTCCATCCTAAGAAAATATTTTCATGTTTAACTTCATTGCATTCAACCAGACGTTTCCTTGCACAAATTTTCAACTGAAATATTTCAATCCTGCATTCATCTTGGGGGCCACATGTCTTATCCAAGTTAAATATTTCCAGAAAATAAATGTCTAGACACCGTCTCATATAAATTAAGCACCCGGGTTTTAAAAGATTCCTAGCAGACCTCCTTTTTGGTATGGGGGTGAGTATAATTTGGGTACCATGAACGATGCTAGGTACCCCAGGTACCTAAGTGAATACACCTGCAGGTGGCTGATGAGTGCTGCACAATCGTAAGTGTGTGTGTGTGCATGTGTGTGTGTATGTGTGTGTGTAAGTATGGTGTTTGTGAGCACATGGGTGCCTCTGTGTAGTGGGAGGGGTGAGGGAAAGACAAAACAAATGAGTATACTTCCGAGGAAAGCTCCCTGTTTTTTGAGATTACCATTCGTAAGAATCTTGGATGAAAGAGCATGTGGACATTAATATCTATTTCAGAGGGGCAACCGTGTGTGCTAACCCTCTCTTCAGAGAAAAAGGACATGCCAACTAAGTCTATGAAGATAAGAATTTCTTAGATTTCTTTGACTTTTCATTTTATTCATGTTTGATGGCCATTTCAGTGCTTTTGATATTTAGATTTTCCGGATATATACTTCTCTATCACTGAGATGTTCGTTACAGTTTTTTCCACAAAAAATGAAATTTTGAAGAAAAATCATAAATGTGAAAGATCATTTAAAGTTACTCTCATTATCTTTATATTTTATATAAATGTTATAGATATATTTATAAGAAATTTATATTCATACAAATATTATTACCAATGTTATAAATGATTCACATTTGATACAAATAAAATAAATCCATTGTAAGTGTTATACCTATATAAATATTCTGAAATACATTTATATTTAAGTAAACATTATAGTATACATCATATATTTATGTATAAATGCATGAATAAGTATATAAATATATAATAAAATAGAAGTATAATATTAAACATTATATTTTATTATATTCTCATTATGCATTTTTAGTTACACTTATGATAAAGAAAATAATTCCATGTGAGAATTTACAGTGAAACACATTGAATAATTTGAAAGCCTATGGAGAGGTAATTTAAGAAGTAGTGATTATATTTTCTTTTCCTAGATTTTTGCAAAATCATGTACAATACTACCCTGTGTATTATGTTGGGGTTTGGGTTAAAGGACAAATTTGGGAAAAGATTCAGGAAGTAGAGAGGAGAAAGAAATCTTACATTTCACCAAGACATATGGAAAATTCTGTATTCTTACCTAGAATCCTGCAAACAAGAAACAAACCAATTTCTGGATATGGCACCATTTTCCATCTCTTCATTCAATGACTGTTTAATGAATGTCTTAATGGATTTATGAGGCAGACACCAGGCTAGGTGCCAGGGAACAGAAACAAGGTCTGTGCTCTCATGGTTCTTGTCATGCAGAGGGAGCAAAGTAGAAACAAGACACAGAAAATTAACAAGTAAACAAGATAATTTCAAATAGTAGCAATATTAGGGACAGAGCTGTAGCTGATGATAAACTGGGGAGAGCACACTCCTTCACCTAGGTAATCCAGGAAGGCATCTCCAAAGAGATGACATTTGTTTTGGCATTTGGAAACAGGGTTTCACTTCATAGCCCCAGGCTATGCACTACCTTGCCTAGATAGAGACTATGTTTGAATTAAACTCTAAACGGAGGGAGACACAGCCTTGTAAAGATTCAAGGATGAGTGTTCAAAGCTGGGAGAAGAGCTGGTGTGGAAATACAGAGAAAGAACTTAGGAAATGATTTTTCTTGAGGTCACATTTTCTTTGTTTTTTGAGAGGGTCTATGCTAGGAAGCCTATATTGGCTTCAAATTCAAGATCTTTCTGCCTCAGCCTCCCATGTACTAGAATCACACATGGGAAAAGCATTCTATGGTGAAATGACTCCTAGAAATTTAATGGGGGTGAAATGATGCCTGTTTGCTGAGCTAGCATTTTTGAGTTTTCCTTATGGAGATAGTTGGTCTTGACTGTTATGAACTCCGAATATGAGCTCTGTAAGGGATTGTATTTTCCAAAGGTGGCCATGTAACAGGTCCTATTCCACATGTTCTTCCTTCAATAGGATCTTGACTTCTACAATTTCAGTTGAGGGGGTACTTTTTCTTCCCTTGAATCTGGGAGGGCTTGTGACTATCCTAGAAGTCATTCCATTTGACTTCAGAAACTAGGTCACCAAAGGCAATTTAGCTTCCCCCAGATTCTATTGTATAATAACTCTTGGAACCTAGCCACCATGTTGTGAGGAAGCACAGGCATCCACATGGAGTGGTTTTAGGAAGGTGATTACTTGATTGAAAGCCTCAGCTGAGGTTCTCAACCACAGAATAGCATCAGCCCCAGATGTGTGAGTAAAGAAGACTTCATATGATACCTGTTCCCACCTTTTGTAATCCTCTAGCCTGAGAATCTTCCAGCTGAGCCTCCAGATAATTATAGATCAGAGACAAATCGTACCCTGCATGTCCCCTTCCCAATTCCTGATCCACAGAATCTGTGAGCACAATAAAGTGGTTGCTGTTTTGCTATATCAATTTTTGGATACTTTATTTCACAGCAGCAGACAATTGGAACAGGTGCTTAGTGCCTTTGTTGTCAGATGTGAGCAATGATGGTGAAGATGCCACTCAGATTCTAGCTTTGTTGGGAAAAACAAGCCATCCTAGTGGGTTTCCAAAACCCACATCCTTTACTACCAAACTGAAGGGGCAGGCAAAATCAAAGAAACAGGCCATGCTGAGTAAAATGGAGGCAGGTGGTTCCATTCCTGTACAGTCCTCTCTGGCAGACCAACAGCCTGTGTGCCTGTGACCTCTACCCATTGGTTTTCATGCTGCCCTCTCTTCCTTATGACCCCTTCTCAGAGCAGAAGACAGGCGTGTCTTTGTATGTTCTAATCAGACTTCATTATTTGCATTCTTTGAGAGTAGGCTTGAAGTCCAACTCAAAGGATTTGTTCAAAGGATTTCTGCCTATCCTTTAATGCTCCCATATGAATGCAGCCTTTCCCACTGGGAAGGATTCTACTATTAACCCCTTTGGGGTATATATCATAAAGACTAATAACATGGGCTTGGGAAATATCTTGCCTGATTCAAATCTTTACTCAACAATTTATTAGATCATGAACACATTACTTAACATATGTATACTTCAATTTCCTTATCTGTAAAATAGGAACAATGATTATACTACATATTTCAAAGTGAAATTGTGAGAATTAAATGAGTTATTTTATAAAGACATTCAAAATAGCACTTAATGCATTGTAAGAATGGTAAAAATATATGAAATGTGTATATATAAGTGTAGGAAAGATATAGGATATACACAAAATAGGCATATAGGTATGTATTATATATGCATGTATATAGTAAATATATATATATATTTTTTCCCTTAAAGCTCTCACTACCCTCAATATTGTATGAATTATATTATTGCCATGTGGTTATACATATTCTTTATTTACCTCCCTGCACACTCATCGATGTCATTTTTTTTCTTAAATCTTGGAATTAGTGTACTGCTCTGCCTCCTCCAGGGCAGGACCATGTCCTCCTCTGTGCTGTCAGAGTGCAGCACAGACTTGTTCACTGTAAGAGCTCCACAAATGTGCTTGAATTAATGAATGGCTAAGTGGTCCAGCTGGAATGTGTCACTAAGATGTGCAGCCTAACACTATGATGTTGAAAAATCAATTTCTTCTTCCACGAGCTCTCTGGCCATCCCTAGTCCCAAGTGACAGAAGGGCTGACAGGCCCCAGTGATCTGACATGTTAGCCTCCAAGTGGAAGCCAAGGTCAGAGAAATCTGAGTCAGTCATTAAACACAAAGGGAGGACTACAGCAACTAGAGTTTTTACTGTCTGCGACATCATCTGCCATCCATTTATATGGGTGAAAACGATTTACCAGTGGTCCAGGGAATTTGACAAAAATTGCCTCAGCCTCTCCATAATTTAAGAATGTAGCTGCCCAGAAAATGACTTAGGTGCTGAGGTAATTTCCTATATGGGCTTGCAAATTTCATTTGTCATTAATTTCGAGGATGGTCCTGGGAAGTGAGGGGCACATGGACACCATGCTTACCACCCATGGTCTCAGAAGTAACTCTTGAAACATGATGTCATAAGCCTGGGACCAGATCAGGCTGCAGTGATAAGGCACTCCAGTGTGGAATATGACAAGAGGAAATCTCCCCCATGTGGAGGCCAGCTACAGAGGCCTGTGGTGATATAGATACACATTCATTTAAGAGTTTTTTCAATACAGTGTGTTAGGCCATGCTGAGGACAGAGATCAATACAACCTCCAGCCTCAAGAAGCTTCTAATCTAGTGTGAGAAACCAGCCCACTGGCAGACAATCCCCAGTGTACTAAGTGTGAGAGAGGGCAGGCAGTGTAGGGCTGCCGAAGCAGCAGGAACTTGGGTCTAACTCACCAACGTGCATAGTTACTGTGAGTGGTTGCTTTCACTAGTGACATGCATGCGCCTGCCAGGGTGATCCCTCTAAACTGCAAATGTGGCCATGCTATTTTCTTCACATAATGCTTTTTTTTTAAAAAAAATTCCTATAAAATTAATGTTTGTGCATTTCCCCAATTCACATTGAGCCCCTAATCCCCAAAGTGATGGTATTTGGAGATGATTAGGATATGGTCAAGAAGGTAAAGCCTCTGTAAGGATTATGTCCCATCAGAGACACAAGAACTTGCTTGCACTCTTTCTCACTCTCTGCTTGTCCACCAGGTGAGGACAAAATGAGAAGGTGGCTCTCTATAAATGAGGAAGAAAGCCCTCAGCAGGACTGGACTATGCTGGTGCCTCAGTCTCAGACTTCTAGGCTCCAGAACTGTGGGAAATAAATTTCTGCTGTTTATAAGCCATCTAGTATATGGTATTTGTCACAGCAGCCCAAGCTGACTAAGATAATAATTTAAAATAATAATAACCAGCAATGACTGAGGACTTACCATGTACTAAGCTCTGTTCTAATTAATTTGTATGTGTGTGTAAAAGCATTAGATCCAAATCTGTTTTTTGCTTGTGAGCGGTATTGATACTTTCTTCCCAAATAATTCAAGGATCTGCATGATATACCTCCATCCTCAGTTCCCCAGTTTCATTTTTAGTCACCCTTGCATCCATATGCAACTGTTTGCAGTTTCCCCAAGAAGCCTCCATGCTGGGTATCTGCTCTTGTGCCTGCTTTGGAGGTGCCTTTGTAAACCTAGTCAGCTGGGGTGGTGTTAGTCAGTATTCAAGACTCAGTTGCTTCCTCTGCAACCCTTTCTCTTGCTCTCTAAGGCAGGGGATTTCATGTCCTTGTCCTCTGGGCCTTTGCTTATGCTGCTCTGGTGGCCTGAAATCCTTTTCCTCAAGTTGTCATTCATTTATCTTTCAACACCCTCTGCAAACTCACCCCAGGTAGGAGGTCTTTGTTGATTCACTGGAAAGAATTGACCACATTCTTCTCCATGCCCTTCATTTGATAGCCATTCCTGCTCCCTCTGTGACTGAACTGTGAGTTCCTTAAAGGCAGTGGCTCTGGTTGTACCTCTGGTTCAGCCCTTAGTTTGGAAAATGAATTGGTGAATGCATTTATGACATACATTGTTATTAGGTTGTCTGTGTACTATTGCATATCACTACATATCATGAACCCTTTTGAGGGTAAGGATTTATTTATCTTATTTGTTCTATCTTGTCTTTTTCCACATTTTTCTCTCTCCAGCATTGCTATCTATACTGAATAAGTAGGAGACAATGTTTGTTAGATGGTTAAGTGAAGTCTCAGAAAATTCAGTTGCCTGCATTTGGCTTATTTTTTAATTGTAAGCTAAGTAGAGTGACACAAGAGCTTATGGTAGCCAGGTGCCAGTAGCTCAAGCCTATCATCCTAGCTACTTGGGAGTCTGAGATCAGGAGGATCATAGTTCAAGGCCAGCCCAGGCAAATAGTTCATGAGATCCCATCTCCAAACTAACCAGAGCAAAATGGACTAGAGGTGTGGTTCAATCAATAGAGTGCCTGCTTTTTGAGCTGAATTTAAATACTAGTTCTACCAAAAAAACAAAGAAGCTATGGTAGAGGCTTGAGGGTATGGCCTAAATGGTAGAGTACTTGCCTAGCAAGCATGAGGCCCTAAGTTCAAACCCAACTATTGCCTCCCACCTACAAAAAACAAAAACAAATCAAAACAAAACAAAAATGACTATAGTGGAGTCAAAAGAATACCTTATAAGAAGTTCTAGCTCTGGGCTCCAAACCCAGAATGTTCACCATGACCTTGATCAGTCACTTACTCAATTTGAATCTATTTTCTTGGAATGACTTGTTAGTTAACCAATAATATCTAAAATAAAAGGTGGTTTTGAAGATTAAACCAGACACTATACATAAAATGCTTGGCACTTGACGGTGTTCAACCAATGTTAATTTCCTC
The DNA here is from genome assembly GCF_047511655.1 of Castor canadensis. Lineage (NCBI taxonomy): Eukaryota > Metazoa > Chordata > Mammalia > Rodentia > Castoridae > Castor > Castor canadensis. Next base: position 117,918,986 of record NC_133392.1, read on the forward strand.
TCACTTGGACAATGTCATAACATAGTTTCGATTTGATTAGTTCCTTACAAACAAAAATCCGTAGGTCTTTGAGAATTACAGACACAGTTTAGGTTATGTCCTCAGTCAGTTGGATGCTAAATGGTGCTCTTGAAACCTGATGCTGGACTTTGCCAGGAAGATATTAGCCTACTCATGTCTTCTGCTATTTTGGGATTTGATGGCTTTGGAAAGATGATAACAGCTGACTTTTATGCAGATAGAGAATGGCTGTGCTCTGGAAGAAGGTGCCAAAACCTCAGCTAATGCCACTTGGAAAGAACTCAGCATGCTCTGAAGTTGAGCATTCAAAGACTATTATTTTCATGCCAACCTAAGAGTTTACTCAGGAAGTTAAAAAAAATACCAATCACATCTCATAGCAATGGGCTCCAAAGGAACTGGAACATTCTCTAGTTCTGCTGCTTATCTGTGTTCAACAGACATGAAGATGGAAAGAAGGATTTATTTGTCAGAACAGTTTAGATAATGCTATAGTCACAAATTAGCTCAAATTTCCAATGACTTAAAACAGCAAAGAATCATTTTGTATTCATGTTACATGTTGATTATGTAGAAACAGTGTCATGATCAATATTTTTCTCACTCAAGAATCAAGGCTGATGGAGCCACTACCAGATACAATGTTGCAAGTCATTGTGACAGCGGGTATAGACCAAGGCCAATCATGCACTTCTTCCTGATAGTGACCTATGGCATATCTGCACATATTTAATTTCAAGTAAGTCACATGGCCTTACCAACTTCATGGAATGAACATGTGAAATTAAACTATCCACTCTGAAACAGGAGCACTAGTAATACCTGGGAAACACAAAGAATAGAGGGAGCAGGTTCAAGAGGTATTGGAGAAGTAGAATAAGCAGAATTTGGGTACTGATGGAATACAGGATAAAAAGGAAAGAAAGAAGTACAGGTTGATGTGTTGGTTTCTTATTTGATGCTGGAATAAAGATGCTGCAAATCACCTAAAAAGTTATATTTGATCTGTGGCATGTTACATCTGCTCTACCCGAAGACACCTGGGAGGAAATACTAAATAATCAGTTGGTTATATGGATCTGGAGCTTAGGAAGAAGATACAAAGTAGAGATAAGCATTTAATAGTCACCAGCTCAAAGTGGTGATTGAAGCTAGGATGGTTGAAGCTAAGTGGATATAGCAAAAAATAAGTCAGAAATGCATGCAAATTTCAAATGCTAAACAATTAGAATATTTATGCAATGATGATAAAGTGCAAATTGATGCAGCTACTTTGAAAAACAGTTTTCAGTTGCTTAGTAAAGATGTACAAATGCTCTCATGCAGAAATACCAGTCCTGGATATGTAGCCTAGAAAAATTCCGAGAAGGCATATAAAAGAAGTTCATAGCAGTATGATTATATTAGCAAAAAAATTGGGAGGAACCCAAATAGCCATCAAAAATAGAGAGGTTAGATCAATCATGGAGCATTTATGCAATGGAATGATACAGCAATAAAAAATAATGAAGCAGAGCTCCAGAAACAACATGGATGAACCTCGCATACATAATGTGAAGTGGGAAAAAAAGTTGCAGAGAGAATATCCAGGATGATTCTTTTTATATAAAGTTCATATGCTTGCAAAACCAAACACATGTGGTAAAACTTAAAAAATAAGTGAGGAAATGATAAACACAAAAATCAGGACAGTGGTTGTCTCTGTAGGGAAAGGGTGGAGAGCAGGATGCCAAAATAGGAAATATGTGGGCATACATTAAAGGAAATTTTTCTCATTTTAAAATTTCTTTAAGGGATATTGATTGTTTTAAGCAAAAATAATAGCAATAAATTTTGAACTTATGTGAAAAAATGCATGACAACTTCATGAAAGGCTGTGAATAGGAGAGGAAGCTAAAAGGTTTAAATGATCTTACATCATATACAAAGTGGCATAATTCTTGAATTTAGACTATGACATAGACCATGAAATTAAAGAAAATCCAAGCAAATAGAGAATTATGCCAGTTTCATGAGATGGAAAACCCAATACTACTAGGAAATCAATTTTCTCCAACTGATCTATAGACATAAATCTCAGCTAATATCCTAGTAGAATTTTTGTAGATATTGACAAGCTGATTTAAAATTATGTCTGGAAATGCAAAGAACTAGGTTATCCAAAAAATTTTAAATTGTGAGCAAAATTGCTCAATTTTATGCTTTAACAAGCTGTATGTTTTGGTGTAAGGGAAGTTATTGGAACAGAGTAGAGTCATTTTGCAGAGTAAAATACAGAAATGGTCAATTGATTTATTTTTTTGTTGTTGTTTTGTTTTCTATATAGGTGCCAAGGTAATTCAAAGGAAAAACAAAGCCTTTTCAACAAATGCTGTTGAAATCATTAGATACTCATTATGGAATAAATAACTAATTGAAATAGGTCAAAACCTAAATGTGAAACCTAAAACTATAAACTAGAAGAAACCAAGAGAAAACCTTAGGAAATGTTTTCTTAGGACAAAAAAACCATGACATTTAAAAGGAAAAATTACTAAATTGAATGTCACCACAATTAAAATTTTTGTGCCTCTAATAAATGCTGTTAAGAAGTAAAAAGGCAAGCCACAGATCAAGAGAAAATGATTGCAGAGTATCTGTTTAACAAAGATCTTATATTTACAATAAAGAGCTTGTCACACTCAACAAGGTTCTACCAATCCATTAAAAAGGGTGAACAAATTGTGAGAGCCAACTTTTCATAAAACAAGATATACGAATGAGTGAGAAGCACATGAAAACTATGCTTGGCCTCAGAATGACGTTTCATATTAGCCTTCATGTTGTATTCCGAAATTTCTTCACAAGTCATCCAAGTTTTCTAGTTCATCTACAGTGCCTTGCATTCCACTACACAAATAAAGGAATATTTGATTATTGTGTTATAGTAAGATATTTTATTTACTCAAATGGCAATAAATAAAGTATTTTTTGTCCTCTGTGGTTGCCAAATAGTTGGAAATCACTAATAATAAGGACACATACAATAAAACCCAATTAGAGGCCACAGTACACCGATTACAATGTTTAAAATTAAAAAGGTTGACAACACCAAATATTAGTAAGGAAGCGGAGCACTGGAGCTGTTGTATACTGCTAATGAGAATGTCAAATGAAGCACAGACACCAAAAACTAATTGAAGAGTTTCTTATGTTAAGGCAATCCCGCTTCTACAGATTACTGAAAAGAAATGAAATCACATGGACACACAAAAATCTATATGTGAATATTCCTAACATCCTTATCATAATAACCCAAATTAAGAAGTCACTCAAATTTCTGTCAACAAATGTCTAAACAAATTGTGGTATGTCCATACCATAAAGTACCAGTCAGCAATAAAAAGTAATTAATTATTGTGGTATTCAACCAAATGGAAGAATCTAAAAGTGTTATGCTGATAAAAAGATAAACACAAATACATACCAAAGTACTCCTGTTTGTCATGGCAGAAAAACATTTGGTGGTGGCAATGGCAAGTGAAGTGGGGCAGGTATTAGGGGCAGTAGTAATAGATTTGGAAGGGCCATAAGTAAACTATTTTATATCTTTCTTTTGGTGGTACTGGAGTTTGATCTCAGGGCCTCATGCTGGCTAGACAGGTGCTCTACCACTTGAGCCACTCTGCCAGCCCAGAAATACTTTGTATCTTGATTGTGGGAGTGTACATTTGTCAAAACTCATTAAATTATACTGTTCAAGTGGGTATGTTTCCTTAAATTATATCTAAATAAGGTTGATTTTTTTAAGGTCCCAGTCTAGTTCTTAAGTTCTTGCATGATGACTAGGTGACAAGACAGATAGTCAGAGTTTCTCTCTCAGCTCCTCTTCCTCCACTTTCAGGACCTAAGTTTTCCCAGGTGATGGCAAGACAGCCCTATAATTATGTGCACAGCCTCTGCTGGTATAGGGCTCACTGTAGGGCCTCACTGTGTGTTCAGCCATCTGAAGTGATGCAAAGAAACTAGCCATTAGCTGCAATTGTGCTTTGTGGGAATGTCCATTGGTTTTAGCTTTAATAGCTACAACTTCAAAATTCTCCCCTCTGACTGAGCAGTAATTTCAGAATCCATCACGAATATCAAGCAATCTTCAGAAACACATTATACCTGGACAAGAAAACTATCTCAGATTAAAACATCGTGTGTTTCAGAGTTGTTGATTATATAATTATCTACTAGGATAGTAAAAATGCCCACATATATGACAATTAAGTTTACTCCATACCTTATAACTTTTCTGTGTTTTTGTATTTTCTGTGAGATGAAGGCCATCCTCCCTGGCCTTCTTCCTTAGATCCTTTCTGACATTCTGTCCAGTCTCATCCCTTAGTACTACTCTCATTAGGTTTTAAGCTTGTGATTTTCCATGCATGGCCTTCTGTTGGCTGTGTTCTTGCTTTCTGGACTGTGCCTTCTTCATATATTAATTTGGCTAATCCACACTTGACTTTTAAGACTTAAGTCACTTGAAAACTACTAAAAGCCTCTCTGATCTCCTTTTCCTTGCATTCTCCCTCCCCCCAACTCTATCCTACATAAGAATTGTCTGGGCTCTCATATCCCCTACATAGGGCCTGGTAGCTGCATTTATTTAATCATATAGAGAAAATTCCTTCTACTCTATATCCTTCAACTTCAGAATCCATGTATTTTACCCCCAGAACATTGGTTGATACCTAATGTACATAATTAAATATTTGTCAATTGGGCAGACCCAAGAATCACGCAATGAATAGTTTATGAAGGAAACTTCTCCACAAACTCTTCCTCAGCAGAATGAAACATTTCTCTGTACCCACAACCCACCTCCAACACTTAGTTATAGGCTCAGAGAAGGGATTTAATAGATGCTGGCAAATTTGCTGAAATATCCATTTAACAGAGGTTGCCCTTGATACTCTTTTTTTTTTTAAAGTCAAAAGAATTTAGTTCTAGTTTTGGTCCTGCAAACTTGGATAACCACTTTCCATTATCTAAACAGTGGGAATGATAGAATTTACCAATAGGATTATTTTGAAACTTCACTGATAGAGTACAGCATCTAGATCAAGAACTGTTGTATTTTAAATTGTAAAGCAAGTCTTTCTCAAAAGTGGTACCTATAATTATGCAGAGGCATTCAAGTCTGGAGAACCTGAAGATGCTGTTTCAGAAAAATTTCATGGGACAGATAGTTCTGGGGTCTATGGTAGATAATCTTGGTGAAACAGAATGGGTTGTGGACCAAGAAGGAGAGGATGACATCCTTTCTCCCCCTCTTTCTTCCAGAGATTTCTGCTCACATCTGGCTTAAGTAATCTAGCAAAATTAATTTGTTGGATTCACACTGTTGACATCTGTCTCTGTCAATGCAAGCCCCAGGCTGTTTGGGTGCAAATCAGCACAAGTGTTAGTCTTCTCCCCGGGAAGACATAGAAAATGTGTGGGGATCAGGAAGAGGATTTGGGGGTGAGTGAAAAACCATTCCATGGTGTCATCTGGAAATATTTTGGTTGCACTAAATGGCAAAACTTGGGCATGAGCTACCTCTAGATTTTATGACAGCTGTCAAACTTCTCTCCTTGCAAAAAGCAACAAAACAAGACCAAACAAACAACTGCAACTGTTTTGATTTCTTTTTCATTTAAAGTGAAAAATTGGGTAAGTAATAATATGTGATAATTTCTACCATTTCATAAATGTACATGCTATTTTTAGATACAGTTTGACTGTATCCCCCAAAGTTCATGTGTTGGATGATTCGTTCCCAGTGTGGTGATATTGAGAAGTAGTAAAACCCTTCAAAGGCAGGGCCTAGTGAGAGGCATTAGGTCATGGGGACAAATCTCTCAGAGGGATTAATGTTGTTTGCACAGGATCCTGATTAGTTTCTATGAGAACGAGCTGTTATAAAAAAGGGAGAACCTAATCTCTGACCCTTTTTTAGCTTTCTGCTTTACATTATCTCTTTCATATGAACTCTTGTCATGTTGATGCCATGTACCAGAAGGCTCTCACAAATGGCCACACAGATAAAGCCAACTAAGCCTCAACTTCAGCCTCCAAAACTGTGAGCCAAATAAACATCTTCTTTACAAACTATCCAGCTTCAGCTATTTTGCTGTAGCAACAGAAAGCAGACTAAGAGGGCATACAATCTTTTCCTCTGTGAAAATTGTTATTTACTATAACATTTGATCCTCAAGGCAAGTCCATGGAGTTGATGGGGCAGGTATTTCTACAGTATTATATAGTTAAGAAAAGAAATACTCAAATCCATGGAAGTTAAATAATCTGTCCAAAGGTACCAGCTAAGAAGGAGGAGGCATGGGATTTGAACTCTATCCCTCTAATTCCAAATCTTCTTTGAATGACCAAGGCTACTTCTTTCTTCTATATCTTTGCTTATGCTATTCCCTCTGACTGAAATAAGTTAAAATACAGAAAGAACTTTCCAACAGCCACATTATCTGAAGAAGGACTGAGGTAATGATCTCCTCATTGCTGGAGGAGAGTAAGTAGAGGGTTATCTTCTCAGCGGGAATAATGCAGATGAGATCCAATGACTGAATAGTAGATTGGACTTGAGAGTCCTAGAGTCCCTCCAAACCCTGATTCAGTGTCATTAGCCTGAAAGTATAAAGTTGGCATATAATTCTTGGACATGGAAGCCAAGCCGGGGCATCATAAGTGTGTGTGTGTTGGGGGTGGGGAGGTGGAGATGCAGACTCTGAATCAGAAGAAACCCTTTAATTCACAGAATCCCGAAACATCATGGATAGAGGGGCCTTGGTCAAGCTCCCTGCACCAATGGTAAATGTTCCTTCTCATCTCTCCATCATGCCAATTCAGGCAGACCCAGCAACTGGAAAAAAAAGAACTCCCAGGTCTGTTCTGGCTCTGAGAATCCAGAAAAGGTGCATCATGATGGCCTCCAGGGTGGACCAGGCCTGGAGTAGTTTCTATAGGGACTCTTAACAGAGACGATCTGGATTGGAGCTCTTTTTGACACCGGGAACCCAAGATAAATTATCTGAAGATTTAGCTAGGTTACTTAACAGGACTCTGACCAAAACACATTGCTAGAAACAGGTCACTTTAAAACTGAATCATGAAGATCATATCAGTATTATTGGCAGGTAAGCCAAACCATCTCTTGTTCCTGCTTTTTTGGAGCAAACGTACACTGGGCACAGAATGCACAGACCCCACCTGAGAGATGCATAGCTTTGAATTGAAATACTGTTTCTGTCCCTGTCTTGTGAAGGGAGTTGACAAGTTAGTCACCTTTTTACTCCTGATTCCTTGCCTATAATTTGGGAAACATCCATGCCTACTTGTCAGAGAAATATAGGAAATGACAGATGTACATCCACACATGGCACAAAGCAGGTATTTAATAAATTCCAATTTATTTCCTCTCCCCAAATAGTAACAGAGTGTCCAATTATTGAAAAGAAAAATCTTAGATAACATGAAGAATACATAAAAACACCAAGCAAAAGATTTAGAAAATCGTCTACATCTTTCTTAGACTAACATGTGAGTGATGACCAAAGGCTAACATTTATCATTCACCATTAGTGCCATTTGAAACAAAAACAGGAGTCTGAGGGTCATTACTCTGGCTCAAGGGGTCACCCTGTCCAAAGACAAACTGGTTGTTCTTACGAGCTTTGCTGTACGCAGTGTTTTCTCCTGCACTCTGGGAGCTCCCACCCCCATTGTACACCCCCTGTCAACATGACTGATTAATTCAATATCGCCCTCTCTCCAGCTGACAGCCCAGTGAGCTGACTCCAATCAGCAGGACCCCCTGGTCGCCTGACTGAGGCCTCCCCAATCAGAGGCAGAGGTTGTGGACAGGCAGACAGGTCTGCAGAGGCCAGTAAGGAAGAACTCCCTGAGAGCCTCTGCCAAGAACTGATTTGACGAGGCTGCCATTCACCCTGTCAGGCTGCTTGTGAGATTCATCAGGACCCAGCCTGTCTCTCCTTCACTCCCATTAATGTACCATAAAGGATTTTATTTCAATCTGATTGCTCTGAAGGCATTGTGAGTCCACTGGTTTGTGATTCATCAATCTGTGACTGCCCGTTATTCCAGAAGCATTGAGGCCCTGAATCAGGAGAGCAGGAAAGATTTCTTGGTGTCATAATGAGGCAGAGGTCCTCTGGTTTATTCATTCATCCCACAAATATTTACTCAGGCTGCTGTTTAACTATGGAGATGAGCTGACAGAATGTTTTCTGGTGGACCTCACTGTGAAGAAATCCCATTCAATGAGATGGACTCCAGAAATTCTGACCTAGGGACTAATTATATTGAATTACTGTCAGGCATTTTATATACATCACTGATTGATGGTTGTTTGCAGTACTACAAGCTTTATTTCATATTCATTTCATAGATGAGAAAACTGAGGCTCATAGGGGCTCAGTGACTAATTCAAGACCTGTCCCTAGAAAGAAACAGAAACGGGATTCAAACCTATCTGGTGCCAAATCCCATAGTTCTAAGCATTTTTGCTGTTTCCTGATTCCATACCTTTTTTTTTTTTTTTAATTTAAAGCTACTGAAAGGATGAAAGGAAGACAAAGCTATTTGTGGAAGCACTTTGAAAACTCTAAATCTCTCAGCTGTGAAGGAATAGTATTCTTTTTGAGTTATCTAGAATTGCATTGGGTTAACTTGCTGTGGACAATGGAGCATTGGTTGACTGACCTCTCTTCCAAGTTCAGGAGGCCTCTCAAGTTTCAGTCCTGGAGGCTGCCTGGGAAACTAGGATTCTGAACTATTTCCTTATGTGTTTCCACAGGGCTGAGGCTCGGAGCATGGAGTGAACTCGGTGATACTTTTCTGCTGCATGGAGAGATGGGGTCAGTCCTGACCCTGCCCCAGGGCTTTCATCTAAATAGCCACTGGAATGGACTGCATTCAACCTGGTGAAAATATTTACTTCTTGTATCTGTTTGAAGTAAACTTCCTTTCCAAAGACCCCCCAGGAAAGAGGAGAAAAAGAGATTTTTCTATGTTCAGAGAAATTTCTCTTGCATCTCTTAACTCTTAGCTGTAGAGGTTGAATTTTTCAGATTCAGAGGTCATGGGGATGGAGCTTTAACAGGCAAGGTAGATACTGAGCGTAGAGTCATGTTTTGAGTCAGAGTTTCATGAACTCAATGATTTATTCACTGCCATTTTGGGCATGTTTCTTAATGTCTCTATTTTCATTTCTCCAACTATAAAATGGAGATACTAATAATTTTTCATCTGCAGAGTTATTGTGTAGATCAATTGTTACAATAATTTTATCTATCTACTTCTTCATTCATTTAGCAACTGCTAGCAACTTGAGATATAATTATGATCATGAAAGCCATCGCCGATTCTCATGACCCTTCTGATCTATTGAGACGGATAGACCTACATCGACCTTGACAGAGATAATTGTTTAAAGAAGAGTTGCAAGAAGCGTATAAGGAAGGAATACAGATTGCTGCTAGGGCCTTTGGTGCAAGACTTGAAGGCTGAGTAATAGGTGGTGGAGTGAAAGGGAAGAATAATTTGGTTACGTAAAGCGGCACACATGAAATTTCAAAGGAGTTTGGCACAAACCAATAATGGAGAGAAGGTCAATGTATAGGTGACCATGTGCTCCTATTGCCAGAGATAGTCCCAGTTTAAGCCCAGAATATTCATTAAGAGAGCCTTCTTGTACTCCCTAAAAGTATCTCCTTTGGATGAGATATTATACAGTCATCTCATTAATACGCTGGTGTATAGTGAACAGAAAGGAATTTTAGTCTAAATGAAGAGCCAGGAATAGACTCAGGCTTTTTAGGCCACATTAAGGAGTTTGATCTTTACTCCAATAGTTCAAAAGTAGTGGGCCCCAATTGGAGGCATCTGTACCTATATATATGTAAAACTAGTTAACATTTGTTCAAGAGTTTGAGGTGCCTGCATTCGAGCCTTAGAAGAGGTAGATTCTCCAACTAGTCCCACTTTATATATGAAGACAGTGACCCTTATACAGATTAAGGGGCTTTCCAGGGCACTTAGAGGGTTAGTGGTAGAGCGCTAACTTAAAGTCATGTCTTATTCCAAAGACGGGACACTTAACTGCTCAAATCCTGCCTCCCCTCCCAAAGTGAAAGTATTCTGCCATGTGTGTATTCTGCTAAAGGGCAGTTACTTTCCTGAACACTTAACTGACCTTTGCGCATGCTTATTGAATGAACTGAAGTGAACTAAAGCTTTCTCAGTAATATCTCCTTGCTCTCCTTCATGGAACAGCAAACCTAGGTGTAAGAAGAACACCAACACAGTAGCAGTAAAGTCCACTGTGGCATCAGGATTCAGACCCGGGTTCTTCCAGCTGTGTCCTGAGCCAAGCCACATCCAGCCTCAGAGTCTAGTCCTCAACTCTCCACCAGAAGCAAAACTGTCCTTCACCAGGCTGTGTCCAGTATCACACCAAATGGGAACTGGAAAATGCCATACTGTTAACAACCAAACACATGGCCACATTTGTTTAGAATTTCCTTCTTTGCAGGGCGTATAGCTCAGTGGTCGAGTGAACTCTTAGCATGCACAAAGAACTGGGTTCAATCCCTAGCACTGAAAAGAAATAAATAGATGAAGAAATAAATAAATGGATAAGAATTTCCTTCTTGCTACAGGGTTATGCTAAGTGTGTGCATATATCTATATCTATATCTATGTCTTCATTTACTCTTCAAAATTATCCCCTCACCCCCCTCAAGATAGGTACTATTATCATTAACACATGTACAAAGTGAGGCCTAGAGAAGTAAGTAACTTGTCCCAGGTCACAGAGCTGATATTCAGAGCTAGCCTAGTAGGCTCTACACTAAAGCTGTTAGACATCATGTAAAGTTATGAAACAACTCTAAGAAGAAAAAGTACCATAAATGTTTCTGAACCATCTCTCCTAAGAGCTTAAGAGTCAAGATAGGAGGAAGATGCTTAAGTGAAGAGGTGGAAGGTGGAGAGGCACTAATATGTGTGGCTCTGTCAATGAAGAGAAAGTGACCTCATGTCACAGCTCATCCACAGGGCTTTGAGAGAGTTCTGAGTTGGCTTGGCAGGTTCAGAGAGAAATCAGTTATGATGCTAGAATTTGTTAGGACACAAATGATGAGTTTTGTTTGGAAGTCAGATCTTGCTCTGAACAGCATAGTAAATGACATATTCTCAAGTGCATTATATTGGTGGTGATCTGACATTATCATATGGTTTTCCTCACCAATCAGTCAACAAATGCGGTACAAGCCAGACCCAACAAATGTGAAACTATCATAGCTTAAGAATTTATTATGTATCAACAACCATCACATATTTTTCATGCCCGCGATCCCAATAAACCTTAAAATGAGGTGTTGCAATTCCTGTTTTACAGACAGGAAACTGAGCACAGAAGATGAAATCCCAAGCCCAAAGCCCCATAGCTGGTAAGTGGGTTTGACCTCCAGTTTCTCTCACAGTAGAGTTTGTGCTGTCAATCACTGGCAGAGTTAACCTTCATGACTGAACACCAATTAATAGGAATGCAATGCATCCCTCTTTTACACAGTTGAATTGTATTTACCTCTAATAATAGAAGGCAGTAAATAGGAAGGGAGTTGAGCTTGGTGAGCTGTGGACCATCTTTTGATCCTATCTGTGTGGCTCTAAACAAATCAGTTTATCACTCTTGGGCCTCATTGTCCACACCTATACAGTGGGGATCCTACGACAAATATCCATGCCACTGATTGTTGAGAAGGTTAGCTGAGTGTATGTTAGGTGCCCAGTTTATCAGACATATGGCAAACCCTCAATAAAAAGAATTATTAATTGAGAAAATTAAGGCTCAACATGGCAATTTTGTAACGGTAACAGAGCTAGAGAAAGGATGCCCTGAGCCTCCAATTAAGCTGTGTGGCAGCTTTCTGTGTCTATGATCCTTGAAAGCAGGATTTCATCCACAAATAGGTAAATAATGACTGGTTGAAGCCACTGGCCACAGGGTCACAAAGATTTACACAGTGGCAGTAGAAGTGTATCACCTGCTCTTCAGCACTCCCCAGTCCAGCAGTTATAGCCCAAGGTAGCATGATTTTCTGAGCAATGAATTTGGAAGCTATTGGCTTTCAGCCACACAGGGTTTCATTTGTCTGTCCAATGAAGAATCAGAGCTAGAATGTGTGTGCAAGGGTTTATGGTCTATGTTTTACTATGATGTTTTGGGCAAAATCAAACTTTAAGAGGTTTTTATCACAAGAGGAAAGCTTTCATTTGTTTATGTTCTCCCACATTGCCAATGCTTCGTACAGGCTGTTCTCATGGCCTAAGATACAGGGTCCTAAATCTTCTCTGAGTTCTCTGGGCAGATTATATATTCTTTCTATTTTGACTCCTCTGCATTTTGCAAATAATAATTTCACAATTCTCTTATCTTTCTGTTTGTGTTTCCCACTAGACTGTGAACTCCGTATTGGAAGCTATACCTTCTTTGCCCCACCATGGTAACACTAGAACTAGTGGCAATTCCCGGAGCTGTTAGTGCTCAATAAACATTTTTGAATAAATGAACAAGTGGATAGACTGTGGGAATATGAGGAAAGGGCTAAACATAAGGAGCCTTGAACATAGTAGGAGTTCTGTTTTTCTCAACCTCCATGCTTAGCCAAGCTTTCAGAGGCACATGAAGTCTTGTCTCTCTATCTACCCTGATTTGTTGCCGCATAACATAGTAGGGACTCAGCAGATGCTGGTTGAATGAACAAACAATCCTTGAGCCTCAGTTGCTTTACCAACTGTTGCATGAAACATTAGATTTCAAAGTCATGCAGTCAATATTTCCTGGCCCCTATCATGTGACAGGCACTGAGCATGTATCAGTCATAGATAAGGTCCCCAAGAAACCTATAGAATAGTAGAATTGAGACAGGGGCTATAAAGCAAGGAGGGACTATAATGCAAGGTAGAAAGTGAAATGTCCCATTTTGGGGTGCAGCTGAGACCTACAGGGAAGAGGTCTGGGAAGATCCAGACCTGTCCTATAAGATGGGGTAGATTTCTGAAAGATGGTGCAAGCACAGATATGGAAAGTAACAATGTCACCTCCTCTGCACCATTCAGCCAGAAGTCACCCTTATCTCATTCAAATTGTTCTAGCCTTCTATACATACAATCCTTTTAGATCACCAATTCTTTTCTTCGGTGGTATGATGTCTTAATGAGTCACATTGATGTGGCCATATAGTGCTGCCTAGTTTATTTCATTAAACATTATTCTGGGTGTGTCTGTGTGGTTGTTTCTGGGTGAGATTAAAATTTAATATTTGAATTGGTAGACTGAGTAAAGCATATGGTCCTCTGTAATGTGGGTGGGCCTCAGTCAATCAGGTGAAAACCTTAGAGCAGCAAAAAGACTGAATGCTGGAGTTCCTTCTACCTGTCTGCTGGAGCTGGGACATCTCTCTTCTCCTCCCTTCAGGTTGATACTGAAAACCTGGCTTTTTTTGAGTCTCAAGTCCCCTTTTAGACTCTAACTTATACCACTGGTTCTCCTGCTTCTCAGACCTTCAGACTTGAACTAGAACTCTTGGCTTTCTGGTCAACTTCAGATCTTTAAGTGTTGGGACTAATTAGCTTCCATAATCACATGAGGTAATTCCTTAAAATCTCTCTCTCTCTCCCTCTGTGTGTGTGTGAGTGTAGTTCACTTTGCCATACACACACATTATCTATCATCTGTCTATGTATCATCTATCTACTTCCTTTGAGTTCTCTGGAGATGTCTGACAAATACAGAGGGTAAGAAGGAAACTGCTCTTTTCTCAGTCTGTATGACAGGAGCTGGGGTAGTAATTTGTATTCATTTTCTCTTTCAATCACATAATAGTCCTCTGAGGGTAGACATAACACGGTGAGTAGCTACAGCTTAGTCTTTTGTGTCTCATTCAAATCTTCAACAGCTTGGCTGAGGCCTACCTGCATTAGGCTTATCCAGCATTCCCAAGGTCACACAGCCAGCAAATGACAAAGTCAGGTAAAATCCTCACTTCCCCTAACTCCATCACCCATGTTAGTTCCTTCCACTAAACCACATCCTTCCCTGCATTTTTAAATTTCTGTTATACAGTAAGTTCTTTAATAATTAGAAACCACATCTAATTATGGTTCCTTTACCTGCCCATTTTTAATTCTGTTGTCTAACCCAGTACCTGACACATGGAAGTGAGTATGGAATGGGTATAAGAGACCTTGAATTATTGCATGATCAGCCTGTGTCATAGGCTGGTGCTCTTTACTTCCCTGTAAGGAAAGGACTTCAGAGATCACCTAACTCCATCCACACTTGTTTTGTGTCCAGCGTTCTTCATTCTACATATTGTTGATTACGGTATGACCATGAATCACCCTGGGAATTGCAGGGGATCCTAAAGTTTGCACAGGCAGGTTGAGGAGCACACCTCATGAGGAAACACTTCCACAAACCCCTTTTGGCACCTTGGCTTTCCAGCACCACCTGGGCCTGGAGCCAGATGTGCAGTTGGGCCTGAGCAGAGAGGAAAGAGTGTGAGCTGAAGAAGACAGGGAGAGCCTGACAGGCTCCCTGGGCCCCTGGTGGTTGAACGATGGCTATAAATAGAAGGAATATGAAGCAGCATGTCTTTTTAATATGCACATGGAATTCATTTATTTAATGAAGAATTTTCCTGGAACAGAGAGCTTACCATTAGAGCTGAGCTATTTTTGAGTAGGATGTGAAGGGAAAACTCAAGAGAATTATTTGCTCTTTGGATTTATACTTTTAAAATAGATTGCAATAAAATGTAAACCTATAAGGGCAGAAATAAGATCAGTGGTTACCAAGGCAAGGGATTACCTGGATTGGGGCATGAAAGGACCTTTTGGGATGATGGAGGCGTTTTAACATTTGTGGTAGAATCTACAAAACTGCATGTGTTTACCAAAACTTATAACACTATTCACCCCAAATGAATGATTCTCTACTGTTTGTAATCTATACTGTAACAACCTCCAAGTTACAAATAAGATAACACAACGTGCTTCTTGAAGGACAAAGGGAAGGAGTGAGGAATAAATGCTTCCAAACACCCACCTTTTGGGGATTCTCTGTGGCTTCTTTACATAGTTTGTTTTATTTAATATTTGCAAAGCACAAGGAGTTACAGGTTATTATCTACATTTTACAGATGAAGCATCTGAGAGACAGCCTCAGTGAATTACCCAAGATCATACATCAGCTTCTACTGGGCTTCCTGAGGAGGTTTCAGAAGTCCTTACTGACCTCCCTCCACCCACCTGGATGTTCAGGGGGATGGAGCCCAGAGGTGGAGCCTTGGGAATAGATAGAAGCAAGTTTTTGCTCCCTAAATAAAATGCTGTCTGACAGACCCATGTAGTTCTCCCAAACGTTCCCCCATTCTGTATTCTTTGGCTGCTTCAGGCTGCATCTGGGAAAATGTCCTAATAAGGTGCTAATGGTATTTAACAGCTCTATTTAGTACCCTTGGATCTAGCTTTGTATCAAGTGTGGTTGGCTTTGGGAAAACTTAGAAATCTTAAAGAAGGTGGGTGTACTTGGTAGGATCTGTCATCATTCCCAGATCTCTTTCCCACGGCTGATGTCATTAATCACTCATGATGCCCTGTGAACCCTGACTTGCCCTTGCAGTCCTTCACAACACGGTCCTCTGGGCAGTAATTACAAACAGATTTGAGCTGGTACTCAGATCAGAAGCCATCTACCCTTCTACTGGTGATGCCAGGCCCAGTGGAGGTGTGTTTGTAAATTGAGGGTGAACTCTTATCCTTTCTACTTACTGGACCTGGAATCCTGAGAAGGGTTAATGTCTGATGTAGAGGCAAAAGTAAGAAGAACATAGATTAGACAATTACAGTTGTGGCTGGATATCAGTTATATGTTACTATGTCTATTTTGCAACCAACACTCATTTTCTTTACCTGTAAATGGAATAATAATACCTATTCAAAGATGCTGAGGTACAGTTTAAATCAAATGAGGTAGCACACAAGAAACAGAAACTTACTATGTCCCAGAAGGCTCTGTGCTACAAACATTTTGTATTTTCTTTTTGAGACAGAGTTTAACTATGTAACACAGGCTGGCTTGAAACTCCTGGATTCTCCTGCCTTTGCCACCTAAGTACTGGGATTGCAGGTGTGTACCACCACACTTGGCCTGTGCTATGAAGTTTCATACACATATGTCATTCAACCCTATAACAAAATTAGGCACAAGAAACTTTAAAATCTGTATCATATAGATAATAACCAATTTGTTCAAGTAACACAGTAAAGGAAAACATTAAGTAATCTCAGTTCTGACTCTGAGCTCATATTGTTAATGAGCTACACAGCCTCGTGTTCCAGGCACAAAACAAATAATATTTGGGAAAGCGTATCCTTTATTGCAGAGCGAAGAGGACTTCTAAGAACTAAGGCCAGGACTAGCTGTCAAGCTCACATAGGAGACTGGTGCATGTTCTGAAGAGATGCAAAAAGTCGAGAGTGGGTGATTGGGAGTGGGTGACAGCAGCAGGACCAGCAAACATTTGTGTTTAGGAGGGGCATTCGGGTTTTGTTAGTTCACATGATTCCTTTGTGAAAATTAGAGAAAAGTTCTCCTTCTGGACAGACGAATCATAAAAATTTCTCACCCTGGGAGGACACAATTCAAAAGAATCAAGGCTAAGAGTGTTTGGATAAAAAAGAAGTGGGTCCCTTTCCTCTAGGTAGAGAGAGTACTGTGTGGACTGGAGCTCAGCGAGCATTCAGCCTTGATTGTTGTGTTTATGCAACACACCCTCTGTATAATAATGCAGAGTAATATTGGGGCTCAGTGAGAGGTAAAGGCATAATTTTGAGGAATCTAGGAACAGGTAAAAGGTAAATGTCCAGATAAGTTTTGTCAGGTAGGTAACACCATTGGCCTGAGCCAGAATTGGAATCCAGCTTTGGATAATTCCAAAGTTAGTGTGGCTGATGGTAAGAATTGCTTGGAGCTCCTGGTAAAAATAGAGATTACCAGGACCTTTCCCAAAATAATTTAACTCAGAAAAACCTGGGGTGGGTACCCTAATGATCAGAAAAGTTTAAAGTTTAAAGCATATTGCTGTATCCCATGCTATCACCCTGTATTGTAACTGTCTCTGTTAGCAACATGGTTACCATCTGGTCTTCTGCAAGATGACTCCTTCAAAGAAAGGCCAATATCTGATTCAATTCCACATCCCACAGCATATAAAGCCAGGTCTAGAACAGAACATGAAAACAGAGTCAATCAATAAAGAATTGATCATTTAACTGAATGACATCATAGTCAACCTAAGAATCCTGACTACATTCTGGCTTGCTTTGCATGCTGTTATCATACTGCCAAGATAGCAAGCTTCCTCACTTCCTCACCACCATCTTTCCTCAACCTACCCATGAAAGGTCAGGGACTGCCATTCTAGAAATGCCTTCAGACTTACATCTAGAGCTTGGTGTGTTTCCTGATTATCCACACCTACATTAGAGTCTGGGCTATGCCTCTAACTCCTTGTCTGTCATTGTGCACATTGAGGCCCCATTTCCCCCAATATAAAATAGAACAGTTTTGAAAGTATTATTTCTGAGATCTCTTCCAGCTCTGACATGCTAGAATCCTCTGTCTGGAACTTAGAATTTCTGGTGAATCCTGTAAGATGTGGAGACCTTGAATAAGGCCTGGAATATTGGCATCCTTTAGCCTGTTGTTTGGAGCCCAGGCAATGAAAAACTGCAGTCTGTGATTTTCTTGAGGTCTGCTTTGCTGGTGGGTTGCTGTACTTAACTGGCATCCTCCAACAGGCTCTGGGCACCCCCATGGGCAGCTTAATAAATCCTGGCTGCCTGACCGGTATGTTGGGTGGGAAGCCAGCTGGATGAGGTATGCATGGGGAGCACTGGAAATCACAGCAGTTCAAAGGCAGAGAGAGCTGTGCTGAGCAGGTTTCCAAATGTTCTTATCCTCCCTGGCTTTGAATTCAAGCTTCATCGGAAAAACACAAGTGTCTGATTCCAAGGGAATGGCTTTTAGTAATAATAATAAAAGGGGTTTTGAAGGCTTCTTGGAAATCAGTTTCTATAAAGTAGTGTTTTGAGAATTTGAGTGCAAGTCAAACAGAAACATGGACTGAAATTTGCCCTTTTAATGCTCATTATTTTAAAATATTTTATTTTTAAATGTGAAAATAATGTGTGCATATGGTTAAAGAATGCAAACAGTATAAAAGTTTAAAATAAAAATATGTCTCTCTTCTTCCCTCTTTTCTCATCCCCAGTCCCATGCAGGCACAATTTATTTGTATGTGTGTGCATGTTATTACCATGAGATTTTTTTTTAAATTAAAAAAATTCCTTTGGTAGCATTGATATAACATAAAATTTACCATTTTAGCCTTTTTTGAAGCGTATGCTCTAGTGGCATTGAGTCCACTGACATCGCTGGACATCCATCACCATCCTCCATCTTCAGAACTTTTCCATCTTCCCATTCCCCATCCCCCAGCCCCAGGCAACCACCGTTCTAATTTCTGCCCCCATGAATTTAACTCTTCTAGGTACTAGCAAAGTGGAATCACACAGTATTTGTGCTTTGTTCTGGCTTGTTTCACTTAGGACAATTTCTTTTGTCTATGTATTATTTTAGGTAAGTTACTATTACAGCTCTAATTTAAATACTTATATGGCAGTTACTTAATATTTCAAAATGAAATAGTATTTATTGATTTTTTGCAATGAAAGATTTAACACAACTTCCCCACTTCCACAATCCCATTAGCTTCTCCATCTGTTTAGAGATTTAGATTTTCAAGTATATGTTCCTCCCTATTAAACTTCTGACCCTTATGCCCAACTGCCTGCTTGACATCCCCACTTGTGTGCCTAATAGACATCTCAAACCCAGAGTGTTCCCAACTAAAGTCATGGTCTTTGGCACCATTTCCCTTGGTCTTCTCCAATCTTGTTCCTCACAGTCTTCCCTACCTAGCAAATGTCAACATCTTTTTACTGGTTTAAGTCCCAAATCTCACAATCACCCTTTTGACCACTTTCTGCTGACTTGCTCTAGTCCAAATCATCACCACCTCTCACTTGGCTTACTGGGAGACTCCAACTTGTATCCCTGCAGCTCCCCTTGCCCTCCCTTAATTACGAACAGTAACCCAGGTAATTCTTTTCAAACAAAAGTCAGACCTTGACATGTCTCTGTTGGAATCAGCCAATGGTTTTCCATCTTCTTCAGACTAAAAGCCCAAGTTGATGACCTAGGGGCTCTATACCAGTGCTCAACTTTAATTTGCATGGGATCCACTTGTTAAAGTGCAAATTTTGACCCCAGACATCTAATGCTACTGATTGGAGGACCATGTTTAGCCCAAGACTGCCCTATCTCTTCCCCAGACCCACACTGCCACCTTGCCTGTGGGGCCCGTCACTCTGCTGCTCTGGTTTCTTGCTCCAGCTTTACCACCCTTCTTCTTGCTCCAGCCTCACCACCCTTCTTCTTGCTCCAGCCTCACCACCCTTCTTCTTGCTCCAGCCTCACCATCCTTCTTCTTGCTCTAGCCTCACCACCCTTCTTCTTGCTCCATCCTCACCACCCTTCTTCATGTTCCCACCTCAGGTTTGCACTTACTGTTCTGTCTTTAGCACTTACATAAGATATAAGGCTCATTTCCTCCACTTCTTTACCTCCTTGCCCAAATGTCAGTTTCTTCTGAGAACTCCTCTGTTTTAAAGTGGCAATCTTTCTCTCTCTCTGGCTTTCCCATGTCTTTGCTTGATCATTCTTTAGAGCGGGGTATATAAACCATGGCCTGGGGGCTATGAGTCAGATGGCGCCTACCACCTGCTGTTGTAAATAAAGTTTCACTGAAGCCAAGTCATGTGCATTTATTTGTGTGTTACTGATGGCTGCTAAATGAATGGTTATCTGAGTTAGAAATGTGTGTATTTGCATTTGTACTTTGCTGTTCAGACATACTCTTCTAACTTGCTCCATGTAAGACAACTAGTGAACTCTATTTTCTTCCCTTCCTCTTCCCCTCTTCCCGATAGCCAGCATCATTTCCACACTGACAGTGTTAATACGAATTACATTCTGTACTGTAATTACTACTAAGTATTAGTTGCTTTGGCTATAAGTTGATTCTAAAAGTGGTCAACCTCCCCAAAAGCTATTTCAAATACTTTAATTCGTTAAATAGCATTTCCTGTTGAATCTAGGGATGTGACTGACCGCAGAGAGAAGAAATGTTAACTCTAAGCCACAGGAAATAGATTTTCTTTTCTCATTCTCTATTAATTGATTAAAATCATACATATTTGGGCAATGACTTTTGTATACAGCTTCTAATTTTTCCCAAAGTTCCAAGTCAATTTTTAAAAAACTTTTACAGAAGTTATCAATGTCTTCATCAAATATTTAAGATCATTATACTTCTCAATTCTATAATTTTTGCAAAAGGATTCACAGTCCTTTAAATTTTTTTTTTTCCACAAAGCTTTCTATTCTAATTTGATAGAATGCTTGCTGGATGTATTGTAAGCAGCCAACCTGCCTTTACATTTTGCTTCTGGCTGATTCCTGCTGTATCTTATATCATAGATATCTCTCTTTTTTAGATTTTGCCTTCATTTTGCTAGATCATATCCTCAAGTAATTGTTTTCTGAAGAGGAGTGTGAGAGGTCACTGGACAGTTTCCTATTGTTGCTATAACACATTACCACAAAAGTACTGGTTTAAAACTACACAACTTCACAGTCTTAGAGTTCAATAGACTCATGTCCAACACAGGTCTCACTAGGCTAAGATCAAGATACCAGTAGGGCTGAGATTCTTTCTTTTTCCTCACATTTTCCGCTCACATCCCTTGGTTAATGGTCTCATTCCTCTGTCTTCAAATCTAACAACATTACATATCACTGACTGTTCCAAACATGGTGTGAAAGTGTCCCATTTTAAAAAAAAAGTGTTCATTTTTAAAATTAACAAACAAAAATTGTGTATATTTGTGGTGTATAACACGATGTTTGGAAATATACATACATTGTAGACTGGCTATCTAAATCCAGTAATTTAACAAAAGGATTAAGTTTTCTCACTCTTAATGATCCATATGAAGGTTCTTAATTTGATCATAGCTGCAAAGTCTCCTTTGTCATGTAAGGTAACATATTCACAGTTTTCTGAAATCAGTATGTGGACACTTTTGGTGGGGGACCATGTGTATGGGGGTGTATCATTATTATGCTTACCAGATATGTTTCTGGACTCCTGGAATTTCTTTAATTAGCTTTTAAAAATTTTATTACCATATTATTGTTGTACTGGGGTTAAATTGTGACATTTACAAACGTGCCTACAATATATCTTAGTTAAATTCGCCCCCTCCATCATTCTCCTTTATTTCCCTTCCCCAATCTTAGAATAGTTTCAACGGTCTCATTTTTCCATTTTCATACACGAGTACATAATATATCCAATATATTTACCCTCCTACACCATCTCCTTATATCTTTAATTAGCTTCACACTGCTTATAGAATTTTAAGCTCAAGACCACATTCCCTCATAGCTTTGGAGATACTCCTTCACTGTTGTCTGGGGTCTGTCTAAGATTGTTGCCATGAGATCTGAGTGCAGGTTGAGTTTTGTCCTTTGCAGGTACTGCTACTACATCCCTCCACAATTTTTGTGACTATCTCCTTGAAATTTCACCACAGTATGCCTGGGACTCACTTTTCATTTTATTTGTTCATTTTGCACATGTCTATTGTGTGTCACACTGAAATGGCTTTCTTGGCAACCTACAGAATTGCATCTCTATTTAGGGTAAGAATATTTTCTAATTTTTTTCTCCAATAATATCTGTACCCTTGTGGCCTTTACTAAGTTCTGCATCCATTTTTTTTCCATCTCTGAAACTCCTATTAAGAAGAAAGGTGAACCTTCTGCATTTACTCTCCATTTGGTTTAATTTGTAATTTTCTCACACTTTGCTTCTCTTACTTTTTGCTACATGTTCCATGAGACTTCCTTTACTTCACTTTCCAGATCACTCATTTGGTTTTAAAGCATAACGAATCTATTATTTGGCCCTTCTACTGACTTTTAGAAAAATGTTGACAAATGTAGTTTATATTACCAGGAACCCTTGACTGCCTGTTTCTCACAGCAACTGTAACTTCTCAAATTTCTCAGAGCTTGCTGATTGAATATAATTTGAAAATTCTCTTCTGTTTCTTATTTTTATTCCCTTTAAATCTTTGTTGCTTGTTAGTTTTAGTTAGGCTTTAATATTTCTCTTTTTCTTCTCAGTTTTCCTTAAATGTTGGTCAATTTGGTTCATTTTGATACTATATAGGTAGTTGGCATAGGTTCCCTGGTAACCCAGCAGATTGATTTTCCCAGCAGGCCTTTTCACCAAATGGGAGAGCTGATGGTGGAGGAGCAGGTCCCATTAAATGTCAGGCTGGTCTTTCCTGTGCATGGTGGAAGTAGAGCCTTTTCCTTAAGCTTTCACAACTTCTGCAGTGAGTGGATCCTGGGGTTGAAGCATTGCAGCACATTTCCCTTCTGGTTAGAAGCATCTTTTCTGCTTTACTGAAGGTCAAGATTGGCCTATAAATTTACCTTGAACTTTTCTCTGCCATGGCTCCAGCTGTCACCCAGATTGCAGGTCCTCCACAGGCAACTCTTGACTCCCTCACCATGTCTGACTTGAGCCCTCTCTGACTCCCCACGCAGAAATCTTCCTTGGGCTCCACACTCACTCTAGTCTTTTCTTTGTGGCTAACACTAAATTTTTGCACACTGGCTTGTGCCTTGGTGATTCCATTTTCTTTCTGCCCTTTAGGAATCTGTGTAAGTCTCAAGTACATGTAAGTCACTTTCTTTAAAAAAAAAAAAAACCTAAAAGGATGCATGTGTTCTATTTTTACAGCTTTGTGGTCTATCCAGTGGAGTCTTAACTGGGTAGGATGCCCAGTCTGCCATCTTGAACCACATATCTGAAATTCTAAGAGTCTAAAGATACTTTAAATTTAAAGGAAATAACTTGTACCTTTTCTGGAAGCTTGTTTCTCCCTCTTCCCAATCTACGTTGGTCAGGGCCTCTTTCTGGGACTCCAGTGAAAGCATTTTGTGCTTCTTTTTACCACATCCCATTGCATTTTTATTTGCCTCTCTGTGTATAGGCAACACCTCCTGGTTATAAGGCCTTCAACTGCAAGGGCATATCCTCTTTCTTGTCTCCACTCCTGCACACATGGAAGATGGTCAGTGAATTTCTCCAGACCATGGATGCATACACATCTACTCTATGAACACAGGAATTTCAGATGATAGAATATGATTCAGCTTCAGCTTTCCAGGAATTCAAAGCATAGTGATAAAAAAAGACATGCAAATAGATACTTCTAAATTAGCATCAATAGACTAGGTACAAATTGTGGGGAAACACAGACAAGGGAGAAAGCAGGTAACTGTGCCAGAAGATGCCCAAAGAGGCCAGGAAAGGTCTAAAGAGGAAATTATATTTATGCTGGATTTGAAGGGCACATAGGGAGTGCTAGGTGTATTAGAGCCTTCCAGAAACAAAAGTTAATTATGGTTGGGGTGTGAAGTAAAATAGGAACAGTGACAGGGGAGGAATACTAAGAGATAGGTGAGAACCAGCAGCCTAGGAAAATAGTTTGTATTTTATCCTGAAAGAAGCCACTGGAATGTTTTGAACAGGGAGTGCTATGACCTTGTTGACACAGCGTCAATATTTTGACCGCACTAGAGTGTACTGGTAGAATCCTGAAGATTTGGACATGGATGCCATATTCAAAGGTAAAGTGATAAAGGCTCAACCAGCAGAGTCAAAGCTGGGATAAAGACAATGAGAAAGAGCTGGGATATAGCAATAGGATACAATGGAATGGGTTTGGTGGAAGCTGGGGTTGTAGGACCCCATGATTGCAGGAAAGGAAACGAGCTACCTTAAAAAAAAAGAAGTAAATCTCAAATGAAAGGCACAAAGGCTGTGGCAGACATGATTTGTGAGATTCAACTAGGCTTCTTCAATCCTTCCTGAGGCCGCAGATCCCAGCTGAGATGAGGAAGAGGTGTGTCTTCAGTTCTGTGTCAGACAGCCATGCTACCCACTTCCTTCCCAGGAAATCAACTGGGAGTAGGACGTTCTGGAAAGATACATGAGATCAGCTTCTTGTCAAGTGTGGATTAATTTTTAAAATTGGATTAGCTTCCAACTAAAATGGATGTCAACTGCTTGGAATGCATCTTTGGATCTGAATGATTTTGATATGAACCAAATGTGATGGTCTCATAAAGTTTTTATTTATACAGAACCATCTTGATGTTTTAACTATGTCCCAAGTTTAACTCTTAGGAACCCTTCTTAGGAAAGGCATACAATATATGTCCCCTGCTCTGTTTTTATGAATTTATATTTTATCATCTTGTTCTTAACCATGGCAGCACAGCACAAAACTATCCAGGAAAAGGGAGGGAATAGGTGTTACCATATTCTGAGCACCTTCTTTATGTTAGGTGTGAACACTCGTCCACTAAGGTTACTGCATACAGCCTCACAATCACACTAAAGAGAAGATGCGTTATCTCTGTTGATGGACTTAGAAATTAGATTTGAATGGGGTCTCCATTTACTCTAAGCTAGTAAATGGAAGACTGTGTGAAGTATTGAGCACCTATTATGGTCTGATATTATACCTCTATTATCTCATTTAATCTTCCTAGAAATATGAAATGCAAAGACTTAGATAGGCTAAATGAAAACAGGGTTAGCAAGAAAAAATAACTCCTCAGAGCTACTCACCAAAGAGACTCTGGATTTTTTTCTTCTTTATTTACAGGCCAGAGATAAATAGTCTATGCCTAAGAGCATGTCAACAAGAATATGGGCAATAATATAAGTCATCACTAGGAAATGTTTTGTGTTTTGGTGGTATTGGGGTTTGAACGCAAAGCCTTGCACTTGCCAGGTAGGTGCTCAGCCACGTGAGCTACACCCCTAGCCCTGTTTTGCATTATTTTTCAGATGGGGTCTCCCTTTTTCTCCCCCCGGCTGGCCTCAGACCATGATCCTTCTACCTATGCTTCCCGAATAACTGGGATTACAAATATAAGCAACTGCACCTGGTCCAAGAGAGAGAAACTTTTTAGGTTCAGAAACATCAACCTCTGTTTCCTTGACGTTCATTCACAGAGCTTTTCATGGTGGCTACTAGGAAAAGGGAGAAAGTTAGTCCAGGCCCTCTATTAGGTTACTCCATATGCCACATGTGATTCTAACGTGCAAAAACCTGTTCAGGGTAGTGGTAACTATTTGTGTTTCCCAGATGAAGAAATGGAAATTCAGAAAGGTTATGTAAAGGTTACATAATTTGTCCAAGGTTCTTATCTGTGTCTGTCTGATCCAGAGCCATGGATTTTCAGGTGCTAACTCTTTGAGAGCAGCTCTTTGGAAAACTGGGGAAAGGAAGAAGGTGATCAAGATGCAAGCTCTGTCATTGGTTATTTCACTTGGCCTGGGTTGTTTCCCTGGGTAGGTGGTGAATAACCATCCTTTGATGAAATTTGCAGATGATTCTAAATCAGGCCCTGAGTAAACATGAGCAACACAAAAAAGCGATACAAATGATCCCAAATGAGAGAGGTTAGAAGTGCAGACAGGAAATAACATGAAGAGCCTGATTACCACACAGGAAATTCTGAATTAAAACATCTGGGCAGGCCAGCATGAAATAGGCACTGTCATAGCCCCTTGCAGTAGCTCAGAGCCTCTGTAGATAAAGGCCATGTGTGATCATGGGAGCCAATTCCTTCAGCTATACATGAGGAGACTTGGGCAGGGGAAGAAAATTATCCAAGGCCACAGTCAAATTAGTGTGAAAAAATAAAAAAACCCACATCTCCTGTGTCCTTTCATTACAGCCTGTTGGTTTTAGAGTCAAAGAAACTTAAGCCTAACTCCACCATTTTGATGCTGGTGTCTTCAGGTGCTACATAATAACCTGTTTGAGATACAGTTTCTTGCTCTTTTTTTTTTTTTTGCCTGTGCTAGGGTTTGAACTCAAGGCCTCACACTTGCTAAGCAGGCACTCTACCACTTGAGCCACTCCACCAACCCTGTTTTGTGAAGGGTTTTCTTGAGGTAGGGTCTAGAGAACTATTTGCCCAGGCTGGCCTCTAACTGCGATCCTCCTGATCTCTGTCTCCTGAGTAGCTAGGATTACAAACGTGAGCCACTGGCACCTAGCCAAGACACAGTTTTCTTATCTGGATCAATGGTAAAGTAATATGTACTCTTTAGGGTTCTTTTAGAAAATCAGTGAAATAAGAATTTGTGCCTGGCATGTTAGAGGTTAAGAAAAAATTAGTGTCTTCATTTATTAAGAGCAGAGGAATGCCCAAAGGGCAAAGCAGTGGCCCAGGGTCTCCTGTCTAACTTGCCATACGTGACTGGACACCGAAGGCGGGAGATTGTCAGTGGATGCTTAGGAATAGGTAATGTGATGGAGACATAGTCAACAGTCTCTTCAAACATGTGAACCACAAGTCAATCACAGAGGGTGTATACATGCAAGGTAGACTTTGTGCTACCTACATGGCTCCAGGAGCAAAAGGGTTGTAGGAAGATGGGGCGGAGTGATGTCACCATCCATGGGGGCCATCTGGAAAGGAGTGTGAAGAAGTTGGGACCAGAGCTGGGAAGAATCATTTTCAGTCTCTGCCAATTCCCTCAAAGAGTCAATTTGTGCATTCTGCCCTGGCAAATGAGAAAAGTGGGGCACACTTAGCTTGTCTGTCTGACAGGATATTCAAATGAAAGTGCTGGCCAAAGCTCCAAGGTTCCCCAATTTACAGAAGAGATAAAACAAAATTGATTCTGTGGCTCTTGGATCTTATGTCCACAAAGCAAAAAGGGTTGGGGGCATGGCTCTAGTGGTAAAGTGCCTGTCTGGCAAGTGTAGGCCCTGAGATCAAACCCCAGAACTGCCAATAAAAAAAGAAAAGATTAGAGTTAGATCAAGAGGAGGGGACTAAAAGAGGATTTGGGAGAGCAATGTCTTTGATGTGAGATGAACTTTGAATCCTACTCTCAAGGGAAGAGGGTAGAGTCAGGGCACATCTTCCTTCCTTATAAACAAGAGCAGGGGCTTCCATGGGCCACTGAAAGAGGTTAGCAGGGGCCTCTGATTTCTGCCTAGGGAAGTGGCCAACAGATATAACCTGGTGATGGCCAAGGTGAAGGAGAGGTAAAGCACTGGGTTGGTCTGCCTCCCGGAGTTTCTCAGGTCAAAGGCTGGGATGTGTATTTCCTGAAGAAAAGATATGCACCACGTAGAAGAGATGGTCTAAAAAATAGGGAGCCTACATGGAAAAATGGGGCCGGGCAGGGAGGGAAACCCATCACTCACTCCTGAAAGTGACATCAAATGCTCCCAGTGAGGGCCTTTGTAAACCCCACAGATCCTATCTCCTGCTACAGATTTAATCATGTTCTATCAAGTGCCTGGACCAAGGAGCCAAGAGTGGTTTATGACAATGTCTATGAAGTAAAATCTCTTGTAACTCTCCCTTGACCATTTTTTTTTCCTCTTTTGGCTCTCTACCAAATCAACACTAGGATGTGTTCACACATTAGAATTGTGGAAGGAAGAGCTGGGACATAAAGGAAAGAAGAAAGTGCTTGCAGTCCTCCCCTGGACTGCAATAGGTAGGCAGAGGAGGAAATACTCATCTTCAATGAACTTGTAAGCTTTGGCTTTGACACTGACTCTCCATTGTAATTACTGCATTGAGATTATACTTAATGACTTTATATAACTGCCAAACTTTTGATTATCTAAGAGTAAAGGCAGAACTCAGTAGGCTTATCCAAGCTTTCATCCAGAAGCACAGACAGGACTATGCTCATTGAACAGGTTAAAAGGTCAGGGCAGGACACAATAGAATTGCCTTAAAAAATTTCCCAATCCTTCCACCCTTCAGCCTTTTGTGTTTTGGGGGGATTTCATGTCTAAATGAGACCATGTGATATTTATTTTTCTGTGTCTGGTTTATTTCACTTAACATAGTGTTTTCCAAGTTCATCCATTTGTTTCAAATGACAAGATTTCCTTCTTTTTAAAGGCTGATTAGCATTCTATTGAGTACATATTAGTTTTTTTATTCATTCATTTATTGATTGGAGCCCAAGATAAAACCAGATTCAACATCTTACTTATCATGACTAATGCTGCAATAAACATGGGAGTGCAAGGTATCTTCAACATACTGATCTCATATCCCCAGGTTATATGCCTGGTAGAACAATTATAGTATCATATTATGCTTGTATTTTTATATTTTTGAGGAACTTCCATACTGTTTCCCATAATATCTGACTAATTTACATTCTCATAAGGTTGTTTCTTTGATTATCGTCCATGAGTCTCTGCTATAGTTCAGATGGTGAAGTGTGTCCCCCCAAAGTTTCATGAGTTGGAAGCTTAGTCCCCAAGGTGATGATATGGGAGCTGAAGGAACCTTTAAAGGATGGGACCTAGTGAGTAGCCATTAAATCATTGGGGTGCTGCCCTTGGTAATGATTAAGATAATTCTCATGGGATCCTGTCATAGTTCTGATGAAAGTAAGTTATAAAAACAGCATGGCTGGCCCCTCCCTTTGCTCTGGTTTGTAGTCTTACCATGTGACATCTTTCTGCTTCATGAACTCTTTCCATGATACCATCTGCCATGAGGTGACATAGCCAGTAGGGCCTGTGCCAGAATGAATACAATGTTGCTTTGAACTTTCTACTACCAAAAATGTGAGTTAAATAAATGTCTTTTCTTTTTAAAGTATCCAACCTAAGGTGTTTCATTACAGTAATGGAAAACAGACTAGTACAGAAAATTGGTATCAAGAAGTGAAGTTGTTGCTAATAATGAATACCTGAAAATGTGGAAGTGGCTTTGGAATGGGCAGAGGTTGGAAGAATTTGGAGAAGCAAGCTAGAAAATGCTAAGAATGTTGTAAATAGAGTGTGGTGGGCAATTCTGGAGAGAGTTCAGGGAGGAGCTAGAACACCTGAGATATTGGATAAGTTACTGGGACTAGGATGTTGATACAAGTAAAGAATATGTTAATGGAATCGGAGTAAAGGTCACTACTGTTACACCATTGCAAAAGAAATTGGGTGAACTGAGTCTATGCTCTAGAGTTTTATGGAAGGACAAATTTACAAATCATGAAATGGGTTACCTGGTAGAGCAAATAACTAAGCAGCAAAGATTAAGCGTGTTGCATGCTACTTTAGCTGCATATAGGAGGATTTGGCATGATCTAATCCAAATTAAAAGGGAACCAGGGCAGAAGACTTTGAACAATTTTCATCCATCCCAGGGAAAGAGGAAAGAAAATGGCTGTTAGCCCAGCAACTGCTTGTTAAAGAGATTAGCGTGGATAAAAAGAAGCCATCTTTATGCAGGGGTTAAGGTTAGGAGTCATATAAAAGAGGAAGGGCCCGAATCCCAGATCCTTTAGTTACTTGGGAAGAATTATTTTTCTAAGACTTAGTTTTCTGAGAATGATAATGAGGTCTGTAATTCTTGTTGGAAATGTGACACATGTAAGTGTCTAGTAAACACATTGCTAGTTCATGCCTGGCAAACACCAGTGTTCTCTCTCTCTAGATATATACATATGGATGTGTACAGTGCACATATGCATATTCATATATATCTTTAGACATTTTTAAAACATTTTTCCTCTTTATCTTCCATACTTGAATCCCAAGTAGGATCCAGAGTTGGGAAGAATAGAAAAAGGTATAATGGCAAAGATCAAGATCAAGGGCATGCAATCACACTGACGGGGAGTTGAAATAAAACAACATTATCTGATATCATAGTTCAAAGAGCATGGGGATTGGTGTTGGAAGGTGTGGGTTTGAGCCTTGTCCTTGTCACATACAGTTGACAATCTTGTCAAATCAATGAATTTTCAGAGCCTCCTTTTATTTCCCTTTCAATGAAATTAATAAGATGCCCCACTCACCTTTGAAGCAGTAAGTGTAACTTATTCATCTCCAGAACATTTGGTATGCAGTAATACTAACAATACAAATCCTAATAAATGACTCTCTCTAAACAGTTGAGTATACTAATTCACTTAATCCTTACCACAACACTGTGAGGTAGATACTCTTAAGTTTTAATCAGTACTTGGGGTATGGGATGTCACTAACATATCAACAAATACAATCAAAAGTGGTACTATCAAACAAAAGTAATTTTTAAACTTCCAGTGCCCTAAAAAGATAAAGGAATGTTTTACTTCTTCTGTGTCTCTGCTATGATTTAGAGGACATATTGTTGGGCTATTCAAAAGAAGGAAGGAAGATCATTTATAGATTGTACAAGCACTGCCCCTTTGTTCATGCTGTTTTATTTAGCTTTCTCTGATATAACTATCCCAATTTATAGAGTTGGAAAATGAAGCTCAGATAAATTAAATAATTTTGTCACTTGCTTAATGGCCACTCAACTATTAAGTGGAAAGTTATGATCCTAACCCAACTCAGCTGTCTCCAAAGCCCTGGTATTCCCAGAGGTGGTTAGGGAAGGATAAGAGGAGGGAGATATGAGAAAAAGGAGGTTTCGATGAGTTTACAGGATTAGGTCAGAATAGGACTCAAAAACACCAAAAGAGGACCTGGAGTCTTGTATCCCTTTACTTTCAGTACCATTTAAGATGCTTTTCTTCTTCTGGGAGTGGGAGCAGATGTCCCAAAAGGATCTCTGATCCTAGGGAAAGGACAATAGTAACTTCTGTGAGCTACAGAGGACAGGGAGACCCCGATACTTCCTGAGAAATCTGAGGGGAAATAGGAGGGCAAGGCAACCTTATGGTCTCATTTAGTTGTAAATATGATCTCACTGGTTGGCTTTACCTTTGATTCTGTTCCTGAGTGTTGGGGTTACAGCACAGTGCACAGGGAAAGAACATGGGGCTGGATTTAGTGACATGTGTTAGTAAGACTTTGTTGCTGTGACAAATATCTGAGAAAAGCAATTTAAAAGGAGGGAAGATTTATTTGGCTCACAATGCCAGTCCATGGTCAGTTGGTTTTTTTGCTGTGGGCCTGAGTGAAGCTGAACAAGCTGAACATCATGGTGGGGAGCATGTGAGGAGCAAGGTAGCTCACCTATGGTGGACAGGAAGCAGACAGAGCAAGAGGAAGGGGCAGGGGACAAAATCTGCATTTACAGAGCATACCCCAGTGACCTACTTCCTCCAACAAAGTCTACCTCCTGTTGGTTAGTCTATCACCTACCAATAATGATGGAGTCACATGAATCCATCAAGGGATTAGTCATTGAATAGGTCCAATCACTTCCCCAAAGCCCATCAGCTTGTAACCAAAACTCCAACATGTGAGCCTGTGGAAACATTTCATATTGAAACCATAACACAGCACTTGGAGGCCAGAACCATATTCTAACTTGCTTTCTGTCCTTGAGCCCTCTCAAGTCCTCCTAGGTGAATCTTTATTTTCGTCAACTGAGTGAGCAGACGTGTTGAGACTTTTTATATTCTATATATGCTATATATGCTTTATTATTATATTTATTCTAACTTCCCACACCTTAGGGAGGGTAATTCAGGCTCAACTTTGGGATCTGAGTTGGCATTCCACACAAACATTTCTAAAACTTACATTTATTCATGTCACATTGATGCTTAGCCCTCTAACCAGGCACTTTTTCAAGCTCCTTACAATATATGCCTCAGGCTCTGAGCTAAGTACTCCAGATGCTTGTGTTGTTTGATTAGGTGGTGTGGGGTATTGGAGGCAGGGCACTGGGGAAGGGGACACCTGAAAGGTGTATTTCCAGCTTGCAATGCAGGCCGTTGGGTACTGAAATCTTGAGCAGTCACTAATGTCTCTAAGAGTCAGTTTCATCATCTATAAAAAGGTAATAACAGTACCTTTGAGACTGGGTTGTTACCAGGAGTAAATTCGCCAATTTCTCTAAGTGCTTGGAGTGCCTCGCACATAAAGAATACTAAATTAATTAAGTTATCTTTACAAATTTCTAATAACCTCTTATTTTGCAATTAGAAAATGGACCCTCAGAAAATTTAAACAACTTGCTCAGGTTCTAGGTCAGGTGTATGGTAGGAATAAGAGTGAGTGTATTAGCATATTTTCATTACATTTCAACATGTGACCTAGGAAAGCTGATTATTGTCCATTCTTATTCTTGGTTAGTTTCTTTCCCAAATCTGAGGCAGATTCACAAGAAAAGAAGCAGAGTACACTGGCCCTTAACGACAGTTCCCCAGACAAATCCAGCATGCCCCTTGAATAGCCAGTGCCCCGACCATCAAACCTGGAAGATGGGAACTGATGGGCAGTGTTGAAGCACTGGGAGAGAGGGGTCTTCCTCAACAGCAGGTAACATTTTAACAGCATTGTGTTCAACACCCTTCACAAACTGGCCCCATCCTAACTTTTCAGCCTCATCTCTGTTGTGATTACGATTCAGCCTCATCTGTCTCCTGGGTCCTCTATAAACCATAGTCAGGCCCAGCAGACAGCAGCATAGCTTGATCAGATCCCTGCATTTAATTCTTTCTGTTCAGACAGACAAAACCTGATTAAATAGTTCCATCCTATTGTTAATTTTGAAGTAAGCTAGACCATCACAATGTGTTGATATCATTAGAAAGGTCAAAACTTTTCCCATGGTCTATTGTATATATAGGGAGCCATTAACACAAAATAATAGTGGTAATTACCCAAACTGCATTTACTAAGCTTTGTTAGTGACCACTCTGTCAAAAAAAATGAGGAGAAATATTCAGTTTCTTGTTAAAATTAGATCTCAATGGATTTTGTGCAAGCAATGGCCACAATACAAAATTCACAGGAAAGCTATAATTAATAAAATAGAATAAAGCAATAAATTGATCCAGCAAATCGAATCTATATATGATTAAAATTAAGATTTCATTTTGCGGATCATAAAATGGAAGAAATAAGAATAAAAATGGAGAATATAAACAAAATTATCTGTCATATAATAATGTTTTGAGTGTCTGCCTCTACAAATAACTAATGTGTACCCTTGGGGTAGATTGGATACAACATCTGATAAATCAAACTTTCAGAGTCAAATTCTCAATTTTCAAAGTTTCTTCCACTTAGCCCAGTACAGTGGTTTGTGAGAGATATTTTATGACATACTTCTCTAGAGAATCCTGGCTGGAAGCACCCATACTAAATAAGATAGTCCTGTAGCTCTTAGTTAACTCATCCTTGGCTAGGTAGGGTTAGCTGTATTTTCTGAAATTATGATGGTCTTTCTCATTGCATTAGCAATAACTAAATGAGACTCAAACATAAAATGAACACAGACTTTTCAGTGTGTTATAGCCTTCTATGGATCACCCCAGTGTGTTGGTCAAGCCATTTTTCTTAAACAGTTAGGGTCAAAAGTAGGTAGCCTCCATGGTTGGTGCTAAAAAGTCCTTAAATTCCATATACATAAAATTGGCATATAAAAGTTCCTTCCAGACAACACCTTCTTTGAGTATTTTTTGATGACTTCAGTCACTTGCTAACTATTGACTAAGTAGGACACCCGAGGCATTAAATATAGTTTGTGCATTCCAAGAAAGCAGGACACAGTCATTCACACACCTATGATAAGTGCTAAGTTTAATAATAGACTTTCTCTAATCTGCAGAGGAGGTGGCAATCATTTTTGCTACATAATTCTTCAGGAATAGTTGATACTTAAGCAAAATAGTCAGAGTCAAAAGAGTGAATACATTCAGTCTGGGTGTCATCTGAGACCCTGAATTTGCAACGGTGAACAAAACATTTTCTGTTTCTTCAAAAGGCTCAAGAACTAGAAGAACCACTTGTCTCCTGATCTTCAGACTGGTTCCTGGTATCTGTGCCTCACTGCAGCTGGAGATTTCTACAAAGCAGACAGGCCATTCCCAGATTAAATTCAATGATATCTCATCTGTGTGAAGTGGAAATAAGTCTCAGCACCTGAGCCTGACATGCAGACCCCTTCCTGCCTCGGAACCTCCTGTGTACTCCCTATCCTAGCCCTCAAAGACATCTCTTCCTCTAGGCCTGTGCTTAGGGCTTTCCTTGAACCCACCATGGTGCCCTCCTCTGTCCTTACCAGCAGCTTTCTTGACCTTCAGTTCTTCACTGAGATGACAGTGCCTCTAGAAAGCTATTGCCCCAATTGTGTATTCCAACGTCTACTTGAACATCTTTCTCACCTCTTCCTTCTGGTCTCCATTTGTCCTCATGACTTCTTTACTGAGTCCTATTGGAATTAATGTACACATTTCATCATGGGATCTACTTGCCTCCATGGGATCTACCTACCACTCTCAAAAGGTACCTTTCTCTTCTCCCTGGGACATTCCCACGTGTCCCAAGAAGATGATCAGACAATCAGCACAGTTTGTAAAATGAACAGGATCAACTGACAAAACTCAGCCCAAAATGGCAGGAGAAGCATCCTTTTCAGTTCATTCAGCATGGCGGTCTTATTATGGGTGCAGTATGATTTCCTCGCAGCTTTGAGAAATTTTGAGAGTTAAGAGCCATTCAACTTTGTGAAATTTTCTCTAGAACTTTCTTTACAAATTAGAATTGAAGGCTCTAATTATACCACAGGACATCAGGGAAGCAGAGGAGGAAGAGAAATCAATGAAAAGAATTCTTATAAGGTCCCTCTCTAATTTGGGGAAACAGAAATCTCTGAATGTTTTCTCAATAAGCACTCCATCAGAAGCCTTCTTATCCTGACAGGCTTTGCTCTTTCATGAACACAGCAAGAATAACCTCTGGACGCTGGCCTGCCATAGTCAAGTATGAAAATGTGAATTCCACGGGTCACTGTTTTTGCAACCACCAGATGTGGATGAAAGGGGAAGGGTGTTTTATTGTGTTTGCTCAAGAAACAGAGAAAGGTCTGTCCTGAAATGAGTCTGTTTCCCTCCCACACAAGTGGCCACCATGTGGCCAGAGGACAGCTAGCTAATTTGCAAGATTAAGCTTTTCCAAATATTTGGAATTGGTCTATTCTGTCTTCAGCTAATAAAATAGATTTTTGCTCCAAAATGGATTTAGGAAGCAGGCACAAGAGCTCCTAAGGACTTGTTGGCAAGTTGTCTGTTAACAGGGTCCATCTGTCAAATGGATCTATGATGGGTAGGCTCTGCATGGATCATCTCCTACTTGACCTCCCAAAGATGCCTGCCTTCATGCAGCAGTTTGCCAAAGGAAGATGGCACCCAGTGTCAGCTTGTGCTGAGAGTTAATCAGAGCATGAGCTTTTACTCTCTGTTACACAGTTATGTCCTAACAGTGCACAAAGAATAAGCACAATAAAAGCAAAACTATGCACAAAATGAGGAATCCATGTTAACTTCAAATATCATTATTTGATTCAATGATTCATTCACTAACTTCATATGGAGTGTCTACTATGTGCCAGAAACTCTTCTAGGCACTATGGGAATGGATGAAGTAAGACACAGTCTCTGCTCTAAAGAAGCTTATGGTTTTTTGGGGAGGAAGTCTTATAAACATCTATACTGTAAAGTTCCGTAAAATAAAAGCTACAAAATGAACTTTGAAGAAAGACTCCAGAGTATGTCTGGGGGAACTAGCAAAAGTTTCATAGCAGAAGTAGCCCTTGAGTCTTAAAGAATGAGAGGAAGAAGTTTCCAGTGGGAGAAGTGTGCTTAGGGTGAAAGCATAGACCCTATAGAGAGAATGCTGTGTTTAGGGAATGGCAAATGGACTGTGAAAGAGAAAAGGGAGAAGTGGATCCAAGGAAAGCAAGGGCCAAGGTGTGGAGGCCTGAGCTGCATTTATACATTTACATTTGCCTTTGTAGGCAACAGAGGGAAGTAGAGTGGGACACTGAAAATGTCAAGTAGGAGTGCAACATGGTCATGCTACAATGTAGAAGATGGTTTAGAGGTGAAGCAATAAATATTCAGTCCAGAGACTAAAGCCTCCCTGACAACAACTAGTAGTGAGCTTTGATATGGTGAACCAGGGTCTTTCCTCTGCCTTGCAGATCTACCCTTCACCCCTCCCTATGCTCTCTGCCTCTACAGAAGGCATCAGTTGTTTCCTAGCCATCTGGATAGAGTTTGATTTTGCTAATGGAAGTTGAAGTAGGAGATGGAGAGGACAGAGGGGCATGTCATCAAGGCATTTACTCTTCTGGGTCCTTCCTGGTGGTGTACTTGGATTCATTTTGTCCCTTAATGGGAATCACAGCTCCTCTCTAGATGGGACCAGACTTCTTCTTTCAGAGTTCTAGTAAGTGCTTCTGTCCTCTCTCCCTTGGGCACAGAAATGGTAAAAGATTTGCTTGCTCTCGGGTGCTGCATTATTCCTTATAGCTTCTCCTTGTTCTTCCTACACTTTCATTCATAAATAATCCTTTATTAAATCTTCTTTGAATCATTCAAATGTGAGTGGACCCTGTTCTCTGGTGGCCTGACTACTACCATACAAGAAGGCACAGGGACCAAGTGCACACAGTTCTGTCTGGGGCAGGAATAAAGAAACCAAGAAGGCTGCAGAGAAGAGGTAACATTTGAGGTCTGTATTGAGAGAAGAGTTTGAGTTTTCCAGGCACCAAAAATGTGAAAGCATTGCTCTTTTTAGGATCTGAAATTTCTCTCAAAGATTCATGTGTTAATGTGCCAGCTTGTGGCACAACTGAGAGGTGGTGGAACCCTTAGAAGGTGGAAGGAGGTTATGTCACTAGTGATATATACTTAAAGGGGATATTGGGACACTAGTCCTCCTCTTTCTTTTTGTTCTCCACTGTCACGAGGTCAACAGCTTCCTCTGCCACATGCAGAGGAACAGTGTCAGTTATTGGGGTTGAAGTCACTGAGGAATGATAGGAAAATCCAAGGATGTTTAGTTAGGAGAAAATACTCGGGAAAATGATCATTGCCTCCAAATATGTGAAGAGTCTGGATAACAGAATGCCAATGTGTATTGTGAGTTCATTTTTTTTGCCCAGTAATTCTGTCTAGGAATTTAGTTGAAGGAAATAATCCAAAATGAGGCTAAAACTTTCTGAGCAAAAACATTCATTACTCTCTTATTCATAATAAACAACATTGGAAGCAATCTAAGTGCCCAGTACCAACAGAGTGGTTAAGTAAATGATGGCAGATCTTTACAATAGAATATTATATAGCTGTTCAAACAAAGTTTAAAAAATTTAAAGATGTGAGAACATACTTTAATATCATCAGTGGAAAAGTAGGATGTAAAATGTCTAGAAAGTGATCTTAATGACATAAAAATAATATGAACTAAATAAAAATGACAAGCTCTTATATATGGTTGTTGCTGTTGAGTTTTTGGGTGACTGAAATTCTTGGTTTCAATGATCATTTGTAAAAAGGAGTTGGGAGGGGGAAGAATCACCGGGTAAGGACCCAGCCTCCCAAATGAAAGCATTGAATGTCATCCCTGCCACTTAGGCTTATATTGTATGCTGTTTATCACCATCGTCACTATTGAATTTACTGAACATGTAACATTTATTAGGCATTTACTGTTTTTTCCAACTTATTTTGTCTCTTAATCCTCTCAATTTGGTAAGGTAGGTTTTACTTTCACTCACATTTACCAGATAAGGAAATCAAAGCTCAGAGAGTTCAACTAAGTTGTCTAAGACCTCATGAAAGTAAGTTTCAGTGGTTGGGGTTTGAATCCAGGGTATGTGATTTCAAACTGCTTGCTTTGTGCTAGTTCATACTTTTTCATAATCACCATGGTCTCCAGTCATCTATTATTGGCTAAAAGTTTTTCACAATAATGAACCCCAGTGGTCAAATCTTGTTGATGCCTTATTGACTGCATTTCAAGTAGTGACTCACATGGGACAAAGTCCTATGATCAGGAGAAGTAGTCACCGTAAATAGAGTAAAAACTTGTTTTGTAAAAGTGAATAGCTAATATTTATGGAGACTTACTGCATGTGAAGCAATATTCTAAGTTTCCTACATGTATTAGCTAATTTAATAGAATTTATAGAATTTATATTAATAATTTGTTATTAAATTGTAACATTAAAATCTTCATTTTACACAGAAAGACTCTGTCACACATCCAAACACAATATACAGCTCACTATTATTCAGTACAGTCTCTGTATATATGTGTAATGAAATGAAAAAATAAATTTAAAAAAGTCTTAATGGTCAGCACCATAAGTCCTCTCAGGGAAATAACTACTTTTTTTTATGAAAACACCTTGATAAAGTATTTAGGAATAAAGGTATTAGTGAGAGCTTTAGCAACAGAAGGATAGTCAACCTTCTCTGATGGGGATAGTGAGAGGAATTTGGTTTTTGCTGTAGAGAAGGAGGAGGAAGGGGGAGTGCAGAGTGCATTTGGGTGAGAAACTTGGGACAGAGTGGTAGGGTGCAAGAAGGCCAAAGGGCGTGAAGAACAGTCAGCCTTAATTTCAGTAGGAAGTTCTTTGTGTTTGGAATGAAAATCTTTCCCTCCAAAATGTCAGGAAGTACTACTATGCTCACAAACAATGTGTGATTCAAACCCCAACCACTGAAACTTACTCCACTGTGGTTGCTGCTATTATTACTGTATTTATTATTACCATTATTATTGGAAAATGAAAGACGACCTGAATTTCATATCTAACTCAATGTCATGTAAAACAGAATCAGCAGATTTCAAAGAAGACCCTAGAGTCATGTATATTAAAGCCAGAAATTCCTTGGAATCTGCAGAAATTTGCAGGGGCTGCCTACTTTCATAGAGTCCAGATGTGGGGGCTCCTAGAAATCCTTTCTAGATCTCTCCAGGAACAGAGACCCCAACCAACACTTGAGTTTCCTGCTTCATCTGTTTAAGAGTACTGATCATCCCAGAATCTCATGTTCTGGCCATTCTCTTTTGAAAAGAAACTGTGTTCATAAAAGGTACAGAACATCCTCAGATCCAAGACAGTAAGTGGGAGAGCTGGGGATCAAAGACAGGCTTGTCTGATTCCAAGGTCTGTGGACTCCTCTGGGTCCACAACTGCCTCCCCTGTCCTGGTCTTGCTCCTCTATGGTACCTCTTAGGGTGGCCCTGTAGCTCCAATGCTGTCGACTGTTCTCCTCCTGGTCTCAGGTCACTGGTCAACCTTGACACTCAGGCAGCAGCTGGAGTGGACTTACCCGTTTGCTTATACAGAAAAGCAAGTGGCTCTAAGTCCCTATGGAATGAACCATGCACTAATTTAAGGGAGTAACAGGTTACTATCAGGCGTCTGGTAAAGATTATAAAAGTAACAGTTTCCCAGCCTTAAAAATGTAAAAACCACATGCTTTGTTTTCAACGTGAAAATTTTTAGTAAGAACTGCTCAACCTTGTAACAGAATTCTGTTTGTTTTCCAAATTAAAAAATTAATGCATGTTTATTGGAGAATGTTTGGAAAATATGAAAGAAAGAGAAAGAGACACAAAATCCCAAGGATTTTTAGCATGACACAGTCACTAAAAATTAGTTCTGAAAATTATGGTTTTGTTTGGCATTGCTTAGAACACGTAGGGAGAAGTCACACCTTCCCATATGTTGACTGACCATTTGCTTCCTCATTTGCTTCTTTGGCTCTTTTTTTTTTTGATAGAAATCTTGTTTAAATTGAAAATAGAGCTCTTGTACAAACCATGAAAAGAGGTGATTATCCAAGTACCTTAGCACCTCACTTATATAGTTACTGTCTTGCCTTAGCTCTCCCATGTAACAAGACGAGGAAGGAATAGTGTGAGTGGTGATAATAGAAAGAGTGTTCACCAATTGTGTTTTCTGTAACTTCCAGGAAAGTTCATGGGTGTTATGGGAGGAAAGGGTCAAATGAGTTGGAAAATGATTCACTAAGCAAAAATAAATTGGGTTCTACATTGCAGCTGAATCACAGATTTTTCTATAGCCTTTTGGCTTAATAAGGATTAAGACTTCTCTACAAAGCAGGAAAGGAAGACAGATAACCTTTCTCAAACACGCAGGACCCCATGCCCTTTGGATAGCCCTGGTATGGAGGAAAGCATTCAGGAGAGGTAGCCAGAGGCCTGTTCTTGGTTTGTCATTGATGTGTTTTATGGCCTTAGGCAAATTTCAGCTTTTTAACCATTGGTAAAATAAACAAGGACATGTTTGAAGTAGGGCTTGGAGGATGCACAGGGTTTGGATAGGAGCAAAGATATTCCAGGTAGAGACAAATTGAACGGTCAAAGTCCAAGGCACTTTCCTACCTGAGTGACACCAAACCAAATAACTGTGGCCCCCATTTTTTAAAAACTCTACTTTGGAAGTAGGAAAGGCAACAGACATGTTCATTTCTGAGAGATGGAGTTTCACTAAGTTTTTTCTATTTCTCTTTCAATACTCAGAAACCCACCTGCCTTCTCCTAAGTGTCCCTACCCACAAAGGTAGACCACATCATAAAAATGCATATTTGAAATTAGAAACCACACTGCTGTAGTCAATTTGACAGCCAGACTTCAAGCTTACAGAGAAATTACAGATGGATGTCTTTAAAATCCAGCGAAGGACTTTTATGACCTGTCGTTTGAATGGCACGTCTCGAATTTTCATAATGGTTTACTTTTACTGATTGCATATTATATCCGCACAAACTCATTAGAAAATTGCTTGTTTTATTAGGAAAAAAAGCAGGAGCTAAAACATTGTTTGGATTGCTAATTGTGAAATAAGTTGCTCACTTTTTAAAAATACCTTGAATTTATAGTAGGTTTACATTTCAACTCGCTTAAGTTTCTTGAACATTTCTTTTGTGTCTAGTGCAGCATTGGAGCTGCAGAAATGAGTATCGGGCGTTCTGCTTCCCAGAAGCTTAAGTTTGCGGAGGGATAGGTAGAACACAGCTAAAGATAATAGCAAAGATTCCCCCCTCCCAAATTATGTTAGTTTCCACAGCAAAATACCTACAGATTCTCGAGGAAAAAATGCTGTCTTGCTTGGAGCAGTGCAGATGACTTCACAGAGATATTACATGTGCTACTCCATAAAGCTCAGTGAGATTTTTCTCCTTAGAAGGAAGGACCTAAGGGCATTACTTACTCCAAGAACCGTCCCCTTGACCTCCAAAACTATATCAATTTCTTCTACTATTATCTCATACACCACTGTGTCCCCACATAGCATGTAAACCTCTAATTTTCCACTACTTTCTACCATGTTCGAGTTAATGTCTGTCAAGTTAGTCTAGTTAACGTTAGACTCTTATATCCAATGACAGCAGGGGCCGTGTCGCTCACTTTTTTCATTAACCGGAACCCAGGTCAGAGAAGGAGCTCAGTAGATATTTGTTGAGTGGATGAATGAGCAGCAGGAATAAAGAAACAGGAGATAAGGGAAGGGCAACTTTTAGGGAAGGCAGAGTAGTTCATTTGAGTTGCCTGAAGAAGGACACAGAGTAGGACATGGTGTGGAAAAACATGAGCAAGCCTGTGTTATCTCTGTGGTCTAAAGTCAGTGCTAAGTGGGGTAGACCTCTGAGTTTTCTTCTTCCTTCCTTCCTTCCTTCCTTCCTTCCTTCCTTCCTTTCTGCCTTCCTTCCTTCCCTCCCTCCCTCCCTCCCTCCCTTCCTTCCTTCTTTCTTCCTCTTTCTCTCTCTCTCTCTTTGTTTCTTATCTCTCATTTATTTTTTTCATAACTCCTTTTCAAGCAAAGAGGAGCTTCTCAACTTTCAAAGTGAGATTCATATACTGCCTCAGAATCCTTGGACTGGTGCTAGAATGGACCTTCCAAAACTGAAGAAATAGAGGCTTGGGCTGGGGAAGTGACTTGCTGAGGGCCACACAGGTATGTCTGACTCCATTCCGTCTTATCATTGAATAGTGTGTTCTAAAGTCTCTTGTCTTTTATTTCCAGGCTTCCTGCCCCCAAAGAGTTTCCTCTTTCACCTCCAATGCCCTCCATTGCCTGTATACCCTTGAGAAACATCTGGCACTTGACAGGGTTGTTCTCTGCTTCCCCCTCTCCACAGGGTGCTAAAGAGAGCAGATCATGAATTAGACCTTGATTCCATGCAGCCAGGCAGAGCTCAAATAAAGAGGAGCAGGGAAAGCATGGGTGGAGATGGAGAGTGATGTGTGTGTTCTCCCTTCTGAGGGGCTATCTGCAGGACAGCCTCTGGAGCCTGCTCTGCAGGTGCCCCACCCTGCCTCTTCCCTTAGCTGGGTTCCCTGAGACTCTGCACTATCTGCCTTTTCCATTTCTATGCCTCATAATCCCTCTCCTTCCTCCTCCTCAGTACAGAACTGCTATGCCTCACCTAGCATGCTGTGTTCTGCCATACTCCCATGTCTTCATTCTTGCTATGTCCCTGTTGGGAATTTTCTCTCCTGATTTGTGGGCCTTTAAGCTCTGAAGGTGGGGGCTTGCTCCTTAGTCTCTACAGCTTAAAAGCCTAGCAAAATCCTGGCACATTTAGATGCTTAGTAGACGATAGCTGAACAAATGAATGAGTTATTCGATCCCCTAATTTGGGGATCTATAAGGATGATTCTTACCCCCAAAATAGTCATCAAATTTATGCAAAGCACTCCAGGAGCTTGTAGACAGTCAGGGAAAACAGTAAATAAATACCTTAAAAAAAAAAATCTGATGAGGGATGTGGGTATGGCTCAAGTGGTAGAGCACCTACCTGGCAAGTATGAGGTCCAGAGTTTAAACCCAGTACCAACAAAAAATTTTTAAAAGATGAAAATGTTAAAAATTATGATGAGTGTTTTAAAAGTAGAATTCTGTGTTATGGGAACATAGATGGTAGGCTACCCTAGTTTATGCGTCAAGAAGTCTTTTTGAAGAAAATAAAATTTAAGTTGGTATCTGCAAAAATAAATTATGGAGTGGGTGGGAGGAGGAAAAGCATGTTGAGAAGGCCTGGAAGCATAGAGGAGCTGAGTAACCGAGAGAAGATCACTAATGGCTGTAGTATAGTAGGGAAGGGCTGCTCATCATGACCAAGGGTGGAGAAGTACGCGGACCAGATTGTGGAGCCATGTTGTAAGCCAAGTTAGGAAAGATCTTTCTGGCTATACTAAGAAAAAGACCTTGGAGGAAAGCAAAATAAATTAGGGATCATTTGCTGAGGTAGACATTGGAGAAGCTGATGGATTCTGGAGACATGTATGAAGTTGAGTGGTTAAGACCTTGAGGAGATGACAGGTCCATATCAAAGCTGATTGCAGGATTCTGTCCTGAACAGCCATATGTGAGAGGTGATGGTGCCATTCCCTGTAGCAGAGAGTATAAGAGGACAAGGCGGGGAGTGGAAGGCAATTGGACCCACTGTAATCATGCTGAACCTAAAAAGCCTATGGAATATCCATTGGATCCATGGCCAATACACAGGCCTCACGGTCAAGGATTAGGACTAAGGTAAGGCAAGGAAGCATATGAAAGCAAAATTTAAGGAGGCATTTACTCTCAGGATCCCGTAAAGACAGGATAAACACATGAGGATGTCTCCTTAAATGTTGAACCTAGGCAGCTTGCTTAGCTCACTGTAGCCTCAGCCCTGTCTGGGGCAAAGGACATTGGTTCTGGCTGGAGTTACAAGTTTGGACAAGGCCAGCATAGGTGATGGAGTGGACATTTGCCATTGTTTAGCTTCCCAGTATTGATTTCTACTTCCTAATGGCACTCAGCTTAATTTTGGGGAGTTAACTTACTCCATTGTGTGCCCTGGTGGGACATTGTGTGGGAAATGAGTGCTTGCCTGTCACAATAGAACCTGAGAGGACCCTGGAAAAGCACACACTAGATACTAGAGCTTGAATCTAAAACCCATTATTGCACTTGGTGTAAATCCTGACCTAGTGGCTCTAGCTAAACAGGCAAGACATTCAAAGATGAAAATGAACAGACATAGGCCATTTAAATTTGCTTACTATCTTACTTACTGTCTTTTGGACTCCCTATTGGCAATTTTAAATGCTAGTATAAGAAAATATCACTCTTTTCTAAAAGTGTGTTGTGTGAGGATTTTGAAATTGGTTACCCGTACTGCAGCAATGTCGGTTACTGCCCCTGACACTGCTTATGGGATGGGGTTAGGGTAGGTTGGGGAAATGGCAGACAGAAGGGGAAGAGAAGCATGTTGTTTTAGAATTAAATAGATACTGGAAGACAGACCAGAGACAATAAAAAAAGTGTAATTTTTGCTGACATTATTGGAAACTGCTAGATCAGGTCACACGGTCACACCTGAATGGGATTAGTAAGTTAGAGGCTATGGTGCTAAAACAAAGACTACTTAGGAAGGAACTGTCACAGAGTATTCCACAAGTCTGCCATCTGCAATATGTAGCAGATAGGTCATCTCATTTGACTCATTTCTCA
This sequence comes from Castor canadensis, assembly GCF_047511655.1. Classification (NCBI taxonomy): domain Eukaryota; kingdom Metazoa; phylum Chordata; class Mammalia; order Rodentia; family Castoridae; genus Castor; species Castor canadensis. Next base: position 117,963,598 of record NC_133392.1, read on the forward strand.
GCCAAAGGGAAGAGCAACAGACAGCATGGAGAACCATCTGCTTTTTTCAAGGAAGTGACCTGAGAATTGTATTTTCATCTGCTTCATTGATGTTCCATTGTACGATCACTCCTACATACAAAGGAGGCTGGAAAGATCATTCTCTATGGTGTGCCCTCCTTTGGGTCACATCTTCATGTGAGATTGACTACTAAAAGCAAGAAGGGGAGAATAGATTTTGGGGGTATTGATCAGTTTTTGCCAAAGCAGTAAGTTCTTTCTCTCCTCTCAAGCTTACTTAAATTGGGGTTTCTGTTCTTTGTAATAAAAATTCACCTAGCATGAGAGGATTTGTCTCTGAACCTTTGTTTTTTTCATCCTGTTTCCTCTCTGTGATCTTTATGAGACAGTTAACTGTGTGCTTGTTTGAATGCAATTGAACTTGACCTGTTAAGAGAGGACAAGGGAAAGAAATACCCTGAGATTATATTATGTGTCAGCCACTGTTCTCAGTAACTTACATGATATCCTTCAATCCTCAATGCAACTCTTTTGTTTAAATCTCTGGATTGCAGGTGAGGAAAGTCAGGTGGAAGAGTGGTTTACACAAGTGCAACGAATATATCCTAACAAAAATAATTTAATCCTCAAAAAAGTGATTTGCACAAGGTAAAACAACAGTTAATAGAACTGTGATTTGATCCCCGTCTGTCTGATCTTAAAGCCCTTGTCCTTGTCATGAAACTCTGCCCACTGTGTTGCTGTGACACTAGGTATGTGATGACATAAGAATTAGTGGGTATATCGCAGGTCAGGAAAGACAGGCAGCAGGGAGGTAATGGAGTGAGCAAAGTGTAACAAGGTAATAAGAAGGCCAAGTGTAGTGTGTGGTGTGTGTCTGTGTGTGCACATGTGTCTGTGTCTCTGTGTGTGTGTGTGCGCTTGTCCATAGAGATAGGGAGGCAGTCAGGAGGGAGATAGGTGCTGACAGGGCTGGTGAGAGTCAGCCTGAGTAGACCTGGCTATCCCAAGGTCCCACTCCTTGTCCAGTGTTCTCTTGTCCCTTCTCTGACAGGCATCTGCTTGTTGAATAGCTGTTTATTTGCTCTTGGTGACCTGCAGACCTGGAAGCCTTTTTTGATCTGACAAACTTGGGGGGTGTTGCGAGCATCATCCAGGAGTCTGGGCTTTCAGAGGGAAAGTCACCAAGGACCATGCTGGCTGTGAGAGCCACTGTGAAGTGGCTGGGGGTAAGTAGAGGAAGGAGCTGGAAGTGCAGGACAGTGAGCAGGGCAAATGATGGTGGGGAGGCAGTTTGCAGGCAAGCTGGATTTCCAGGAAGGAAAGCCTGCCTTCCACCACCCAGGCTGTAGTAGCGCTGCTTTGGCTGTCTTCATTCCAGAGAAGGCTCTCACAAGAATTCTATTTTCTGACCTTAGGATCAGAGGAAACTTGTTCCTTAAGGAGCACAATGAGGATACCAATAGCCAAGGATGCAGGGTGGAAGTGGGAGTCCTTGAGTTCTCCAAGAACCTGCTGCAGAGGCCTTTTGGCAAGTGTTCAGGAAGGGCCAGCCCCTGAGAGCAGCGGCGAAATGGAAGAGTCAGTCCTGCAACCACCCAACCCAGGGTCCCTGCAGGCTACGGTCACCCTTGCCATGTAACTGGGAGTCTCCCAGTCTCCCTCTGCCACACAGGAGGGTACCCTCCTCTGAGCCAGGCACAACTGCTCACCCTTTCTTGAACAAAGCCCCCACCATCTCCATAGCACCCTTCCTTCTTCCATCTCTGCTCATTTTTTCAGAGGCCTGATAAAATATCACTTTTTCAGGAAGCCTTCCTTGATTGCCTTAGGCAGACATGTATGCCTACTTCCTGCCAAGCTTATATTATTTTTATCTGTATATCATCTTACATTTCACAGGTGCTCGGGAAATACATGTTGGTAAATGAATAGTTCTGATGTGCTTGAATGTTATCTTTGATAAAGTTACACATTAAATAAATAAATATCACACTGGATATGCTCATGGGTGAAATTCACATGTTTTTTGTTAGCCTTGTGTAAAATTTGTTTGTTTGTTTCAGAAAGAGTGACTACTGCACCACACTTATCCAAACCTGCATTAATTCAGGTGACCTGTAGAGGAGTGGCCTGTTACTTGTTTCTGACTGTGCCCATCAGCACGTCAGCTGTTCGATTCTCTGCAGTGTGGCCTCTAAGGAGCATTTGTGTTTAGCAGAGGCATGAAGGCTTGGGGGGTGGAACCTCCTCACAGGATGAAATAGAAGGACTTAAAGGCAGAAACTCACAGCGCTTTCTCCAGAGTGACAAGAGCAAAGTGCCAGACACCCTTTGTTCAGCTTCTTTGAGGATCCTCCTTCAGGTTGGTATGAATATGTCCACCCCTTATTAAAATTCAACCAAGGAAAAAACATGAAGGATTCTTAAATGCATATTGATGAAGGGAAGAAGCCAATCTGAAAGACTATGCCCCATGATTCCAAGTATTTGACATCCAGGTAGAAGCCAAACAGCAAGGACAGTAACAAGAGCAGTGACTGCTGGGGGCTCAAGGGGAGGAAGGGGTAAGCAGTCAGAGCATATTGGATTATAGGGCAGGGAAACCATTCTGTATGATACTGTACTGACTAATAAATGACCCACATTTGGCAAACCCACAGACTGTACAATACAAAGAGTTAATCCTAATGTAAACTGTGGACTTAGTTAATAAGAGTGTTTCCATATTGGTTCATTAATTGTAGCAAATGCATTACATTAAAACAAGATGCTAATAATAGGGGTAATTATATATGTAGGGGAGAAAGTCTATGGGAATTCTCTTTAAGTCTTGCTAATTTTTAAATATAAAAATTTAACCATGTATTTCCTTAATTATGCCTAAATTTTATATAACACATATACACGATACTATTCTAAGCACTTTAGATATATTAACTTATTTTTAATATTCTCACATCAAGCTTGTGAGCTAAGTACTATCTATCTTAGCTAGTGCTATAAGTGAGCTATAAGTATCTATCTACTACAGATAAGGAACTGAAGCAGAGCAAGGTTAAGTGAATTTGTCCAAGGTCGCACAGCTAGTAATTGGCAGGGCCCTATTTTATCCAAGACAGTTTGGCTGCAGAGTTAGTACCACGCTATAGGACACTCATCTGTGCTGTGCTATCTGATATGCTGTACTAGTTAGCTTTCTGTCACTACAATGAAGACCTGAGACTATATAAAGAGGACAAGGAGGCCCCAGAGAAGCCATGCCTTGACCAACACTTCAGGAGCCATGTTGGGGCTGGGATCTCACAGGGGAGTGAAAGTGGCAATGGACAAAGTTGCAGGTTGGACTACTGCACTGTATGGAAGGTGGAAGTGCATGGAATGGTGCCCCTCCTCTCCTTAACCTAATCTACATCAGCCAAGCCTCTCCTCTTTCACTTCTTCTCTAGGGCTCACTTTATGTCCCTTGTTCCCTTCTAACTCTTCTATATAGACTCAGCTCAAATGCCAATAGCTCCAAAGATCTGCTTCAAATTCCCCTTGTAGATCAGAATACCACTATGTCCTCACAGGGACCCAATCTTCCCCACAAAACACTTATTACACTTCGTAGCAATGACTAAAGCCACAGTCTGACTCCTCATTCGTCCATAAAGCATGTGAAAATGTCTCTGTCTGGTGTGCCTTTTCATTTCTCACTGCCATGCCTGGAATGGGAGAACTGCTCACTTAACATTTAATACTTGTTGAATGAGTGCCACTGTAAAATGAGTGTGAAAAGGGATGGGCACCCCATGAATGTCATGTGCCAGAAACACCATCAGTATGGCAGCAACAGTAGGCTGTGCATTCGTTCCATTCTGTGCCCCTTAAATGTGTGCTTAGTAAAGGAGAAAAAAAGGATTTCACTGTGCTTGGAGCTGCACCCCCTCAAAAACTAAGCAAGCCTTCAGTGGAGCAAAGCACCTTCCCCCGCCAAGGATCACAATGGCCTGTGCTAATATATTTTGAGAGACCTTTGAATCACAGATTAAAAAATGAGAGTTTTCCTCTCCACAGCACTTCCTTAAGGATGCACTGAATCATGGTGAATGGTCAATTGAGCCGCTAGCAGGCCCATTAGAAAGCGGGTTGTCAGGGACTCATATTACGTAGGATTAATATTAGGCAGCTCTGTCTCAGGCCAGTGAAAGGCCTCAAGTGTCCTTGGAATTTCAGCGACCTTTCTCCATCAATGACAACATTGTTCTCCTGGCCCGATGGCTTAATTCGTAGGAAATGCAGCACACTTCTCATCACCACTGCCCACCACAGCTGGAATGGGGTCTGAGGGCCTGGGAGCACTGAGCTCCAGGCCCCGACATGCTGCATTTCCCCCCCACCTCCCAGGCTTTGGGAACTCCTGATTGTTCCTGAATCTCTCTACAATCTTTTCAGCAGTCTTAGTTGAGAATTAGGAGGCAACTGTGCAGGTTCTAGGAGCCTAACAGATCTTAAACCTGTCATCAGTGGAGTGCCTCTGATCCAATCGAGTGAAGCTGCTGATACAAAAAACCCCACCAAGACTGTGGGCTGTAATGGGAGGACCCAAGCTCAGACATGCTGTTTTCACTTAGGGAAAGCATGGTGGCTCTAAAGGACTGTTGACAAGTTTGTTTCTAAATCTTCTCTATGACCTGAAGAGTTTGCTATTTTCTACATCCATTTCAAAGATGAGGGGCTTTGACTCAGGGCACACAGCAATTAAAGGAATTCTTGGGATTCAAATGTGGCCTGACTGCAAACACAGGTTTGGGTGGTGATGGTGTACATTGACCCAGCCACAGCACACAGCATTCTAGAGGTTTTAGATTCTTTTCATGTGTGTTTCTCATTATGACCTTGTGTGTAGAAATGGAAGCTAAGGCAGACTTTGCTACATGTTTTCTCTGCTGCAATGCAGCAACGTTGGGCAAGTTTCTCTGCCAGCTGGGCAGCCAGAGTAGAGAAGATGAGTGGTACAGAATGTACAACTATAGGTTGGGGAGACAATGATGTGGATTGAGAGGGAAGGAGGTGAGACCAGTTCTCCAAGCAGCCATGAACCTTAATTCAAAATCAGCAGACTGACCCTCAGAACATGTCTTTAGAACAGATCCATGAATGACAGGAGGCAGCTGTTGAATGAGAAAGCTATGCTTTTGGAAGATACAATTATGCCTAACAAAGATTCTTTGCTTGAATAAACTTTAGTTGGGCTTCTGAACCTTCTCCAAAGCCCATCTGTATACCTCCTTGTAAATCCAGTTTTAGCAAGAATCCTGTTAAGTCAGTTTAATGAGAGCCATCCCATATCTGATCACCCTCAATATCTGATCCAGTTTCCTTCTCCAAGTAATGTCTGATTACTTTGGCCTGTCTTCATTAAGAAGCTTATTAGGTCATTTCAGCTAGAGCCCGCTTACCTCTGACGTTTCCTTTTAGTACTGATTCCTACTCTGCTCCTTGTCTATTACCCCACCCCCTTGCTATGTTTGTAGTTGAAGATCCCCCTCCATTGAAAAAATCCCATTGCCTCTGTATACTTTCTGAAGTATCACTGAATGAAGTTTCTTTAACAGGACCGAGAGCAAGGTGCTAGAAGCTGGGATCCTAGGGTGAGATAATGGACTTTAAAGTCTCCAAGGAGGAGTCATTTAGAGAATGGTGGCAAGGGGCACTGTGTGGCCGTGCACTGGGCAGCTGCAGAAACACTGGCAGTGGTCCTGACATTAAGGAGCAAGAGGCCAATGAGGAAAGAACTGGGGCTGACTCTTTCCACTCGTGTCCTGGGACATCCACTCTACTCTGGGTGATTGCGGTGCACAGGAATTGTTTTGAAAAGCCCAGTGTCAGCTTTTTCCTGAGCTCTGTTTCCAAGAGGGAGGAAATATAAATGTCTTTACATCAAGCTCTACTTTGTTCCTGTGACGTTAATGTCACCTGTGGTCTGTAGCTAGGAAACTCAGAGGCCGCCTGTGGTGCCTCTGACCATGGGTTCTTATGGAGTCAGTGGAAGCAGAGACAGAGCTGGTCTCTGAGTACCTTTACTTTTCTCCCAGGCGCTGCCTTTCCACAATCACCCTGGCTTCCTGTGGCACAGATTAGGGCTGTAATAGAGCCGGCTTATTTTATTTTTTATGAAGTTCATGAACTTTAGAGGAAGGAACCTGGAAAAAATGGTCTCATTACCTCAGGAATGAAGGCTCATGCTTCTTTTAATGCCAGACGTTGGTGTGGCCTTGCTTGTTATAGCCACAAATAATCCTGGTGGAAAATTGGAACGGAGTGGCAAGGCACAAACAGGATGGCTGCTTAGGGTGAAGCAGGTGGTGGTGGGGGGAGTGGAGGTCAGCGAAGGGCCAATCTAAAATGGATAGCTCCTGCTCCAGGCTTGCAAACCTCAGGGAAGGCTAGCCATTTGCATAGATTTACCCTGGGAGGACAGAATTGACCAAAGACCCTTCCAAAAGCCAGAAAGATGGAAAAAACTAGGATTTGGAGGGATTTGTCGCTAATTCCAACCTGGTTACTCCTGATGTGATTGTCTATAAGTTTCCACATGTGTGACATGTGAACATCGGATTGTTGAAGGGGTTAGATGCGAATGTAAAGAAGTCTTCTGGGGTAGGGTCTGTAAGGAAAATGTGATACAAGTCACAGTCACATTCTCTAATGAAAGATCACCTTGCATAATCCAGAAGAGCAGTTCGAACAGTTTGATCATTAACTGAGCAGTAAGCTGACTGATTCCAGGGTGCTGGAATCTACCTCCTCTGCGAAGGGTTGTGGGCAGAGGACTGGACTTAAGGGTCCAAGCTAGTCCAGGACTTGCCAAACTTTGCAGAAGTTAAGACTCTGCTGGGGCCCTGGTTGAATACTATGAGTGTCTGGTTTCATGACCCACTGAATAAGAAGCTTCTAGGGACCTGAGTTTTTAACAAAGGCCCCAGACAATTCTTATTATCAAGGAATTTGGAGAAACAGTGGTTAATTATTGCTGTCCTACTAAATGATTCATGATTGCAAGCTGGTTTTTTCTCTGTATGAGTTAAAGAGAAATATCCGATCTCACGTATCCCAATTTAATTTTAAAAATCTTTTAGTTGATTGACATCTCGACTACATTATTGTTGCAGGAGAAAGGCTCACACTTTCCTCTCTGCCTTTGTTTTTGCCAGTGTGTCTGCTTGAAATTCTCTCCTCATTTTGTCTCTCTGGCAAACCTTGCTCCTTCTTCAAGAATTACTTCCTCCGCAAACCTCTCAGGAGTCTCCCAGGTCGGATCAGGTGCTTTTCCCACCGTCTTTCCTTTGTACCTTTGTGACACATGCCTTAGAAGATGAATCATGTCACGTTATGGGTTTGTTTTTGTTTCTTCCCACACAAGTTTATGTGTATAGGGGTCAAAAGAAGCTACAGTGTCAAGATTGGAATCTCTCTGGAGGACCAGGGAGATCACACACATTGATAGAAAGTTTGAGGATGAATATTAGTTGTCCAGTAGGAGGAGAGTTGTACTGAACAGCAGGTGAAAAGTATAAAAGTCATCCAAGAACACATTTTCTTCCTGTCTTGGACTATTTTTAATGAGAAAATCATGTTTTGCAATGGTGTCTTGAAAATTTCTTGGTGAGCCACATTTTTTAAAAATTATATTTACCTATGGAGGCCAGAAAAAAGAGGATCCTTTTATTAATTTTGAGAATAATATCCATCATTAAACTGAAAGGAGTCGGAAGAGTCCACATGCATTTGTGAAGTGTGGCTAGGATCCTGTGGGTTCACCATCCCTTCAGATCATGCCTCTTCTGCCTACTGCTGTGTGTCTCTGAGCAAGTAATTTAGATTCTGTAAGTTTTACTTTTTCACATGCAAACTAGGAAATTAATAGACTTTTTCTTTGTTTCTGCCCTTTCAAAGTTCAAAGGGACAATTAAAATATAAACACAAGAAGGATTTGAAACTAACCTTGATAAACTGGAACACTGGACTACCTGCTACTTAAAAGACAAATGCCCAGTCCCAAATTCACATATATAATGGAAATACTGTCTTGGGGAGAACGTTTGGCAGTAGGTCATGTCAGAAGCTCTAGAAAAAAATGGTTAGGAATCAAGTTTGGTCAGCTTCAATGGGGTAGTGGGCCACTAAAAATGTGCTTTTTTTACTTTGGCATTGTAATTATGTTGGCAAAATTTAGAAGGCTAAGTAATATCATGGTGGATTAGTCGGCTTACCATCACTATAATGCAATATCTGAATAAAATTAATTTATAAAGAGAAAAGGTTAGTTTTGGCTCAGTTTTGGGGGTTCCAGCCCATGATCAGTTGAGCCCACTGTTTTGGGCCTGTAGTGAGGCAGCACATTATGATGGAAGCAAGTGGTGAGGCAAAGCTGCTCACCTCATTAGCCAGGAAGCAAAAGGGAATGGGAAAGGGGCAAGTGTCTTACAATCCTCACTGGGAGCACATCTGCAATGGTCTAAGGGCTTCCCTCTAGGCTTCTCCTTCGAAAGGTTTGAACAACTCCCAAAGGAGCCACTCTGGGGACCAAGCCTTTAACACATGGACCTTTGGAGAACATTTATCTAAACCATGTTACCAAGGAAAAGGGAATCGGGAGCCCTCATGCACTGTCCATGGGAACATGGACTTGTGCAGTCATTCTGGAAAACAATCTGGTTCTGCTTGCACAAAGGAAGTTTATATTGCCCATGGTCCAGCAGTCCCATCTTGGTTTGTAATAAATTACAACAATTGGTTCACCCAACTTCCTCTGTCTCACTGTAGTACCCTGTTTCCCACACACTAGGAAATAAAATGATAAAAATCTGTATTTTCCAGGTGCTCTTTTGCTCAGGTTCCCTCGATGACCTGCCTTCGTGTAAGCAAATGAATGGATATGCTATTTGGAAGATAAAAGTGATTATCATGAGAAGAGACCTTTCCTTTGCTGTCTCTTCTGTTTTCACTGGTCTGCGTGATCACAGAGACTAAAAATGCTGCAATTTATTTTTCTGAAGATGTAGCAAAGATCCTAATACTTGGTCCTACCGTGTGAGAATCAAGAAGCTGATTACTGGACATCTCTTTTGCTAGTTGTGGTTACAAGAGAGGTGGTGTTGATTTCCAGGTCTCCTTCCTTTCTGATAATGGCAGAAGCCATTGCTCCTTGGTGTTGTCACCTTGGGATATTCAATCCAGAGAAGAAGAGAGATGAGAATAAGTTTACCATCTTGGTGTGACTGGAACTTTCCCAATTTTAGTACTCAAAGTTCTGTATCCTGCACCCCCTCCTCAAAAAAAACCCTGAGTCTTGGGCAACCAAGATGTTTGGTGAATGGAGAAAAATAATTAATATCTTTAACTATCTGAAGAGACTTTATAGAGAAAGAAAGGAATAAACAGACTATATCCAATCCCAGAGGGCAGATTTTAGACCAGTGAAAAGAACAGTTAGAAGAAAGAACATTTTGGCTCATGGAGAACTTTCTAATAACCATCTGTGAGCCAGTGAACATGCTATTATTTTTCACTTCTTATTTTCTTCTTTTTTATGGGCATATATTGTATAAACGGGTTTCATTGTGATATTTCCAACATGAATATAATGTGCTTGGATCAAATTCAGCTCCTCTGTTACTCTTTCTTATTTTTCCTCCTTCCCCTTTTTAAAAAATAAATTTTAATGGGTTTCATTATTCTATTTTCATATATGTGTATGAAGTACTTTGGTCATATTCATTCTCCTTTTACCCTCCACCCCTCTCCCACTAGTTCCCATTCCCAAACAGTACCCACGTTTTACACCTGTGTCATTCTTTTTTTTTTTTTTTTAGGTCTAGATTTTGCATGTGAGAGAGAACATAAGATATTTGTCTTTCTCAGGCTGCGTTATTTTTCTTAACATTTTACAGTTTTACAGTTCCATTTAATTTCCTGCAAATGATATAATTTCATTCTTCTTTATGACTGAATAGTATATATATATATATATATATACATTTATATATATAATTTTCTTTATCCATTCATCAAATGTCCATTGATGGACATTTAGGTTGATTCCACAGTTTGGCTATTGTGAACAGTGCTTCTCTAAACCTAGGTATTCAGGTACCTCTAGTGTATGCAGACTTATATTCATTCAGATATATGTCCAGGAGTGGTGTAGAAGGATGATGTGGTAGTTATATTTTTAGTTTTTCCATGAACTTCTATACTGATTTCTATTGTGACTGCACTAAGACTGTGAAGTGTTCCTTTTCCCACCCCTCTCTCCACATCCTCAGCAGCATGTCTTGTTTCCTTGGTGATAGCCATTCTGACTGGTGAGATGGCATCTTAGTGTAGTTTTTATATGTATTCTTTTATGGCTAAGAGTGTTGAACATTTATTCACGTATTTGGCCACTTATGCCTTTTCTTTTGTGAACTGTCTGTTCAATTCATTTGCCCATTTATTGGTTGGGTAATTTTTTTGGTGTTTAATTGTTGGAGCTCTTATATATTCTGGATGTTAATCCTTTATCTGATAAATAACTGGAAAGATTTTCTCCCATCCTGTGGGTTGTCTCTTGATTCTGGTAGTTGTTTCCTTTGCTGTGCAGAGCCTTTTTAATTTGATAGAATCCCATTTATCAATTCTTGCTCTTATGTCCTGAGTAATTGCAGTCCTATTCAGGAAGGCATACCTGTGAAGGATCTTCTCAATGTTTTCCTCAAGTAGATTCAAAGTTCAGGTCTTATATTTGGATCTTTTATCCATTTTGAATTAACTTTTTATACAGGGTAAGAGACAGGGGTCTAGCTTCAGTCTTCTACATTTGGATATCCATTTTTCTCAACTTCATTTGTTGAAGGGGCTATCTTTTTTCCAACTTTTTTTTTTTGGCACCTCCATCAAAAATCAGCTGGCTGTAGCTAAGTGGGTTTATTTCTGAATCCTCCATTCAATTCTATTGGTCTACTTGTCATTGGTCTTTTTGTCAGTACTGAACGTGCTATTTTTGAGGATACTGTTGAGCACTGTCATTTAGTGAATTCCTTCTAGATATGTAATCTCATTAAATTGTCATTCTATTGCATTTATCTTATGAGGAAATAAAATAAGTTTTCCAGGGTCAGACAGTTATGGATTTGAAATAAGATTGTCTGACTCCAAAAAGCCCATGCTCTTCACCAATATGTTTTAAGATAATCTTAAGCATTCTTTCAACTCCAAGATGGTAAAACTAAGTGCTACATTGTATGTTGCAGACTAACAACACTTAGAAGTTCAGAGGTGAGGAATTTCAATGGAAGTTTGACTAATTGTGACTTGATGTCAAAAATGCGTTATTCTCATAAGAAGCAGCAGACACAATCCTGGGAGTCTGTCTCTGGATGGACCTCTCACTGACACTTGATAAGAAAAGAGCCCTGAAGAGTGTACCATGTGCCAACTACAATAGTCCATACAGAGTTCTGTTGTTGAGACTTACAAAGCAAGTGCAGTTTCTTTCTCTGGAGACAGATAACAAGGAGAGTTACCATTGGGTCAAATAATAATATTGCCTGTCATTTTTTGTGTGTATATACTATGTGCTAGGCATAGTGCCGAATGCTTTGTATATATTCAGAGACTTTCACAGGCATATAGCAGACATTCAGTAAATATTTGATAAGCAAATAATCTCATTTGGTTTTTCTGCTGTGCCACCATACCCAAAGACCCTACACAAATGGCAGCTTTTAGTATGCACATTCAATAGACACTTATTGCTAGTGTCATACTTTATTTTTTATGTACTACTATTGTAAAGATGGTAAATTGTAGACTATGTGGACATGTATATATGTCTTTGAACAGACCCATTAAACCAGGTTACAAATATTATTTTGTTGTATAATTGGCAAAGATCAATTTTTGCAGTTTGTTGTTTTGCAATGCTAGGGATCAAATCCAGGGCCTTGCACATGCTAAACAAGTGCTCTGTCTCTTAGCTGTACTCCCATCCCATTCTGCAATAATTTAATATTATTAATCATATTTCTTCTTTTAAATTCTAACATATCATTCTTACCAAATGAGGTATTTTAAATTTCTGCTTTTAAGTTTCCCCTTAACTTTATTTCTTTTTTGGATAAAGACATTTTAAACTTGATGTTGTCCTATATCACGGCTCCCAAAATCATGTCCAATGATAAAAGTTACCTGGGCCTCAAACAACAATGACTGCTGGGCTTACCTCTGGAGATTCTGGTTTAGAATCTGTTCATAGATCCACCTCTTGGTATTGTAATTATCTGCTTACTATGTAGTGACCTTCCCAAGAGAGAGCACAAAGAAAGTGCTCAATAGTTGTCTGTTAAGTGAACAAACAAGTCCTTTTAAGTCTTTACAAATCAATTATTTGTATATTCAAAGGGGAAAGGCAAAGGAGCAATGTAAGTACTATTCCTCCTGAACGACTGTGATCCACTCATTAGGAATAGTTATTACACAGAACCTTAATCAACTACAAATTTATCTGAATGGCACTATCTTCCTGCTGATTTTTTCCTATCTTTTGCACATGGATGTTATGTACGATTTGTCAGATGCTTGAGTGGGAGAGAGGGCTTGGCAACATCCATAATTTGAAAAGCTATGTATGCTCTGAAGACTAAGTCATCATTTGGAAAATGCTCCTAAATTGTGTTAGTGATCGGTTACAAGCTAATCTGTCCAGAGTTTACTGAGTTCACCTTTAGTTTCTTATTTAAAAACAAACATTTTAATATATCTCCTGTCTTTTGGCATTTCTCCAGTCTTGTAATATTTTAGAAGTTCCTTAAAGTGTTTTTAATAACTCAACTCAGTAACACACTTCACTTGAACTAAATGAGTTGAGCAACTCACGTGTACTAGCTAAGCATTTATTCATTCACTGATTCAGTTTACTGCCTTTGTTGAGTATGTCAGGTTCTATGCCAAATCCTTGTGATTTGCCAATGAGTTAACACAATTTAGACAGGGATAACAAAACTAAATAGACAATTATAATATGATGGAAGTAAGCTTAGACTACTTACAAGTGGAGAAGGGCATCTACATTAGCTTGGAGTCAGGGAATCATCCTGAGGAGCTAATCCTTGAGCTGTGTTTTTGTGGATAGGTGGGAATTAGTCAGGCAGAGACATGGGAAGAGGGGGTTTTTAATCAGAAGCAGAGAATTTACCTGAACTATTTGCATGGATGCAGGGGAGGACCAAAGGGACAAATGAGGAACAGAATTGCTGGGAATCTTAACCCTCTTTCTCCAAGATCCAACGCAGGATTCTGCATTTTGTGCAGAAAATTGTTAAATGATTCTCTATCTGTCCTCTACTTGAACTCCTCTGGTAGTGGGCAATTCTGGGCTCATGAGGCAACTACCTACCATCGAGGTTATGTTGGCATGCAATGAGGAACTGTATGAAAACAACATTGCCCCAACCAATCATCTGGGAGACTGAAGCAGATTCCTTTGAGGGCTGATGGGGAAGAATGAGAGATTTTATAAAAATCTGGACTCTGAGGAAGCCATATTGGTTTAAGTCTTATTATAAGCACATGTCTTGTATAATCACACCAGTTAGTACTGTGTGCTTTTTATCCCAGTCACAAAGCTGCCTGGAAGGCTAGGATTTATATTTATCCATGGTTGTACTGTCTGTAATCAAGAAGCTTTACTTTTGACTCCTGCAGCAGTTTTCATTTAAATAAAAATGCTGCATTTTGAGCTGCTGTGGTTCCTTTGCCATTTGCTAATCAGCACTTCTCATTATTTAACCTCAGAAATCAGAGCCTCTGAAACCAAAGAGCAGAGCCATATACATGCCATCCATTTGTCCATTTGTCGACTCGACTTATTCCCTAGCTCCCCTGTGGAGCTAACCCGTATGATCATTTAATGTGGTCTAGCTAAAGAAGTGCTTCTCAAGGTGCAAATTTCAAACCACATGCATCAGAAGCACTTGAAACATCACTAAAAATGAAGATTTGTCAGACTCTCTACAGATTTTGCCAGCAGAATTTCTGGAATGATGCCCAGGTATCAGCATTTTAAATAATCTCTAATTCCTATTAATATTCACCAGCTATTTTCATTGACTCTGAACACTATGTGCCTTCACAAAGTTGGCAGTTCAAAGTTAAAGATGACACAGTTTGTTCCCTCTCTCAAGCCACACTCTGGTGAGTGACAAATCAAGATACTTGTTTCATCCAGGGATGAACCACACATATTAGACTGACAAACATTATTTTATGGCACAGTGGTGGGTAATGGAACAGGGACTTTATCACTATTAATAAAAACTTAAAATTTGTAAATGATTGTTAATAAAATGTGTATTAAGTTTGTCTCAAGGTTTTCCTATATTATTTAAAAATATTTTTATTATGAAAACTTTCAAACATATATAATAGTGTGCAAATATAACTGCAACAATAATTAATAATGATGATGCTGGTATAATAATGCTATAGAATAGGTATAAACTACACTGCACATATAACAGGACTTTACTTCCTTATTCAACAACTTCTCTACTGTCAATTCAACCTGATTGCTTGCTTTTTCACATCACAGATCTCATGTCAAGTCACTCATAGGAACATGGACATTGTTTTAGCTCACCACAGGTTTGTCATCACACCTAAAGAAATTCACTAGAATGCCCTTGTTGTCATATTCAGATTCCTCCAATTACATCAAGGATGGTATGTTACTGTTGGTTTGTTCAAATCAGGATCTAAATAAGATCCACAATACTGCATTTCATTATTGTGTTTCTTAAGTCTTATAATCTACAGCAGCCTTTCCTCCCTGATTCCTCCATTTGTCCTTCCGTTGTCTTATTCAAGTCACCAGGTAGTATAGAAAGTCTCTATTCTGAATTTGCCTGTTTGCTTCTTTATTGTCACTTAACTGTTTTCTCTACCTCTCCTATTAATAGCAGTTTTTTCCCCCCTCTCATAAAACTAGGATTTTGTTCTAAAGTCTTGATTAGATTCAGGTCCAAGGTTTTCTCAAGGATATTTCATCATCAGTATTGTTCACTTTATTCTTGTATCATAAAAACCTAGTTGTCCCATTTTTAATGATGCTAATTTGATAAAAGGTTCAGAAGGTGACCATCTGATATCTCCATTGTAAAATTTCCCTTTAACCTTTCATCTAATGGTTTCATCTATGGACATCTTTGCTTGAGTCAATTATTATATTAGGGCTTGAAAATTGGCAATTTTTTTCTAATTCTCCCAGCTTTTATATTTATTGGCTAGAATTCTTCAGTAAGGAGTCACAAACTGCTTACCAACTGGATATCTAATTACCTTGAAACACATTTCCTTCAGAAAAAAGCAGGATATATGTTTCTCTCCCTCTAATTGCCAGTTTTCACAGAAAGCTGGTGCCTAGTAAGAACTAAAGGGAACACTGAAACTATTTAGCTTTTTCTTATTGAGTATCATTATGAGTACATGAGTTTCATATGCAGAGGGCTGTAGTACAGGACAGCCATCATTATTTGGCCCCTAATCCTTTTATCACACCCTTAGTAGGGTTTGATAGCTTCCCTCCTTCTGGTACAAGAAGTCTCCAGAAGTTTCTTGCTATAGACCTCAGTCATCATCCATTTCCAGGAGAAGTCCCTGTTTCTTTTATGGGGAGTGGAATTTATAGCCACAGCTTGGGTGCTAGGTATTCTCATTGCCATGTGGTTATAATTGCTTCTAGGTCCTTCTAGTGGGTAGAGCTAGAAAATACTTACTTTTTTTTTTTAAATCCTGGATTCAAACTAATCTTTTCCAATCCAAATGTAGTAACATAGGGTTTATTGAAACTTTATTGAATTTACAATTGCGTTTCTTTTCTCCTAAACCAAAACTCTGGGTTCCTGATAAAATTAGCATAAGTACTTATTTGCTATGCCCATAATATGATCCTTTTCTCTTCTCACTCTCACTTGCATTCCAATATAATTTTCTGAGTGGGAGTCAGAGACGAAGTTTCAGCTGGAATGATGCACACTAATATTTGTCAGGTGCTTATTAAGCAATTAAAATTTAAATGGCTTATGTTTAAAAGGTTAACTTATTTAATCCTCACTCCAAGTTGATGAGTTGGGTACTATTATTATTCCCATGACACAATTGGGGAAACCAGTCAACCAAGAGGTTTAATAACTTGCTCAAGATCATACAAATAGTAACTAGTAGAGGTGGACTTTGAACAGACTGCTAGGCTGCAGGACCCCACTCCTAATCATGAAGAAATACTGCCTGAATGAAGCCACCAGCTCTAAGTTATTGTAGAAAAAGAAATAGGGAATATGGAAGCCTGTCCACTTCATACTTACCGCATCTTTCTCCTTCAGTGCTGATTAACTCTAGTTCATTTTGTTCTCCATGCTGTACTAGTGAAGATAAAACCTTGAGTAATACTTTCAGATCCGCTTGTAGTCATTCATTCAGTAAACCAATCACTCTGAAGCACAATCTGATCCATATATAGTCTACACAGGAAGGAAGGTCTATTTTGGTTGTGATTTTTTTGGAAACTGGTATATTCCTGTTTGTATATGAGCTTTGATTTTTGAGAACAAACACACATTCCAACACAAACTATTTTATCACCTTACCAATTCCCGGCAACTTCATTAAATTTTAGAATTGAGGTTGATAGTTCAGGGGAAACTGTGTGGAGGACTTGGGCTCTCCTTGTTTTCTGATTTTCACATATAAGAAGCTGGTGAAAGCCTATTAGAGGTACTGACCACAGGAGTGCATTGGGGGTGGAGGATTCTGGGCCCAAGTTGTATAAAGAAGGTATTTATTCTAAACAACTTTAGGCAGCATAGGGTAAATGATAATGGGACTGTTTGAAGGTAGACACAATCTTAGCCAAGAAAGCATCAAGAGTATAGCATCAATCTATAGGCAAAGACAGTAAGAAGATAACAAACAAAATCAATAGTTCAGTCACAGGAATGCAAATATGGACAAAGAGAACAATTTTGTATACGAAAGTCTCATGTATGTGATGCTTAGTGGGGATTTCCAAGACGGTTGTGCTAGTGTAAAGCCTGCTTATCAAACTAGTGCACAGACCCCATCTCTGTCCCATCTTAGATCTACTGAACCAGAATCTCCATTTCAGCAAGATCACAAGGTAAGACTGAAGAACACATTAAAATTGGAGGAGAACAGAATTAAGGAAGTTTTCCAATGGCAGTGAAGTGGCTTAAATAAGTACATTTCCCCCTAATTTCCCTTTCCTTCAATTCTTCATTCGTATGCTGCACAGACCACATGGAGCCTTTCAAAGTATCATTTAAAGTTGGAATCTTGTTCTTAGACTGCTGTTGTTACTTCCTCCTCCCTGGCACAGGTGTTGAGCCCAGCATAAATGGACTGGAGCATTTGGGTGTGACTGTGTGATAGAGTTCTCTAAGCTGTCTGGGTTCATTAAACACAGGCCTGTCAGAACCAAATGGCCGACAAGCCACATGGATGGCACCTGCCCACTGAGAGAGAGGGAATGCTTTCTGATTGACTATCAATGGGTCAGGTGTTACATATAGAGGTGAATAGAGTTAGCTTCCCATTGGCTGAACATTTAAGCAGTGGGGAAAGAAGAGATCAGGATGAGCATAGCAGATCCATTTCTCTCTTCTTTTTTTTCCTCTTCTGCGGAGTCTTCCGAGTTGTAGTGTCTGCAAGAAAACTGTCTGGAAAATCACCTCCACTGAAGGAATGAGCGCACTTTGGCAGAATAAGCATCTCTTTGCAGGCCATCATGAAAGGCACCACCATAACAAGGCACAACCACATTAGAGCACAGACTTCTTTTCCACACTTCACTTTTCTTCTTCACCCTGGTCTCACTTGGCTTTCCTTCTAAAAGGAATTACCAGCACTTTTATCCTTGACTCAGACTGCTTTCTAGAGTGCAGAGTCTAAACTAAATGTTAAATATATTGTTTAGTTTGATTTGGGTAGGTACCACACCTCCATTTTGTAGAATATAGGCAAATCGTGGATGCAAGTTGTCCAAGGCCATGTGATTTAAGTGTAAGAGCTAGATTTTTATCTAAAATATATTGTCTCCAAGTCCAAATACTTTATTACTCAGATACTGAACTAAGATTTATGGACCATTGGTTAACACACCAGTTTTCCTACTCAGTCCTCTCAACTCCCCTGGGGCATAAGGGTTGTCATTCTGATGAAGAAACCAAGACTCAGAAAGTTATTGGACTTGTTCAACATCACACAAGCAAGTAGTAGAATTTGGACCTACTCAGAGGTCTACATCATTATGTAGCAGTTAAAAAATTATTCTTGATGCTTACATGCCTGTGCAAGGGCTTTGCCTCCACATTGCTGAGACTCACTCATGGCCAAGGTTGATTAGATAAGATAAAAACCACTGCAACAGAAAATATTCTAGACAAACGTCTCAGAGAAATGGCTCAAAACATTTCTTGAACAAGATTCTCAAATGGATATCTCATTTATTTTACAAAGTGTTTCCTATAGAATTCTTCATGGTAATAGCTTATGTCAGGCTCAGATTGTCCCACCTCCATACCCACCAACTTAAAAAGATAAACAACTGGAATTCTCAAAATTCAATATATCAGTCCATAGAATGGATTTAAATGTGGTGACTTCAAATCAATACTTACCTGTTTGTCTTCCCCACCCACCCCAATTCCTGATCTCTTCTCTCTGGATGATATAGAATATTCCAGCAACCATTGGCCTTTTCCCTTCTTCTCTTCATTATGCAACAGTATTTGTGGTGGGAAATGCATAAATGAAAAATCTCCACCTCAGATGTAGGTTCTAAAGTCTGACTCGGCTGGAAGAAAAACAAGAGGAAAGTGACCTCGAAATGTGAAAGTGACCTTGAAATGGATCCAAAAAATTTTATAAAGGCAAAGCCTATTACCATAATAGATCTGTATTCTTTGCAGTCAATGCTACAAATGAGACTGATGCCACAGAAGTTTGAGGAGGCCAGGCAGATGGTCTCCGTATGGTTTGGACCATAAAACTCTCCTTTTCTAGGGATCAAACGAGCTGCTTCCTATGCAGGTTGATGGGGAGCTCATGTCTGCCTTTCTATTTGAGTTTTTCTATGTCCTGGTATCAAGCCTCATTATCTTGCCATTGCCCTAGCT
This sequence comes from Castor canadensis, assembly GCF_047511655.1. Taxonomy (NCBI): domain Eukaryota; kingdom Metazoa; phylum Chordata; class Mammalia; order Rodentia; family Castoridae; genus Castor; species Castor canadensis. The sequence continues at coordinate 117,982,815 of NC_133392.1, forward strand.
CCCTGCTCACTTTCCTTGTTTCCATTGTGGCCTCACAAACCTGACCCTGTCATAGAATCCATCAGCTGTCCTTCAGGATGAAATCCAAATACCTGAGTATTTCATAAAAGATCTTTTATGAACTGACTCTTGCCTTGCTTTCCAGTCTCCCCATGTGTCACTTCATATTCCATAAGGTGTGTACAGGTTAGGAGAAGTTAGGCTGCCATAACCAACAAAAACTCAGTGGCTTGGGCAAACAATGGCTTATGTCTTGCTTATGCTATATATTCACTCTTTTGACTGGGATCCCTGCTCCATGTCTCTCACTGACTAGCCAAAAGCCATGGGACATTTGCCACTACACTTATATTGCTCTACATGGTAGTTTCTAGCCGCATGTGCCCACTGAGCACTTGAAATGGGGTTAGTTCAAATTGAGATGTTCTGTGAGTATAAAATACATATGTGTAGCACATCTCAAACTTAGCACAAAAGAGAATATAAAATATCTCAATAATTTTTATATTGATAACATTAAAGCATTTTGAACATATTGGCTAATATGTTTACAGATTATTAAAATTTGTTTTTCCTGTTCAAGCTATCTCTAGTTTTAATATGGCTACTAGAAAATGTTAAAGTATATTTGTGGCTTAAAACAAAGTATTTCAACTGGATAGTGCTAGTCTGCAGTATTTCTGGTCCTGTGGTGTCTAGGTCCTGAAAAAGTCTTCCTTGTGGAAATGATATCAGTCTCTTCTGTTCACATTTCATCACTCAACACCAGTCACAGATCTTACCACCTAACTTCAAAGGGACAGGGACAGTGCTCTCCAAACAGTGCTAGAAAAGAGAGGAGGGAGGGAATATTTGTGACCATCTCCAGTGATTTCTCCTTGAGCTCTTAGTGGTTCTCTGAATAGGACATGATGACTTTGATGGGCTATTTCTTCAAGTTTCCCACAAAAGCTCTGTTATACAGTCACACCCAAATGTATGTGGGTCCTTTCTTCCTACACATTGGGCCAACTCCTACTCCTCCTGCAGGAGGTGGCTTCAATGTAATCTTTTTTGGGAAGACTCCCACTCAGCCAATGATGTGTTTTCACATATATGCCAAGACAGGCTCCCTGCCTCGCTTGTTTCTGTATCCGCAGTATGTCTTATCCTGCCTGGCACAGGGTAAACACTCAGCAAATGTTTAATGGCCACATGCAGGGGTGGATTGTAAGCACTGTTACTACCTTTTCATCTCTGTGTTCCATGTGAATCTCATGGCTCTCATGAGAGGAGGCTGTGCCCATTTATCAGTTCTGTTTTACATACAAGAAAACTTTAGGTTCAGAGTAGGACTAATGATTGGCCTAAGTCATACAGAAAATAAATTGCAAAAGCAGGAAGCAGACACAGGGCACCTGACTCCTGGTGCAGTGCTCTTCGTCAAGCTACATCTTGTTTCTCAGACTATTCTTGGAATGGCAGATTAGATCTGTTTAATGTAACACAGTGACAGTTCTTTCTATGTTCTTCATATTTTTTATAGCCAATATTTCTCTCCTCATCTTTCCACCCATTTATTTCACAAATATTGAGCACTTACTAAGAGCCAGGAACTGTTTCCAGGAACAAAGGGTCTTGAGTCAGACGTTTCGAGTCCACTTGCCAGTGACTACTTGTATAGTTTTAGATGAGTTTAGTCATTCTTTGCCTCAGTTTCTCATTAGCAAACTGGGAATTATGATGATGCTTAATAGTGCTTAAAATACTGAGGATTTTTTTTATCTTTTGCTGTTGTAACAAATAACACAATTTAGTACCTTGAAAACAGCACCTCCTCTATGCTTTTTTTTTAATCTCGTAGTTCTGTAGGGCCCAGCACAGTGTGGCTTAGCTGTCTGTGCTCTAGCTTTGCATGGCTGAAATTTAGGGGTCAGCAGCACTATGTTCCTTTTTAGAGGCTCTGGGGATGACTCTGCTTCCAGGCTTGTTCAAGTTGTTGACAGAATTCAACTCCTTGTGGTTGTGGGACTGAAGTGTCTGTTTACTTTTTGACTCTTGGCCAGGTTTGTTCTCAGCTTCTAGGAGCCAATTCTATTTCTTGGGTTGTGGCTGTCTTCCTCCATCTTAAAAGTCAACAACACATCAAGTCCTTTCCACACGTTCATCCCTCTGATTTTGTCTTCTGACTCATCTCTCTGACTCTCATCTTGTCAGAGTAACTTCGCAGTTTTATTTTTGCTTATACCTGAGTCCAATCAGATAATCCAGTGTAATCTCCCCATTTAAAAGTCCCCCTTAACCACAAAGTCTCCTTTGCCATGTAAGAAGGTAATATTCACACATTCTAGGGATCAAGCTATAAACATCTTGGGGGCCATTATTCTGCCAACCATAAGGTTGACAAGAAATAATACATATAACATTCTGGTAATGTACCTGGTCATATTGTAATCACTCAGTAAGTATTACATGCCATAATTGCTATTATTAATTTTATCATTAGCTGTATGGTTAAGGTTGAGAAGGGAGCATTAATCAACATTTTGTTTGTAAAGGAGAGGACAAAGAGACATGAAACAAGAAGTCAGCTCTGATGGTAGGGTGCATCACTGAGTTTTTGCCCTTGTACCCCGCCCCCCTTGTATCCCTACTACAGCATCTGGTATTCATTAGCAGCCACTACTTTTTGAGCACCTTCTATGTTTCAGATGCTGTGCAAAAATGTTTCTCACACCCATAACAACCCTACAAAGCAGGGATTATTAATCCATTTTAGATTGGGCAAATGGAGGGTCAGAGGGATTAAGTAAAATCTCAAGGACTTGGAATTTGTAGGTACTGAGGTTGAGATTTGAACCCAAATTAGTTGAATTGTAACTCTGCTGCCTTTTGCCTCTGCATGCTGGTTTGCCTTATTTCCATAGTTCTCGCCATCCTGATATTTCCAGGCTGGTCCCATCCCACTAGCATTGTTACTTTTAGTTATTTTTATGAATCTGAGATTCAGAGAGATTAAGTGACTCACAACAGTTTACAGAGGTGCTAAATGCCAGAGATGGAGTTGGAACCTAAGTCTAGTCCTTGCTCCTTCTACCTCTGTGCTGCTCAGGATATTTACTGGGTGATTCAGTAAATAGGTGGTGAATGGATGGAGATACCCATTCTAGCCCTACCCCCAAGTTTTTCTTTTCTTTTTTTTTTTTTTGCAGGAGGGAGCAGAGTCTTGCTATGCATACTCCCTATCTTCTTACTTCACAGGAAGGACAGTCAATGGGTACTGTTTTTTCAGTGGATCTCATAAATTCAGACAGCAGCAAAGTCTCTTTTGCCATGTAAGGTAATATCTTTCGAAAGTGGCAGATGTTTTCCTCTGCCACTGAGAATTCCAGGAAGAGACCAGGCTACCAGAGCTCTTAGCCTGTTTTCTCTGGGCCCATGTGGAGTTGCCTATCATGGATTCTGGCAAGACACTAGATTGTTCCTCACTATTTGGGTCTGTTTTTCAAAGGCTCATTAAAGGCCCAAGGAAAAGAAGTTTAGGAAGATGTAAAACTCTGGTCTTATGCTTCATTGTGTTACCTTTTCTGTCTTTCTGTTTATAGAAATTCAGCCAGGCAAAGAACTGATGCTTCCTTTCGGGGTAATAGTTTCAGGGGATTTTAGTCATGTAGCAGGCAAGACAAACTATGTCAGTGGCTACTGACTGACTTAAAAAATATACTGGAGTTTTTGTTTTCCTTTGTGTTTTGGCAACAGAAAAGCATAAGATCACAAAGTTTTCTGTCAATAACTGATACTGGGTTTGTTACACAAGTTGTTAATCTTTGAAATCTCAATTGATTCCAAGTACCCCAACAAGGTGAGTATGACACTGCATGTTGAGGTCACACACATTGAAGTCATCATACCCTGGTTTGAATTCTGTTTCTTGGTACCTCCGTTTACCTCTATGACCTTCACATTTCTTGTCCCTAAGTATGGTAATAACAGCAAATTACCAGGGCTATTTCAGAATGAAATGACAAAATCTGAAGACAGTGGGTGAAGAACTATGGCTAGTGTGGAGTAGATGGGCATTATACCATCACAGGGAAGGCAGCTGCTGCTTGGGAGGATAAATGATGTGGCCAGCCAGTATCATACATGGAATTATCTGCAGGCCACACATGACTCTTCACACACTTTAACCCAGGCTCTTGCTGGCTGAAAACTCAAGCTTCCTTCTCTCAGTCTGTCTATTCACTGTCTTCACTAGCCCTTTGCAAGAGTAAGCCCAGAGGATACTTTGTGAATTGTAATCATGATGTTGTTTGCCTGTGACCTGTCTATGAACATCTGTTTCCACTGACATGGCCAGGTTTAGGTCTGCATCCTTTAGCTAGGTAATTGCACCTTTCCCTGTTTTGTTTAGGTCACACATTGCTGCAAGAGCAACATTCCTACCAATAATATTTAAAAACCCATAACCAGTACCTGACCAGTACTTCACCCACTCCAGGTCCATTTATTGGAAAGTAAGCTCTCACCCCATGCTTGCACCCCAGGGCTAGTTGAGAGGCATGCTCTTCCCAAGGGATCTTTGGAATGTAAACAATTCTTTGGATGTTCTCCCTAGCTTCTCTTTTGTAATCAAAAGGCCAATGGACTGCATCTTCTGGATGCCTTGCAAAATTAAGCCGGTAGGCCTTCACTCTCTGACTATAGGGACACCATTGTGGATACTATTTACTATACCAAGTGGTGCCTCCTGTGTGTGAAGCCCACTGAATAAATTCATTTAGAACTGCCTTGTGGAAATGGTTATGGACTGGTGCTCCTTTTTGCTTTGACTCCTAGGAAACTGGAGGTCAAACTTGAAAATATACCATAGCAGTCATGTGAGACTTTAAATAGTTTGGACTTTCATGTTTTGAGTTCTTTCTTCCTATTAATCAATGATCCTCATGGTTATTTTCTATCATTTTTACTCTTTATGCTAATTTATCTGGTTACCAGAAACAATTGAAATGAAAAATAAGGTGTGTGGAATTGTAAAGTTGATGTATCAGATAATTATCATAGTAATGATAATAGATGACACATTGAATAATTACTGTGTGAGCCATTGTTCTAAATCCTTTATCTGTATTATATCATTTAATTTTCATATAAACTTTATATGATAGGTTCTATTATTGACTCCTTTTTATAGATGAGGAAACTGAGGCAGGAGAAGATAAATGATTTGCTCAATGTTGTGCAGCAAGTAAGTAGCAAAGCCAAACTTGGAAAGGGAATGCTCTCTGGTTGAACATTTAGAGTCCTGGAAAATAAGAGAATAAGTAAAACCTCTCCAAGCTTTGGGCAGCTTCTCTGCTTTATAAGGGAAGAGAAATGTGGTGTAGGTAAGAGAGTGCTGGAGTTAGCTTACTCATAAAAGCAGCTAGAGAAGTTGATCTTCTGAGTGAGGCACGCAACTCTTGAAGACTTAGGAATGCTCCAACTTATTTCAGTGTATTCTGGAAGGGGACATGGTGAGCAGAACCAGGGAGGGTATTTTAGTTCTGGTAACTTCATCGTACATAACCTACTTTCCTCTACAACTTTAAACTTCAGCCGGGTCTTATTTGCAGTTATACAACCCTGCTAACTCACAAACTCTCTGGGTGTGAATAACCTGTTCTTGTTTAACCTTCTAACTTTGCCTTGCAAATCTGTCCATTATTTTGGAAATATTTCAGATATTCCAAGAGTGATTTCTTGGGTTAGGTGTCCTGTCATAGTCCTCCCACTTGCAACTTATTGTGGGTATTATTTTCTATAGTGCTCACCACTCTGTTAAAAGGCCTACTTGTTTGTTTATCTTCTCTTCTACACTCTGAGATTCTTGAGGGCAGATCCTGGGTTTTACTTATTTATATACTGCTCTCAGTCTTGCCCACTGCTGGGGCTTAGCAAGGTTTGTTAAATGGATGATTTCTGCATGTGAAGTTGGAGTCATCAGGTTTTGTTTGCACATGGGGTCTAAGAAGAATTTTCCAGTACAGAATTTAATCTTCTCTGTATTTCTACCAGCACCACTACTTAAATTACTCTATATTGTTATTTTACTATATGAAGTCTAATGTTGCCTCATTATGGAATGAAATAGGGACTAAGCAAACAAGGAAATAAATTCATGCAACTCAAATATGCATAGTGCTTGATGGTTGATGAAATCAATCCATCTAGCTTATCTCATTAGTTATAGCATTCTGACTTTACACATGAGGAAAGAGCGAGTGATTGCACAGTGTTGCTCAGTCTGTAAGGTGGTTTAGGGAGGGCTGAAATTCAGAAAAGGGGCTTTGGATAAGACAGGTCCTGGGCATAATGCCTCCTTGATCACTGTAGACCCCTTTGAAATTCTATTTCCTCATGTCTAAAATGGAAATAATAATAGAATCTAGGGTAGCTGTGCAGATCAAGGGAGTTATGTGAAGTACAAAGGCTGCATAAAATGCTTGGTGAATAAATCAATATCCATTTGACTCTGAAGAAAGCTGCACTAAAAACACCAGACTATGAGAAAGCACTGGAATTCCTCATATCTCCCCAACCATGCTCATTCTTTGCCCTAACTTTCTTCTCATTCGCTTCCCTTTAGATCTTGCATTTACTAAGATCCTTGGTTCCTGCCACGTGTACTTTATTTCATGATTGTTGGCCTTGCTTTGGATTCCCACTCTCCCTGAGCTCGTTCTCTAAACTTGTTCTTTTGCTGAGTTGGAAAAGTTCTTTCTTCTCTTGCACAACTTCTCTAATTCCACAGCTGTGACACTCCACCTGGCAGGGAGCTCTGCTGTGGAGAAAAGCTCAGCCAGGAACACAGAGACCTCACTGTCTTGGCCTAGCAGAGAACACCTTCCTCTGATTATAGGCAATGTGCAAGAGAGGACCTGAAGTAATTCAAAGTCAACATTTCTCAGACATTGGACAATTTGATGGTGAAATTCATTTCCCTCCCATCTGGCTGGATTCAGCGTGATCTGTCAAATAGCCTTGGGGCCAGAAGGACTGCCAGATTGGGTAATTTTCTCAGAAAAGAGCAGTAAAGATGAGGCATTCAGTTCTGTTTTCAGCATGAACCACAAGTTCCAGGGACCAAGGTCAATATGGAGCACATATTCAGCAATGGAAGTGGGGCACAGCAGGGCAGGAGTTATGTGTAGCATCTTCAAGCTATCACTCTCCAAAGAGAATTCTGTACCTGCACATCTTAGTACCTGTTTCAGGCATTTTCAACAACTCTTCAAACTGAATTCACATTATTATTCATTCAAGAAAGAATTAATGGAATATCCCTGAAACAAATGCGTATGGGCCTGGAAGTCTGGTTGGTAACATGGACAGGTAAAGTGACAATTACAGTATTGTGTCACAAGGGCTGTGGTGAGGGAAGCATGGAGGGCTATGGTGGGCATGGTGAAGATGGAGGTGACACATATTAGGGAAGCCTTGCCAGAGGAATTTATCATATAACTAAGATCTAAGGATTGAGTAGAAAGTAGCTAGAAGAAGAAGGGAGAGGAAATGTAGTCTAGGGGGAGGAAACAATATCTTCAAAACTATGGAGGTAAGAATGTGTGACTTGATCAAGGAACACATGCAGTTTGTGAGTGGGGCTGGGGTATAGGTAAAGGCGGCAAAGATAAGTGAGGGATGAGGTATCAGGCTCTCCTCTGTCCCACTCTCTTTACTCTACCTCATGTCCAGGCAAGTTTTGCATGAGCAGATTGTGCTCAATGTTATATACGTCAAGTGGGAATTCCTTATGCTCCAAGATTTGAAAATTCTTAAAGTTCTGAGATTTTAAAAGCCACCCATTGGAGCTCATATGGCTCAGTTCCGTGGCTCATTCTCTGTTCATGTGTCTGTCTGCTCAGTGGTCTAAGCCCATCGTTCATTCATTCACTCAATCACAAAACAACTCTGAGTATCACTGCAACTTTGAAGGGCATTTTAAAAAATTTAAAATTTAGCCTGAAGTCAGTAGGCCCACACTGGAAATTTTTAAAAGAAGAGAAAAGTCATGTAATAAGGATAAGTTGGTAATACAAGAAAATGGACTGGAGGAGATGAGCCTGTAGGCACTTGGGAGAGAAATTGCAGTAGTCCAAGACAGAAGCAATGACCATTTGAACTGAAGCATTGATAACAAGAATAGACAAGGAGCAAAATTCTGGGGAGATTGCTAAAGTGGGGTATATAAATTGGTCAATCATATTAACCTGTTGTTTCAATAATCAGGGCAGTAATTCCAATCCCCAGCCATACATGAAACTCTCCTGGAAGAGAATTTTAATTGAATTAAAACTGTTGGGGGCAGGGGACAGGTTCCCAGGCAATTCCTTTTTTGTAGCCCTGGTTGAGAATGGTCATCCTGGGGTGAATTCTTCAGGTCTTTGCATTCTGAACTAGAAGAGATTTAATGCTTTTTAACGTTAAGAAAGCTAGAAAGAGAGAAGTGGACTGCTATGTGGATGAAGGGATGCAGTGATAACTGATACATGGAAAGAGTTGTCTGTATTTGGAATAATTATTAAATTTACCATCTAGATTGGGGCACTGTAACTCTAGATTATGGGTGCAAACTGTGGCTGCCATAGGTAAACCAATAAAAATGACAGACTTATCTATACTTTGTAATTAATTCTACTCTTCTTTTTTTTTCTAGAGTTATTCTTCAATTAGGCTTTCATCACATTATTCACAAAACTTTTCTTGCCCAGGTTACTAATTTCTACATTGTTAAATCTGATACTCAATTGTCTGTTCACATTTTTATTTGGCCCAATCATTAACTTAGTTGATTCTTTCTTTTCTTGGCCCTATAATTACACTCCCCTGGTTTTCCTGGCTACTTTTATTTTGTGCTGGTTCCTTAAAACTGTCTGACTTCTTCATATTGGAGTGAATCTACCTGGGTTTGGCTCCAGACCCCATCTTCTCTGTCTCTACTGCCTTTTATTATGTCAACCAGTCTCATGAGTTGAGATGTTGTTATGCTGACAAGTTCCAAATTCGCATTTCTGGCACTGGACTTCTGTGACCTCCAACTCTTCTAATTGCCAGTGGGACATCTCTTGGGTGATAAAAGAATTTCAAACTTCAGCTTTCCAGAACTAGACTTCTGAATTCAATTTCTCTGTCCCTTGACAAGATTTGTTTCTCTTACAGCCATCTCCATTTTAATAGAAAATAACTTTTTCATCTAATTGCTCAGCCCCCAAAACCTACTGCCTTTTCTGTGACTCCTGTTTTTATTACACTCCACATTTAATCTGTCAGAAAGTGCTTTAAAGATACATTAGAATTTCCCCATCCCTTACCTACAACCACCACCACTCTAGCCTGAGCCACCATTGTTTCCTGCCTGGATAATGGTACCAATGGCTCTCTGTGCTTTTCTTTTTCATCTACTGTCTCTTTTCAGCACCACAACCAAATGTGCTATAAAATCAAGTGAGTTAATACAACTCACAATTCCAACTGCTTCCTAACTCAGAAAGGTAAAAGGTTAGTCCTTACAGTGTACTTCAAGGTTACCTACTCTTATATCCCATCTCCTACCTTGTCTGCTACCACCACACCCTTCATTTACACTTTTCTACTCACACTGGCCTCACACTTGACCCTAAAATACACTACTCTAGGTGTCATAGTAAGTTGGGTTGCTGTGACAAAGTATCATAGTCTGGGCAGTTTATAAACAACAGATATTTATTTCTCACAGTTCTGAAATCTGGGAGACTGGGATTAGGGTAGAAGCCTGGTCAGGTTCTGGCAGGGACCCTCTTGAGAATCGCAGACATGTATTATGAATGGAGTGAGAGAGCTCTCTGGGGTCCCATATATAAATAAGGTCAGTAATTCCATTCACAAAGGCTCTAACCTCATGACTTAATTACCCTCCAAAGACCACACTTCCTAATAAGATAACACTGAGAAGTAGAATTGTAACATGAGAGTTTCTGGAGAAAACACATCTTTAGTCCTTTTTGCTGGGCCAGATGACCATCTTCTCCAGCTCGGATCATTGACACTACTATTACCTCTGGGTCTTGGTGCCAGAAGCTCCTTCTGCCTGGGATGCTTCATACCCAGCATACGTCTACTCATCCTCTTATTTCCTCTGAACCATTGCACCAAAGTCACCTTCTATTACAGACTTCGGAAAAAATTCTCTTAAGAATCATCTGACTCCCAGCACACTGTGTATTCTCTATTCCTTTCATGCTTTCTATTCTTCCATACAGTTTTCACCACTAAAGTATTTCATATTATACTAACATTATTTGTGTCCCTCCTCACTTAAATCTAAGAATCATGAGGGCATGGAGTTTTACTACATCCTTAGTCCCTAAAAGAGTATCTAAAATAAGATAGGGGCTCAGTAAATACTTGACAAATAAGTAAATTGAGTTATTGGAGCTGAGTTGCAGAGTCGTCATTGCAGAGTGGTTTTCAAGAGGACAGTGTCTCCATTTTTTCCTAGTGGCCACCACAGAGATCCATGGACAATGGAAATAGATTTACTGTGTGTATGTATTGGGAACATTTAATTCAGCAAACATTTATTGAGTGCTTTTTCTAAATTGGAAGCAGTCTCAGAGTTGCTTTTGCCCTGGAGGACCTCACAAGCTATAGAAAGGTATTAAGGATATAAAGCATGACACAAGCAGAATGACTTTTTGTGAAAAAAAGGAAGCTTAAAGCATGTGGAGTGGAAGCTAAAAGGAAGGAGAGATTTCTTTAGAGAAGGGCAGATGACCAGCCTAACATTCACAGAGAACACAGCCCTTCGGTCTATCACTTCTCCCAGGAGGCCTTCCACGTCCTTGTCCCTAAATTTATTGTGTGTTCTTTATGAATTTATTTGTTTCATTTAGTCTACAAATAGGGATTTAAGTTTCTCTTCTTTTTGGTGGTACCAAGTGTATGGAGAAGTGAACGATTAAGTAGTCATTGATTGGAAGGAACAGAATAGACAAAAGGAAACAGATAACAAGAGAACTTCACTTGATTCAGGGTTAGGGAAATCTTCTCTGAGGCAGTCACATGTAGATTCTTGAATGAAAAATTGGAGTTAGCGATGGAGGAAAGGAGAAGAAGATGATTCCAGGCTGAAAGGATACACAGGCAAAGGCACTGAGAGAAAAGAATTTCATCTGTCTTCTTGGTTTGAATGTGAACACTGCATCTTAGTACCACGCAGAATAGCTAGGATGTACTAAGTGCCTAGTAAATATTGGTTTAATGAATGAATCAAGGCATCTAAATGTGATTTGGGTAAAGTCTAAATGTGATTGGCTATTTAATAGACACTTCATACCTGCATTTCTAAGTCCATGTGAATTGTGTTTAGTTGAATTACTGACCAGTTAAAGTGACCATCTATATTAGCCGGCTTTTCATCACTATAATGAAATGCCTGAAGTTTACTTTGGCTCATAGTTCTGAAGATTTCAGTTCAATATCATGTGACTCCAATACTTTGGGCATCTGGCAAAGGTGGTACACTGTGGTGGGAATGCATGGTGGGAGAATTTGCTCATACCATGAGCCATGAAGCAAAGCAAGGAAAGGGAAGAGACCAGATCCCACAGTGCCCTTTGAGATCATTCCCTCAAAGACCTAAGGACTTCCCACAGAGCCCCACTTCCTAAAGGTTCTACCACCTCCCAGAAGCACTAATCTGGGGACTAAGCCTTTATTTTTTATTTATTTCTTAGATTCATATGTGCATACAATGTTTGGGTCATTTCTCCTCCCTTCCCCCCACCCCCTCCCTTTCTCCTGCTCCCTCCCTCTCCCCACACCCCCTCCCTCTCCTCACCCCCTCCCTCTCCCCCCCACCCCCTCGCTACCAAGCAGAAACTATTTTGCCCTTATCTCTAATTTTGTTGGAGAGAGAGTATAAGCAATAATAGAATGGACCAAGGATTTTTGCTAGTTGAGATAAGGATAGCTATACAGGGAGTTGACTTGCATTGCTTTCCTGTACATATATGTTACATTCTAAATTAATTCTTCTTGAACTAACCTTTTCTCTAGTTCCTGATCTCCTTCTCCTATTGGCCTCAGTTGCTTTAAAGTTTCTGCATTAGTTCCTTTGCATTGAGGACATAAAATGTTATCTTTTTTTATTTTTGGGTTTCTTACCTATCCTCATACATCCCTTGTGTGCTCTTGCCTCATCGTGTGATCAAAGTCCAATCCCCTTGTTGTGTTTGCCCTTGATCTAAAGTCTGCATATGAGGGAGAACATACGATTTTTGGTCTTATGGGTCTGGCTAACCTCGCTCAGGATGATGTTCTCTAGTTCCATCCATTTACCTGTGAATGATAACATTTCATTCTTCTTCATGGCTGAGTAGTATTCCATTGTGTATAAATACATTTTCTTAATCCATTCATCTATAGTGGGGAATCTTGGCTGTTTCCATAACTTGGCTGTTGTGAACAGTGCTGCAACAAACATGGATGTGCAAGTGCCTTTGGAGTAACCTGAGTTGCATTCCTTTGGGTATATCTCCAAGAGTGGTATTGCTGGATCATATGGCAGACCTATGTTTAGATTTTTGAGAAGCCTCCAAATTTTTTTTCAGAGTGGTTGTACTAGTTTGCATTACCACCAGCAGTGTAAGAGGGTTCCTTTTTCCCCGCATCCTCGCCAACACCTGTTGATGGCTATTCTAACAGGGGTGAGGTGGAATCTTAGTGTGGTTTTGATTTGCATTTCCTTTATGGCTAGAGATAGTGAGCATTTTTTCATTTGTTTTTGGCCATTTGAATTTCTTCTTTTGAGAAAGTTCTGTTTAGTTCACTTGCCCATTTTTTTTATTAGTTCATTAATTTTGGGAGAATTTAGTTTTTTGAGTTCCCTATATATTCTGGTTATCAGTCCTTTGTCTGATGTGTAGCTGGCAAATATTTTCTCCAACTCTGTGGGTGATCTCTGCAGTTTAGAGACCATTTCTTTTGCTGAGCAGACGCTTTTAAGTTTTGTGAAGTCCCATTTATCTATGCTATCTCTTAGTTGCTGAGCTGCTGGGGTTTCATTGAGAAATTTCTTACCTATACCTATTAGTTCCAAAGTATTTCCTACTCTTTCCTGTACCAACTTTAGAGTTTGTGGTCTGATATTAAGATCCTTGATCCATTTTGAGTTACTATTGTATAGGGTGATAAACATGGATCTAGTTTCAGTTTTTTGCAGACTGCTAACCAGTTTTCCCAGCAGTTTTTGTTGAAGAGGCTGTCTTTTCTCCATTGTATATTTTTAGCGCCTTTGTCAAGGACAAGTTGGTTATAGTTATGTGGCTTCATATCTGGGTCCTCTATTCTGTTCTACTGGTCTTCATGTCTGTTTTTGTGCCAGTACCATGCTGTTTTTATTGTTATTGCTTTGCAATATAGTTTGAAGTCAGGTATTGTGATACCTCCAGCATTGTTCTTTTTACTGAGTATTGCCTTGTCTATTCGTGGTTTCTTGTGTTTCCAAATAAATTTAATGGTAGATGTTTCAATCTCTTTGATGAATATCATTGGGATTTTGATGGGAATTGCATTAAACATGTAGATTACTTTTGGGAGTATAGCCACTTTTACTATGTTGATTCTACCAATCCATGAGCATAGGAGATCTCTCCATTTTCTATAGTCTTCCTCAATCTCTTTCTTCAGGAGTTTATAATTTTCCTAGTAGGTCGTTCACATCCTTTGTTAAGTTTACACTTAGGTATTTGATTTTTTTTGAGGCTATTGTAAATGGAAATGTTTTCATATATTCTTTCTCAGTTTGTTCATTATTAGTGTATAGAAATGCTAATGATTTTTCTATATTGATTTTATATCCAATAAAAACAGCTACAGCTGTTGATGGTGTCTAGAAGCTTTTGAGTAGAGTTTTTTGGGTCTTTAAGGTATAGGATCATATTGTCTGCAAATAGGGATATTTTGACAGTCTCTTTACCTGTTTGTACTTCTTTTATTCCCTTTTCATGCCTAATTGCTCTGGTTAGGAATTCCAGTACTATGTTGAATAGGAGTGGAGATAGTGGGCATCCTTGTCTCATTCCTGATTTTAAAGGGAATGGTTTCAGTTTTTTACCATTAAGTGTAATGCTGGCTCTAGGTTTGTCATATGTAGCTTTTATAATGTTGAGGTACTTCCCTTCTATTCCTAGTTTTCTTAGAGCTTTTATCATGAAATGGTGTTGGATCTTATCAAAGGCTTTTTCTGCATCTATTGAGATGATCAAGTGGTTTTTGTCTTTGCTTCTGTTAATGTGGTTTATTACGTTTATGATTTTCATATGTTGAACCACCCCTGCATTCCTGGGATGAAGCCTACTTGGTCGTGGTGAATGATCTTTTTGATGTGTTTGTTGAATTCAGTTTGCTGTTATTTTATTGAGAATTTTTGCATCAATGTTCATTAAGGAGATTGGGCTATAGTTCTCCTTTTTGGAGGTGTCTTTGCCTGGTTTGGGGATAAATGTAACACTGGCTAGAATATGTTAGGAGTTTACCTTCCCTTTCTATTTCATGGAACAGTTTAAGGAGGGTTGGTATCAGTTCTTCTTTAAAGGTCTGATAGAATTCAGCAGAGAATCCATCAGGTCCTGGACTTTTCTTTTTTAGGAGACTCTTGATCTCTGTTTCAATTTCATTTTGTGTTTTAGACCTATTCAGGTGATTAATGTCCTCTTGGTTCAGTTTTGGATTATCATAAGTATCTAGAAATCTGCCCATTTCTTCAAGATTTTCAAATTTATTTGAATATAGTTTGTCAAAGTAGTCTCTGATGATATCTTGAACTTCCATGGTGTTTGTTGTTATCTCCCCTTTTGCATTCCTGATTTTACTGATTTGGGTTTTTTCTCTCCTCATTTTAATCAGGTTTGCCAGGGGTCTATCGATCTTGTTTATTTTTTCAAAGAAACAACTTTTTGTTTCACTAATTCTTTGTATGGTTTTTTTGGTTTCTATTTCATCGATTTCAGCTCTTATTTTTATTATTTCTCTCCTATTTGTTTTGGGATTTGCTTGTTCCTGTTCTTCTAGTAGTTTGAGATGTATCATTAGGTCATTGATTTGAGATCTTTCAGTCTTTTTTAATATATAAACTCATGGATATAAACTTTCCTCTCAGGACTGCCTTTGCTGTGTCCCATAGGTTCCAGTAGGTTGTGTTTTCATTTTCATTGACTTCCAGGAACCTTTTAATTTCCTCTTTTATTTCATCAATGACCCATTGTTCATTAAGCAATGAGTTGTTCGGTTTCCAGCTGTTTGCATGTTTTTTGTCTTTATTTTTGTTGTTGAGTTTTAGTTTTAATGCATTGTGATCTGATAGAATGCATGGTATAATTTCTATTGGGACTAAGCCTTTAATACATGAGACTTTGGGGGAACATTCAACAACCAAGTTACAGCATTTTCCTTATTCGTGTATATACTCTGGGAATAAAGGGGAAAATGTAGTGTGTGTATACATGCTTGTGTACATGTGTGTTCACCAATAAAAACATAGAAGTTACTTGGTGATTACGACGTTAGTTCTCATTCAGGTTCTTTTTTTTTTTTTTTAAGTTATCAGAGTTGAAAAGGGCTCTGAAAACCAGCTCTCCCCAATCCTTGTTGAAAGGAGACCTAAAAATGACTTAGTATCTCGTCTGTGGTTGGTTAGCTGGCTACGCAAAATACAGTGGGGACAGGGATATGGTGGTGAGAGGGGAGTTTTCAAAGCCTGAATACTAGTTCCTTAATTCTCAAAAGAACTCTAATAGGTGCGTGTGTTGGGGTGGAGGGTGAGGGACTGGCGTTAAATGTTAAAACAACAAGTTCTGGATTTTGGCCTAAAAATAAAAGAACTGAAAAGGAACTGTTTTTTCAGATATGGCCTTTCCGGCTGTGTGGAATAACAGAACCCGCATGAATCTACTTTACTTCAGAGAGCTATAAAGATTTTACACAGGAATTTTCATTAGTCTTTGCTTTTTCTTCAAGGCCCGAGTGACAGCCTCCAGTTACTTCACCGGCAGAGCGACTCCTACAGTCAGCAGTCCATTGTGTTCTTTTATACATTGTGCTTGTGCTGTTGAACCTCAGAACTCTTCTATTGGTCCAAGGTCACAGAGGTTTTTCCTATATTTTTCTTCTAGAAATTTTTATAGTTTTAATTTACATTAAGGTCTATAGTCCATTTTGAGCTAATGCTTTTAAGCAGAACAAAATATGGATCATGATTTTTCCCCAGGTACATATCCATTTTCTTGCATTGACATTTGTTGAAAAGACTAATCTTCTTGGCTGAACAGCCTTTGCACCTTAATTGAAAAAATATAATCCATTGATCTTTCTTTGTGTTCATACTACTGTTTGGATTAATGTAAATTTATAGGAAGTCTTAAAGTAAGATAGTAGAAGTTGCCTAACTTTATTATTCTTTTTAAAAGTTTTTTAGATCCAGCAATACCACTCTTGGGGATATACCCCAAAGACTGTTACTCCAGAGGCACCTGCACATCCATGTTTATTGCAGCACTATTCACAATAGCCAAGTTATGGAAACAGCCAAGATGCCCCAGCACTGACGAATGGATTAAGAAAATGTGGTATCTATCCACAATGGAATTTTATGCAGCCATGAAGAAGAGCGAAATGTTATCATTCGCTGGTAAATGGATGGAATTGGAGAACATCATTCTGAGTGAGGTTAGCCTGGCCCAAAAGACCAAAAATCGTATGTTCTCCCTCATATGTGGACATTAGATCAAGGGCAAACACAACAAGGGGATTGAACTATGAGCACATGATAAAAGCAAGAGCACACAAGGAAGGGGTGAGGATAGGTAAGACACCTAAAAAACTAGCTAGCATTTGTTGCCCTTAACGCAGAGAAACTAAAGCAGATACCTTAAAGCAACTAAGGCCAATAGGAAAAGGGGAACAGGTACTAGAGAAAAGGTTAGATCAAAAAGAATTAACCTAGAAGGTAACACCCACGCACAGGAAACCAATGTGAGTCAATACCCTGTATAGCTATCCTTATCTCAACCAGCAAAAACCCTTGTTCCTTCCTGTTATTGCTTATACTCTCTCTACAACAAAATTAGAAATAAGGGCAAAATAGTTGCTGCTGGGTATTGGGGGGGGAGAGGGAGGGGGTGGAGTGGGTGGTAAGGGAGGGGGTGGGGGCAGGGGGGAGAAATGAATCAAGCCTTGTATGCACATATGAATAATAAAAGAAAAAGGAAAAAAAAAAGGAATACTGCCTACCTCTCAGTGTTTTCATGGAGGAGAAACATCAGCTTTTGGCAAAATGGTCCCATACAAGAGAGTGGAATAAACACTGTAGCTGTAAAAAAAAAAAAAAATTTAGTATAATCTAGATTCTTTGACAACATTTATATGGACTTCGCATTTAAATTTTATATTCATTTTTCCAGTTTAAAAAATCCTGCTGTGATTTTTATTGGGCTTACAAAGATCAATCTGTGGAGAACAAACCTTTAACAATATTGAGTCATCTAACATATGATCACAGCAATCTCTGTGTTTATTTAGAATTTCTATAACAAGTTTTCATAATGTTTTTCCAGTTTTCAGTGTATAAGTATTTTGTAGATTTTTCATATTTATCTCTAAATATTCAAAAGCTTGATGCTATTAGAAATTACTTTAAAAACTAATTTCTGATTTTTCTTTGTTAGGATATGGAAATACAAAAAATCTTTGCATTATTGTTGTGTTTGTTTCCTATAGCATTGCTAAACTCACTCAGGTCTAATAGCTTTTGAGTTTTTGTACAATCTATCAGATTTTCTACAGAGAATGTCATCTGTAAATAAAATCAAGTTAAGTTTTTCCTTTCTAATCTTGAGAGCTTTTATTTCTTTTTCTTATCTGGACACTCTTTCAAGGCAATAAACTAGGACAATTATGGAATCAACTTGTTTGTTTCTCACAAATAAGTGATTGTTACCACTATATGTCTGATGCTCAGTACCTTGAAAATTCATTATTTCCTGTATGTCATCTGTTTTTTTGGTTGTATACAGTAGGAGGGTAAATCCAGCTACTGTTACATCTTGATCAAAAGTAGCAGTTTTCCTATTTGTATTTAATATAAAGGCAAAAATGACATTTAAATATAATCTTCATACCCTTTGCCAAGCTCATAGACACTTCCCAAAGAGCTTTTTGAGCCCATTGTGCAGAATTTCTCATGTAGGCAGACCCAGCATGAAGAGATGCTGTTATTAAAAGGATAACAGGGACCAGCATATTCAAATTCAGGGTTAACAGTGATATTAACAAAGTAGCTCCTTACATGTGTGTAGCTATCAAGGTTTGTAGAATGCTTTCACATTCATGAGCTCAGTTTGATTTCACAGGATCATTTGAAGACGTGTAAGGTGTCGGTAATGAAATGGAAGCTAAGTGAAGTGTGAAATAGGTTTCCAATGAACATACAGACAAGGAGAGGAGATAATGGAGCTGCAACTAAACCAGAACTGTCTGACTCCTTGTCCTGCTATTTTCCAAGACTTAGTTTTTTAGAGTAATTTTAGATTTATAGCAAAAAATGAGAGCAAGATGCAGATATTGCCCATATACTCTCTGTCCACACACATACATGGTCTCCCTTTTATTACCAACAACTCCCACCACAGCTGTACATTTGTTATAATTGATAAACCTACATGGACACATCATAATCGCCTCAAGACCATGGTTTGCAGCCTGTTCCCCATACATACTTGTGAAGTGGTACGTATCAAACACCACTAATCAAACATACTACTTACCTGTTCACCCTTTGGACCTGGTTCTCCAAACACACCCTGTAATGGAAAAATAAAATACTTTTTCAGGAAAAAAAAAAAAGACCATGGTTTGCCTTAGCGTTCACTCTTGGTATTGTACATTCTACGAATTTGGACAAACGTACAATGACATGTATATAAATACAGAATCTTCTGTCCATCCATGTGTTCTTCCCTCTCAATCCCCAAACCATTGGCACCCAGTGAAAATACTGCTTCTACTGCTCTGCCAATACCACACTGTCTTGAATACTATAAATTACTAGTTAGTCTTGAGGTTAAGTATTGTTATTTCTCTAACTTCGTTCTCCTTCAATATTGTGCAGACTATTAATTCTGATATTTTAATTTAAAAATATTTTTATCAGCATATAATAGTTGTACAGGGGAATACATTGTGATATTTGCATATGTGCTTACAATATATTTTAATTAGATTCACTCCATACATCATTCTCCCTCATCCTCCTTCCCCCTTCCTTAGAACAATTTTAACAGGTTTTGTTATAATATTTTCATACATCAATATAAAATGCATACGTCATATTTTCCATCCTTTGCTTTTTCCTTATGTCCTCCCCTATTCCATTGTACCCACCTCTAAAAAAGAGCTTTTACCTTCTTAGTCTTCATTTTTTAAGTGTATATTGATAGTCCAAGGGAGCTTTGCCTTGGCATTTCAGACATGCATATATCACTTTTTAATTAGATTCCACTCCCATCACATTCTCTTTCCCTATTGCCCTACTCCCCTATTATTCAGTGCTTACAGTGCATTATAGATGAAATGCTTCAGTATTTTTCACACTCTAAAACTCTCTTTCCCTCTCCTGACTCACATAGTCTCCTCAGACAGATAACACTAACACAATCTTGTTCCCTGTCTCTCCTTAATTTCGCTCTCTCTCTCTCCATATACACACATCTATATATACATACATATATTTATGTGTATAAGGTCATGCATGTATTTATGTGTACATTTATCTTATAGGTCTAGCTTCTACACATGAGGAAAAACACACAATCTTTCACCTTTTGAGGCTGGGTTACTGAGTCTTTTCTTTCTCTGTGTAAACTTTAGAATCATTTTGTTGACATCTACAAGATAACTTGCTGGTTTATAACTTGTTGATTGAGACTACATTGGATCTGGAGATCAAGTTGGGAAGAACTGACATCTTGACAAGATTGAGTCTTCCTATCCATGAACAGAGAGTATCTTTCCATTTATTTATGATTTATTAATGATTTTTTCATTAGTGTTTTAGTTTTTCTCATACAGAACTTGTACATATTTTATGGGATTTGTAGCTATTAAATTTTTAGAGGTGTGAATATGAATGGTATTGTATTTTAAATTTCAAATTATACTTTCTCACTGTTATCATGTAGAAAAGTGATTGGTTTTTGTACATAAACTTTACATTCTGGAACTAATTTTTAATTAGTTCCAGGATAGTGTTTTTGGTTAATTCTTTTAGATATTTTATGTAGATAATTATGCTGTCTATGAACAAAACCAACTTTATTTCTTCCTTCTCATATTTCTATATTTTTGCCCTTTCCTTGTCTTATTGCATTAGCTAGCAGTTTGGCATTATGTTGAAAAGGAGTGGTAAGAAAGGGACATCCTTGCCTCTTTTCTGATTTTTATGAGATAGTTTCTTATTTCTCACCACTAAGTATGTTAGTTGTAGTTTTTTTTTATATATATTCTTCATCAAAGTGAGGAGGTTTCCCTCTATTATTAACTTACAGATGGTTTTGTCAAATGCCTTCTCTACATCTATTGATTTACTAATGTAATTTTTCCCTTTTAGCCTGTTGATATGATGTATTAAATTATTTGATTTTTGGCTGTTGGACCAGCCTTGCATACCTGAGACAAATCCCACTCAATCATGGTGTATAATTCTTTTTACACAGTGTTGGGTTCCATTTGCTACTATTTTGTTCAGAATTTTTGCATCTATGTTCATCAAAGCCATTGGTTTATAGTTTCCTTTTCTTGTAATATCTTTTTTTCTAGAGTGGCATTTTACTTTAAAAAAATGAAAACATACTTATTGTGGAGCATTACGAATGCATACTAAAGTAACCAAAGTGAATGAATCCACAGGTACTCATCACTCAGCTTCAACAGTTATTAACTCCTGAATATTCTTGCTTCATCTATATTCCCACCTACTTACTCTTAATCCATATTAATAAATCTCAGTTATAATAAATTTACATTGAAATAAAAGTAAAATATTATTATTCACTCTTGTTATTGTACATTCTACGAATTGAAATATTTTTATTTCAATGTAAATTCTAAAGAGTACTTTCAAAATACACAATAAGCTGGATGTAGGGAAATATGCTTATAATCCCAGAATTTGGGAGGCAGAGGCAAGAAGATCATGAGTTTGAGAACAGCCTAGACTAATAGTGAGATCCTGTCTCAAATAAAAATATATGATCATAATGCCAGCTCATGCCTAAAATTAGGATAAACCCCCTTATATAATGAGGTTTATAAATTTCCAATAGCTTCATATGTCATAATTTTAAGTAGTATATTTGAATCAGGACCCACATTGTAATTGATTTCTCTTAATGCATATGCTTTTTCTCCATCTCTTTCCTCCTTGGAATTTATTTATTGAAAACTAACAGGTTGTTTTCCTGTAGTGTTTCTCAGTCTGGATATCACTGATTGAATCTCTGTGATACAGTATAACAAATTCCTCTGTATTTCTGAAGACTGGTAGTTGTAACTAGAGGCTTAATGATATTTAAGTTAAATTTTTTATATTTTGGCAAGAAAACTTCATAGGTAATATTGTGCTCTTCCTTAGTAAGTACTTACTCTCTTATCTGGTTTTTTTGTGATGTTAGCAATCATTGACACAGTTTGGATCCATTAATTCATTATCAGTTGCAAAATGATGACATTCTAATTCCATCATGTATCGGGGATGCTTTGCTTTATATATTCATATACTTTGCTTACCTCAAAAAGATTCAAAATCTGAAAATTTAACCCTGATCATGTTGAGATTACTTAATTAAAGCAAATACAAATAGTAGAACAAAAATTGATCCTTATTCCATCTTTGTGACATATCCTTCACTATTTCAGGTATCTTTAATGATACTAGGTTGCCTGCCTATAAATTACCCTTAAGGCAGGACAGATATGTTACATTGGTACAAAATAGTCAATGGTTCATGCCTTCCTGTGACTATGCCCCTTTTTACAGTTTGACTTTGCCTTACTCCCAGTCCTCCCTCACTCTCGATTCTAGGCTAACCATGAACTTGTTTTGACCAATCGAATATGGAGTAAATCATACTGTATGCGATTGTGCCTTAGGAGGCCATGCAGTTTCTGCTTTTGCACTCTTGGAATACCATCACCATATGCAAAGGCCTAGTCTGGCTCCTGGAGTATGAAAGACCCTCCACAAAAACAGAGGCTCGGTGTCCTAGCTGTGTCAGTTGAGCCTAACTCTCCCTGGCATGCCAGATAAATGCTGCTCTCTGAATGGTCCTGGGAAAGATCAGCAAAATGGCCCAACCAGCTTGCAGCATTGTCAGACATAAACTGTGGCTTTTTAAGTCACTAAGATTCTGGGTGACTTGTGCAGCAAAGTCTATTGAAATGGGAGAAGGTTATACACATTTCTTACATGAGAAAACTAAGGCCCAGAAAGATGAGACATCTAAATTAGAAGGCTCCAGAACTAGGTGAGAATTTAGGACTTCTTCAAATCTATGCAATTCTTTCTTTTTCTCCAATTTGCTAGTTATCTAATTCTGAACTCCCTATTATCCTACAGTAACCTCTTAAGCTTCCTGAAACCTCAAGACACACTATGAACTGAGCAGCATTTAATAACTCAGCTATTAGCTGGGGCTCTAGAAACTCCCTTAAGGGAAGAAGAGACTGAAAAACATTAGTAAAGTTTCAACTTGGGCTATATTTTTAATCCTTATTGTCACTTGGGTTTTGGGGAAAGAAACTTAAAATTCTCAAACTGCAGTGAATGTGAAGAAAAGATTTGCAACATGTATAGGGTTAAGGGCTTAAGAAAATACCCAGGAATAACAACCACTTTCTGTGTAAATTAAGTAAGTGTTGACTGATTCTATCAATTTGTAAGTCCAAACAACTTCCAGATGGTTCTAATAATAGTAAAAGTATCTTATATTTGATTAGTGACTTTTAGTTTACAGAGCAGTTTCACATCTGTGTCCTCATTCCAGCCTCATAATGGTGCCTGTCAGGAATGCAGGACAGGGTCACTAGCTCCATTTTCTAGATGAGGAAACTGAGTCCTCGGAAGGGAGAGTGACTCACACCTAGCAACTAGAAAAAGTCAAGGTTAAGGCAAATCTTGGGATTTCGTGGTCAATATTTTTCTACCCCATTTTCTTTATTCTTGGCTGTAGTGTTAAAACATTCTATCCATTTTCATTTTATTAACAACAATGAAAAGAACAACTATTTTGTGGTAAGCATAGATAATAAGGAAGCAGAAAGGAAGAGCATGAAGGCTGGCAGAATGACTCTTACCCTAATAGCAAGGATGACTGTTAACTGAGCACTATGTGTTAAATCCTGTTCTCTTAAAACAATCCTGTAAGTTCTACATGACTAGTGTCCTCATAGAGGGGCAACTGAAACATAAAAATTAGCCACTTCTAAAGAAACATAGCTTGTAAGTAATAGAGCCAGAGTAGTAAATTCTATAGCAGAGACCTGTAGAAGGTGAACAGAACACAAAGAGTTCCCTAGTTTTTCCAGAAAAATTCAGGAAAGCTACATTGAAGATGATCTGTATGGACACTGGGCATGAAGGGTCTTGGTTTGTCAGGAGACCTGGGCAATATGATGGGTAGGTAGCATGAAAGAGAATGTCATTACCTTGGGACCACAAATGGTCCAACAGGGTGAAGCTTCATTTGAAAGCTTGACTACACAGTCAGTTGCATAAGCACAAACTACAAGGATAAATGCCACTCAAATGCTTGTAAATAATGGGTGGTTTGGGTGTTTCTCAGTTCCCTTCACCTCAACAGAATTCTCATTAAGGAAAGGAAGGCTAATTTGTTTGTGTTTGACTATGTTCTTTAGCCTACTTCTGTACCCTTTGGCCGACTCTCATTTGTGATGTTTTTATACTGTAGTTTCATGCTGGTCCACACCCCATGGGCCACTTCTCGGTATCAGGGCTAATTATCATTATTACTGAGAATTTTAATAGACATAATTACCACTAACATAAATTTTGATTAATAGTCATTAACAGTAATTTCTGTCTTATTATTATAGCTGAGATTTAATTATTTAATGGATATGACAATTAATAATAATTTATATTTATATGGGACTTGATAGTTTGCAAAGTGGTTTCAATTATAAATTCCCATTTGATCCTCCCCGAAACTCTAGGTAGTAGCAGGCTGTAGGTTACTATCCCATTTTATAGGTAAGAAGGTTCAGTTGAGAGAGGTGCTGGGATTAATTCTGTGTCCGCCTCCCAGTTTGGTTCTTCCTCCATTCCTCCACCTACAGTTGCTCAGAGTTTCACTCCAAGTGATGGATTTCCTGTGTCTGGTGTGTGCCTTATTCATCTTGCTAGCTATAAGGAGGTTTCCTGGCATCAAAAAGCACAGGCTAGGATCCAACCTGGGTTCTACTTCTGTTCTGCTGTGTATGAGATGGTGAATTTGAACAAATCACTTAACCCTGATAAGTCACAGTTTTTCCTTCTGTAGAAAGAGGACAATATCTATTTTGCATAGCTTAAGGAAATGTAGAGATAATATATTAAAAATAATAATCAATGGCAGGCATGACTGTTACATTTCTTTTGAATCTTGATTGTTAGTACCTTAGAGGGTTATCTCTTGTGTAACTAACTGCCCTCAATTTATTGTTCACAAATACAGTGGAAGAGCCTCAGTGATACCAAGCAAAAACCAGACTCTCTTCTGGGCTAAGCACAACCTTGGAAGCTGCCCCAACATTTTCTCATACCTACACTCTATATGTGGATGTTGTGTTTGACAATCTATACTTAGGCCTCTCTCTCCCAGGCATTGCTGGACTGGAAAGAAAGGCTAAGACCATGAGGATCTTCAGGACTGAAAGGGCTTTGTAGGTCATTGGGAATTGTAGAAGGGAAAAACTATCATGTATTGACTTCTCTGGTTATGACTCAGGTCTTTTGGACATCTTTAATCCATGAAAGAAATCATGTGGAGAAGGTATACAAACAAGCTATTAAGTGACACTGCTAGAGTCTGAACATGGATTTCTCTGACTCACAAAGACTGTGATCTTCTTAATGTGCCAACTGATAAAACAACAGGTGTTGGCGAGGATGCGGGGAAAAAGGAACCCTCTTACACTGTTGGTGGGAATGTAGACTAGTACAACCACTCTGGAAAAAAATTTGGAGGCTACTTAAAAAGCTAGACATTGATCTACCATTTGATCCAGCAATACCACTCTTGGGGACATACCCAAAAGACTGTGACACAGGTTACTCCAGAGGCACCTGCACACCCATGTTTATTGCAGCACTATTCACAATAGCCAAGTTATGGAAACAGCCAAGATGCCCCAGCACTGACGAATGGATTAAGAAAATGTGGTATCTATACACAATGGAATTTTATGCAGCCATGAAGAAGAACGAAATGTTATCATTCGCTGGTAAATGGATAGAATTGGAGAACATTATTCTGAGTGAGGTTAGCCTTGGCCAAAAGTCCAAAAATTGTATGTTCTCCCTCATATGTGGACATTAGATCAAGGGCAAACACAACAAGGGGATTGGACTATGAGCACATGATAAAAGCGAGAGCACACAAGGGAGGGGTGAGGATAGGTAAGACACCTAAAAAACTAGCTAGCATTTGTTGCCCTTAACGCAGAGAAACTAAAGCAGATACCTTAAAAGCAACTGAGGCCAATAGGAAAAGGGGAACAGGTACTAGAGAAAAGGTTAGATCAAAAAGAATTAACCTAGGAGGTAACACCCACGCACAGGAAATCAATGTGAATCAATGCCCTGTATAGCTATCCTTATCTCAACCAGCAAAAACCCTTGTTCCTTCCTGTTATTGCTTATACTCTCTCTACAACAAAATTAGAAATAAGGGCAAAATAGTTTTTGCTGGGTATTGAGGGAGGGGGTGGAGTGGGTGGTAAGGGAGGGGGTGGGGGCAGGGGGAAGAAATGAACCAAGCCTTGTATGCACATATGAATAATAAAAGAAAAAGAAAAAAAAAACTTTCTGCCAGTCCTTTGGGCATGGGTCTGTGGCTTCTTACATTTAGAAGAGACTCTGGGGGACCTGGAATAGAGTGCTGGCAAATAACCTCTTATCTCCTTGTGCTAGCCTATCCTGTGTGTGTAACTTGGTCTCTGCCACCTATCCTGGGAACTTTTCCCCTTTCTGAGATTTTCCAGATGCCTGTGAAGTGGGTTAAGTAAAGATACTGGTTTAACACAGCTTAGTCTTGTCTAGCACCAGACAGACTTTACTGTTGTTTTGAACTTGTGTTGTAGATGCTGGTTTTCTTTTTACCTGTGCTGAAATAGATGCTGTTGGTAACCTCAACAGATAACCCAGTGTTCATTTGAGGCCTGTGATCCTGAGGCTCCTTGACAAATGTACCACTGCTAATCATGAGAATGATGACTTATTGGGGGCCTATCAATCTAAGAAAAGTGCTGGTGGTTTCACAGCATGTCTCACTAATCTTCTCATCACTCTCCAGTTTTACATTTGAAATGTGGAGGTCCAGAGAAATTAAGTAGCTTCTTAATGTCACTTAGTTAGCATAAGACATCATTGGCTCTGTAAAAACCATTAGCTTCCTTTTCATACCTCTTCTTCTCTATCTCTTTTTGATTCTTTTTCCCAAATATATCCCAAAAGATCTGTCCTTATCTCTGTCTCCTCTCTCCTGGCAATCTCTCCCATCTTAAAACTTCTTCTGGCTTCTGCTCTCACTTCTATGTGCATGACTCCTAAAAGGGCAGTTCCAACACTTGCTCTTCTTCCATGTCCAAGAAAGGCTGCTTAAATGACCCTTGAGAACCTCCACATATCTTAACAAAACCCATCATTTTTCTTCACACTTACACATCTTGTTGATAGTGCTACCATTCTCTGAACACCCAGCTTCAGAAATTTGTTGTTCCTTTGGGCAGATTCTCCTTTCCACTCAGGCCCTTATTATCTTGGGCCAATTGCAACAGTTTTCTTTAGATCTCTCTAAAGAGATCTAAAGTGTCTCTTATTTCTTCTTCTGCTGCTATCTGTGACAAGATTGTGCCTATAAAGCACCTCTTTAACTCAGGATCTTGTGATCTGACCCAACCTACCTTTCTGTCCTGATTCTTCATGCTTCCCCTGTGTTTACTACTTGTGCCAACAAATTGATCAACTCACCTGTCTTGGGTTTGTACTCAATTCTGTTCTGTGAGCTCATATAGAAGAGAGAAGATATAGTTTTGCTTATGATGTCATAGAAACATCAAAAAGTATGTGATATTTGAGTCAGTCTTTAGGGATAGGTAGCAGTCAGCCAGCTGCCAATGAAGGTGAAGGGTCTTAAACAAAGAAAGAAGAGTAATCACAAAGATAATAGTAGTACAAAAAAAAAAGCATGGCCTCTTAGGGAATTAACAGGATTTAATAATGTCTATGTGGCCTAGTGGAAAAAGTTGGGGGGTCAGGGAGACTTGAGTTTGGTCTTAGCTGTCACCCTATATAATCAGCTTGTATGATTCTGGGCAATTCCCTTAACTTTGTGAATTTCAGAAAAAATAAAGGTATAAACTATCTTATAGAAGATAGTTCTGAGAATTTGTGGAAAAATATTATTTCAAGTTAGGTATGCAGTGGGCCCTTTGTAAGGGTGTTTATGCTAGGAAATACCATTGTTAGTACGATGGAGGCTAGTAATGGAAGGGGTGAGAATGGCAATGTGATCATATCAGAAGGACATGTAAGAGTGAAATGGTGGAGAGTATCAGTAAGTAACTTGGACTTCATTATCTAGCAAATTAAGAGCCACAGAAATTTGGTAAGTATGGCTGACATGATCAGATCTATGTTTTAAGATTATCCTGGCACCAGCATGGAGGTGAAAAACTGTTTGGAAGGCTGTTTAAAAAGTCCCAGGGCAGAGGTGACAATGGCTGGACTCGGGCTGTGACACAGTGCTGGAGAAGAGGGCAGGCTGAGATAGCTCAGGGAATCCACGACCGAGCCTCTTGTCTTTTTGTACCTATAGTTTAGAAGGACCATGCCGTAGTTCTTAGTCTGGGCAAATTTGTAGCCGATGGGCCATAAACAAAATGTAGACTGACAGACATTCTCATAAGCGTCTTATAGTTTTTCCTAAGGATGGAGATTGTCTCACAGAGCCTTAATTCCTCTCAGGAGTGCCAGGGCAGCACAGCGGAACTCGTTGGCCAAATGAAAGAAAAATTTCTCTCTTTATTTTTTTTGCTAATCAGTACTTCACAGCATGAGAAAGTCCAGCAGAAACCAATTATAATTCAGTACCAATGAACCGGGTGAAATGAAAAAATAAGCAGAAAGCAGGTGGCGTCAGCACAGAATAAATCCAGAGGAACAATGTTTATGTCTGTTTTAAGAAACCAAGTAGAGTCCAACCTTTGGATTCAGGATAAATTAACTCTATTCCTGCTTGCTCAGTTAAATTCTGTCAATCTGGAATTCTAAAAGAAATATAGCCTAAATTTGGATCAGTTGCCTATTGGTTGTTCACACACATACTCTTATTTCAAAGGACTGATTTTGTTTTAAATGTAGAAAGCTTCAAACACATGGCATAGTGGGCTTGTGAGAAATAAAACCACAATAGTATACCATTGTTTTGAATGCAGTTTTTTTCTCTAAGCACTTCCATTTATAGTCTCAATGTCATTATCATAAAAGTAGACAAGGCAGGAATTATTTCCATTTTATACATAATAGATCAGATTTGAAGCCTTTTCCAAATCCACATAGCAAGATAATGGCAGAGGTGGATCCCAGGACTTATGGGTTACATGTGTCATGGCTTTTGTGCCCATAGAAGCCTAAGAATAAGGCACCAATCATAGACAGTAGAAATGAAATGCAGAAATTCAGCATGGGCTGTGAAACTAGAGTCCAGAATTGGAATCTTCCTCTTATCACTCATCAACTGTACGACCTTGCACACGCTCACAGGCTTTTCTCATTCTCAGTTTCCTTTTCTCTGAACTAGAGATGATCACTGCCTCACATGCTTGTGAAAATCATGTGGTAATGTACCACCTTCCTCACTTCATACTCTGGTACACTTTCAACCTCCCCTTCAACTCACAAGAGTTTTAGAGCCTTGACCCTTATTATGCATGGATGACATGGGCTCCCAATAGCCACACCTGTATCCCAGCTTATAGCTGGGTAAACACCTGACCCACACTGGGCCAATCAGAGACCTTTCCTTGGACTTAAAACTCAATGCAAAGAATGGGTCCTTCTGCAGTGGTGGTGGCTATGAGAAGACAGGCTCTAGAACTGTAGATAACCATGCTCCTACCACCTAGAGGAAGAAGAACAAAGCCCATCACTGAGCGTTAGACAAGAAGGACCTAGAGTCTTAGTGTTTCTCAATGTTCCCAATGGCCAGGTGAATGCATGCTTCTCTTATGCCTGGGTGTAAAATATTTCCCTAATTTTATTGGTCTGTTCTGATTAACTGAATTGAAGTTAGTCTCTTGTTATTTTCACACAAGTACTACTTGATGTAATTTGTTTGATGTTTGTTTTTGATCTTGGTTATCCTCTGGGTAGGATTCTAGTGGGTCTAGAAAGCCCTTTGAAATAGTAGTGCAAGATGATTGTAGAAACCAGGAAGAACATTCTGAACACTGGATACTTATGTGATCTTCCCAGATTCCTTCTGCTTCTAATACCTCAGCTTCCCGTCTGTAAAATGGAGTTCTGCCTGAGGTCTGGTGCTTAGAAGGTGCTCAAAAATATTAACATTTGTTTCCTCTCCCAATTCTCTTGCTTTTCCTAATACAGTCCCATTAGAACAAATCTTCCATGATAGCCCAGGTGGGCTTGCCACCAGAACAATGTCCTTTGTTACCACCAGGTATTGTTACCACCAGGTTCACTTCCTTTGGCATCCCCACCTGTCTCCATCCTTTCTTTTTCCCTTAGTCTCTATAAAGCATACAAGTGTCTCACATTTTCCCAAACATGTCACATTCTCTCTTATCTCTGTATCTTTTCATGTTCTGTTTCTTTATAGGTACACGACTTAATAGTCTTTCATCTACAGAATTTCTATAAGTTCTTCAGTGCCCAGGGCTCAGCTTAAATATCAGTTCTTCCAGAAAGTGTCTCTGACCACCTGCCCCCATGTTTGTCAGCTGCCCTTTCTGTCTGTTTCCATAGAAGTGTCTTTCCTTACCATACTCTATTATTAGTTGTCTGCTTTACTTTTCCCTTTCTCTGTTATTTCTTTCACTCATCTTCTCTACCCAACTATTATCTCAGTGTTGCCTACTTAACTTGGCAAGTTATCCCTTCTTCTGGAACACCTTCTGTGACTTCCATGATAATATCAGCTCCCTTTTCCCTGACCCCTTTCACCCACTCGTGGCTCCATGGACCACTGCTTCACGGTACTCATTACAGTCTGAGAATTTCTGAACTCTTCTGATCTCTGCGTTTTGCATCAGTACTTTGCACATAGTTGGCGCTTCAACATAGTTGTTGGCTCAGTAACCATCCTATAGAACAAAGGAATCTCTGAGCTCTTTGGAACTACTATAGAGTCTAGGACACATAAGGCACAGAAGGTACTTGCCACAGCACCATGCTGCCTGCCAAAACAGTGGCATTGAAAAATAGACTTCCAAGAAACACAAGAAAAATAGTGGCAAAATTATAATTGTATCTGACCACAAGACTGACAGTTTTGGAGTGATTGTGGAAACAGAGAGTTCTGGGTAGGTGTCCTGTGGGCCACTTACTTTCTCTATGATCTTAGAAAAATAATGCAACCTTTTGGAGACTTAGTTTCCTCCCTGTACAATGGCAAAGAGGAATTGTATTGGGGATTTGACATGTGATTATGAAGTATTGCCTTTATTAGCTCATTTTCCTTCTCTTTCCTTTTGCTACTTCACTTCTCTTTCATGAACAAAACTCTACTATTGCTGTTTATCCTGGAGAGTTCCTACCCATATATAATGAGTTTGGCCTTGACCTGTGGATGACCTTCATTTTTCACTCTGGCATGAACTATTGTAGGCTCCTTAGGAGCAGGCAATTTTTTCCATCAATTTTGACCATGGATTTTCCATGAAAAACTGTTTACTAAACTGGAACCATTTTGGCTGTAGGCACTGAGGGTCAGTATGTCCCCATGGAAAAGATCTGAGATGGGGATTTCTTTACACTTTGCATGTCCAAAACGAGGTGGCATCCAAATGATTAGAGCCTCCAGAAACCCATGGGCTATAAAAGAGTTGTAAGAGAGAGAATAGTTCATTATAGATTTTACCACTCCAGGTTCCAGGAGGATATAGGGGATGCAGTTAGGCCACCAACTGTGTGTGGGTTTTTATTACTGGGTGAGTCTCATATTGTCCTACTCTGGCCAAGGCCAAGTTTCTAGGATTCTGAAGCAAATGCCAAAGAGTCCTTGCTCTTAGATGAGGCAGTTGTAAATTGGTGGGTTCACTAAGAGTTGACAGGTACCATATAGAGACAGCATACATTGTACCTTTGCACCTTCATGCTTGCTTTTCTGTTTTGCTGTTTTACTGTTTCTGTTTTTTCTGTTTTACTGTTTCCAACCTCTGCACATGCCAGACTCTTGTGCTTATTAATAGAAGGCAGCATACGAGTGGTTAATAAGAGTACAGACTAGGTATTTAGCTGACCTTTGAATCCTAACTCGCCATGTACTAGCTGAGTGGGAAAGTAGCCTCTTTAACCCTATTTCTCCATTTAAAAACCAGTGGCTGTTTTTGGCACTCGTCTGAGTGGGTGGATGTGAAGATTTAATGAGACAGGGGATACAAAGGATTCAGCACATTGTCCTGCTAAATAAGTGATAGTAGCTTCTAGCCATTCTTGATTCTCATCTTGGGCTCTATCTCTAGTTCAGTTCTTCCTGAGAGCACTTATCAACCCTTAGTCTGACAATCATAATCATGCGATTGAAGCCTTATTTATCAAGAGCTTAGGATTTGTTTTGATAACAACTACCTCTCTCTTTGACTATGGCCAGTCTTCACCTCTACCCAGTCTCTTTCTCATGACCTATTCCCCAAATGATAAAATGAAGCTATTGGGTTATTTTCTGTGTTTTCCTGCAACTTCAAGACTTCTGAAAACTTGAACTATGTAACAATAAAAATGCCAACACCCTCACAGCCCAATCACAAAAATATCTTTCCTTCTGGAACATTTATTATTTATACATTTATTATATTATTTATATATGTTATATAAATATACATTTATCATATATTTATTATATATATTATTATTTATATGAGCCTAGATTGGCCATTTTTCAAAAGGGTGGCACAAAGTGAATTCTCCATCAAGGGAAACAAACGACCAATTGAAAGGAATTTCACGCTTGAATGCACTCATTCTGCTCATGCCGGGACATCATGGCTGCTACCTTTCTGTACATTATCAAGGGAACTGGGGTTTGTCACTTGCACCAGATCCTGGCCTCTCCCAGAGAACCTCCAGAGAAGGCCTCAGCGGTTACCGTAGAAACGTCTTCCTTCCTGAATGGAGACCCACGGAGGCTCAGGCTGCCACGACCCAAGAGGGGCCTTGTTTAAACAGGAAAGAGCAGACAGTTTAATGGGTAGCTTTGCAGCTCAGATTCCTACACAGTTTACAGTAGTTGGAGTAATAAAATTCATAATGAATGTTTCTTTATTTTGCAGCTAATTTTTTATTTTTGTTTTCTCCTATTTTTTCCCTTTCATTTCGTTTTTCTTGAATGCTATCCAGCTGATGGTAGGGACGGTTTTTATATTCTCTCATTTTTAATTACTAGAGAAATATGCGTGATGTTCATGCATCTCACTTATTCTTCATGATATTTCTATAATGTATATAATGATTATGTTGGGAAAATTGAGAGTCAAAGAGCTTAAGTTACCAACCCAGGGACACATGGCTGTTTGTAAGAAATGGAACTTTCAAATGAATAACTACAAAAAAAAAAAAAAAAACCACCTGACCTCACTAACAAATTAGGAATTAAATGTGGAATTTTCCATAGGAAAACACCATTTGTAATTTGATCCTCAAAGAAGTATAATGTCTAGCTTGCAGATACACTAATGAATAGTCATGGTTCAAAGAGATAGTCAAAGACACCAGTTATTAAGCTTTTTCCTCCTCCTCCTCCGCCTCCTCCTCCCCCTCCTTCTCCTTCTCCTGAGATAGTCTCACTTTATGTCCAGGCTGCACAAGACCGTGATCCTCCCATTTATGCTTCTTTAAGTATCATATGTATTTATGCTGGGATGACAGATGCATATCATGGCACCCAGCTTTTATTGGTTGAAACAGGATCTCATGACAGGGTCTTCCAATATCCATCTCCTATGTAGCCAGAATTATGTGGCTTGAGCCACTGTACCTGGTGGCTTAAGCTTTCTTTTAAGGAGAATTTTGTCCTTGGTTGCCTTTGGAGACTTGAGACCTCACAATCTGTTAGGAAGCTTAGGCTGCAGGGTTGAAGCCAAGGTAAGAGCTAGAATGGTCATCATCACCTGTTGTGTATCAGGTGCTTTACCCTGCTGTCTTATTTAACTAGCAAAAACCCTGTAGGGTAGATTCTACTATCTCCATTTCATTGATAGAATAAATCTAGTCTTAGAGAGGTAAAGGTAAAGTGAGTTGTTAAAGTCAAAGTCAATTCTCTCTAGTTTCCAAGCTCAGTGCTTTCCTGGCATTTCATATCCTGTCTCCCCAAAGCAAATTCTTATGAGAAACAGGGAGATCTGTCATCTAAAGACATTTGTTTAAATCTTGAAGTCTCTGGGCACTGGTGGCTCACACCTGTAATCCTAGCTACTCAGGAGGCAGTGATCAGGAGGATCACAGTTTGAAGCCAGTCTAGGCAAATAGTTTGCAAGACACTATCTCAAATATCCTTCACAAAAGAGGATTGGTGGAATGGCCCTGAGTTCAAACCCCAATACTGCAAAAAGAAAAAAAGAGAATATCTCCAAGTCAGGTTGTTTATTGAGGAATTGGGCCTGAGCCAATGAGAAGCAGGTAGAATATTGCGGTATCAAGTAGACACTCTGGATGGATTTGGGACATTCTGACAGTCATGAGCAGGGAAACAACAGCCATCTGAAAGGCAGTTATTACCCTGTAAAGGTCCAGGGAAAGAGCAGGCAGTTTTGGGGAGTTATGAACTGTGAGAACTGCCTGAAGCCAGAGGTCCAG
The DNA here is from genome assembly GCF_047511655.1 of Castor canadensis. Classification (NCBI taxonomy): domain Eukaryota; kingdom Metazoa; phylum Chordata; class Mammalia; order Rodentia; family Castoridae; genus Castor; species Castor canadensis. Next base: position 118,017,178 of record NC_133392.1, read on the forward strand.
GTAATTTTAAAAGGCAGTGGAGAGTTTTATCATGCCATGGAGAGTTCTAACTGGTAGAGACTTTTCTCCACTCTAGACAGTCACTGTCCTGTACTGTGCTCATTAAGCCAAGAGCAAGAAAATTACTGTGTGTGTGTGCGTGTGTGTGTGTGTTTAAAGGAAGGGGTGAATAGAGGATTGGGGACAGGGTTGTTGGAAAGGAACTGTTGCAATATTCCACAAGTCCAGAGTCCATAGTAAATGCTAATCAATATTTGTGAAATGAATGAATGAGTGAAAGAATAAAGAAAGGTAAGAAGGGAAGTGACAGATTACAAACCTTAGGAGCACCACAAACCTCCCTCTATGCCCAGTTACCACCAGCTGAGGAATACTGACAACTTTCCAACTTCTCCATTCTGTTCAAGCCTCCATACATATGTACAGCCTTGTCTAAGATGTCTTTTTGTCTCCTTCCTAGACATTAATCACATGGTAGATGCCTCTTTTTCTTTCCAGAATATCACTGCTGAGATCCTCCTTTCACTCCATTATTTTCTTTCTTGTATCTCCCTCTCTGAGAACAGAACCAGATAATGTTCTCTGTCTGACATGTGTATGCCTTAATTCACTTTTCCTAAAGGGAAACGCAAGAGCTTTTAGAGCTGTTAGGTCATTAGCACTTAACTTTCTATTTTCTTGTACAAAGAAGGTGTTCAACGAACACTTATCAATGAATCAATGAGTTGTAGGAAAATTGTCTTACTCCAATCTGTGGCTTAGGGAAAAAGCAGAAGGGCCCTATGGTTGTGCAGATAATACTGACATGGCAGTCAGGGAAATGGGTTTAGGTTTCACCTTTGCTACTACATTATTGATTGACTTTGGGAAAGTTACTTACCATCTCTGAGCCTCACACTTCCTGTGGATTGTATGGTCAAGATAAAGATCAATGCCTTGAACCTCCAGAGTTCTAGAACTTACGGTTTTAGGAAGCTTTCTCTACATGCAAGTTGTTACTATAAAAGCCATGTCTCTGAAACTGTGTTTTGTAGAACATTCATCTCACAAAATATCAATAGGACCTCCACCAAAAAAGGAGTTATAATCAGTTCTTGGACATGGTAGAGAAAACAAAGTTATAATGTGACTCTACCTTCCCATGCAAATGGACATTGAGACACCCAAGAACTGACAATATACTGGTATTGTGCTGGTTACAACCCTGTGGAACGAGTGATGTTTAGAACAGGTTTAGAGGAAGTTCTGTGAAGATGTTCAAGAAGGTCTCTCTACTGCCAAGATTCTAGAAACTCCAGGTTTTGACTCAGGTTAAATTAGAATTTTCCTAAAGGAAGCTGTTAGTAATGAAGAAAGTTAGGGATACTGGAGCAGATTTATCACTCTAAGCTGTTTGGACCAGGTATTAGACTCAGACATTATTCTCTCTAGGGATCCAATCAACAAGGTGGGAATGCGATTTGACATCATGACCCTAGAATCCTTACACTTACAGATGGAGTGGGAGGACCATGGAATATGGTAAGGAAGTGGAAAAGAAGGACTAAGAATTGTTAAACATCCACTAAATGCATTACCTCATTTAAGTCACATACAGATCAACAATGCAGGTATATCTTTACCTACCATTTTATAGTTATGGTGCTTGACTCATAAACAGGTCCCCAAACACACTCAAGATCACTCAAATAGGGTGGCATATCTAGAGTCATTCAAACTCCAAAGCTTGAACTCTTTACATTAAATATGGCTATCTTGGAAGGGCACCTTTTTTTGGGCCATTAATTTGTGGAACATTGCTTATCTGTCCTCTGTTGTCTATGAGACTCATTACTTCTCATACACAAAATGGGAATAACAATTTCTGTCTTTCATGGAAGTTGTTATGAGGAGAAAATCTTCTTCCATTCTCATACATTTATTTCTCCTTCAATTCTTTAGTGCACTAAAAATTTGAATACATTGTTTGCTTTTATGTAACAGTGTCAGTCCTAAGGAAGTTAATGTTTTAAAGTAATTTATAGTTCCCATGATAGAGTGTAAATTTTGGGAGAATACACACACATTACTTGTTTTATTAAAATACGTAAGTCAAGTAGATGGTAACCAACTATAACAATCACTCTGCTCTGCTTTTGAGTGGGTTATAAGTACAAGTAACAAACCTTGTCTTTTTATTTGTGTTATAAATAAAATTTATGAAAAAATACCTCAGAGAAACTATATATACTCACTTTTTAGCTGTCCCTACCAGTAATGTGTATGAATTGGAGAAATTCCTACAGTCTTAAGGATGCATAGAAACTTGTGTGTAGTTCAGATGAAATAACTTTTATTTCCTCAGCAAAACTCAGAAATTCAATTTAGTGTCTCCATTGTTTAGGGCAGAAGATGAGGTCAGTTGCAGATCATGGCCTGACTTTAACTTCATTTTAAGCTACTGCTCAATCTTTGCACAGTCATAAGAGCGTCACCTCCTTTATGAAACAGTCCCTGACTACATCTCCCCATATCTGTCCCAGCATCAAAAATATTTTACAACCAATTATGGATTTTTATTTAAAAATTTTTTCTTTTGAAATTTGACAATCATTTCTTTTTTAATATAAATTTTTATTAGGATATATTCTTTATACAGGGAGGGGGGATTCATAGAGACAATTCCTATTGATTAGGCTTATATTTTACATTGGTTAGATCATCCCCACCCTCTCCCTGTCAGTCCCTCCCCTCCCCACTGAAAGCAATTGTGAGAGGTTTCTTTGTTCTGTTTCACCTATAAGTATATGAAGTCCATCACCACATACCCTCACCTTAACCTCCTTCTTCCATTCTCCCTCCTCCCACTAATACCCCCTCCAAGTACACACTGTACCTATTTTACAGTCCTGTCTTTTATTATTAATATTTAATTTGATGTTCAAAGGGATTTCTCAATGTATCCCCACTGTGGGTATTTTTTTACTTTGGTCTGTTCAACCCCTTCCATTACTCTCCCTTGCCCCTTTACCTTCTACCCCTGCTTTCAACAACTTTCAGTACACATCCTTATGTCCTCTCCCTTCACAGATGTTATGTTTATGATATTGTTGATCCTCTATCCTTCTCTTTTCCTTTCCCTTTTTCCCTGAGTTCCATAAAGTAGTTCCACTATCACTTACATGTTCTACATGTAAGTTTGTATATGATCATTTTTGGTTTTATGTATAGTTTTTCTTTTGGATCTATCTTCCATGTATGAGAGAAAACATGTGGCCTTTGTCTTTCTGAACCTGGTTTACTTCACTTAAAATGATGTCCTCTAATTGCATCCATTTACCTTCAAATCACATGTCATTATTCCTTATGGCTAAGTAAAACTTCATTGTGCATATATACCACAATTTCTTGAACCATTCATCTGGTTAGTTACCATTCAGACAGTAGGGCATCTGGGTTGTTTTCATAGCTTGGCTTTATGGATAGTGCTATGATGAACATCAGTGTACAGGTGTCTGTATTGTATCCTGACTTACGTTCCTTTGAATAGATTCCCAGGAGAAATATCACTGGATCATATGACAGTTCTATCTTTAGCTTTTTCAGGAGTCTCCTTACTGTTTTCCATAGTGGTTGCACTAATTTGTAGTCCCACCAACAGTGTATAAGGGTTTCTATTTCATCTCATCCTTGCCAACATTTGTTGTTGTTATTGCCATAGAATTGCCATTGTATTGCCATTCTAACTGGGTGAGATGAAATCTGAGTGTATTTTTGATTTGCATTTCTTTTTTAACAAGGGAACTTGAACACTTCTTCATGTATTTACTGGCCTGTTTTACCTCTTCTTTTGAGAATTCCCTGTTTACTTCATATGTCCATTTCTTCATTGAGATGTTTATTCTTTTCAGATTGAGTTTTTCGAGTTCCCTATAGATTCTGGATATTAGTCCCTTATCAGATGAATAGCTGGTAAATATTTTCTACCATTCTATGGGCAGTGACTGTTTCTTTTGTGTCTAGTGACTGTTTCTTTTGCTGTGCAGAAGCTCTTCAGTTTGATGCAGTCCGAATTTGTTCATTCTTTCTCTTAGATGCTGAGTCTTTTGAGTTCTACTTAGGAAGTCATTCCCTATACATATATGCTCCAGTGTATTTCCTACTACTTCCTGGAGTTGTTTCAAAGTTTCTGGCCTTGTATTAAAGTCTTTGATCCACTTTGAGTTGATTTTGGTACAGGATGAAAGACAGGGATCTACTTTCAGTCTTCTACATGTGGAGATCCAGTTTCTCCAGCAACAATTGTTGAAAAGACTGTCTTTTCTCCATAGTGTGTTTTGGGCTCTTTTGTTGAAGATCAGTTGGCTAAGATCAGTGAGTTTATGTCTGGGTCTTCTATTCTAATCCATTGGTCTTCCTGTCTGCTTTTGTGCAAATACCATGCTGTTTTTATTGTTATGGCTCTGTAGTATATGTTGAAGTTCGATGTTGTGATACCTCCAGCCTTGGACTTTTTGCTTAGAATTGCTTTGACTATTCAAGGTTTTTTGTGTTTCCATGCATATTTCAGACTTGATTTTCTATTTCTGAAGAATGTCATTGGAATTTTGATGGGGATTGTTTTGAACATGAGATTGCTTTTGGTTGTATGGCCATTTTCACAATGTTGATTCTACCAATCCACAAACTAGAGATCTTTCCATCTTCTGATGTCTTCATTGATTTCTCTCTTCAGTGGCTTATAGTTTTCATTGAAAAGGTCTTTGGTTTCCTTTATTAAATTTATTCCAGGGTACTTTATTGTTTTTCAGGCTATTGTAAATAAGACGGGTCCCCTGATTTCTTTCTTGGTCTGTTCATTGTTGGTATATAGGAAGGTTACTGGTTTCTGTATGTTCATTTTGCATCCTGCTACTTTGCCAAAAGAGTATGATTTCTAATTGTTTTTTTGGTGGAGTTTTTAGGGTCTTTTAGGTATAGGATCATGTCATCTGCAAATAGGAATAGTTTGATTTCTTTCCTCCCCATTTGAATTCCTTTTATTTCTTGCTCTTGTCTTATTGCTCTGGCTAGGAATTCCAAAACTATATTGATTAGGAGTAGGGAAAGTGGACATCCCTGTCTCATTCCTGATGCTAGTGGGAATTGTTTTAGTTGTTCTCCATTTAGTATAATATTGGCTATATGTTTGTTGTATATAGCCTTTATTGTATTGAGAAACATTCCTTCTATTCCTGGTTTCTTCAGAGCTATTACCATGAAAGGGTGTTGAATTTTGTCAAAGGCCTTTTCTGCATCTATTGAGAGGATCATGTGGCTTTTCTCCTTGCTTCTGTTTATATTCTGTATTATATTTATAGATTTATGTATGTTGAACCATCCTTGCATCCCTGAAAAAAAACCAACTTGGTCATCATGTATGATCTTTTTGATGTGTTGTTGAATTCTGTTTACCAGCATTTTGTTGAGAGTCTTTGTGTCTATATTCGCTAAAGATATTGGTCTATAATTCCTTTTTTTGGTTGCATCTTTTTTGGGTTTTGGAATGAGTATAATGCTTAACAGAATGAGTTTGGTAGTGTTCTGTCCCTTTTTATTTCCTGGAAATGTTTGAGGTGTATGGGTATTAGTTCTTCTTTGAAGGTTTGGTAAAATTTGGCTGTGAATCCATCAGGTCCTAGCTCTTATTTCTAGGGAGACTTTTCATTATTGCTTCAATTTCATTCCTTATAATAGGTATATTTAGGTGGTTAATATCTGCTTGGATCAATTTTGGTTGGTTATATGCATCTAGAAATTTATCAACTTTGTCTAGATTTTCCAGTTTAATTGAATATGAGTTTTCAAAGTACTCTCTAATGATCCAATGGTTTTTGTTAATATTTGTAGTTATGTCCCCTTTTTCATCTCTGATTTTATTGATTTGGGTATTTTCCCTCCTCTATTTTGTCATGTTGGCTTAGGGTTTGTCGACCTTGATAATCTTTTCAAAGAACAAACTCTTCTTTCATTGATTCTTTGTGTAGTTGCTTTGGTCTTGATCTCATTGATCTCTTCCCTGATCTTTATTATTTCTCTCTGTCTGTTGGTTTTGGGTTTGATTTGTTCTTGTTTTTCTAGAAACTTAAGGTGCATCAATAGGTTGTTTGAGAAGTTCCCGTATTTTTTTAAATATAGGCACTTATGGCTATAAATTTTCCCCTTAGCATGGCCTTTGCTGCATCCCACAGATTCTGGTAGATTATATTTTCATTTTCATTAGAATGTAGGAACTTTTTTATTTCTTCCCTTATTGCTTTGGCCACCCACTTGTCATTCAGAAGTGTTTTGTTCAGTCTCCATGTGTTTCGATATTTTCTGTGGGGTTTTTTGTTGTTGTTGTTTAGTTTTATTCTGTTGTGACCTGATATCTGATACAGGAGGGAGGTAATTTCAATTTTCTTGAATTTGTTAAGACTTGCTGTTTGTTCTGAAATATGATCTATTTGTAGAAAGTTCCATAAGCTGCAGAAAAGAATGTGTTATTGCCTCGTTGTTGGTGAAATACTCTGTAGATTCTAATTATTTCCATTTGGTCTATTGTGCAGAAGCTCTGAAGTTTCTTTGTTGATCTTTTACCTGGATGACCTATCTATTGGTGACAGTGGAGTGTTCAGGTCTTCACTATCACTGTGTCAGAGTCTATCTGTGCTCTTAGGACCATTAGAGTTGTTTTTTAAATGTAGATAGATGCCCCTATGTTTGTTACATACATGTTAAAAATTGATATTTCCTCTTGGTGAATTGTTCCTTTAATTATTATGAAGTTGCCTTCATTGTCTCTTGTGACTGATTTTAGTCTGAAGTCTACTTTGTCAGATATGAGTATAGCTATTCTTTCCTGTATAAGGAGTCAATTTGCTTGGAAAACCTTTCCCATCCTTTGGTTCTAAGCCAGTGTTTATTTTTTTCAGTGAGATGAGTCTCTTATAAGCAACATATGATTGGGTCTTTTTTTTTTTTTTAACTCAGTTTGCTATTCTATGTCTTTTGATTGGACTATTGAAGTCATTTACATTCAGTGTTATATTGAGAAGTGCATGTTGTTTCCAGGCATTTTTATCTCTGTTGTTTACTTTTTACCTATTCCTTATTTACTCATCTGCCTGGCCAAGTTCTTTCTTGCATCTTGTTGTCTCACTCCAGTTTTTTCTGTGTGTTAAGAGTCCTTTCAGTATTTTCTGCAGTGCTGGCTTAGTAGCCATGAATTCCTTTAGTTTTTCCTTGTTGTTGAAGGTTTTAATTTCTCCTTGAATTAGGAAGGACTGTTTTGCTGAATAGACAAGTCTAGGTTGACAGTTGTTTTCTTTCAGGGCCTGAAATATGTCTTCTTTCCATGACCTTCTTACATTCAGAGTTTGTGCTGAGAAATCTGCTGTAATTCTAATGGGTTTGCCTTTATATGTGACTTGTCTTCTCTCTTTTTGTACTTTCCAGTATTCTTTCTGTATGTTGAGTGTTTTGATTATGATATGTCTGGGGGTGTTTATTTTTTTGTCCTGATGATTTGGTGTTCTGTAAGATTTGTGCACCTGGATGACTCTCTATTTCTCAAGGTTAGGAAAGTTCTTGCCTATTATTCTGTTGAACAGGTTGTCTATGCCTTTAGTTTGTATCTCTTCTCATTCTTCTAAACCATGATTCATAGGTTTGGTCTTTTCATGGTGTCCCAGATGTCTTGCATGTTCCATTCATATTTTCTTAGCATCTTTTTTAATCTTTTACTGTTTGGTCTAATCTCTCTACTTTGTCTTCTCTTCCTGATACTCTATTTTCAACTTGCTCCACTCTGTTCACCAAGCTTTCAATTGGGACTTTTTATTTGGGCTACTGAGCTGCTTCAGATTGTTTATTTATCAGGATTTCCATATATTTACTGATTTCCTCTTTCATATCTTTCATTATCTTCTTATTTCATTCATCTGTTTGTATTCTCTTTGAGCTCATTTAATTGTTTATTCATATTATCTTTGAGATCAGACACTAGCTCTTATATCTCTCTTTTGCACTCACTAATGATTCTTACTATTATTTTTTGGAATTCAATATTTGATATTTCTTCCTCTAGATGGTGAAATCCTTAGTGGTGGAGTTGGCTTTTGAGGAGAGCTGTTGTCTTGCTGTTTCATGTTTCTTCATTGAGATTTATGTGTTTGGAGTTGTTTTTGGTTCAGAGTTTCAATCCCTTGTGTCCCTGTGGTTGGGGTTTTGAGTGTCTTCTCCTGGGGTTCCAGCAGCTTTCCCCAGAGACAGGCATGATGGAGGGGACTTGTTGTGGTGCAGATTGTTGCTTTTCTCCCTTCAGTGATGGAGCTGGGGTTCCCTCTCTTTGATGGGGGAGCAGCGACTCTCTCGCAGGTAGGTGTGATGGGAATCGCTGGGCCTCCGTGCACCTTGGGGAAGCAGGCATCCTGCACCATCTGCAGAATAGTAGGTTACCATTTTCCTCCCCTCAGTAGGGGAGCTGGCTTTTATGCTGTTTGATGGGGGAGCAGAGACTCTCCTGTAGGCAGGCAGGTGCAGTGGGGGAGTGCTGGGCCTCTGTATACCACCAGGAGGAGGGGTCTCTTGGCACTACCACTCAGAGTAATTTACCAGTCAAAAAATTACCACCCCAGGAGCTGGGGTTCTGCTTTTTGACTGGGATGCAGGAGCTCTCCTGTGGGTGGGTGCAGTGGGGAGCTTTGGGTCTCTGTGCATGGTGGGGAGGCTGGCTTCCGAGTGCCCACAGAGTAGCAAAGTGTGGAGTCTGGGGTCCACTTGTATGTGTGGCAGTGAGTTCCCAGTGCTGAGTAGCAACAAAACCAGTGGGCTTGTGACTTCTGGTGCCCATGGGGCAGTAGGAGCCCTCGTGCCTCCTTGTGCAGGGGAACAGGCTTCCAGGCGCTGAGAAGAGCAGTTGCTGCAGGTACAGGAGAACAAAGTCAGTGGGTGTGTGCCTTTTGGCACTCCTGGAGTAGTGGGGTCCCTGGGACCTACTTGTGCAGGGGTGTGGCTTTCCCTGGCATTTCAAGGTGTGGGGTGGTGGGTCATGGAGTAGGGAAGAGTGTGGAGCTCAGAGTTTCTTTGTGTGCTGGGAAATGGGACTTACTGTGGAGTTGTCATGGAGGAGTGGAACTGTTTGTAGCCTTCAGGAGCGGGGGATCAGGAGTATTGACCTTAAGCCATTTTTCCATGTATTTAGTTATTCCTCTATTTGTGGCTTCAAAGAGAGCTTTTTTTCTCATTGGTTATGGAATGTCATGGGTGTCCTTTGGGATTCCCAGTGTTTTTCTTCTTGGGGTAGTTAGGTGCCTCTGGAGTTTAGGGATGTCAAAAATCTGCTATCTTACCCCCTCCCCCTGCATTTTTAAATAAAATAACTCTTTCCACCACTACAGTTCCTTTCTCATTGACATTCATCTACCAAAGTACTTACTAGAATCCCTTATGAGTGAGGGCCTCACCTAATATTTCTAAGTGCTTCTAGGATGTAACTTAGGGACTAGCATATGGTAATGTTGGAATTAATGAACATTTCATGAATGCTTAAAGATGTCAGGCATTTTTCTAAGTGTTAAACATGGGTGAACTTGTTTGTAGAAGATGGTCCTTGAGTTTCACTCATTACTGCATGCTACGATTCTGTAAAACTTACAGGGAAGTGAGAAGTGGCTTTCTGTGAAGGAACAGAGAGTAGAACCAGACTGGTAGGTGGTAAATACAGGGGGAAGAACTCTGCTCAATATAATAAAGTATAGTCTAAAGAAGGTCTGTGAATATGTGAGCCCTCCTTCATAGAATATGCAAGTAGAGGCTGACCATGGTCAGGAATGCTCCTGGTGGGCCCTCAGTACTGCAGAAAAGGCTGGATGAGATGACAGTAAAGACCAGAGAAATCCAGGAGCTGTGACAATGAAAGGAAAGGATGAAATTCCAAATCTTTTTTTTTAAATTAAGATATATTCATTATGGGGAGGGGAGGATTCATAGTGACAATTCTGATTAGTCTTATATTGTACATTATTTACATTGCCTCCATAGCCTGGGACATGGCTGCTGCTCAGTAGGTATCTGCTGAATGAATTAATATTTACAATCATTTAATCATGAATTACTTCCTAACGGTAAAGTTGAATGTAACTGTTATATATAAATATGCATATATATATATATATATATAAAATCCCAGATAGTTTGAAGTTAAAATGAGATTATCAATGTGAAAGTGTTTTGCTAATTGTAAATCTCATAAATTGAACCTCCCAGAAAATAGAGTTTGAGATAAGGACTTACGTGCATAATATAGGTGTATTCTTAGTATTCAGAAAGGAGTGAATTAGAAATTGCTGAATACATGTACTAGGTCATAAGTAGATGGTAGCAACAGCAGTTATTTCTACTGAGGAGTGAGAATTTGTCTGAGGATAAAGGGGCTCTAGACAGGAAATAGTATTTCAAACGGATTCAGTGTGACAGAATGTGGGCATTCCCTGAGAAGAGAAACTTTCTATTTGCGGGCTGGCAATAGGAATGGGTAAAGCTAGAAAGATAGGCAAGCACGGATCACAAAGGCTTTGTGAGCCATAACTGAGGAGGTTGAACAAATTTTAATACATCCAATCCATGCAAAACATTCTTGAAACTATGTGTAGAAAATAAAACAATAGAAGTAAAAAAAAAAAAAAGATCAAGAGAGTAAAAGGAGTTAAATTCAAACAATAAAAGTGATCATGAAAAACAGAAATTCAGTATGAAAAATATTCAACCTTGACAGCCTTGTTTCTGTAATATGAGATGCAGGAACAGCTATTCTGAAAGGAATTATGCCTTTTCTTCTCTTTCATCTTCTTCTTTCTTCTTTTTCTTTGCTTTTTCTCTTTTTCTCTCTACCCCTTTCTCTTTCTCAATCTCTCCACACACACATTTGAAAATTAGACAAATTAGAGATTTTAATCTGACCTCCTTACAGTTTGAAATTCCTGTAAGTGCATTTGTAGTTTACATGACAGACAGGCAGTTGTAGTTAAACCTCAAGTTCACATGCCCATGTATGTAAGTAAGTACATGAGGTACGTAAGTATGGTACATGAAAATGATTAATACTGAAAGGGTCTTAGATCATGTTTAGGCATTATGTAAAAATAATGGCAAGTAGCTATCTACAGCACTTTATTCTTTTTTTTTTCCTTTATTCATATGTGCATACAATGTTTGGGTCATTTTTTCCTCCTTTCCTCCTATCCCCTCCCTTCCCCCCACCTCCTCCCTTCCCCCCCCCCCCCCGCCCCATCCCCTTGATATCCGGCCGAAACTATTTTGCTTTTATCTCTGATTTTGTTGAAGAGAGAGTATAAGCAATAATAGGAAGGACCAAGGGTTTTTGCTAGTTGAGATAAAGACTTGCATTGCTTGCCTGAACATGTGTGTTACCTTCTAAATTAATTCATCTCAAGCTAACCTTTTCTCTAGTTCCTGGTACTCTTCTCCTATCGGCCTCTGTCACTTTAAAGTATCTGCTTTAGGAGAATTCCCAGATAGAGGCTAGAGGGAGGAAGCAGGAAGTGAGCCTCCTAAAGTAAAATCTTGGAGAGACGCTGGAGATACACCTTACAGGAACAACCACGAGAAGAGGCAAAACTTTTACTCCTCCACACCTCCAGCCTGCGCAGAGCATGTCCACACACATTAAATGGAGAAACCAGGAGGGCTCCCGCACCATCGCCAGATGCCAGTGCCCAGACGGATTGGAAAGACCCGGGCAAGGTGAGCTAAGCTGTACATGGTACTACCACAGACAGCCCTGGACCAGATCAGCATAGCCCCCTGGACAGACCGACCCCCACCCAGGGAAAAAAAACTGAATAATAAGTAATAACAACAAAAAAGATATATAGCAAAGAGGGCGGGACACCCTGAGAGCTGAAGAGTGGGGGAGAGGAATCCCTCACAGAACTGTAAACAAACAAGCTGGCTGGAGAAGGCAGGAACAACAGATCATTGATGAAATAAAAGAGGAAATTAAAAAGTTCCTGGAAGTCAATGAAAATGAAAACACAACCTACCGGAACCTATGGGACACAGCTAAGGCAGTCCTGAGAGGAAAGTTTATAGCCATGAGTGCATATATTAAAAAGACTGAAAGATCCCAAATCAATGACCTAATGATACATCTCAAACTCCTAGAAAAACAAGAACAAGCAAATCCCAAAACAAATAGAAGGAAAGAAATAATAAAAATAAGAGCTGAAATCAATAAAATAGAAACCAAAAAAACCATACAAAGAATTAATGAAGCAAAAAGTTGGTTCTTTGAAAAAATAAACAAGATCGACCGACCCCTGGCAAACCTGACTAAAATGAGGAGAGAAAAAAAACCCAAATCAGTAGAATCAGGAATGCAAAAGGGGAGATAACAACAAACACCATGGAAGTCCAGGAAATCATCAGAGACTACTTCGAGAACCTATATTCAAATAAATTTGAAAATCTTAAAGAAATGGACAGATTTCTAGATACATATGATCATTCAAAACTGAACCAAGAGGAAATTAATCACCTGAATAGATCTATAACATAAAATGAAATTGAAGCAGAAATCAAGAGTCTCCCCAAAAGGAAAAGTCCAGGACCTGATAGATTCTCTGCTGAATTCTATCAGACCTTTAAAGAAGAACTGATACCAACCCTCCTTAAATTGTTCCATGAAATAGAAAGGGAAGGAAAACTGCCTAACACATTTTATGAAACCAGTATTACACTTATCCCAAAACCAGGCAAAGACACCTCCAAAAAGGAGAACTATAGGCCAATCTCCTTAATGAACATTGATGCAAAAATCCTCAACAAAATAATGGCAAACCGAATTCAACAACACATCAAAAAGATTATTCACCACGACAATGTAGGCTTCATCCCAGGAATGCAGGTGTGGTTCAACATACAAAAATCAATAAACGTAATAAACCACATTAACAGAAGCAAAGACAAAAACCACTTGATCATCTCAATAGATGCAGAAAAAGCCTTTGATAAGATCCAACACCATTTCATGATAAAAGCTCTAAGAAAACTAGGAATAGAAGGAAAGCACCTCAACATTATAAAAGCTATACATGACAAACCTACAGCCAGTATTATACTTGATGGTGAAAAATTGAAACCATTCCCTCTAAAATCAGGAACTAGACAAGGATGCCCACTATCTCCACTCCTATTCAACATAGTACTGGAATTCCTAGCCAGAGCAATTAGGCAAGAAGAAGGAATAAAAGGAATACAAATAGGTAAAGAAACTGTCAAAATATCCCTATTTGCAGACGACATGATCCTATACCTTAAAGACCCAAAAACTCTACGCAAAAGCTCCCAGACACCATCAATAGCTATAGCAAGATAGCAGGATATAAAATCAACATAGAAGAAAGAGAAAGAGATTGAGGAAGAATATAGAAAATGGATGTGCAAGTGCCTCTGGAGTAACTTGTATCACATTGTTTTGGGTATATCCCCAAGAGTGGTATTGTTGGATCAAATGGTAGATGTATGTTTAGATTTTTAAGAAGACTCCAGATTTTTTTCCAGAGTGGTTGTACTAGTTTTCATTCCCACCAGCAGTGTAAAAGGGTTCCTTTTCCCTGCATCCTCACCAACACCTGTTGTTGGTGGTGTTGCTAATGATGGCTATTCTAACAGGGGTGAGGTGGAATCTTAGTGTGGTTTTAATTTGCATTTCCTTTATTGCTAGAGATGGTGAGCATTTTTTCATGTGTTTTTTGGCCATTAGAATTTCTTCTTTTGAGAAAGTTCTGTTTAGTTCACTTGCCCATTTCTTTATTGGTTCATTAGTTTGGGGAGAATTTAGTTTTTTAAGTTCCCTATATATTCTGGTTATCAGTCCTTTGTCTGACGTGTAGCTGGCAAATATTTTCTCCCACTCTGTGGGTGTTCTCTTCAATTTAGAGACCATTTCTTTTGATGAGCAGAAGCTTTTTAGTTTTATGAAGTCCCATTTATCTCTATCTCTTAGTTGCTATGTTTCTGGGGTTCCATTGAGAAAGTTCTTACCTATACCTATGAACTCCAGAGTATTTCCTACTCTTTCCTGTATCAACATTAGAATTTGTGGTCTGATATTAAGATCCTTGATCCATTTTGAGTTAACATTAGTATAGGGTGGTAAACATGAATCTAGTTTCAGTTTTTTGCAGACTGCTAACCAGTTTTTCCAGCAGTTTTTGTTGAAGAGGCTGTCTTTTCTCCATCTTATATTTTTAGCACCTTTATCAAAGACAAGTTGGTTATAGTTGTGTGGCTTCCTATCTTGGTCCTCTATTCTGTTCTGCTGGTCTTCATGTCTGTTTTTGTGCCAATACCGTGTTATTTTTATTGCTATTGCTTTGTAATATAGTTTGAAGTCAGGTATTGTGATACCTCCAGCATTGTTCTTTTGACTGAGTATTGCCTTGGCTATTCGTGGCCTCTTGTGTTTCTAAATAAATTTAACGGTAGATTTTTCAATCTCTTTGATGAATGTCATTGGGATTTTGATGGGAATTGCATTAAACATGTAGATTGCTTTTGGGAGTATAGACATTTTTACTATGTTGATTCTACCAATCCATGAGCATGGGAGATCTCTCCACTTTATATAGTCTTCCTCAATCTCTTCAGGAGTTTATAGTTTTCCTTGTAGAGGTCATTCACATCCTTTGTTAAGTTTACACCTAGGTATTTGATGTTTTTTGAGGCTATTGTAAATGGAATTGTGTTCATATATTCTTTCTCAGTTTGTTCATTATTAGTGTATAGAAATGGTAATGATTTTTCTATGTTGATTTTATATCTTTCTATCTTGCTATAGCTGTTGATGGTGTCTAGGAGCTTTTCAGCAGAGTTTTTTGGGTCTTTAAGGTATAGGATCATATTATCTGCAAATAGGGATATTTTGACAGTTTCTTTACCTATTTGTTTTCCTTTTATTCCTTCTTCTTGCCTAATTGCTCTGGCTAGGAATTCCAGTACTATGTTGAATAGGAGTGGAGATAGTGGCCATCCTTGTCTAGTTCCTGATTTTAGAGGGAATGGTTTCAATTTTTCACTGTTAAGTATAATGCTGGCTGTAGGTTTGTCATATAGCACTTTATTCTTTAAAAACAGCCCAACCCCAATGCTGAAATATTGAGTTCTTTCAAGTTTCTTGAAGATACATGCTGGACTTGCTCTTGCCTCTGTGCATTTGCATATACTCTTCACCTTAAGATTGGTTGTATAATAGTCAACACCAGCTTGCCTTAGCTGCCTGGAATTCCCACCCATCTACATGGCATTTGTGTTATAACCCCACAAGCACTATGTACTTTCCTTCACATTGCACTGAGCCTATTGCATCTCAGTAACTAATGTGCATAGGAATATCCAAGGGCTTTGTGAAAAATACAGATTTGGATTGAGTAGGTCTGGGGTAAGGCTGAGATTCTGCATTTTTTTAGCAAGCTTCTAGATGCTGCTACTGCTGCTGGTTTGTGGACCACACTTGGAGTAGAGAGATCTTAGCTCACTCTATAGCAATTATCAGTTTAATTGCCTGTTTTAACTATCAAGACCAAGAAATTCTTTATTCCTATTGCATAATGTAAGTCTGGCATGGAGGAATGTATCTAGTAAACTTCCTGTGGATACATGCATAAGCATGAGCTCATTAGTTCATTATACAACCTAAATTACTAGGATTATCATTCACCTTTTGCTTTTTCTGAGGCAAAGGAAAGTTTAATAACCAATTAGAAAGCAATAGAATCAGAACTCTAATGCAGCTCTGCTAACTTCAAGTCTTGTGTGTTCACTGTCATTTATGTTCCAAAGTGAGAGAACAATGCAGGTTAGGTTAGAGAATGGATAGGCTTAAAATCAATTCATAAAATTCCACTGTCCCTAATGCTGTGTTTAAGAGACTGGAACTTTACAATCTTCACCTTAGAGAACACAGACAATCTAGAGCTGCGGGAAATCCTTGGTCTTGAAAGATTTTGGACCACACTCCAAACTTTGACATTCCATACTATTCTCACAGCTGAACAAATACAACACATATAATTGTTGAGCCCACCACTGATTTCATGAATTAATTCTTAGGATTTATTTGTGCTGTCTTTTCAAAGCACCTTAAAATAGTTAATTATTTAAGCTCCCTTACATCTCTCAGAGGAAGGATGGGAGTGTCATTTTGCCCTGAGCCTGGGGGAAGGGGAAGTGGAGAAAGAAAGAATACCAATGGCTACCAGAATCTGGGGGTGGGGTGAGAAAGATCACCTTGTACCAGAGTGAACCCAGAGGGTTTAATTATTGTGGAACTCCTGCCTGGAAGATGGGGTTGTCATGGCTTTTGGAGTTCAGAAATGGAAGTGCAAAGACTATTCTTGATACTTAAAAATAATAGCTATTAGTTTTAACCTACTCATTATGTAACAGATAGTGTGCTATGCCACTTAACTTTTTTTTTCATTTAATTTCACAAGAGAAAAGTGAGTTGGGTGGTGGATGATAAGCCTAGCAACTACTGTTTATTGAAAACTCACACTGTGCCGGGCACTGAACATGTCTTGCCTCTTTGGAGCCTCATAAAGCATATATTGTTATACTTACATTATAGAAGGGAAATAAGTAATTCAAGTCAGTTAATAGATACATAATAAAACTTGGATTTGAATCAAGGATCAATGTGCCTCCAGAGCCAGTTTATCTCCATTTAATTCTGGGCAAATCACTGACTCTCTCTAAACCTGTTACCTCTTTTGAAAAATGGAGATAGTAATATCTACATTGTAGGACATTGTGAAGCATCTCTGATAATATTCCTAGCACTCAATAAGGAAATAGTACAAAGATCATGAGTTTTAAGGCAAAGAAATCCTTCTCTCTTTCTGGGCTGTCTGTTCCCTACTTTGTTCTTTCTGGGCTGTCAACAAATAGCAATATCATCTCTAAAATAATAAGTAAAATCTTGGAGTTGAGTTTTTAAAAGTTCTCACCCTTGTCGCCTTTGTTTAACCAATTTACAGGCAAATTCCATGGATTATATCAAGCATAGAAGTTTTCTGCCCACTATTTTTCTATGGACCTATTCTCATTTTAAGTCCCTCCTTGTGTCTTACTATTCTACCAACATCCCAATATTAATTTCTTCCAATTTCCTTAGGGCAAGAGTGTTCACAAATTCTCAGGCCAGGTTCTCAGTGTTTTACTGGAGAGATGTCCTCTATACCAATTCAAATAAAGGAAGAAGGAAAGAAAATCCACTTGAGATGTATGATTGTAAGTGAGTGAGTTTCTCTAGCCTTTGAGGCCATTAACTTTTCAGAAATTGGATCCAGTATCCCTGGAGACTATTCTTTGCCATGAAACAAATATTTGGTAATAAATTGAGTCATGGTTCTCTGCCTCCATACTCCTACCCAAACGAAGTCTGGGTAAAGTATTAACTTTCTCAGAAAAGCTTTTTGAAATCCAGGTGCAGCCAGTCATTCTGGGACAATAGAAGATGGTCAAGAATAAACACCATTAAAAAAAAGAATTAACATCATTAGTGTGAACAATGGACTCTAATTTTCATTCTCTAGCTTACTATTGGCAAAGTGGCTTTGAACCTTCCAGGAGTCCACAGAGGTGTAAAATTTGTCCAACTGTTACTGTTGCAGGTGGCCAGAAACATGTTTTGTGTCTGCCCAGTGGGTGTGTGCCCAACTGCCCACCGTCACTTTTTGTTCTTCCTAGACTATCTCTATCTGATGGGCTGGGCTGCACCACATGGGGCATGGTGCAATCTCACATATAAGGTGGGTGCTCATGAGACCATGGAGAAAGATTAGAACTTACTTAAAAAATTTTTTTGTGGTACTGGGGTTTGAACTCAGGGCCTCACGCTTGCTAAGCAAGTACTCTACCATCACCAGCTCAAAAGATTAGAATTCTGTCTCCAATAGCTGCTAGATGGATTGTCTGGTCTAGGAGTTCTGACTGTACAATAGATAAAATATTGGAGGACCCTTTTCCTTACTTTGACTTAGGAAAAAAATGTAAAAGAAATTAGACTTTTTACCTCTCTTTAGGATATTCTTCAGTTCTAAGATATTTACATTCTTGCCTCTTAACATAGACTAGTAATAACAATAACAATGATATTAGCAGCTAACCGTTTTATGGAGCTAAAGATGTCCCAGAAATGAGAAGAATTAACCTAGAAGGTAACACACACACACAGGAAATTAATGTGAGTCAACTCCCTGTATAGCTATCCTTATCTCAACCAGCAAAAACCCTTGTTCCTTCCTATTATTGCTTATACTCTCTCTTCAACAAAATTAGAGATAAGGGCAAATTAGTTTCTGCCGGGTATCAAGGGGTTGCGGGGGTAAGGGAAGAAGCTGGAGGGGGGCGGGGGGGGCGGTTGGTAAGAGAGGGGGCGGAGGGAAGGGGGAGAAATGACCCAAACATTGTACGCACATATGAATAAAATAAAAATTTTAAAGAAGGATGTGCCAGAAAATATTATAAGCACTTCAAATGAATTTATGTTATCCTCATAATAATCCCATGAGGCATACATAGTATTATTATTTCATTATTATTATTATTATATTTTAAACAAGAAGTTTATTTATCAATAAGACATTTGACTTGAAGGGAAAACTATCTACAATTTGTTTTTTTTAAGAGTAGTTTACCCTACTTAAAAACATATTACCCTACATGTAACAGCTACGTACAAAAAAGTTATAAAACTGTTCTTGTTTTGCAATGATAAATAAAAACATTAAAATTCTTCCATCAAACAAAGTATGCAAAGATTTTTATGTTGTTGGGTTTTTTGTTAAAATAGTGAAAGAAAAATGACTTACTGGAATATAAAGATAAATCTGAATGAACATGTTGCTAATGGAGAAGGGATATTATCACAAAACAAGTATCTCCATTTGGTGTTTATCAAAACCCCACTGGCCAGTTAGTAAAAAAAAAAAAAGAAAGAAAAGAAAGAAGGAAAGACAAGCAATATGCATGTGCACATACACCAGTTACTTCATTACAATAAAGGAATGGGGAAAGGAGAAAATGAAACAATAGAGAAAACTACACTGTGGTAGTCAGGATGTGGTAGAACCCAATTGCCATTTTCCAGTTGAGAATGTGTTCTTGGTCTATTAGAACAACCGAGTTCTGGGTTAAGCAGCAGGTGCCCTTTTTAGTAGACACCTCCTGTCTGCTGCTGGAACATATCAACTGTATCTTCATCCTCTGTTTCCAATTGTGCAAGTGTGTCTGTTTCGTTGATTGGCTGCTTGTCAAATTGGAATATGATCTGCCTCATTGACAAACCCTGTCGTTCATAATACACTTTCATTAGTTTACTAAGTGGTTGTATGCTTCTTAATCTGAGTGAGGAAAGAGGGAAAAGCTACTCATTAGTAAGGTGAGGTTATATAACACCATGGCCAAAGGGCTTAGGATTTCAGAGGCCACATCACCAACAATATGCTTATTGCTTACCTGATGATGACAACTCAATTCTTCCCATGGCCCAGGCTGACAAAAAGTCTTTAAAATTCTAAATAACTGTAACACATTTGCTGCTAATTATTGTTGTCATTGCTACAGCTTTATAATTTCTGGAAAATGATTCATTTATTCAAGGATATTTATAATTAGCAAAATTCACATAAGAATAATAACAAAATTTTGACAGATAAGTGCTTGTAAGAAAATGAACAGGAAGTTGATATAGTAGGCAGTGCTGGAGTTTTGAACTCAGAGTTTCATGCTTGCTAGACAGGCGTTCTATACTTGAGCCATGCCTCCAACACTTTTAATTTAGTTATTTTTCAGATAGGGTCTCACTTTGCCTGGCGTCAGTCTTAGACTACAATCTACCTACCTACATCTCCCATGTAGCTGGGATTACATGTGCATGCCACACACACATCACCCTGTTCTTTGAAATGAGGTCTTGGTAACACTTTGCCTGGACTAGCCTCAAACTGCAATTCTCCTATCATCACCTCCCAAGTAGCTGGAATTACAGGCTTGAGCCACCACTACCTTGAATAAAGTAGTCAGAGATGAATTATCTGAAGTGGTGATCTTTAAACTGATACCTTTCTGATGAAGATGAAGCCATGCAAATAGTCTGGGAAGAGGAAACAAAGAGGACTCTGAAGTACACAAGAGCTTGGAATAGTGAAAGAAAGAAATGGAGCAGAAATCAAGGATAATTATCAAATTTCTGATGCTTAGGAAATGTTTAAGAAGGGATTTTGAGTAGACAATGGATAAGCAAATGTACTGAAGAGGGAGGCTTTGTTAGACAAATAAATTTGGGATTACTACAGTTATGAATGGTATTAGGGGTTGGGTGACATTGCCTGAAAATTGTGTAAGCAGAAAAGAGACAGAAGACTAACACTGAACCTAAGTAACTATACCACTTTAGAGATCAAGTGACGAGGCAAGGCAATACAGAGGAAAGCTGAAAGACAAAGCTAGAGTTGTTTGGCGTTGCAGAAGCCATGGAGAAATGAATGTTTGGAAGAAAAAGTAATGGCCAGACAGGCCACATCCTACTGAAAATAAAATAATAGCAATGCCCACTAGATTTGGCAAGGGGGGACCATTGGCAAATGTATTAAGGGGTGTTCCATGCAGGTAGTATGGGCAGAAGGATGGTTAGAGGTCATTGAAAAGTAAAAGGGGTAGAATAAAGAATGGCAATATCTAATTTACTTTTTCTTGGTGAACTTTTGCTATTAAGAAAAATAAAATGACAGTAGCTGGAGGGAGATATGATATCAAAGAATTTTAAGATGGAGAACATTTAAGAATATTTTCATGGAGGAGGTCTGGCTCAAGCACTAGAGTGCTGGCTTTGCTACTGTGAAGCCCCGAGTTCAAATTCCAGTCACACCAAAAAAAGCATGTATGTTCATGGAAATGAGTCAACAAAGAGGAAGAGACTGACAACGTAGAAGAGAAAGAAGATAATCAAAGACTAGAATTCAGGAGGAGTGAGAAGGAATGAGATATGAAGCAAGGATGAGCAGCTGGTCCTGGAGGGGAGGAGAAGAAACATCCACAGGAAGAAAGGTCTATAGGTTTAGTGGTAAGAAAATACAGTTATCCTTAAGTGGCTTCACTTTCTCCCTGAAGCAGACAAGGACATCAAGTAAGCCTGAGGACTGTAGAAGTAGGTAGGGTTTTTAAGAAAAGTAAAAGTATGAAACAGGTGTCTTAGAGATACAGAGAGTAAGCTACTAAGTAATGAGTTGCATTGTTGATCAATTTATGAGTGCCCAATTGAGATTAGGGGTTTGTGATTGCAATGTTAAAGTAAAAAAACTCCTAATTGTATAATTTTTCTTAATAAAGAAGTTAGTTATCTACAACTAGAGTTTGGGTGTTTGTCATGTGAAAGAGAGGTAAAGGAATTGGGATATCCTGAAGGAATTATTGAAATTATAGACCAACAAAGCTTGCCAAACTGAGCAAATGGATTAGAAATCATCATGTATTGGTGAAGAATTGTTGCAAGAAACTTCTGGAGAAAGTAAACAGGAAAGATTAGAGGTAATGGTCAGAAAGTGGGGTGCTTGAAAATAAGATTAAATCTTATGGTGCATTTACTGGTGATGCCCGTGCTCAGAGTGTGACCACGGGAATGGAGAAGACAGTCACTGTGAGACAAGTCATCCCAGAGTTGACAAACTAAATGGCCCATTAAGATGGGTGATGCAAAAATGATAATAATGACCAGTTTAGAGGTAGCAAGTTTGGAATATTTTGGGTTTTCTCCATGAGATACAACATTAGGGTGAGGTTAGGTGTCCAGACTTTGAATTCTATCTATCACATGAAATCTGGGGACCCTGGCCAATATTTCCCTTTCTTGTATCCTCCTTTCCCTCCTCCTTCTTCCCTTTCCCTCTCCCTTCACTCCCTTTTGGAATTCTCCTAGGTGACAAGGCATCACGCAAGGTACTGAGGTCGTAATACTGGGAAAGGGATGCAGCATTTGACTCTAAAGACCTATACTGGAGGCAAAGGAAACCCAATAATTAGACAAATGTATAATTACGAAATGTGAAAAATGTTGTGAATTAAAGTATTAGTGGCTATTAGAGACTGTGTTCATAAATGGGGTGGGAAAGAGTCAGAAAGCTTTTCCTGAGGAAGGGATGCTTGGCATGAGATCTTGAAGGATGAATAGGAATTAACTTGGATTATGGGGTAGGAGCAGAAGAGAGGGGGATTCAGTTCCAGGTGTAAGGACCTACATATACAAAATCCCTATGGTTCAAAATTGCTTTACTTTGGAGAAACTCACATTCAAGATTCATGTGGCTGGAGTTTGTAGAACAAAAGCATGAACAGGGATGAAAAGTTAAGAAGAGAGCAGACTTCCTGAGGTAATTTAGGTTACATTGAAGATTTTGGAGGACTGGGGTCACTTGGGTGGTAATGTGCTTACCTAACAAGTGTGAGGCCCTGAATTCCAAACCCCAGGACTGCAAAAAAAAAATGGATTTTGGTGGGGATTTTTGGAAGGCCAGTAAAGATTTATTTAGCAAAGCAGGACAAAGTAAGGAAACATAGAAAGAGAAAGAACTTTCTCTTGCCTAACATGCAAAAGGTGGGAGCAAGGAATCTCTGGATTTTGGCCTTTGATTCGAGAGCAATAGCAAAAATTTGAATTTGAATTTCAAATAAAGCAGTAACATAATATCTATATTTTTAAAAACAAGATCACTGATACGGTGTAAAAATTTCAAGGGGGAAGAGGTAAACACTTGGAAATTATTATAGTCAACAGTAGTAGTCCAGGTGAGAGACTAATACCCTTGGAGTAAAGAATGTTGGGTGGAAAGAAAAAACATGGGGAGAATAGTTAGCACTCCATGATGTGAGAATGAGGGCATTTGATGGAGTGGTGAGACATCAAAGATCGTGGCAATTTCACGTTCATGGCCTCTCTCTGAGCTTTAACTTCTTCATCTGAACAAATAAAATATATGTGAAAATGCTTTTCAAAGTGCTGTTTTTATTACCTATGGAAATATTCACAAGTGAACTCTATACTAAGAAACTAATTATGATATGTCCTATTTCCTAAAGTAGATGGTAAAATCTTGAAGACAGAGACTAAATATAAATTATTATATGTCTGTTATTCATATGACATTGTAACCATTTCAGGGTAATCAATTTTGCCTTCTGTGTAGGTCCTTGACCTTCTTGCCCACCAATGCATTCCCCATTGTTGCCTGCCTGCAGTTACATTGCAGGAGGGCAGCCCCCGGAGTCTCTGTTTCCTGGGCTCTCCTATATCAACCAGCTATCTAGTTTCTGCTAAGTTTCCCCTATGTGATGTTCTGGTGAAAGACTGCAGGATGGAAAGAAGGAAGAAGCCAGAAAGTTTCTTCCCGTTGTGTCTTGGGTAGTGTCTCAGGCTGAAGCTTTATTTTGTGGCCTTTAACTAAGGGTGATTCTACTTTCAGCCAGGTGACCTTGGCTAGTGGGTATCTCTCTACTCCATACTGTTGCTAACCTCTGGTGTGCCTCATGTGTGCTTCTGTGTAACCAATTCCTTGTATTAAATTTTTTCTGTTTTAGACACTTAGGACAGGTTTAACAGGTTAGATACTGACATATACATGGATCTAAGATTATCAATTATCAAGTAGCATTCTTTTCAACAATGTAGTGTTTTTATATAAACTTTAAAATGTACAATAAAAATATCTGGTCAATATAAACAAATTCAAAATTATAAACAGAGTGGTTACTGTTACAATTTAGCAATAGCAAAATTAATTATCAGTATTTTTAGCTTTATTTTTTCAGCTGACTGAGCTTCGGAGTTGAAATAAATGTCAATTAGTGTTCTTTAAATAGTATTTAGCTAGTTCAATTTGAAGAGAAAACATTCTTCAGTAGAAACTGGGACAAGAATCATCAAAAACTAAAATAAACAAGACACATACTTTGGAACAACTTGCCATTATGTCATGTATCTTGGCAAATTTATGGATAGTTTTAATTTTTTGTTTCATTGGGTAATGGTTTTATATAAAACAGTGATATCATTGGCAATGGTTCTGCTATGTTGCTTTAAAATTTATATGGACTTTTCTTTGTGTTGTGTACAATAACCTGTTTTTCCAAGATAATATTGTTAATTGATTTATTGATGTACTTACTAGTTTGTTAAAATTTTTATGGGATTACTACAATTTTTATGGGATTGCTAGTATACTTTTAACAACAAAAAGTTTAGATACAGAACAATTCTATGGCCCTTCTTTGAACGTTATTGCAGCTACCAATCTATTTAAAAATTTATTCAGATCATGTAACAAAATTAACCATTTTAGAGTGAATGATTTGATGGCATTTGATACACTATGTTGTGAAACCCTCTGCCTCCATTTAGTTGCAAAACACTTCCATCACTCCAAGGAAAATACTGCCCATTAGCGCTTTCTCCCCATCGCTCTCTTCCTCAGTCTTTGGCAGCCACCAATCTTTCTTCTTCCTCTATGGATTTATCTATTGTAACTAGTCTAGGTATTTCATATAAATAGTATCATTCAACATGAAACATTTTCTGTCTGGCTTCTTTTACATAACATGATGTTTGTGAGGTCCATTCATGATGTAGCATATATCAATACTTCATTTATTAAAATTTTTTTAATTTAATTTTTTTATTATTGTTGAACTGGGGATACATTGTGACATTTACGAATGTTCTTGCAATATATCAGAGTTGAATTCAGCCCCTCCATCATTCTCCTTTATCTTCCCTCCCCCCATTCCTGGAATAGTTTCAATAGGTCTCATTTTTCCATTTTCATATATGAGTACATGGTATTTCCACCATATTCACCTCTTTCACCCTTTCCTTCTATCCTCCTCCCTCTCTCAGGTACCAACCCCAGACAGGACCTGTTTACCTTCCTGTTCTCCATTTTTGAAAAAGGGCATTTCTGTTTGTTTAGGATTGCTACCCAGGGAGTTACATTGTGACACTTCATTGTTTTTTAGGGCTGAATATCAATCCACTTGAATGTATATTCTACAGTTTGTTTATCATTTCATTGGTTGATGGCCATTTGGATTGTTTCCACCTTTTGACTATTATGAATACTGTTACTAAACATACTAGTCCATGTACTTGTACATTTGTGTATCTGTTTTCAATCTTGTGAGTATAGACCTAAGAATAGAATTGTGGGGTCATATGGTAATTTTATACTTAATGTTGAGCAACTGCCAAATTATTTCCCATAGTGGCAAACCATTTTACATCTTAACAGTAATGTATAAGAATTCTAATTTCTCCTGGCCAATACTTGTCCTTTTCTTCTTTTTAAAAACAAAAATTATTAGTCTTTCTAGTGGGTGTGAAGTGATACATCATTGCGGTTTTGATTTATATTTCCTTAGTGACCAATGATACTTTTGTTTTTCTTATGTACCTGATGGTCATTTGTACAGCCATCTTTAATGAAGCTTCTGTTTTATTCACTTTATCCCTTTTAAATTGGGCTGAGATATTCTGGATACTAGGCCTTTATCAAACATATCAGTTGCAAATATTTTCTCCCAATCTATAAATTGTCTTTTCCACTTTGTTTTTACTCTCCTTGGTGCAGAATTTTGAGGAAGTTCAATAAATTTTTTCTTTTATTGCACATGTTTTTGGTGTTATATCTAAGGATCTATTGCCAGAGTCAAAGTCATGAAGATCAATGTATTTTCAGTGTTGGAAAACTTTTGAGTATGTCTTTTGTATCATGTACAACCCTCTCAATATGCAACAATATACATACATGTATAGATAATATAAATATATACACACACTTATGTATGTGTGCATGTATGGCACACATTCATTTACAAAGCATTTTTTAATTTAGGAATTCATTTGATCTTTTTAACAATGTTGTGAGGCAATAATCATTATATTCATTTTAACCATAAGGACATCTGAGCTTTAGGGCTGGGGATAGAGGGATTGCTTCAGTGTAAGGCCCTGGGTTCAATGTTCAGCACCACCCAAAATAGAAACAAACAAATAATAAGTAAATAAGTAAACAAATAAATAAATCTGCACTGCAAGGAGAAAAACAGTTAAGGTCTTATGGATGGTAAATGGTAGACATACACTACCAGCTGTCTGACCTTAATTATGTGTCTGTGCCATTTCACCAACGTGCTCTTTCATTACTGAGTGATATAGGACAGGGAAAGGAGAAGGAAAACCAAAATTTGTTGTGACTCTACAATATTCAAGGCTTTATTGTTACATCTGCACACATCATTACACAGGGCTCTCTCCATCCCAGAGTAAGATGCTGAGGTTCTTCTGGTTGTTAGATGAGCAAAGTTTGGTTTGGGGTTTTTGGAGTTTATTCATATCATGTACAGATACCAATGTCAGGGCCATTGTTCCATTCTCAGTTGGCTTGACTCCTTGCGATAATCTAATGCTTAGAGGATAGCCCAGATGTGGTACAGTATTGTTTCGAAGACATTTTAATAGAATAAACAAAAATGGGATCTGATATCAGGATTTTCCTCTATGTACTCAGTCTCCTTTGTGTAATGAAATCTGTTTCTCACTCTTACACTTCATTGACTTAAATGGTAAACCTTGACTTTTTTTTAAGAAAGTCACTCCTTCAACCAATGTAATTTTCCTGACAATATTAAACATTCCCCACAGAGATGGGGGATTGCTCCTCCCAGCTTCAGCCTCCAGACCCCGCTGTTTAGGTGCTGTGATGCAGCTCTCCCAGCCACCATGGATCCTTCCTCGTCTGGTGTCTAGCAAATCCTGTCCCTCCCACTCCTGCTTTTGGCACACAGACAGGAAATTAAGGACTAAGGAAAATTCACCTCTGACCTTTAATTCACTTTTTAATAAAACCATTCAGAGTCACTTGCATGCTTCATGCCAGACCCATGGAGAGAAAGCTTAATGATTCTCTGAAGGAAAACCCATCTGTCCTCATGCACTGGTGTTTTCTCTGCATGTCAGTCCTTAAACTCATTTGCTAGCAGAGGGCATGTTTGTGTCAGTATTTGCTCAGTGCCCACCATGTAGTAGGTGCTCATAAACACTGCTCAATGAATATTCATTGTTCTTTGAAAGTGACTTGAGCCTGGGCATGAAGGCTTATGCTACTTGGGAGGCAGGGATGGAGAGGATCATGGTTTGAAGCCAGCTAAAGGAAGAAGTTAGCAAGACCCCATCACAATCAATAAATCTGAGCATGGTGGCACATGCCTGTCATAACAGCTACATGGGAAGCATAAATAGGAGGATTATAGTCTAGGCTGGCCTAGGCAAAAACACAAGACCTTATCCCAAAAATAACTATGGCAAAAGGGTTGGAGGAATGACTCAAGTGATAAAGTGCCTGACTAGCGAGTGTGAAGTCCTGCATTCATCCCTAGTACCCCCAAAAAAGGAAAAAGTGAATTAATAATGCTCCTATCCTGAAAAGCAATAAAATTAACGGTAAGATTTTTCTAATTTAATGGTTTTCTTTTTTAAAAAATTATTGGTGTATTTGATTGCTGTTTTCATTAGCCTCCTTATAGAAAATTTGGCAGTGCTGGGAATTGAACTCTGCGCCTAGCACTTGCTAAGCAAGTGCACTACCCCTTGAGCCACATTCCCAGCCTTTTGCCTTTTAGTTTATTTTCCAGCTAGGGTCTCATGCTTTTCTTCAGGCTGGCCTTGAACCATAATACTTCTCCTTCTTCTTCCCAGATAGCTGGGACCACAGACATGTGCCACTACACCCAACTCGATTTTGAGATAGGGTCTCATAGCTGTCTGCCCACTCCAGCCTTGAACCTAGATTCTCCTATTTCTGCCTCCCTAGTAGCTGGGATTGCAAGGGTGCTCCTCTACCCCCAACCCTAGGCTACAGTCCTGACTGCATTTCTTGACATTAGTGAATTTCCAAAACAAGAGGAGAGATGGGAAATCCCACACTAGTTTAAAGAGCCTATGTACACTGATGGGAATAAAAAGTGTAGTTGTTTTTTTTTTCCCTCAGAGAAACTAATTAAATGCATTTTAGGGAATTGAAGAGAAGAGTTTTGGCCTCAAGGACTTGTTTGATTTTACAACAAATTGTTAGTGTCAGAAAATTACTCATTGGTTGGTCCACCTGCCATCGTTTGGTGGTCTGGTCCTGGAGAGCAGAGGTGCAGGCTCTTGCTGTCAGTTTATACAGTTGTGTGTCATTTCAGGTCACAAACGCTACCTTTGTTATACAACAGCACACTGTGCTCAGCCTCCTTTCATCGTTTCTGCTTCCCTTTTCAAATACCCACAGCATATTCATGGGCTTATTTCTTTTGTCTTTTTTTTTTTTCTTGAGACAGAGTCTCACCATGTAGCCCAGGCTGGCCTGAAACTCTTGATCCTCTTGCCTCAGACTCCTGAGTGCTAGGATTACAGGCATGCATCACCACACCTGGCCTCATGGCTTATTTGTATCTATCAGCCTGAAAATGCTACCTTGTTTGGAAAATGGCCATTGCCAATGGGATTAATGAAGTATGTGAAGATGAGGATATCATGGATTATCTGAGAGAGCCTAAATGCAATCACAAATGACATTTGAAGAGAATGCAGAAGGGATATGTTAACACAGAACAAGAGGAGAAGGCAGTGTGGCCCCCGAGAACAGAAACCATGTGGGATGATGCACACCCAAAATGCCAGCAGACCTTGGAGGCAGGAAAAGTCAAGGAAGAGTTCTCCACAGGGCGTCTGGAGCTGTCCTGGTAGCCCTTTGATTCCAAACTTCTGGTCTCCAAATGAATTTCTGTTGCTTTAAACCACCACGTTTATGACAATTTGTTATAGTAGCCACAGGAAACGAATACCCTCTATCTCCCTTCTCCTGTAACCCCACTATTCTGAATATTGCTGTGAGTGCTTCATCTGTATTTTTAACAAATGATCTTCTAAAATGAGCCCATCCACATTCCAGGATGTCATGAGAGACTCCATGTGGGTCAGAATTGGAGGGCCATTGGAGACCATCCAAATCTCAGATTGTGGAGAGGAGGGAACAGAGATGTGCAGAGGGAGGAGGGAGGGCACCTCCCCAGAACCACTTAGTGTGTGGGCAGGGCAACCAGGAAAAAAGAACTCACTCATGTTCAGGTTCCCTGACTGGTCAAGTGCTTTGTCCAACATAGAAAAGGGGGTGTTGACTCTGAGGACTTCTGGCTCAGCAAGTAATTAAGAGAGAGTCTATTTAAACTTGCTCCATGAACTTGAGTTTTTAAAAAATAGATTTAGAATTGGCTCTTTCAACCTAAGTTAATGAAACCCAGGAAACATTTGGAGAACAGAAGAAGACACAACCTATCCTTCAAGAAACAGATGTGATTACAAATGTGTGACAATCCCTAATGTGCAGTCGTGGTTGTGAGTGTGAGCTCCAGGATCCTGGGACCTGGCTAGAACCCTGCCTGTGCCACTTCCAAATTCTGTGAACCTGGGGAAGTTATTTTCTGGGAGACTCAGTTTCCTTGGCTGTCAAAGAGAGGTAGTAAGAGTACTTGCCTTAGATTATTATGAGGCTTCCTTAAGATGCTATGTATAATGTCTCTTGCAATGCCTGCCAATGAACAGGGTGTTCCATATTTTATTGTATTACTGTAGAAAAAAGTAAATCGTAGCAAAGTATGTAGCGATTTATCTGTTTCATACATCTTTGGGTGTTTTACAATGACCTTGGAATTTCTTTAGCAATCAGGAAAAACAGTAAAGATTGTAAACAAGGCGGCAGCAGGGTGAGCAGGGCTTGCTGTGACACACCTCGGGCTTGGATATGGCAGCTGTTCATGCTGTTATCAGTCTCCAGAGTGAATGGGAATGCCTGAATCTCTTCTAGGAAATGCATGCCTATAAATGTTTGTCAAAGGAATACAGAAACAATATCAAAGACTATTTGATCCTGAGAAAAGTAAGGTGAGCGTGTTCCTGTAACCACACTCCAGGCTACACAATGGCCTGATGCTGCCTGGAGAATTTGGAGCTGGTGATCTAGAAACATGAGTTCCAGTCCCAAACCAGCCACTCTGAGCTGTCTGGCAGGGATAGATAACCCCATGAGCTTGCTTGCTTCTTCTTCTTCTTCTTTTTCCTTTTTTAAACTCAGGAATTTGTGCTTTCTAAGCAGGTACTCTAATGCTTGAAGCACACCTCCAGTTCTTTTTTCTCTGGTTATTTTGGAGATAGGTTCTTTTTTTTTGACCAGGCCAGCTTGGACCTCTACCCTCTTGTTTTAAGCTTCCTTCCTTCAGCCTCCTGCATAATTTGGGATAGCAGGCACACAGTATGACACCAAGCTACTGGTTGACATAGGGTCTCATGAATTCTCTTTCCATGCTGACCTCAAGCCTTCCAAGTAGTTAGGATTATAGATGCAAGCCAGCCAGAGCCTGTTTTTTAATCCATGTAACATGAAGATTTTTCATGAGACTCAAATGAGGTAAAGGATGTAAAAGTACTCAGTAAACAGGAAGCAAGCCAAAAGACAAAAGCTTGATGTATGGTTTATCAGCTATTAAGTTAAACAAAATATCCCTTCATAGAATATTTTGATTTTGTTCATTCTGTTCCAATTTTCACCATTTTAATTCATATTTGCATTACTTCCCACATCTGTTAGCATCTTATTTGATCTTCCTGATTCTCCCATAAACATACTTCTTTACTTGATATTCCATCACTGAGTTTATCTGTAGTTCTCTATTGCCTTCTACACAAAATGGTTGGCCATACAAGAAGGAAAGCACTTGTGAAAGTACAGAGACATTTGTTGTAACTAAAGCTCCAAAGAAAGCTGAGAAGTTTGTTCTCCTGGTCCTATTACTGAGATGCTATTCCTCTGCCCCAAAGGGGAGTTTTGAGTGACTCACCCTTTTAGATCCAAAGTTCCAGTTCCTCTCCCCTAGCCTCCCATCCCACACCTGGCTCCCAACCCCAGTACAGATCTGATAAATAGCAAGTGTATTTTTACCAGCAGTGGCTGATCTCTTTTGAATATATTTTTGTACTTCCTTTTTGGCTCCCTGTGGTAAATTTCCTTATGATTAATTGACACTTTATGGGCCTACCTAATGTTCCCAGGAAAGTGACTGTTTGGTTCTTCCCTTCTGTATACTAGGAACTATGTTAGAGGAATGTGCATAGTTCATTGAGAGAATTGCTATTGTATGGAATTATGATATGGAGTTGCTATGGTATGGTATTATGGTATGGAATTAGTAAATAGGAAGAACAAGATGCTATGGGAAGATGTAACACTGGAACCCAAACCTTAGGTGGGGTGTTAAGAAAGGCCACATTGAGAAAGTGGCATTTTTCTGAGACTTAAAAATGCATCGACATCAAAGAGCAGCAGGAATCATCATGTAGGAGGTTTGGGAGTCATGACTGTCCCTAGAAGGGGCCCCTTGTCCTCTTCACTTCTTCTAGTCACTCAGTCAGAAAGCCTCAGGTCATCACCCTAACTCCTCAGAAAGACTATTGTTATTAAGTCCTAGACAAGCCTGGGCTGGCTGGAGCACTAGGCAGAGGAATGAACACTGAGCAACCAATTTTTCTACCTCAGCTATTGTAGGCTGTGGGATATTTGGTAAATTACTTATCCCATCTGACCCATAATTTCCATATCTATGAGACAAAAATGACAGCCCTCAAGGTCCTAGCCAATGATTAATGAAATAATAGACATGAAAGCACTTTGGAAACTTCCAACCATATTAATTAAAGAGAGGAAGCTGACCATAGGTTAACTGATCCAGCATTGAGATGGAATATCAAATAGAAAATGCAGATTCCATCCAAAGCCAGTCCTATCAAAGTCTTATCCTGACTTGGAACTTTATATGTCCCATGTATATTACAAATATATATGTTTCATTTATGATACTTAAGGTATTAAGAAGTATTTATTATTATTATATACATGGTTAAGCTATCCTGAAGGAGACAGCCCTTTTATTCTAAATAAAATCACTGGAACTCTAGTTACTTGGCTTAATGGAATAAAATATCCTTAAATCACTGGGGCTGGAGTAGATATGTCCTACCTTGATGATTGATGACATCATGGGTAGATCGTTAACAAGGATTCTGTAGAGCAAATGGACAACCATACATTGGCAGAGACCAGCTGACTTGCTCTCCAGAAATCACTGTGTTTTGAATATAAAAAAAAAAACCCTGTATTACTGACACAGTCTATAACCAAGAGCACTGAGCATACATGCACTCTGCAATGATAATGGGCTTCTTAGAAGGTGTCAAACATTAACACCACACATACTAGCCA
Organism: Castor canadensis; assembly: GCF_047511655.1. NCBI lineage: Eukaryota > Metazoa > Chordata > Mammalia > Rodentia > Castoridae > Castor > Castor canadensis. Next base: position 118,049,598 of record NC_133392.1, read on the forward strand.
TATTTATGGTTGGGTGAAATGGCAGAGAGATCCATGGCACAGATCCCTGGATACCCACAGTTGATGTTTTGGAACACTTACAGAAGAAGCACAGCAAGACTGACCCAGTGCCCACTGGCAGTTAATGACGGATCACTCCAAGTTTGAAGTTCAGTTGCTCTTCTGCTTGCTACCAAGCAAGCATGCAGTAGGGGCCAGCCATTGGCTGGACCCCAGGTAGTAGAGAATGTCTGGGGATGACTGCTCTCCTGCAACTGGACTGCTCAATAGCTGCATGCATAGAGGTCTGTCGTAAGGTGTAAACTCATCCCCAAACCAATGCACTACCATGGTGTCTGATTTAGGGTGAATGCTCTGAGTATGTTACTTATGACTATCATCAGTGGACATGGAAAATACAGACTAAGCTCACCAAAGATCAAAAGCTTTACAACAGCACATTCCTTTTCTTTAAGTTTCCCCCAGCATTTCCTTACTGAGCACCAGAGCTTTTTTCCTAGTTACAAGCAAAAATCACAACAAAAGGGCAGGGGGGACTGGACATCCTTGGAATTTGAAATGGCAAATGCTCAACTGGCTAGCTTCTGTGTGTTTGTGTGTGTGTGTTGTGTGCTGTGGTGTGTGGGTATATGTAGTATCATGTAGTATGTTATATATGTGTGTAGTGTAGTGTGTGTGTGTGTGTGTGTGTGTGTGTGTGTGTGTGGCAGTGTGTTTGTGGTGCAATGAAGATGATGTGTGTGTGCAAGGAATATATGGCACATGTATGTGTGGTGTATATATACATGTGTGTGTATATGTGGCATGTGTATATACTATGTATGAACACTATTTGTGTTTTGTAGGGGAATGGTAAGTGTGTGTGTGCACAATCATATGCTAGATATTTGAAATGGGACTTTTCAGTTGGCAATTTCTAAAGGCTATTCTGTCCATAAACTCTATTTTAGAATTGTACTAATGCTGTAAGAGCTCAAAGAAGACAGGTTGGCAAGAGGGATGCCTCTTTAAGAAGCTCAGGATGGATCCCCTTTAGAGTCTGGTTTATTACGTAACTTATCCTCACAAAGGTCTTGTGAGAGGCAGGTTAGTATTCTTATTTTGTAAACAGGAACATGGAGAACAGGAGGTAAAATACTTTGCCAATGTCATATAACTAGTAAGTCATAGGGCCAGGTATTAATTTAGTGATACAAAGTCAATCAATCTGAGAGAATGAAGAGCCCAGGCAACAATGCAATAAGAGCTTGGGAGCTATAGGAAGAGGATATAGTAAGAAAAATGACGGTGACACTTAAATGCATTAGACCCTGGAGATCCTGCTGGAGGTCCTAAGGGAATAATATTCTTCAAAGGTCTCTTATTTTGGCCTTCTGGGAAGATTAAGCTGGGGAAGAATAGGGAAATGAGCTCCCAGAAGCAGATCATTCCAAATACCTTGCATTCAACAGCAAGGGCCAGGCCACATCAAGAGCATTTATGATCAAATTCCCTTGGGTGTCACTTTCCAAGGACAAGGTTTAGATTCTATATTGGACGAGTTTGGACTTTCTTTTTTTATTGTTGTGCTGGGACTTTGATTGCTATCTGCAAGGGAAACAGACAGTGGAAACTATTTCATTGGGACTGATGGGAAAAGCACACTTGCCCAGTGCCCTGAATAGCAAAGCTTGGTGTTTGAAGTCATTCTAGAAATAATGGGTAAGGTGGGAGGAGGAAAAGCACTGCAAATGGAGAGAGAGGAAGGGAGGGAGGGAGGGAAAGAGGGAGGAAGAGGAAGAAGAAGGAGAAGGAGGAGGAGGAGGAAGCGAGAGGAGGTGAAGGAGGAGGAGGAGGGACGAGGAGGAGGAAGGAGAATGGGGAAAAAGAAGGAGAGGAGGAACAAGTAAGAGGAGGAGGAGGAAGAAGAAGAGGAAGAAGAGGAAGGAGGAGAGGTAAGGAAATTATAAAAGTGAGACCGGCTATTGATTGTGGATAAGAAATTTCCACTGATCATTAAGCTCTTCCTGAAAGTTTTCTTCCTGAGTCTTGCCTGGGCCATAAAATGGAGAAGAGAACATTTGGTTGGACTTCTACTGGAAGTAACACATTCCAGGTTTGCCAGGGCTACTAATGAACTGAGTCCATCCATCCTCAGTTCTTTTGTTTCTTTTTAAAATTTGCGTTCATTTTTGAATTAGCACACACTAACAATATGAGGGGATAGTATTGTAATGATTCCATACACAGGTACAATGCACTTTAAACAAGTTCATCGCCTCCATTATATTCCCATTCCCACTCCCTCCGACCCCGCTTCAAACAGCATTTGGTGAGCTCCATTACGCTGTCTTCATATGTATATATGTGGCATGCTTCCATCCTCTTCACCCCTCAGTATCCTAGCCTTCCCCCCTCCCATCCCAACTATCCGATACACAGTTCCCCTCTCACATTTGTGCTCCACCACTACCACCATCATCATATTGTAGGTCTTTATTCTTCATTCATTAGTTCTCTTCATCATTTCTTCATTGATTCCCACAGACTTTCAACATTGCCTGTGTGTCAGGCTGTGAACTTGGTGCTAAGATAGCAAAGATGTGGTGTAGTGAAGAAGAACAAAATGTGGATCATTACAGCACGTGTGGATGCTAGAGTGAAGGCAGAGAGAGAGTGCAGAAGGAGTATAGATGGAAGAATCTCTTAACTTTCACTTTGTCCTATCTACTGTGTGCTAGGAATATAAAATCAGTGGAATGTGCTCCCTGCCTTCTGCAGTCCTTATAGACTAAGGAAAAATGATTCCTCTAGAAGGTTCTTGAATTAGCAACCCTAAGCCCAGGGAAGACAGTCTTTACTATTGATAGGTCAATAGTGGGAGATACATAAAGACCAAAATCTTCCAGCCTCAGGGTTCGCACGGAGAGTTCAGTAAAAAGCTGAAGGACTCAGTGGCAAAATTTGGGATTTTTGACCCAGTGTCTCCCGATCAGCTACATAGATGGTTTTGCTTTTTACTGAGGTAGAGAACATTGGAGAGGAACAACCTGGAGAGAAGAATCTTTATTTTGAACACAGTTAGGCTTGAGATGCCTGCAAGACATTCAAATGAAGATACTAAGGAAGCAGTTGTATATAGGAGGTAAGAAGCCAGAACTAAGTACAATGTGAGAGTGCTTATCATGAAGGAGGTCATTGAAAAGAAAAACTCTGATGAAATCCTCCCAACAGTGGTCATGTGAGTAGTCAATGAGTTTTGTAGATAGCTCTTTGGGATTTGAGGAGGATGGAATCACAAGCCTCTAGTAGAGGCTATCCTCAGACTATCCCAGAGGACCTTGATCAATGTACAGCTGCTTGAGTATCAGGACTTATTTAGCAATCTAGTGATTTTTATCAACTAAGGAACAAAGCTAATCTAACTGTTTGATTTTCATGAATTCCCATGAACTTTTGATGATTATATTTCCTTTTGTTCATTTGGCCATTATAAAACCATTAAAAATTGTTTTAGAAAGGGGGAGGGGGAATTAGAAAGAGTAATAGAAAGGTGAATTCAACCAACATACATTATACCTACGTATAGAAATATCAAAATAAAACCCCTTTGTACAATTAATGTGTGCTAATAAAAATTTGCAAAATAAAAATCCCATCTAAACTTCTTTCATCAAACTGTCTAATTTTGTTTGAGTTCTAAGTAATAGCAGTACTCTGAAAAACTGCAAGGTTTTTCAGTATTACAGAACTCTTGATAGTTTGTCTGAAAGTGAGCTGACAGCTGATATACTCATTTCCTGGGATGTACTCAGGAATTGTCGAGCGTTTGCAGTGGAGCTGGAACTGCCATTGTATACCCTCTTTACCATTTTGAGGGGACTTTGCCCACTTGTGATCCAAACCCATTCCCCTGTTTCTAATGAAAGAGACTGAGAAATATGTGAATTCAAACTTTTTGCAAGTTAATCTGGTATTACAACATCACCCTCTGATGAGCTCAGTGCAAATGAATCAGAACCAGATGGGCAAATTTTCCTGAAATCAACATGTTTAAAAAGTAAAGGAGAAGGAGAAAAAAAAATTGTCAAAACTCTCAAAGATCTGTGGCAACATCAGATGCAAAACGCTTTGTCTTGCTTTCAGTTACACCCATCACTGAAGAAAATGCCAGGGAAAGCAGGGTGTTTGGGGATAGGGAAGGTAATCACAGTGCTATAACTAATATGACACTCTTCAGTCTTTAGTTTCTCCCAGGTCCTTCTTAGCAGACAAATGAAGTTTAGACGAATAATGAAATTACAATGAGTCAACTCTAGAGAAAAATCCAGGCATAGACTTTAATCTGATTTCTCTGGGACTGTTAAAAGAGTCACATTTTCAGATTCAACTGAAGTCCTTTGGGTTCTTATTATGTGCAAAGTTTTGGGTAAGGCACTTCCATAATTCTTGCCTTACTTTGTCTTTCTAATGAAATTGTGAGGTGGCAGGACCTTGCACATGTTACAGATGAGTTATCTCAGGGTCAGAGAGATGAAGTGACTTGTTCAAGGTCACATAGCTAGGAAGCATTTAGAGCCTTGCTATCCAATACAGTAGATGCTAGCCACATGCAGCTATTTAAATTTAGAGTAGTTAAAACTAAATAAAACGAACAATTTAGTTGCTCAGTTGCACTAGCCACACTTTAAATGTTTTGTTGCTACACATTCTTAGAGGTTGCCATACTGGACAGTGCAATAGAGAACATATCCATCTGTGGAGAATGTTCTTCTGTGCAGGACTGCTGCAGAGTTTGGATTTCAATGACTATCATGATGACTGAATTCTGTCCTCCTTCTCCTATACCAGCAAGAGTTATCTCACATAACACAAACCTCTATAAGGGAAAATAATTCCTTCTAAGCACAAGTAGCAATGATCTACTGCTCATTATTGAGTCTGTTTTGTCCTTTAAGTGGGTCCTGTGGAATTACCAACCAGGAGCCACAAGGAAAGGGAGGAGAAGGATGAGTTGTGTTTCAGGTGTGCCACTGGGTTCACTTCATTTTTGGAGGCATCCTGGGTCAGCAGAAGTGGCTACCACCATGGGAATTATTAACAGCAGAGGTAGAAAGGAGGTCACACAGTAGAGTGGAAAAGTGATGAAAATTTAGTTAGAATGCTTTGGGCTGAATTCCATAACCATGTGGCCTCAGGAGAGTCATGCAAAAGGGATGACTTACAGACATGGGGGAGATCTACATGTTACAGCAGCTGTAAATGATTGGTGTTATATCTGGTACATAGTGTATTCCACAAAACTGGGTCCCTTGACTTTGGCAGGTTGTGCCCTCCTCTTTGTCCTTTCTCCTCACCCATCGCCACAATGTTAAAGAGAACACGTTTTGATTTTAATCCCTTCTTACCATTTCAAAACCAATTATCAGGAAAACTACTTCTATTATTCTTTATAGTATGTATGACTTATAGAAAACTTCCCACCTTTTTAAAAAGAATGACCTAATCATGTAAAAGCAAGTATCCCTAACAATTCTACAATGAAATTATATAATTTATATAATTATCTAGGAATAAGCATTCAATAATATAAAATTAGAGAAGGATTCACAGTACCTGCCACATGTTAGAAGTTTTGTGAATATTTCTTGAAACATATGAAGAGAATAAGCCAGCTGGTCAATGGCAAAGCCAGTATTCAGGTCCTGAGTTTCCTGACCCTAATTCATCACCCTCGAGGGTAATAACAACTCACAACTATCCACTAGATAGATAGATAAATAGATAGATAGATAGATAATAGATAGATATAGATATATAGTAAAAGAGGTTCTTTATTTCTGGTATACTTCTACTGAGCCTCCCAGCACTACTGGGAGGTGGGTGTTAGCACCCTGTGTTACAAGTGAGAAGTGATACATACAAGGTGACACAGCTTATGGTAGCACAATAAATTCTGGTGGTTTTGCATCAAGTCCTGTGTTCTTTCCACCACAGCTCGGATCTTTCTCTTTTGTGCTGTTCCCAAAGGAGCAGAAGTGAAAATAAAACCAGAAATACATTATTTCCAAATCAGGACATTAACCATCTATGGGTGATCTGTGGGGGGAGATTTCCAACTCCCGATGACAGGAAAAGAAATCCAAGGGAAGTTCCCCGGTCAGGAACTCTTGCAGACCCTGATCTTTGCTTTAATTAGAGGGAATTTAGATTTTTGGGTGTCCATTTAGGGCTAATTCTTGGCTAAGCCTGTGCGAGAGCATATGGAAAGGAGTCAAGAAATGCAAATGGCCACGTCACCAGGACTGCTCAGTGCCTACACTAGTGCTGTTCTCTTCAAATGGATGTTCTTAAAGACACTGTTGGGGAAGGAGAGGGGCATGTGTGTGTGTGTGTTTGTGTGTGTCTACTGGGGTGATTTTTTCCCCCTAAATATTGTTGTTTTATGATCTTCACAGATGTAAAACTTTGTCATGAAGAAAGGGAAAGGGGAGAGGCCGTTAGATGGGGGAAAAAGAGAAAGAGGTGAAATTGATGGGCGGCAGGAAGCAGAATTGTATAGATTTAATTGGCCTTGTTTTATGGCATTTAGCCCTGTTTTCACAGGGTAGCAATGAACAGGCCCATAAAGGTAAACCGTTTTTCACTATTATTGGGCCAGGAGATGAAAGTTTCATTGTTTTTCTTCTTCGGAGCTCATGTGGCCACTTCAGATACTAACTCCTTTTAGCCTCAGGGACTCAAAATTTCAGTGGAACCATTTGAACTTGGCCGGGCTTATAATAATGATTCTGTGTATTTGTGAAGCAACTCAGCTTACAAAGCACTACTTCACATTATTCCAACTGCTGTTTGAACTTCAGGATAGCGTTAAAACGTGTCCAGTAAAAAGTGTTATCCCCATCTTCCTATTGAGAAAATGGAGGCCCAGGGTAGTCAAGTGAGATTCTAGAAATACAGGCAGATTCAAGCCTAAAAAGGAAGAAAAGGGCACATATACAAATATTTGTTGATTATCAACTCTGATGTGTTGAAAGGACCCTAAAGGTCAGAGAGGGGCCATGCTTGGCCTAAGTCATTCAGAGTAGGCTCTTACAACAAGTAGGGGAATCAGGATCAGAGAACAAGCCTGCCTGTCACTAAGACTAGTGTTCACTTCCACTATACCACCACTTAGCTCCCTATGTATCATAGTTATCGGGTGAGCTTTGAAGGAGAAAAGACCTTGGCATTGATTACGTCAAACCACCGACAAACCAAACATTATGTAAATTAAGACCCACCATGTGAATAATAGCTCACATGTGTAAGGAACTTTTAGAGGCACTTCATGGTAGATTCTTCTTTAACCCTCACGGTAGTCTTATTATCATTCCCATTTACAAATGAAGAAGTTGAGGCTCAGAGAGGTGAAAGCTTACCGAAGGTCATACAACTGGTGGGTTGCATAACTGGAATTCTCACACAAGTCTGACTCTCAAGCAGTGTCTTTTAACCCACATTCTGCATTGGTAAAATTCTCTTCCATTTCTTTCATCCCATGTCTTAAATTTAACCTACCCCATTCCACCCTCATAAGCTGTAACATAACATTCAACTGCTCAGCCTGAAATTCAAGAACCTCAGGTTTTCCAAATCCACCTCTTTCTATCTCTCAAGTTATACCTCACGCCCCTGCCATGCTTCAATGTTCCCTCAACACCTGCTATTGCTCTTCAGTCCTTCAGTTCTTTGTGTCTAGAAGAGCATTTTTCTTCCTTGGAGGACACTGACCCTATTTCAAGGACCACTCAGCCGCCATCAATCTCATGTTTCCTTTCAGTACCCCTAACTGACTGCCCATGGTCCAGATTAAGATACTTATCTTGCCTCCCTCTCCTGTCCCTGAACCTACCTGACCTTCCATTCTCCCCTCTGTTAAAATCATGATGATGCCTTTACTATAGAGAAAGTAACTGTGAAATTGAACAAGATGGAGGACAGGAAGCATTTGGGATAGACCTTGGTGCAGTTAGAACGCTCAGTAAGTATTACTTGTTAGGCAAAATTGCATATCATTGTGGTTTATTCTATCTCCCAGTAACATGATAAGATTCTCTCTGGATTTAGATATGTATGTAATTTTATTATTTTAGAGTTTAATTTTTCACTTTGACCACCATCAACTCTTCTGTTTGATTTCTGCCATTTCCCATGTTTGTTTTACTCTTGCTGGAATTTACTATTTACAGTGTGACTTCATAAACCTTTTCTTAAAATGCTTCTAAGCTTTAAGAGGCAGCATATTGGGGGAAGAACACAAGGCAGAAAGGAGCAATAGGGTGGAATTCGTTCCTGAAGAAATTCACTTAACTTCTTTGGGACTTGTCTCCATCATTTGCTGATTGAGGAATGTTTGGCAAGATGGAGTATAAAATCTTTCAGCACTTAAGTGCACTGTATGTATAAAACCTCTGCTTTCCTCTCCTGAGATATCAAATACTCTTAAGACATAATGAGGATTATGTATGCAAGTGCATTTCTCTCTCTCTCTCCTCACACACACCACACACACGTACATACACACCCCCCAAATGCTCTAGGAAAACCATGTTCTGTTGTTTGAACATGTTGTTTTCTTTAACCAAATGGTTGTTTGCAAATGTTTTCTGATTATAACAGCAGTGAGGCCACTTCTCCTGATGGAGACTGAGCTCTTCTTTTTGAAAGATACTGTTTACCGAAATAAATTCCACCTCCTTCTTTGTTTGGCTTTTCCTTTGTAAACAATCAAAACCAACTGGCAGAGTCTGGGAGCCTGTTTCAGTCCCATGTGGTATCTAGCTTTATTTCTCTTTTTTCGCTCGTCAGCTGAAGTACAGAGTGTATTGTGACCACCAAATTCTTTGGCAGGAGGTAATGAATCCTGCAAAGTGTTCACCAAGGGTCCAGCATGTACCACGGGCTGTAAGGAAAAGGGGAGAAAGGTCATTTTGATGATGAGCTCAGCAATGAGGACAGCTGGGGTAGAGAGGAGCATCAGAAACCATCCAGTCAGGAGTCCTTTGATTGTTTTCGCAGAGCACTTGTTCCATAAGAAGCTCCTCAGAAAATGGCCAGTGGAAGATGACATTTGAGGTGAGGGGAAGAGATAGCATAGCTTTTAATTTGGATTCATAATGCCCTTGAGCATATAAAAAGTTCTGAGACTTGTAGTTTAAAAATTGTATTTAACTTTGTTTATTTCTGAGCTTCCCAAGTTTATATAAGATGACCTACATTTGTGTGCATAAGCATGAATGTGCAAGTAATCCTAATTAATAGTAGGTATCAAGGTATTTTGGACTCAAAGCCCTTCCTGCTTGCCACTTCACCCATTGTACTTGCTGAGAAGGTGGTCATTCCAGGTGGAGGCTATCAACTGAATCTGGTTCACTTACACTTGTGGGTTTGACCTTTTTATAGCCTTGGTCCCAGGATATTTAAAAATTTTAGATCATTTACCAGCATGAATAAAAAATTGGGAGTTTTCTTATTTAAAAAAGCTAAGATTCTTGAAAAATGTGAAGATCGATCAATACTGGGTCAGTTGTCATGGTGAAAGAAGAAGCAACCCTGATCCTTGGACAGGGTATAGTCTCTCCAGCCCACTACACTCCCATCCAGAATGATTCCACTTGCAGGGATTATACGCCTGCCCTTGTCGAGCTGGTGACTCCTGGTTCAGAGCACATCCAGTGAGGCTGTACCTTTGCCCCTGTTTCCTTTTGTTTTCTTTTCCCAACAAGTAAGTGATGTCTTGGATTAGGCCATCTGTTTTTTTTTTTTCAGAGCTGGGGCTTGAACTCAGGGCTTACATCTTAAGTCACTCCACCAGCCTTTTTTGTGAAGGGTTTTTCAAGATAGTGTCTCAGCAAACTATTTGCCCGGGTTGGCTTCGAACTGTGATTCTCCTGATCTCTGCTTCATGAGTAGATAGGATTACAGGCATGAGCCACCAGTGCCCTGCTGAGTAGGCCATCTTTTGATAGGTAAAACCCAAGGACTGCCTGGCAAAGATGAATAAAGGCATATCAACAATAAAAAGGCAACTTATTGAATGTTTATTCTGTGTCAACCTCTGTTCTTGCATTCCTCAAGCATTTCCTTATTTAATCTTTGTCACAACCTCACAAGGTAAGCCTTAACATGACATTCTTTTTTGACATGAGGAAATTGGAGCGCAGCAGGATTAAATGACTTACCCCTTGCTAACACAATTAATAAGCAACAGAGCTGAGGTTTGAATATAGTTAGTCTTAGTCTTAGTCATAGTCTTAGTCATTATAGTTCATTTCATAAAACATTGTTATATCTAATCAACATAATTTAGTTTTAAATGTTTTATTTTGAACTTATTTTAGACTTAAAGAGAAGATGAGAATAGTAATATAAAGATTTTCCTTTTATCCCTCATCTCCCATTATTAACATCTTAAATAATTGGCCTATCTTATTAGTGGATTTATTATACACAATTATGACCAAAAGCAAAATGGTGCCCCCAAAGCAAGTTAAAGTTAATGTACTTAATTCAAGTGATAAAGTGAACACTTTAGTGTATTGAGAGGCAGCACGTCTTTAGCAGAAGTTGGTAGGAAAGATGAATAATTCATCCTCAGAGCAGCACTGAACTCTGTGCCTCCTCAATGGCGGTTTCCTTGGAACCACGGACTCACTGATATCAACAGTCTACCGTATTTCACTTACTATATTTTCACTTACCAAATACAGGAAATTAACATGGGTGCAACATTAACCCAAATGTAGTCTTTTTTCTAATTTTACCAGGGTTAGCATGTTTTTTCCTATCTACTCCAGGATCCTATCCAAGCTCACCTTGGAGCTAGCTGGTATTCTACTCCAGTTTATAAAAGTTTTGCAGTCTCTCGTGACCTTGACACTTTGGATGAATACTGATTAGTTGTTTTGTAGAATGTCCCTCAATATTGGTTGTACCTGATATTTTCTCATGGTTGGAATGAATCTGTACATTCTTTCAGCAAGAATTTAAAAGATGACACTGTGTTCTTCACAGTGCATCATATCGTGAGATTTTACTGTTTATTCAGACCTTGATCTCTTGGGCTAAGTGAGCTTGCTGAGTTTTTCTACCAGAAACTTACTATTTTTTCCATGGAAATTGGTAAATTTCTTGGGGAAGACACATTAAAATAGTGCAAATCATGTTTTCTCCTCAAGCTTTATTTGTTTGTTTCTTTCTTTTTTTTGAGCCAAGGTTTATCTATGATTCCCAGGCTGGCCTGGAATTTGTGATCCTCCTGCCTCAGTTTCTGGAGTGATGGGATTGCAGGTACACACCACCATGCCCGGTTTTCACCTCAAACTTTTGTCTACTGATTTTAACACCTTTTAGTTGTTAAAATCAACAGTGTGTTTCCTTTGCTTTTAGTAAAAGAATTACAAAGCAAATAGAAAATAATTAAATATTAGAGAAAGAATCAAGATTTTAATGCAAAATGTGTGAAAGTTACTTTTACTTTTTTTTTTTGGCAGTGCTGGGGATCAAACCCAGGACCTCACATATGGTAGGCAGGCACTCCAGCACTGAGCTCAATCCCCAGCCCCTGAACGTTGCTTCTCAGTATTGCATTATAATTTTTCAATTGGAGTTGATATCCTAACTTCACAGGAGTGAATTTTGTGACTTTGAACAAGCATTAAGCATTTGTAATCTTGGTTTCCTTATTTTTTCATAAAGTAATTGCAATTTGAAAAATTGTGGTAGGAATATAAGACCATTAAGAGTAGACTTTTTGGTCAAATTGTCTGGGCCTGGAAGCCCAAAGCTGTCACTGAGGAACTATACAACTTTTCATATAACCTAGCTATGCCTCAGAATCTTACAGAGCCCATATAAGGATTAAATAAAATGGCAGGTACTAAATGCTTACTCAGCAGAGCACATAGCCCAGCACATAGTAAGTGACCAATATATATTTGTTGAATTTGAGCTTAATATTTTCCATCACTAACCCAATGACACTTGTTAAGACTGTAAAGGGCCTAAGATTTTATCTTACTTTCAAGCTAATAAAGGTTAGTTTATTTTAATATTATTTTTAATAATAAAACTGGTAAAGGTTGCTCTGCCCCAATTTCCTGGATGCTGACACAAGTCACAGGACTCCTGGATCAGCGACAAGGGACGTTATTACTCACTATGTGGCAGATGACGTCAGCTTCCTGCTCTTCTTGGCTCCTCTGGCCTTCTGAATCCCATAGGGTGATGTAGAGAGTGCCACAAGGGTGCTGGGCACATAATAGGTTTGCTTAACAGCTGAGGAGTCTTATGCTTCAAAGTCTTTATTTTTTACCCTGGAAAGCAAAAATCCTGCTCTTTGTTCTGTTGGGACACACTGTGTATTCTAAGGTTGTTTATTGTATAAATATTCTTGAAAAGATAGCCCAAAATGATATATGTTTGTGCCTCTGCTCAGAAGATATAATAAAAGAAAGCTATGAAGAGTTGTCTCCCAACACTGAGTAATTTTTAATGCTTGCCTTTTAAAAGAGAAAACTGATTAGGGACTTTTACCAGAGTTCCAGAAATGGACAGAAGTTAGCGTCCATAGTTCTGGTTTCTTAGACTTCTGGTTTTTTAGACTCTCAATTTCATTTGTCACTGTATTTCATTAATGCTACATTAATGCTTTTTCCTTCTAACTAGGCAACATAAGAGACTCCAACCCCTGATGCTGGTCAGATTCTAAATTGTATCCCAGGGCAAACAAATCCTGAATTAATGGAGAAAGCTGTCATCTCTATATATTTGGAATAGGGCAGGAGATGATGGACTATGTTTTCAGTAAGGACAGAAAGACACTTATGAAAATACACTACAACTTCAACCATGCCCTAGCTCCTTCGCTGCCTCTTTTCTGCTTTTTATAGTGGAGGCCTTTTAAGTGTTGCATATGTTTCTGATCACCGTCTTTGGTCTTTCTCCATCTGATCAACTCCACAACCTGACTTGTAAGCAGTCCAGAGTATTTCAAAAGACAACCAACATATGTTAAAAAAAATTACCCATTGACTATTCCAGTTGGAAAACAAACACACAATACAAGTTTTCTTCACTGTTTATACTTAAGACAGAAAAAATTAACTGCCCTTTCACAGGCATGGTATTCACTGCCCAACTTAATCACAAAGAAAGATATTTAAAGCATTGTATTTTTATTAAAATTATTTTTTAAATTATTAAATATTTAATATAAAGAAAAAACACAGATCAGAGAACAATCTAACAGACACTTATTACACTTGACAAAGATTAGAAAGCTATTAACATCATGCCATATTTGCAAAAAAAGGAAAAAACCACATTTAACATCAACTCTATCCTCCCTTCTTTCAAAGGTATAACACTTGTATTGTGTGTTTTAAAAATTACCACAAACAACATCAAAGTGGATATATTCATTTCTTAGATTCTTTTTTTCATCCTCTATTTCATTTGGAGCATTTATCTCTGATGACACATTTTTATTTATCATGTTAATTTTCAATGGCAATATTGTGTCACTTAAACTCTGTCATCAGATTTTCTGGGTTCAAAGTTTGAGTCTACTAAGTAAGTGTGTGACATTGGACATTTTACTCATCACTTTTGGTCTCGATTTCCTCATACATAAAATGGGAGTAATAATAATACCAATATCATCGAATTGATATGAAGGTAAAAGGAGGTAATGAACCTAGATTCTGCAGAATAGCAGACCTATTCTTCATGGTTGCCAACACAAGTTACCACTAACTGCATGGCTTAAAGAACAGGCATGTATTTTCTCACAGTTATTGAGTGAAAATTATAATTTTTTACATAGAGTTTTCTCAACCATAGACATGGAATTTCTTTTTTTTTTTTCTTTTTTTTTTTTTTTTTTTTATTATTCATATGTGCATACAAGGCCTGGTTCATTTCTCCCCCCTGCCCCCACCCCCTCCCTTACCACCCACTCCACCCCCTCCTGCTCCCCCCCTCAATACCCAGCAGAAACTATTTTGCCCTTATCTCTAATTTTGTTGTAGAGAGAGTATAAGGAATAATAGGAAGGAACAAGGGGTTTTGCTGGTTGAGATAAGGATAGCTATACAGGGCATTGACTCACATTGATTTCCTGTGTGTGGGTGTTACCTTCTAGGTTAATTCTTTTTGATCTAACCTTTTCTCTAGTTCCTGGTCCCCTTTTCCTATTGGCCTCAGTTGCTTTAAGGTATCTGCTTTAGTTTCTCTGCGTTAAGGGCAACAAATGCTAGCTAGTTTTTTAGGTGTCTTACCTATCCTCACCCCTCCCTTGTGTGCTCTCGCTTTTATCATGTGCTCATAGTCCAATCCCCTTGTTGTGTTTGCCCTTGATCTAATGTCCACATATGAGGGAGAACATACGATTTTTGGTCTTTTGAGCCAGGCTAACCTCACTCAGAATGATGTTCTCCAATTCCATCCATTTACCAGCGAATGATAACATTTCGTTCTTCTTCATGGCTGCATAAAATTCCATTGTGTATAGATACCACATTTTCTTAATCCATTCGTCAGTGCTGGGACATCTTGGCTGTTTCCATAACTTGGCTATTGTGAATAGTGCCGCAATAAACATGGATGTGCAGGTGCCTCTGGAGTAACAGTCTTTTGGGTATATCCCCAAGAGTGGTATTGCTGGATCAAATGGTAGATCGATGTCCATCTTTTTAAGTAGCCTCCAAATTTTTTTCCAGAGTGGTTGTACTAGTCTACATTCCCACCAACAGTGTAAAAGGGTTCCTTTTTCCCCACATCCTCGCCAACACCTGTTGTTGGTGGTGTTGCTGATGATGGCTATTCTAACAGGGGTGAGGTGGAATCTTAGTGTGGTTTTAATTTGCATTTCCTTTATTGCTAGAGATGGTGAGCATTTTTTCATGTGTTTTCTGGCCATTTGAATTTCTTCTTTTGAGAAAGTTCTGTTTAGTTCACATGCCCATTTCTTTATTGGTTCATTAGTTTTGGGAGAATTTAGTTTTTTAAGTTCCCTGTATATTCTGGTTATCAGTCCTTTGTCTGATGTATAATTGGCAAATATTTTCTCCCACTCTGTGGGTGTTCTCTTCAGTTTAGAGACCATTTCTTTTGATGAACAGAAGCTTTTTAGTTTTATGAGGTCCCATTTATCTATGCTATCTCTTAGTTGCTGTGCTGCTGGGGTTTCATTGAGAAAGTTTTTACCTATACCTACTAACTCCAGAGTATTTCCTACTCTTTCTTGTATCAACTTAAGAGTTTGGGGTCTGATATTAAGATCCTTGATCCATTTTGAGTTAATCTTGGTATAGGGTGATATACATGGATCTAGTTTCAGTTTTTTTGCAGACTGCTAACCAGTTTTCCCAGCAGTTTTTGTTGAAGAGGCTGCTATTTCTCCATCGTATATTTTTAGCTCCTTTGTCAAAGATAAGTTGCTCATAGTTGTGTGGCTTCATATCTGGATCCTCTATTCTGTTCCACTGGTCTTCATGTCTGTTTTTGTGCCAGTACCATGCTGTTTTTATTGTTATTGCTTTGTAATATAGTTTGAAGTCAGGTATTGTGATACCTCCTGCATTGTTCTTTTGACTGAGTATTGCCTTGGCTATTCGTGGCCTCTTGTGTTTCCATATAAATTTCACAGTAGATTTTTCAATCTCTTTAATGAATGTCATTGGAATTTTGATGGGAATTGCATTAGACATGGAATTTCTTAATTTATCTTAGTCTTATGAGGATACTTCAATAAAGTTTAATAAATTTCCTCTAAAAGGTATTAAATCATCTTAGTTTATTTCTAAGCCTTTATATCTTTTAGTACTATTGCAATAATATTTGGAAAAATGTGTTCAGAACTGTCTTTTGTCTGATATTTAAGGATAATAGTGTTTTTTATATCTTGATTTAGTGTCTAGGACACTTGCTGGATACTCTTATAAGCTCTTGGAGTTTATCTGAAGACTCTTTTTTATTTTCTATGTAGAAAAGTGCATCATTTGTGAACATGGACTGATTTTTTTTTACCTCCCTGACTACAGTTGTACATTTTTTCTTGTTTTATTGCATTGTTTAGAACCTCCAGGACAATGTTGAAGAGAATGGGATTGGAATTTTTTTTGGCTAGTACCTATTTTTAAAGGATTATTCTAATGATTCACTATTAAAAATGAGGTCTGCTTTAGATTTTGTTTGTTTTTTATAATTAGTCTTAATAATTTTTAAGCCATAAATGGGAATCAACATAGTAATATATATTTAGACATATATATGACATTGCTCAGGCAATGGAAGTCATCTTTGGCTCTCATATTTTCACCATCCATCCATAAATCCTATGATGTTCTGTCTTCAAAATATATTCTGAATTTTAATAGGTATAGTATGTAGGGAGGGTACATGTATGGTTGATAGGCTTCATATACATATATGAAATAGAACAACAAAACCTCTTACAATTGCTTTAAGTGGGGAGAGAAGGGGGCTGGGGGTGAAGAGAGTATGATCCATCTTGCAATATACAATGTAAAACTATTCAGAATTGTCACAATGGATCACCCCTGTACAACAAATATATCCTAACAAAAATAAAATAAAATGTATTCTGAATCTGACCACCTCCCACAGGTACTGCCATCACTTCCATGCCACCATCTTCTCTCTTCTGAACTATTGAAACCATTTGCAACTGGTCCTCTGCTTGAATTTCTAGGTAAAGCAGCAGAGGGATCCAGTTAAAGAGACATCAGAAGATTAATTCCCTACTCAAACTCCTTCAGTGGTTTTCCTAAATATGTAGAAAGTCCTGACTGTGTTCCAGAAGGTCTGTGACAGCCTGTGCCTTGGAATTCTCTCTACTTTTTAATCCTTCCACTCTTTCCCTTGTTTGTTCCCTTCAGGACACACTCATTTGTTTGTGGCTCCTTGAATATATTAAGCAAGTTCCCTTATAGATTTAGCACTCAGAGTTTTATTTGCTTAAAATAATCACCCCCTACAGTCTAACTCTCATGATTTATTCCGACCTTCTCCAAGTGCCATCCACTCAAAGAGTCTTCCTTGACCACCTCATTCAGAACATCCTGCTCTCATTCTGCCTTTCCCCATTTTAATTTTCTTCATAGAATTTATCTGATGCAATGCTGATTGTTTGTTTGTTTTCTCCATCACTGGACTCTAAACGCCATACGGGCAGGTCTTTGTTTTGTTGATAGAGTATTTGCTTGACCTATATTTTTCTGATTCAATCACTAAGCTAGCTACCTTCCCAGGCAAAAATTTAATATCTTTGCTTCTTTTCTCTCTCTTCTACCTCCATGAATTTCTTCATGACCTTGATTTCCATTTCATTGAAAGTATAATTTCTTCATATTCTTAGCATACTACCTACTGACTTTCCATGCTTTGCTTCTCTTCCTTTACTATAGATGGACATTCACTGTTTTATCCGTGGGCAACTCCTGTCCTTGTGCAGGATCCAAGCCCTTATACCCACTCAAGGACTCACCCTTAGTAATTGCATTTTCTCCTGCCTCATTAGTACACCTCTTCCTTTCTCTGCACTTGGCCTTTCCCATCAAGATATAAGTGTGGTGTTAGGTATTTCATTCTCAAGAATAACTCTTCCTTTATCTCTCTTCTCCTCCCAATCATCCCCTCATTTCTTTTCTCCTCATATAGCAAACTATATATTTGCTCCTATATTTCTCTATTTGGAAAAGCAATTTGAAACTAAAACCAAGATATTCAGTTTTAGTAGATCTTGAGTGAAGTCAGGAAATTGCATTATGTGTTTTTAAGACTCCCTTGGTGAGTGTGTTCGGAACTGAGAGCTATTAATTTAAGATTTCGGGTTAGAGCTATTACTAACTGAAGATGAAAATGAAATTCTCCTACTTTCCTGCAAATCAGTATCATAAAACATTTACTTAACAAGACATATTTAGTTTACCAGGAGCATGGTCATAATGGAAAAGCTGGTGTATCTGTGTTTTTCCCTGTTTATCTGATTGTCGTGGAAATCTAGAATGGCTAACAGGAAATATTAGCCTTGCTCTGTAGGCTAATGCCTGCATTTCCCAGTCTTATTGATGTGGGAAGCAGACAACAGAGAAAATGGGAGAAAGAAGTGGGAAGGATGTGGGAAAAATATGATTTTTCTACTCACTAAGGCTATGTTTTCCAGAACTAGATGGATAGGTTCTGTGTCTATCTTTGAAAACTCTCTAGTATTGAACACTGTGTTTCATAGCATGGTTGTTCAATGAATGTGATGAATAAATAAAAACAGGAAGTTGAGCATGTCCACTGACATCTCTGGAACTATTTGGAATTCCAGAAGCATTTTAGGAAGATCATGATGGCTAGCCACAGAAGCCCAAACAGAAGAATAAGTCTGACATTCTGGTTCCTTAGTCTATTTATTCATTCATTTATTCGCTCAAAGCTCAAATGCTGAGCTTTGTGATTGGTGGTGGGCATGCAAGTTCCATGTCTATCCATAGAGACTTTAATCTAGCATGACTAACGCAGGTAGACCATCTGATGCCACCAGGCCCTAACGATGTGGATTTGTACAGATTATTTCCCTGGTCTGTGCTTCAGTGTCTTTTATAAGGGATGGGAAGACTGCATATATTTTAATCTATTACTATGAAATTAGATGAGGAAAATATTGCTTATATACTATGAAGCCTAGTGTAAGCCTACTTATTACTGCCATTGTTTCTATCCTACATCTTAAAATAGTAGGTTAGCAAAAGGACAAATGTAAAGGGTGAAGTCGAATTGTTTTGCTGCTGAATGGGAATGAAAGCTGCGTGTTGTCGTCTTTTCACATTCAGAGGGCCTTTTCTTATTTCCTGCCATTTAAAGCTGATTATTGTGAATGAAAACCCTGCTTCCTCCTTTAACTATCAAATGCAAAGGCAATCACCTGCTATAGATCAAGTTAGTCTTGCTGAGTTTGCAATGCTGTGGAAGAGGTGTGTTGTTTGTGGAGCTCTTACAACCTCAGCCATTGATGAATGTGGATGGTTCTCAAAGCAAACTGGCAATCAAACATTGTCTTTAATCTGCAACTTTCCTTAGATCATGCCTCTCCTCTGGTGTCCTGCTTCTAGCGCAAGCCACTTAAAGAAATTGCCCAGATAATCAGAAACTTTGTAAACTGCCACCTCCCAGGGATCGGGTTTATTTATTTATTTTTACAAAAGCACTAGCATTGCCTCCAAAAAGGCTCATAACTTCATAAATTAAAAACCATACAGATCACTGGACTGTGATTCCCAAATGCCAGTCCTCTGCTCAGGTTTGGTCATGGTAGAATTTCATTGATCTCTTTAGCCAAGTATATTTATTTTAAAGGGCTGTCTTTTGTTCCACTCCTTCATGAAATGACAAATTGACAATGAAAAATAGCATGGTAGTCTCACACACACACACACACACACACAGAGTCTCTGAAATCACAAATTCTAGGAACCAGTTTTGCCAGTGGGAAAATGAAACTCAGTGAAGTAATATGATTTGTCTAAAGTGACTTAATTCATTACTGAAAGCACAGGGGTCAACCCTAGATAAATGTATTAAAGGTTTGATGTCAAGTAAGGAAACAAAATCACACATAGTGAGAAAAGTAATTTTCACATGTTAGAGAATTCCAAGCTTCAGGAAATATTTTGCTAATGCAGAATCATTATGCTCCACCACTGGCTTGCATTTTGGCAGAAGGAGGGTTTATTCCATCTTGGCTCATGCACTTTCTATTGATCACTTTGTTAAAAGGCCATATTATCATGAAGGACCTTCTAGCATATTGGGAAAGCAGTTACAGCTAAGGTTGATACTCATGATATGTTAGGACTTGGACTTAAATTCTGGCTTCATTATTAGTAATGTCACTTTATGTCTTGAGCCAATCTCATTATCTGGAAAGTCTTTGTATTTGTCAAGCATCATATAAGGAATATGCAGATGAAATTGCCTTAGAAATTTAATAATAGTCTACAGAGTGCAAAAGTTATTATTACCGGGAAAATTAAAAGTTGCAATCTTGCATCGCACAGTGGGCCCAGCTTTTAAGGAAGAGAGGAGAAAGTCTGAAATTTGGTGTGAATATATGGTAACAGCAGAGAGAAAAGAATAGTCTTGTTCAAACTTTAGAGCAAGTGCCTCCTTAAATCTTCTGTTCTAGGCACCTCACTTGTTTCATCCTTTTGTCTAATCCCTGAGTGTTATCTTGGGGAAGGTGGCTGTCCTCACCTGATGGCAAGTTCCAAAAAGGGATTTAGCTAAGAGCTGTTGGTTGCCAGCATGTCTAGTAGATGAGGAAATGGGTGCTTTAGTTCTGGGAGGAGGGAGCTAAGCAACATACAATAGCATTTACTAAACCACAGGGAAGTTTGGCAATCTTCTACAAAGTTAAATATAATGACACTATAACTCTCTAAGTCCATTCTTAGTTACATTTCCAAGAGAAAGGAAAGCAACTGTCCACAAAAATACTTAAACAAGCATGTCAACAGTGGTCCCAAACTGAAACCAACACTTTTGTCTAGTAATTGACTAGAGAAACAAATTGTAGAATACTTATACATTTTAATGCTGCTCAGTAATAAGTAAATTTCATGGATGAGTCTCTCAAACACTATGTCTAAAATAACTGGATAAAAATAGTATATTGTATATGATTTAATTTATATGACATCTTAAAATAGGCAAAGTAACTTATGATTAAAAATAATTTTTAGAATGGACATCTCTGACCCGGGAGATTGCCTTGTAGAGGGCATGCCTTAATGTAGGGTTTTTTCTTGGTGGTACTGTGGGTTCAATTCAGGGTACTGAACTCAGTGGTACAGGGATTAATCTACTACTTGAGCTATTCCACCAGCTCTTTTTCTTCTGGTTATTTTGGAGATAGGGTTTCTCTTTTGTCCAGACCAGCCTGGATTATGATCCAACTAGTTTAGGTTTTCTATGTTATGGATGAGATGGCAGGTGGAGACCACCATGCCCAGCTATTGGTTGAGGGGGAGGGGGTCTCGTGAACTTTTTGCCAGGATCCTTCTGATCTCTACCTCCCCAGTAGCTAGGATTACAGGTGTGAGCCACTGTGCTCTGCAGGAATGCTCTATATTTTGATAGAGCGTTTGTCGCATCAAAATTTACCCCATTTTATTCAGATTGTGCACATTTTACTAAATATAATCTAACCTCTAAAAATTTATGTTTAATTTGCAAAATGCAAAATTTTAAAGCCTAGAGTCCAACTAAGAGTTAAGTATGCACATGAAAAAGACTTTAAGGCATTTATTACGCCATTAGAAAGTAAGCATCACAAAAAGGTTACTAACTTCAGATAACAATAAAATTGCTTACAGAGAGGATAGGACACAAAAAGAAGAAATCAGCAGATATTGCAGGACCAATAAAACAGAAAAAGGATAATCGTTCTTAGGATAATAGGTAACTAGTTGTAGAAACATTGGAAGATGTTTTTGTATAGCACCTAATCCCATTGATACAAATTTAGAACTTAACAATTTGAGCCTTTATAGATGGTCAGGGAAATTAGAAGTTCACTCCAATAGTAACAACAGCCTTCATATCATTGTGATGAAATGCCATAGGAGTGAACCATGCTTGTAAATTCAGAGCAGGCTAGATGACAGACTCTTTTTAGCTCTAAGTCAGGTAGCTTTTTTTTTTTTCATTTTTAACCAATTCAATTATCACTATCATTTATAGTATGTCATGTAAAGTTGTTCTTAAATTGACCACTTAGAAAACAATATATAGTTCTATTTCATAGTGTGATATGGTCACTCTCAAAGAATCTATTTTTAGGAATACCACTAAGTAAATGGATTGATTTTCTGAAAAAAGATGGAGAACAAAAGTCACACAAATAATTTCCTTAAGAGAATGTTATTTAACAAAACTTTTTTTTTCTGCCTGAAGTTGTTTGCATTCTCTTTTGTTAGAGAATTTTAATTTAATACAGTGAAAACCAATTAAAATGACAATATTACATAAAATTCCCCAAATTTCATTAAGCACTCTCATTCCACAATTGTCCTAGTTTATTTCTTGCTGTTAGTGCCCCTGGGAATTCTCAAAGTAACCATGAATGTTTGTATTTTCTATGGCTAGATTGGAGAGGGGGAGGGAGAAAGAGATGATTTGTTTAAAAATTTTATATAAAAACTTGGCCCATCTTTAATAAGCATCACAGTTCTGAATGGTCAGTGGTCAGCTTCATGTGAAAAAGTTGCTTCTCATATCTTGGAAATTGTATCAAAAGGTTGATTTCCTTTCTATGAATTAATCCATTCATACTTTTATATTTAAATATACTATGGGCCTCCTTACTTATTTACTGTATATTTTATGTAAGTGGAATTGTATTTTCTGCTATGGTTAAGTAAGTAATCATTGATTGAATTCAAGGCATTTATATTTTATGAGGAAAATAAATCTGAACACAAGGAAATCAACACAATGTTAATTTACTTAAACATATTACTGTTAAGATTACTTTGAAAAGTCATTGAAATGAAAAGCACCAACTCTAAATTTTGGCATCTTATATGTTTCAACTCTGTGACAAAATGCCTCACATCAACAATTTAAGGGAGGAGAGATATACTCACTATGGCTCACAGTTCCAGAAGTTTCAGTCTATGATGGCGGGAAGAGGGTGGCAGAGTAGATCACTGTGCTGGCCAGGAAGCAGAGATGGGGCCAGAAAAGAGCCCAGGAAAAGGTACAGCCCCCATGGACATGCCTGCAGTGACCTCTTCCATGTAGGCCCTGCCTCTTAAAATTTCCAGAACCTCCCAAAATAATGCCACCAGCTGGAGTCCTAGGCTTTTAACACATGAGGCTGTGGGGGACATTTCATATTCAAACCATAACAAACATCTACAACATTCTTTCATTTCAATTCACAGTTAATTATTATCATGGATGATAAGTTAGTATTTTCCTTCTTCATTCTCAGTCTTTTCTTATAGATCTCTTGAGTATTTCTGAAAAGTAAAACATACACTTAAAACAAAGAGTTTTGCTCTCGGTTTAATTAACTTTTTATTTTTATGCTTGGCCCCTAGAGTTGGCCAAATCTTCTTTCTGCCTGTCATGTAGTCTCAGCCTTAGCTCGAGTTCCCCACCTGACTTCTGAAGACAGACACAAAGTAGTGCTTTTTCATCAGTCTTCACCTATGCCACATGCCATTCTTTATACAGAGAATGATCCCATCATCTCTCATGAAGCAATCGGAGTGCTCAGTCAGTAGCTGTTGGTCTGCCTTCTAGTGCTTGAGTGGGCCTATAATACTTACTCTGAAGTCTCAGATTGCATACTGTGAGACACTCCCTCACCAGGACAGAAAAGTTTATTTCCTTAAGCTCTCAGTTTTCATTGTTCTTTCTTTCTCTTGGATGTAGCCCAGTTTATCCCTCTACTGCCAAGGCATAAGGTTATTACTAGTCTCTAATAGGGGCATTTTTCACCCAAATCTGGTGATTTATTGTCCCTTCCATTCTTTGCAGAGGCACATTTGATAAAAATAATAATTGCAATCAATCACACTCTGGCTATGAGCCAGGAGTTGGTTAGTTGTTTTACAGACAATATATTTAACCCTAACAATAATCCTGTAAGGTGGGCATATTATTACTCTGGTCTAGCAGCAAGGAAACTGAGACTCAGAAGGGTTAAGTAACTTGTCACAAAGTGAGTAAATGGAGAAGCAGGACTAAAGCCCAGATCTCCTGACTCCAAAAGTCAGAGTTTTCCCAGCTACCACTTTGCTTTTCTTCTAGGTACTATGCCGGAAACTTGTTATATATTTAATAGATGTATGACAAATTAATGTGTATGTAAATGTGTACAATCTCACATATACTTTTTGCTGTAGTGAAATACTAAAAGTATCTATAATTGGTAATTGGTGCTGAAATTGCTCACCAGCCATAAACAACTAGAGAAAATGAATAATGCATATGATACATCTCTTTTCATTCCTTGGACAAGATGGTACCGTGATCCACAAGAGAAACTAAAAAATTGAGGTGAGCCCTACCATAAACCAAGCTTTCAGTCTGAAGATACTTTCTGAAATGTGGCTCATGGAGAGGGGATCCAAAGATGTGTGGCAGTTTCATGAGTCGAAGAAGCAATGACAGAGGTCTGGGGAGGCCTAAGTGGTCTGAACTATAGTGTAGAGTACCAGGGAGTAAGCCCAGAAGGAGATCCAGAACTATATATAGGGGTCTCCCTTAGTCTTCAGCTGAATACTATCGTATGCATGTGTAGTGTGGGACTCCCTGAGGTCAAGCAAAGAACAAATATCCCTCAAAAAATACTTACCAAGGAGGTGTAAGCCAAACAATTCTTAGCACCAACAAAAGGATGGGAGTTCTGACCAGCCAGAGCTCAGAGACCTTATTGAACATCCAGGGTATTGTGTAGAAGTTCAGTGAGGTTCATGCCTTTGTAGCACAGTAAAGGATGGTATTCCTGTAGAATTACTCTAACAAAGTTTAAAATCAAGTCTTAAAAGCATCAAGCTGACTCATAAGCAACTTAAATTCCTCACAAAATAAAGGAAGAAAGAAAAAATCCAGATATTCAATAATATAAAATGTACAATGTCCAGCAGCAGATAAAAATTGCTAGGAATGAAACAGAAAAATGTACCCACAACTAGAATAAAAATCAATCAGTAGAAATAAACTCAGAAACCGCAGAAATGATGGGCGGAGCAGTAAGAACTCTAAAACTGCTGCTATAAGTATTTTTAAGGATTTAAAGAATAATGTAACATAATAAACCAAGAAATAAAAGATATAAAGAGAACTAAATGGAAATTCTAGAGATGAAAAGTGCAATATCTGAAATGAAATATCTGCCAAATGTACTTAAAGATTAGCAAGTTTGAAACTATCCAAGTGAAAGGGCATACAGAAAAAAGGTTAAGAAAAAATAGACTCTCAATGATCTTAAGAAAACATAAAATAGTCAATATCTATGTAATTAGAGACTCAGAAGAACAGGTGCAGTGGCAAAAAAATTATTTGAGAAACATTGCCAATTTCCCCCCAAGGATCTCAACAAATAAATACACAGACAGCATCACCATGGCCCATCATAGCTAAATTACTAAAAAAAATCAACAATAAAGAGAAAATCTTAAAGTGGCTAGCGAAAAATTTGTTATATATACAAGAAAAAATAAGAATTACTATTGAATTCTTATCAAAAATAATGCAAAACAGATAATGATAGGCACAAAATGTCAAACTAAATTACTATATCCAGAAGAAAGATACACTTCAAAAAGGGGAGGCAATGAAACTTCTGATTTCTGGTCTAACTCATAAAGACCTTAGAGATTATCATTCCCTTTCTCACAGCAAGAAAAAAACTGAACAAACTGAAAAACAACAACTCTTCTTAAGATTGTATTATCTTGATTATTAGAGACATGGACGGATACAGAGGAAAAGAAGTCCAGAAGCAGAAGTCTTTTGCTGGAGCCTATACCACTTTACCATGACATTGATTGGGCTATAGTATAATTACAAGGAATTATAGCTGAGAGAACTGTAAGCCCCAGATCCTATGTAAGAATCTCTAAGGAAATCCAAAGACAACAGAAGAGACAAAAGCAAGGACCCTACAGGAATTATTAGTTTCGATACTTACAGTTCAGCAAATGACAAACCCAGCCTATCTCCTAGCCAAGAACACATTAAACCTTACAATAAAGGCAATTTCCTTTTCCTTCATACATCCTGTCAGGCTATCACTAAAAATTAGAAGACACATAAAAAAGACAAAAAACAAAAACACAATCTGATGTGAGAAAGCAAAATCAGAACAAGACTCAGATATTTTGGAATTATCAGACCAGAAATTTAAAATAACTATGATTAAAATGTTAAAAGCTCTGTTGGAAAAAGTGGGTAACATGCAAATGGAACACAAAATTAAGACATTTTCAAACATCAAAAAGTAGTTAGACTTCATGGCTTATGCCTGCAATCCTAGTTATTTGGGAGGTGAAGATTGAGAGGTTTGTGGTTTGACCGTAGCCCCGCCAAAAAGTTCACAAAGCTCCCATTTCATCCACTAACTGGGTGAGATGGCATGCACCAGTCATCCAGCTACATGGGAAGCATAAATAGGAGGATCGTGGTCCAAGCCAGTTTGGACATAAACAGTGAGACCCTATTTGAAAATAAGTAACGTAAAAAGGGCTGGAGACATGGCTTAAGTGGTAGAGGGCTTACTTAGCCAGTGCAAGGCTCTGAGTTCAAACCTTGGTACTACCCCAGAAAACAAAAACAAAACAAAACAAAAAATCCTATCAAAAAGTGAAAGAAAATGTCACCCTGAAGACCTGCACTAAAAGAACTGTTAAAGGAAGGTTTTCAGTGTTGAAGGCAAGTGACACTAGGTGGGAACTAGCATCTTCCTAAAGAAAGAATATCACTGGGATTGGTAAATTCCCAAGTTGGGAAAATTCCTTTTTTTAAAAACAATCTTTATGAGAAAAATCTTTAAATAACAAGTAATTACAGTGAATTGTAGAGTTAATGACAGAAGCAAAGGTGAAATGTAGGATGAGTATCACAAGTAAGAGAGAAGAAGAAATGAAACGTGTTTTCCTACATTATATGAGTTTTCAAGTCATAGTTCTCAAACTCCCTTGGTCATTCCCTTTTAAATTTATCCCATGGGAGGCAAAGCAGCAGATTGCAGAGCAGAGGTAGACCAGGGGAAGGGAGACAGAAAGAAGGGAAGGCCATGGCTCTTCAGTTTCCACTTTTGCTGTTAACTCTGGCAGAAATGGATGGCTAGGCGCTGCAACTGCTCGATAGGTCCAGCAGCAGTGGATCTGGTAAGTGATGCTAGTGGCTTCTAGCTCCTCTAGCCTCAGTGGTATCAGTTCATTGGGTAGTTGTGGGCTCAGCCATTGAGTAACTGTAGAGCTGGCAGCTCGGGCTCCTGGGCTATGTAACACCACCTCCTTCCTTCTGTGTCTCCAGCCCAATGGGAAATAGCAGTTGCAGGCAGTTACTAATCTATGCCATTGTTTACCTTTCCCTTACGACTTCCTTTACTTGGCTTTATTTAGAACCAGGTACTGTATCAAATCTTCTCCCACTCCTGTTGGAGACAACAATTGCAGTTTTGGTTTTCCTGATAAGACCCCACCTGACATATGAAGGCAAGCAGATAGATGTAAGCTCCCACTGAGGCATTTCCTAATGTCTCCGTGATACACGTCTCTGGCCACTCCTAGTCCAGTTGCTCCAACTTTTCGGTTTTTATATGTTCATTAAGATAGCACACGTTTCGCTTTCAAAACTTAAAGTGGGCATCATCATTAGGTACTAAGCTGTTGTATATGATCTGAAATGTCCCTCTAGTTCTAATGTTTTACAACATTGGTTTCTACCCAGTGGATCATTGTGGGATGCAGTAGATTTTGGGGGAGGAAGGGATACATAAGTCCACATAGGCACAAGAATTTGTAAAGTGAAAAAAAAAATTTAGTGTCTCAAATTATTTTCCTTCCTTTTTTTTGAAGGGCGGAGGGGGCAGCACTGGGGTTTGAACTCAGGGCTTCTCACTTGCTAGGCAGGTACTCGACTACTTTAGCCAGGTCTCTAGCCCCAAGTAGTTTCATTTTTTACGTAAGTGTATGTAGTATTCAGGATTAGCAAAAGACAGATTATTTTATATGTTAACAAGCACACAGCTTGTTTTAGTTAACTACAATTTTTAAAATCAACATGAAATAATAAGGTAATTATTGTTCTTATCATGACAGGAATAGATAAGTATATTCTTTTATGTTTATAAAGGAAGATTTTTACCTGAAAGTGTTGGAAACCGCTGTTGTAGAGCTCTGACTTGTAAATATGGCATAGTTTCAAATTTGAAGTGACTTATTTTCAATGTTATAAAGTTTGCAATGTTTAGAGGATAATTTTGTGGGGAGCCATTTCTATTTCTATTAACATGATTTTACTTATTTAAACTATAATATCACTAAATAACTCAGACTTAATATACTGAGCTTATTCAGAAATTACATAATAAATAGGTTTTTGCTGTCAGGATAATTAATTTATGAACAATATAGTTTTTGTTTCCTTCTCAATGGGAAATTTTCATTTCATCCTACAGACCTAGGTAGAAAATTTTTGAGAGTAGCAGTGACTCTGAGATGAGCTCAAGATAAAGTCTCTATTTTTTTTTTCACAACTATCCCAACATAAGTGTTGCCATTTTTCCAATGTTAGGTTAACTAACATGGTTATTTCTACTATAAAAATTGCTAGCAGCAATTCTTAGAGTTGAAAGGGAAATTAATGTTTATTGATGTTCTACCAAGAGTAAGAAACACCCAGACTATGTATATATGCCATGTAACCCCCAAAATGCAATAATTTACCCCAGGAAAGATAGCTAATAACTTAAGTGAAAGCATTTGCTTAATAACTAGATTTGACTCCAAATGTCTGATTTGAATCTCACCTCCACCAGTAATTATCAATGTGACTTCGGTGTAATCACCATTTGTAGCCTCAGCTTCCTCATTTGTAAAATGAGAACGGTAATACCGTCTCTGTCATACCATGGCTTCAGAATTAAATGTGATAATGCAGTAATGCATGTAGGTAGCATAGTGGTTGACACAAAGAAACTAGTCCAAAAATGTATGCTCTAACTATTTTATAATACTCCCATTTTCACCGAAATGAAAGCCATTAGTGAAATTGATATCTAGATTTATTTGTTACTAATAACTAAATTTATAGGACTTTCAGGAAGTTACTGTTACCTCTGAATGTCAGTTCTCTCATCTATACAATGGAGATAATTCATTCCCAGCCTTATTTGCAGGTTATTATACAAAAATTAAGTGAGATTAAGGTTATAAAATAATGTACCAAATGCACCAAAACAATTTTTTGAGAGTGTCACCTTCCTTTAGGTTTATCTATTTTAAGATTGAGTTTTAAAGTTTTGATTTATTTACATCTTATATAACTTTAAGTGCCTCCAGGAAAGGGTGTGTTGGCTCTGTTTGAAACTCATTGCCGGTTTCAATATTTCCTTATTTTCCCAGAGAAAGGCTCAGCAAACTGGACACTTTCTCACCATTTGTTTCTTCAGAGAAAGGAAGGGACAGCAACTTGGAGCCTGAAGCTGACGCAGAGGATGTTTCTTGATATCTTCAACTTGAACTTGTCTCATTTGACAGGAGCAGTTGATTTATGCTTCCAGGGTTCTTTTAGTAAGCCCTTGTCATCGGACACTGCATTGCATGCAGTGATTTTCCAGACACCTCAAATCCTTCATGGAAAGAGGGATATCATGGGTATAAATATAACGAGATAAAAATAGCAACTTTCCTTTCAACTGAGTACAACAATTTATCCTGTATGACTGAAATGAATTGAATTTGTGGAGGTAACCCCCTAATATTATAGTCTGAATGATTACTGTAGAGCTAGATATGTTCCTTTGTAAAGACATGTCTCCATAATCTGTTAATCTTAGAATTGTGGAATCTCTTTAACCTATCCTTCTTCTACATTCAGGTTCTCATCCGTGCTCACTGGATGAGTGCCATAGTCCATACGTGCACCTTATCAAGTTGTCCAGCCCCTGTTTGATTCAATGTCCATGTTGTTTCCAGAGGGACATTTTTCAGATACAGATCAGAGCATGTTACTCTCAGATTATCATTACGTCTAGCTCCAAAATGGACATCATTTTCATTGCTAGTGCTCACAAGAAATACTAGCTTTCTGTACCCCTTCAGTTGTTCAGCCTGATACTTTTAGCCTTCACCATTTCAGTGCCACCTGCTCCTACATTTTCATCTTCCTCCCCTCTGTTCCACCTTTTAGATTCAAACATCCAGAACAACTTGATATTCTACAAGGAAAGTTTCAGTTTTCATAATTCTGCATCCCTTTTCTCCTCACTGCCTGGCAAATTTGTATTTACCTGTCCAGAATGACCCACCTTGAGCTGCATTTTTTTTCTGTGTTTTTGCGGTACTGGGGTTTGAACTCAGGGCCTATAACTTGAGCCACTCCACCAGCCCTTTTTTGTGATGGACTTTTTTGAGATAGAGTCTCACAAACTATTTGCCCAGGCTGGCTTCAAACCATGATCCTCCTGATCTCTGCCTCCTGAGTAGCTAGGATTACAGGTGTGAGCTATTGGTGCCCAGCATGAGTTGCATCCTTTGTGAGGACTTGCTTGTCTGCCATTGGCTGTTCCGTATCCCATGCTTTCATAGCCTCTGATTCTTGCACGTATCTGAGATGGCCCTTGAAGATTGTCCTGTAATATTTACACATATCTATCTCTCCCAGTAGACTGCAAGGTCTTTGAGACTGTCTAACTTATTATATTTTTTGAGTCATTTAATGCCAAATACAGTGCTTGGCAAAGAGTGTGGGTAGATAACAATGGCTCAATATTTAAATGGATGGTTCATATAGATCTATGGGACGCCCAATGTCTTTATTTACTAATTGTGTGATCTTGGGAAAGTCTCCTAATTCATCCCAATTTGGGCTGTTTCATCTATGAAAGGTAGACTATACCAAAATGCCTGTCTCATAAGGAGATAAAAGTACATCAATATATATAAAACTTTTAAAACAGTATCTGGCACAATGACTCTGTACTTTGGATTGCTGTCACTTATTGTTGTTATTCTTATTTGCCCATGAGCAGAGAGGTTAAGCTATCTAAGAAGGTGCTCAAGAAATGTTTATCAGAGAAAAAGTGTCCAGGATTCATTTTCCTCAAGGCCTTTCCTCAGTCTCTTCCTGTCTCTTGGATTAGATTTTCTCTTACTTAATCCCATCTCCAAAGTCCTGTGCACATGTCACTTCTTGCAGACCTTTCATACCAATTGAGAACCTACTCAATGCTAAGCACTGCAGGTGAGTTGATAACAAGGAGACATTATTCCTGAAAAGGCAGATGAGATGAAGGAGAAAGCAGTGGAAACTACCATAAACCATTTTGAAAAATCCTCCAGTCTTCCCTTTAGCATCATTGTACTTGGAGAATAATTGCTAAGTAAAATTGTTTGTTAATGATTAAACTATAAGCAATTCATATTTTATTAACGTCTAACTGGATGGTGGTTTTCTCATTGGCACTGAATTGGCATTTTTGATTCATATTCAGGATTCCTACATATTAATAGATAAACTGTTATGTAAACCTTAAACAATAATACGTATAAATTAATTAGGACTGACCAATGTCTAGTGAGTAAATTTAGGGCAGGGCCTTTGTTTTGCCCACAAATCCATTGATTGAAGCATCTGGTTGACACATTCTCTCTCTCTTCTCTCTCTTTCTTCTTTTCCTTATTTTTTAAGTCTTATTTTATTGCAATAACAGCACTTAATATAAGTTCTACCCTCTTAACAACTTTTAAAATACACAATACAGTATTGTTCATTATAGCAACTATGTGGAACAGCAGGTTGTTAGAATATTTTCATCTTGCATAATTGAAACTTAAGGTTCACTGGCCAGCAGCTCCCCATTTCCTTCTCCTGGAGACCATGGCAGCCACTATTCCAATTTCCAATTTTTTTGGATTTGAGTGTTTTAGACACCTCATATAAGTGGAATTATGCGATATTAGTCCTGTGTCTGGCTTATAAGCATAATGTCCTCAAGGTTTATCTGTTGTGACAAGATGCATGATTTCCTTCTTTTTTTTAAGGCTGAATGCCATTTGACTCTCTTGGATAGTTGTACTCATAAGCTTTACAATCTTTATTTTCCTTAAAGTGAAACAAGATAGAAGAGACATTTGGAAAAAATAAGTGTTAAGTTGCCTAGACAATTATGATTTTCCTCCAGTCTTTTATAATGGTCTTGCTCACACTCATTTGACAAAATGTCTTTTACCAAGTTGACTTTAAATAGCTGTATTGACACAATTGTATCAAAAGAGTTATATCAATTGTATTTTCATATAAATAACAAATATCTTCATAAAACATTGTATTCTGTATATATGAGTATATTTTATAATTACATTACATTTACTAGAGTAAAGAGTATGGAAACAGATACAATGGACTTTTTTTTTTTTACGTACTTTTAAATTTAATAGATGCTGTCCATGTTTTCCAAGTAGGATACCATACATTACATTTTCACCAACCAATTTATAAAAAATATGCCCAAGTTCACTAGTGAGAAAATACAAGTTACAGTGACAATAAGTACCACTTTACAACAAGCAGTCTATTAAAAATGAAAAGCAGAACTATACTTGCAGATATTTGGATGTTACTTTGTTATGCTTTGTTTATTTCTGAGTTTTGTACTGATAAACCCCTCTTTGATTCCTGATATTATACCTAGTAATTTGATTCAAATATCACTGACCTGGTGAGACACAAGTTCCTGGCATGCTAGAGACATATCCATAGTATTAGAAAATTCTGTCCCAAAGGCATGACTCGTTATGTCTGACAAAATGAATAGAAGCTATTAGGGAATCCATCTCTTTGGTTAGGTGAAGGTTCAGTTGAGAAAGCGCCTACTCTATAGTTGATTAAGTTCAAGAAACACTTATTGCCCATGTATATTTTCAGTGGAGTTCTCAAGGTGAATTTACTTATATTACCATACTTCATGGAATCCTTATAAATAAACCTTCTTTCCCTTTGTCAGACAAGGAGCATAATTTTTCAGATGGATTGAAATAACTTTCCTACGATCACATCACTTGGAAATAGCATAGAGTAGAAACCTATTCCAGTCTCATCCCAAGTCCAGGGCTGTTTCTGTTCCCCAAGGGCTACCTTTTTAAATTAGGAATTTGGCTAAAGGAACTCAGAAACCCTATCTGCTCTAACATGCTCTGAGTCTGTGATATACTATCAACAGCCTATATATATCATCCATTCTGCTACTCAGATCTGGCTGTCCCTTTGTAGTTCTTTTGCTACTGGAAAGACATGGAAGGGCCAAGGAGATTAAATCAAGGGCCAATGAATTTCAGATTGGTTGGGTAAATGCTTCACGGCATCTTTGAGTTTCCCTCTGCTTTGATGAATGGCTCCTGCCTCTTTTTTAACAGATTGATTTTGAGTGCTGGGCATTTTTCTCTCACCACATTAGCTGCCAGTTTTCCAGGCCATCCCTCTGGAGCTGAGATGAGGTGAGAGGTAACTTGTTTGTAAGTATGACTTGACTGAGCAATGCAACCAGGCTGAATGTTCAGAAAGCCTTTCTGTGCTTGGAGTCTGCTTTCATGTCTTGGAAATCCTGATTTATTTCAGGACAGGGAAAATCCAAGTCGGCTTGCAGAGTGGAAATTAAAATCTTAAAACTATGTATGAAAATCGAATATTCCAAATGACCTGTTTTAAACATCACCCTGCACCGTTGATCAAATGTAAAAGTTCTTGAAAAGAAACAGGGATTTATGACTAGGTATAGGACTGGGGAAAGGCTTGGTGAATATTTATGGGTAACTTCAAGGAATTCCACTGACTGTACTTTAGTCTGCTTTTGTACCCTCAAGTTTCCGCTTTGGAGATTTCAAGCCTGCAAATGCTTATAGATTGAAAAATATTTTGGTTTGACTATAGTCTGTTAACTTCTAAGTTGGAGGGGAGACTGTATATATTTATTTGGACACATTTATCACATCATATGTAAGTATGTATGCATATGTTTTTACTCTTTTAGGTTTATGTGTGTGACTTTCTTGAGGACAGAAACTGCTTTAATTATTTATGCAACCCAGATCAAACATAGACACTGGAAAATAGGAGGCCCCATAAATGCTCTACTAATTCATATAGTTTAGTGGCTATATTATGTACTTTTGTTTTGCTGTGTCATAATGCTTGACATAAACAACTTAAAAAGAGGAAAGATTTATTTTGGTTCTGGGTTTCAGCTCATGGTTCCTTGATCCCATGTACTTGGGCAAAACACCATGGCAGTGGGAGCATGCAGTGAAAGAGATTCCTCATCTCTTGCAGTCAAGAAAGAGAGAAAGAGCGGAGGGCCTGGAGCAAGTCACCCTCAAAGACCCACCCCCAGTGGCCTACTTCTTTCAGCCAAGTCCCACCTCCAAAGGGTTTCAGAATCTCCCAAAATAGTATCAGTGGTTGGGGACCAAGCATTCAAATCATGAACTGACAGGGGACATTTCATATTGAAAACATAACATTAACATTCTAGCCCTGGTCTCCAAAGGCTCATTGCATCTCATAATGCAAAATGCATTTGTTCCCCAAAGTCTTAACAGTTCTAACGTTGTTCAAAATTCTAAGTCCAGAGTCTCTACTGAGACTCAAGGCAAACTCTTTAGCTGTGAAGCCCCTGTAAAATCAAACAAGCAAAGTACATACTTCCAACATACAATAACACAGAGTAAACATTCCATAGGAGAATAGCAAGGAAGGATGGGAGCAAAGCAAGACCAACACTTAACAGTGCAAGCATTAAATCCTGTAGTTCCATGTCTGGTATCTGTTGGCACCTGGGACATGGAGTGTCATAATGTGATTTCCTCACCTGTACAGCCTTGCTATCAGCAGTTCACGTGGTTTCTCTCTGGGACTAGCTCCAGGACTAGCTCCTGTGGTTTTCCATGGGAGACATTCTTCCACATTCCCTAACATCCTGGTCTGAACTCCAGTTTAGGGTTCACCCTCACAGCTTCATGCACTATCCTCTCAAGGGCTGCCTGCAGGGATCTAGACCCTGACACACATTTCCAGGCCTTCCTTAGAAATCTTGGTGGAAACCTCCATGACCTCGTAATGCTTGCATTCTGTGTGCTTATAAAACCAGCATCATGTGGGCAATGCCAGTGTCTGCTGCCAACTGGAATGACCGCTGGGCCCCCTTGCACCATGGCTGTAGCAGTCTTTGAGTCCCAGGGTGGCTAAGCATGGTGAAAT
Source organism: Castor canadensis (assembly GCF_047511655.1). Taxonomy (NCBI): domain Eukaryota; kingdom Metazoa; phylum Chordata; class Mammalia; order Rodentia; family Castoridae; genus Castor; species Castor canadensis. The sequence continues at coordinate 118,084,626 of NC_133392.1, forward strand.
GAACCCTGGGGCATAGGTACTCTTATGCGGCAGGGTACCTGGAGGGACTATTTTCTCAAGGGAAAGTCTTTCAAGCGAGATTACTCTTTTAAACGCTTGAGGTTGCAGTGGGTGTGGTCCGACCAATTCCTGAGATGCCCTCAATGCCTGTTTCCTATTGTCCCAGTGCAAAAAGTTTTTTTAATATATTTTTTTAATTGTTCATACATTTATTCATATGTGTAATTATTGTTTGGGCTATCTCTCCTCTCTGCCCCCCATCCCCTGTCCCCTCTCCCCTCCCCTCAGTCACAAAGAAGAATGAAATTTCTTGTCATTTGCAAGTAAATGGCTGGAACTGGAGAATATCATCTCAAGTGAAGTTAGCCAGGCTCAGAAGGCCAAAAATCCTATGTCCTCCCTCATATGTGGATTATAGACCTAAAACAAATGCAGTAATATTATTGGACATGGGTCACACACTAAAGGGAGAACACATACATGAGGAATAGGGAAAGGGAAGAAAACCCAAAACTTGAAAGTGTTTTGATGTGCCCACTGTCAAGGAGACAATAAAGTAATCTAAAAGTGACAAAGGCCACTATGGGACAGTGACCAGGAAGTAGTAAAGAGGTCAGGTAGAGATGAATAAATTCGGGTTGCAATACACATGTGCATGGAAGCAGTGCTAGGAATCTCTCTGTATAGCTATCCTTATCTCAAGTTAGCAAAAATGCTATGTCTTTCATATTATCCATTACATTTTCTCTTTGACTTTTTTTAATGACACTGTTTTCTTCAGAAACTATGGCTTTCATAGCCGCAACTTTACACTGACTCTTCTGATAAGCCTGCAAAGTTTTAATCTTTCTAATCTAATTTTTACTCCCATTCTCACTATAAATATGGCTAAAACCAGCCAGCAATAATCATGCCAGAGCCTAAATGCTGTGCTATTTTGAAATTTCCTCTGCCAGATTAGCCTGTCACCATTAAATTCAGCATCATTCAAAATATCAGGACATGAACAAAATGTAGACAAATTCTTTGCTAACATGTAACATGCATGGCCTCTAGTCCACATCCTGGTAGAGTCTTCTCTACCTGAAACCTTTACTCCTACCTTTCAGTTGGCAATTTGGTCTTTTGAACTCCCACCAGAATCACCCATTAAACTCTGCATTGTAAGCTTCTCATGCCCACATCTACAAACTCTTCTAAATTCCTCCTGTAAATCAGTTCCAAAGGCTTAAGAACCATGTGGTCAAGTTTAGTCACAGCAAGGACCCTACTTCTCTGGTACCGATTTTCTGTGTTAGTTACTTTAATCATCATTGTGACTAAATACCTAACAGAAACAACCTACAGGAGGAAGGATTTATCTTGGTTCACATTTTTAGAGGTATCAGTCCATCATAGCAGGGAAAAGGCACAGTGAAGCAGAGCAGCTCACATCATGTCAACCAGGAAGCAGAGAAAAAGGATACAGGAAGGGGTCAGGGCAAGGCAGAGTTTCCAAAGACACACCCCTAGTGACTTCTTCCTCCAAAGCCTGTACTTTCTGCCTTTCACCATCTCCAAATAATGCTATCATACTATGAATCCATCTTTAATCTATACATTAGGTTAGAGACCTAATGCCCTGAAGGACACACCTACAGGTGTGGTTTACTGATCTCTGGGACTATTGTCAATCTGTTCAACTTGGCAACTCAGATTAACTATCACAGTGACCTTTTTTTTTTTTTCCTGGCACTAACTTGTGCTATGTCCCGTGCTCGCAGCTGGGAGAGGTACAGAGACAAATGGAGAGTGGGATTTTCAAAAGGAACTTTACATTAAAACTTAAAGAAATACAATGAAAAATGCAAAGCACAAAACAGCTAACCTTACAAATTAATTTTTTTTATAAAGTTCATCACATGGGCATCTTTTTTGAGTGCATTTCTACTTCCTGTTTTCCCCTCTGCTGGGAATGTTACCAACATTCTTCACCCTGCCAGTTCCTGCTCAATCTTTCAAATCTTAGCTCAAATATCACATTCACAAAGTAGGCTTTTCTAATTGCCTGAGATGTTTTTCAGAGTATTCTATTTTTCGCTTTATAGTCTCTATCAGAATTTGTGTTTAGTGATCTATTAAGTGGTTAATTTACTTAATCTCTATCTCTTTCAATGAAAGGAGAGATATATCAGTTAGATATTTTTCACTATTAAATATACTAAGTGAGTAGCTGGGAGTACAGTAAAGCTTTTACTAAATATTTATAAAAAATTAAATAATTAGGTTAAAAACTGAAAGTGACTTATATCGCTGCTTACTTTTGTTGAGTGTGTTTCTTAGTAGAGAGAACAAAATATATGTGTATGTGTGCGTGTTTTTGTGAGTAGATCATGTATTTCAGATGGTTACAAATTTTCTTTGATTCTCACTTTTCTTTAAACCAACAGCACGTGGAAGATGTTAATTGCCCCTTGAATAAGGACCTGAAATATCTCACCTCCTGTCTACATACCTATAGGTGGTTCACCTTGTTCTCTACCACAGTGGTAGACAAGGGCTGTTCTGCAAGTCATTGTAGCCAAATTTACTATATGAAGAAACTGAGGCAAGCAGGAGGGAGTGAAGTGACTTGAATGACCTAGAACAGAGTTCCTAGGCCATCTGTCAAAAAAGATGGATGAAATCAACAAGGAAAGTTGGGATGGAATGCAAACTACATGCCCAGGCTGGCAACAAGGCTTGTTGCAGGTAACCACCACCAACTTCCTGCCAAAAAAGAAATTCTCACTCAGAGTATTTCCCAAACAACATTTGTATTTGAAGGAAACCAAGCCAAATGAAAACACACACACACACACACACACACACACACACACACACACACACACAGTGTTTTCCTCTCATGCATCTCACAGCTTGGCAATTTTTTTTCTTTCATGTTTCTGACCACCTCTGACATAGTTTTTATTTTGAGGAGATTTTAAAATAATTTCCCTTTATTCATTGATCTTCCCTCCCCAAGGTAGACTGAATTTGCACATTTTCCAGCCAGTCTCAACATAGCAAAGAAAACCAGAGGTGCTGTTGTGACTTTAGGTGCTGGAGGACAGGACTGAATTGGTGCAGGTAGCTTGGCCAATAAAATACAGCTGAAGAACAAGAAATTTCTCAGAATTGTCCTTGCTGTAGCCCCACTGTTCTCTCTTGTGAAACCTCACCAAGACTCTGAACTGAAATACTTCCTGGGACCTTTTTTTTCTCTTTATTTATTCATATGTTTAAATACATTGTTTGTGCCATTTCTCCCCCTGTCCCTTGCCCCATCTTTCTCTCCCCCACCCACCTCGCTTCCAGGCTGAACCTGTTCTGCGCCCCATCTTTCTCTCCCCCACCCACCTCGCTTCCAGGCTGAACCTGTTCTGCCCTTTTCTCCAATTTTGTTGAAGAGTAGACATAAGCAATAATAAGAAAGACATAGCATTTTTGCTAGTTGAGATAAGGATAGCTATACAGAGAGATTCCTAGCATTGCTTCCATGCACATGTGTTGTATTACAAATGAAATTGATTCATCTCTACCTGACCTCTTCACTACTTCTTGGTCACCTTCCCATATTGACCTCTGTCTTTTTAAGGTTACTGTATAGCTCCTCTGCAGTGGGCACATCAAACACTCAAGTTTTGGGTTTCCTACTATTCCTCCTGTATGTGTTCTCCCCTTAGCATGACCCAAGTCTAATAATATTACTGCATTGTTTTAGATCTAAAATCCGCATATGAGGGAGAACATATGATTTTTGGCTTTCTGAGCCTGGCTAACTTTGCTTAAGATGATGTTCTCCAGTTCTATCCATTTACTTGCAAATGATAAGATTTCATTCTTCTTTATGGATGAGTAAAATTCCATTGTGTATAAATACCACATTTTCTTAATCCATTGGTCAGTGGTGGGGCATCTTGGCTGTTTCCATAACTTGGCTATTGTGAATAGTGCCACAATAAACATGGATGTGCAGGTGCCTCTGGAGTAACCTGAGTCGCATTCCTTTGGATATATCCCTAGGAGTGGTATTACTGGATCATATGGTAGATCTATGTTTAGTTTTTTAAGAAGCCTCCATATTGTTTTCCAGAGTGGTTGCACTAGCTTACATTCCTACAAGCAGTGTATGAGGGTTCCTTTTTCCCCACATCCTCACCAACATTTGCTGTTGATGGTGTTTTTGATAATAGCTATTCTAACAGGGGTGAGGTGGAATCTTAGTGTGGTTTTGATTTGCATTTCCTTTATAGCTAGAGATGGTGAGCATTTTTTTCATGTGTTTTTTGGCCATTTGAATTTCATCTTTTTTTTTTTGCATACAATGTTTGGGTCATTTCTTCCCCCTTCCCCCTATCCCCTCCCTTACCTCCCCTCCCTCCCTTACACCCCCTTACCCTTCGCTTTCATCTTTTGAAAAAGTTCTGTTTCATTCAGTTGCCCATTTCTTTATTGGTTCATTGATTTTGGGAGAGTTTCGTTTTTCAAGCTCCCTGTATATTCTGGTTATCAGTCCTTTGTCTGATGTATATCTGGCACATATTTCCTCCCATTCTGTGGGTGGTCTCTTCAGTTTAGAGACCATTTCTTTTGTTGTGCAGAAGCTTTTTAATTTTATGTAGTTCCTGGGACCTTTTTGCTCCCTACTGCAAGACTACATTTGTTGTAGGGGTATGGCTCGAGTGGTAGAGCACCTGCCTTGCAGGAGTAAGACTATGAGTTCAAACCCCAGTACCACCAAAACCAACCAAAAATAGTGCTTGTGTGGGGCTGGCAGAGTGGCTTGAGTAGTAGAGCACCTGCTTAGCAAGAATGAGGCCCTGAATTCCAACCCCAACACTGAAAAATAAATAAATAAAAAGACTACCTTTGTCCATATTGACACTACCTCCCATGTCTAAGATAGGACTGTCACCATGCTCATTCCTGCTTCTTAACTAGGGTACCATAAGACTTTTTCTGATGATATCACTGGTCAGGCTTGTGACAAAAACAGCATCAAATTTGAAAAAATGTGTTCCTTTACCCCACCATCATTTGCTCATTTTTGTAGGTCATCCAGGAGAGAGATCCCTCTGCTATCTAACAAAACATCCATCCTAGGTCCTAAAGAATGTGACAAAATTTGTTTCAACTTGTGTTCTGTTTATTTCTTTGTTCTAATCTTGATTTTATCCAGTCCTCCTGTGATTGAAGATCTAGACTATCTTCCTAAAGGTTCTCTGAGAATGTCATTCAAACCACCTCTGTGGTTTCCTTCAGAGCCTTTGCTCTGTTGTTTTCTTGACCTTGAATGGTCTTCCCTGGGTTTTTCAGTCACTGCTTATTGTTCTAGGTTCAAATCTAATACCACATTCTCCACCATGACTCTTCTCTGAAGATATAATGGGTAAGAGCCCATACTCTAGAACTGGGGTTGTCTGGGTTTCAATCCCAAATTATCCACATTCTAGCTCTGCAGTTTAGAGCTATTTGCCAATCATTCCATCAGTTGCCATATCTGTAAAGTGGGTATAATAATCCAAAGTAAATCAAATTAAGGTCTTGACATAGGTATCTTTGTAATAATTTTTGTATTTTAAAATATTGTATTACTATCTTATTTATCTTGCTTAACTTAGTTTTTCTTTTTTAATTTTGAGACAGTCTTGCTATGTGGCCCAAGCTGGCCTCCAACTTTCAGTCTTCCTGCTTCAACATCCCAAAGTGCTATGCATTATAGACATGAGCCACCAAACACAGCTCTTAACTGAATTTTTAAATGTATCCTTAAATTTTGCTCTGGAGACAAATGTCTCACTCGCCACACTCTCACCTTGGCTGTATGGGATGCATCTTTTGGCATATGAGTACCTCTAGTCTTCAGCATGGTCCAGCCCCACAAAGGTATTTAGTTCACCCAGAGTGCCAGGTGGAGTGTTTTATTATGCTGTGTCTTACCTGTGGAACATTTTAGAAGAAGGACTCTGTATGATTGCCAGGAATCACTTCCCTGTCCATGGAAGCAGACTTTCTTGTGACCTCCACTGTTTGCTATCTGGATACATGAAGCATTTCTAAGGTGAAGTTTTTGGTAAATGTGTCTTAGAGCCCTCTGTTTGATTACCATTTCATTGTAATTGCTTTTTCTTTCACAAATACTGTCTAAATATTATGATGAAAAACAAAAATATTGAATAATGAAAAAGGAAAATCAACAATTCATTTTTTTCTCTTGGATTAAGCACTGAACAAAAGTATAAAACAATTATGATTTTTGCCTAATGGACTGCAGCTGTGTAAATAGACTAGCACACAGAGGCTGGTGTCCCCACCTTCACCATGGCATCTTGATGCCTGGGTTGTTTCCCTTTTGCCCAAGCAAGGTATATATGAGCAGAATGAAACCAGGTTCACTGGTTGAGAGGAAGGGATTTATCCTTTTAACCATAGAGATTGAACCCATGGGATTTGTTCTTCTAGTCTCCAAAACTCCCTCATCAGAAGTAAAAGGTCATGTGGTGTCAAAACAGATGAGCCAAGATCACAGAGATGGTCTGCCTTGTAGGCTTCATCTCATCCATAGAGAAAAGGAATTTTGTGTTTGTTAGGCAGAATTTCTCAGAATGTTTAAGTCTGTTGTAATCTCCTTCTATATTTGAAAATGCATGTGCATGACCTCATTTTATAGATGAACAGGTAGGGGACTTAAGAGGGTTAACATTGACAGTTACACAACTTCTCTAAAGGGAGTTTGGGACTTGGACTTCCATTGCTTGACTCTGAAGTCAGTGGTCTTCTACGACTCCATGCTCCATAATCAATATGGCATGCAGTCTCTCTTGGATTCTGTCTTCAGCTTTTACCTTTACCTGCATTTCCATCTCCTACCAACTGTCAGCTCTCCAGCATCACCTTCTACTCTGCTATTCACTATGCCCTGTTATTGCATCCTCTCTCAGCAGTAGCTCCCCTTGTTCTCTGACAGTTCCTTAAAGCTATGGAAGTTAAAGACTAAAAGGGGCCTCTAGGAAGGACCTCCACAAAGGCATTCTCATCTACTAATCAACCTTGGTATTTGTAAAATCTCTAGCATCCAGAAGAACACTTTGTGCATAAGAAGGTGTCAAATAATTGTGTGTTTAAAAACATATGCTTTTAAAATAAACAGGAGGATCTTGCTTATTAGAAAGTCTTACCTAATGAAATAATATATCAATATTATAAATTAAAAGTTTATTATAATTCTTATTTGTGCTTCCTGAGATACATTGCGCTTAAGATTCCCAGTTATATTTTAGTAATAAAATCATCTTAAGTCTTTGGCTGCTATAATGCTTATTTTTTAAATATAAGAAAAGTAAATTATAGGAATAAAGAAAAATATGCAAAGGATTAGTCTAAAATAAGCCAGAACATCCCAAGTGTGAAAATGTATCTCACTGATATCAAGCACCTACTATCTGTATAAGGTGAGGGTATAAAGCACAGATGTCAAGGCTGTGAATTTGAAATCAGAAGTCCTGGTTTGTACCTGAAACAGTGATCATATGTTTGACTTTGAACAAGTCCCTAGCCCTCCCTGAGACTCATTTTAAAATGAGATGATTAAGACACATCTTATTTCCTATTGAATTCCAAACTCATTGATTCTCTGATAGTGTGTGCTTATATTTAAGTAGAATGTATGCCCTCGGAGAAAGGATATGTAGCTCTGCCATGTGTCACAGAGCTGGGTTGGTGGTGATGGTAGCTTTTACCATCTCTTCATTCAGTAGGTTCCTTGAACATTGCCTTGTGTCCTCTTGCTGGGGACGTTTGTGAGGAAATGTTCCTTGCAGGCATTGAACTGAACCCAAAGGAATGTTTCAGGTTTGCTCTTGGCAAAGTCTTCCTTTCCTTGCTCCCTAATGAAGAATTGGAAAGCCAAGAGGGGCCTCACATGGCTCGTCTTGGCCGTTGCCTCCTTCTTTAAACAATGGCTGGATGCGCTCTGTAGAAAGAAGAGGAAACATATGGATTGAATTTCCCTCAAGTGCACTGTGGCCTAGGAGTGGATTGAAGACTGGACATGTGTGTGTGGAGAGGGGGAGTTGAATCGAAGGCTTTGGCACAGTACACTGTGGAGCTTAGTGAAACTTAGGTCTCATGAGAAGTGTGGGGTGGGAGCAAGGGGTCAATAACTAGCTATGGCCAGGTGTGCTCTAAACCAGCCGCAGTGGGACAGGCCTGTACAAAGGACCCTTGGAATTAGAGGAGTAGAGTAATGTTGTAATGAGAAATGGAGAATATTTGATCATTGAGTCAGGCAGAGGCATCCAAAACTTCTAGAGAGTCCTCAAGGGTTTGAGTGTCAAGGGATCCTTCCTGAAGAAGGCAGATCTGACTGTCCTGTGCCTTGTGCACAGGGACTGAATGTTTGGAGCTTATTTAAGTTTAATCAGAACAGCATTAAATAATGGAACTCCTACTTCTCTTGCCAAATTACTCAGGACTCATTAGGTGGAGAGTCATGATGAAACTGTCTTACTGTCATGTGGCAGATGGCAACTTGGAGGATGAGAAAAGGGAAGAAAAGAAAGGCAAGTTTGGTATTGTTTGAGCATTAGAAGTACATCTCTGTGCTTTCATGCAGGCTTTGCTTCCACTTACAAAGTCCTCTCATCTTTCTTATCTTTGTAACTGATTTTGCCTGAGCCTCCTCCATGATATCCAGGCTCTCAAGCTCATGATGCCCCCATGACTGGATAGCCACACAAAGCTCCCTTCCTACATGTATATGAGGACTAAGGAATAATCTATAGCTTTATAAGTGCATTCCTTATCCCAGACAACTATAAGCACACCACTGTTGTCTTTTGATTTCAATCTTGAGCACCTATTTCTCTTCTAATGATTGAGAGTAAATTCCTAAAAACTGAGTGGTTGACTGTTGTCCTGACTACATTCTGGTATTCACCAGCCTTGACCTCTGCAAATCTTGGTGCCTAACTTCCATCATCACCTTTGGAATGAATATTTTCAGTTTACTGTGGCATCAAGAATAGTAAATGCCATGAAGCCTGAATGACATTTCTTACCTCATTCCTTTGGGTCAGATTCTCCCTGGTTTTGGACTAGATTTGACTGACACTTGTCTATCTATCTTGGAATTGGTTTTAAACTCCACCTCCGCTAGGGGAAGTGCCAGCTCTTTTGGCCACAGTCTTATTCCCCAGCTCCTAAATTTGTTTTAGTGTGGCTTTATGCCTTCCCAGGGATGGGAGCTGCTAACACACCATGTCACCAATGAACTAATCATTTAACACTTACCCTATTGTTGCTTCTCCTATGGAGTCTGTCCTTCCTCATTCGGGAAAAACTAATGGATTCTTTTCATTTGCTTCACATATCTATTTTTCATTAATTTTATCATGATACCATGAGCTGCTCCAAAGGACAGAGACTAGGTACACTTTATAATTGAATAACCACAATGATGCAGTCTCAGTAAAAGTTTCTTGTGTGAATGAAATATTTAGTTCAATGCCCTACTTTTGTACTCAAAGAATAAATTCACTCAGGAAGTTTAATAACTTGATCAGATTGGCAAAAAAATCTTTTAGGCAAAGATCATGTACTTCTGATGCTCAGTACAGCACCTAGCATGTGTTCAGCAATCAGCACATGTATTGAGTTGAACAAGACTCCTGGAGACCACAAGTGTAGTTAGTATCAAGGCTAAAGCTGTAGGCATGTATTTAAACTCTTGTCCTATTGTAAGATTAACTCATAACCAAGATGCTCAAGGTATTTAAAAAAAAAAGGCAACATGACAACATCCCTTAAATTTTAGTCTTGGCAGATAGTTCTTATCTATTTTTCCTGTTTCCCGGATATCCCTCCTTATTGTCCTGTCTAAATCATATAACACTTAAAATATGTGGTTGGCTTAACACTAAGCAAACCATTTCCTTTCTTTTTGATAAATATTCCACAGTTTGAAAAAACCATCTCTAAGTACCAATTCTACAATGAGATTTATTTAAGAGAAAGCAGTTATAAAGTGTAAAGGATTTTATGCCTTCCAGATGACTCAAGAACCAGTTTTCTGAAAATACTGGATATATACTAATGCTGAGAAAATGTCTCAAATACAATGGTTACAGGTGCTAGAACTGCAAGGGGCATTTGAAAGGAACAAGGAGTCATTTGGCTTTGTCACCTCCTGCACACCAGAGGTCTCTAAGAAAATTATAACTTTCTGTTTCTTCACAGAGACCAAAAGTCTAGTTAAAGGATTAGCAGTCTTTTTCTATAAGAACCAGACAGTTCATATTTTTAGTCTTTGCTCACCATCAAATCTCTGTTGCAACCATTCAACTCTGCTGTTGTAGCATTAAAGCAGCCATAGACTACATAAGTGAGTCCATGTGGCTATGTTCCCTTAAAACTTTATTTATGAACACTGACCTTTCAATTTCGTGCATTTTTATGCATCACAAAATGGTATTATTCTCTTGAGCTTTGTTTTCTTTTTAACCATCTAAAAGTGTGAAAATCATTCTTAGCTTACAGGATATAAAAAGCAAGCAGGAAAGATGTAGTTTGTGAGCTATATTTGCTGGACTCAGGTCTAGATATTAATAATAGTAATAGCAGTAATAATAATTTCCATCCACTATTATATGACAAGTGCTATCTACCGTTTTTACAACCCATTTTTCAAAGGAACTGGTAAATCAACATTCAGGTTAATTTGATCAGTGTTACAAAGCTAGTAAACAAAAGAGGTGAGAATCAACCCTGTATCTGTAGATCTTAGGAGTTGTGCTTTTCATCATTGTGTCAGACTGCCTCTTCATTGAAAACATGCAGTTTTAGACAGTTGCTTATAGAATTGCAGTTCAGATTTGCAGGCTTGGTAAAGAGAGCACTGTAGTAAGAATTAAGAGGCCTGCATTGTGGGATCATTTATGGCAATAATTCCCTCCTCATATGACCTTGGACAACACTCTTGAATTGTGTGAGCCTTACTTTCCTCATCTGGAAGACAAAGGGATTAGAGAAGAGCAGTGTTTTTCAAAGGCAATGGTGATTTTTTCCTTTGGGGAAGGCATTTTTGCCTCCATTTTTCCACTCATGACTATAGGGATTGCTACAGGCATCTCATGGGTAGAAGCCAGGGATCCTACTAATCATCCTACAGTGCATTAGACAGTCAACGCCAGCAAATAACTGTCCTATCCAAAATGTCAGTGGTGTTCACATTGAGAAACCCTGGGCTCATGGATCAATGTGACTCATTCCAGTTCCAAGAATCTGAGTTTTTAAATTCATTCTGCAGGAATATAATTAAAATCTAAGTGCCTTCTCCCCCTCTGAATCACAGATTCCTCTTTTGTAAAACAAAAGGATTAAACAGTATAATCCCAGAGATTCTTTTCAACTTTAAAATGCTCAAGCCTGTGATTAACATGGGAGTATTAAAAATAAATATTATGATATTAAACCCAAGATAGCACAAGTCATTTAACATTTTTGTCTCAATAATAACCAGAACTGCCTAACTCCTTTATCTTCATAGGGCAAAGTCTGCAAATGTGAAGTCAATGGGCTGAACCCAGCCAGTAGATGTCTTGTGTTTGGTCTATAGAACATATCAGAACTTTGTGAATTAGTGGCCAGAGTTTCAAAGATGGGTTATTTCCTGTGATACATACATTTCCAACTTATCTTGAAAAGTCAGAAGACCTGGCAAATCTGGCTTAATTCTTATGGCAGTGGTTAGCTCAAGCTAAGTAAATCTGTACTCTAAGTTCTCCAGTCCATGAATTCCTACCTCATGGTTTGAATAATATCTGGCTACTTCATTTATTTATATTTCCTATCTCCCTACCTGCTTGGTTCCTCTAGATATCTGTGTTTACTACGTTTGTCCTAGAACCCTCAGTTCCTTCATGGAATGCCCAGAAACACACATGGTAAGAGCCAAGTATTCTAGAATACTTGCATAAATTAAGTAAACGATAAGTCTTACAACTGAGTCCAAGTAATCAAGAGGATGAGGACATAATAGGGAGAAAAGGCTTTGCAATGACTTGTGAAAAAAATCTTAAGTTTTAATGGACAGTATGAGGCAATGGTGTTTTGTACCTGCCAACTAGCTAATGCAGTCCCTGCCACATTATTAGGAGTGTGATGTCCTGATGCGGCACGGGCCAGTCCTGTTCTCTTGATGCTCACATGCATCTGAATCATCATGTTCATTTCTTGGCACTCCACCTGAAGTGTGATATTAAGGAGTTGAGCAATGGATTGGTAGATGGCTTAGAATCTCTCCCCATAAGTGAGATTTGAAGAAGCAGGGGCCATGGATTCTGGAGAAGAAAGGACTCAAAAGATACACAAGGGAATTTTTCAAATATTGGCACAGGTATCTTAGGAGGGCTTGATCAGCACCATGTCCTTCAACACCTGCCTCTGTCCCCTATCTGCACTTCATTTTCTCATTTTCATAACAAGGGGCTTTTATTTTTAAGATTTCTCCCTTGTCCAAAAAATCCATTCTACAATGAAACATTAATCTGGAAGCAAACTATGTAAATATGCAAAATAAATGAATCCAGAGGTGGATTAGGTGGGTACAGCTGGCCTAGAAGCTCATTGTTTAATTCTTCCTTTCAGCTTTCCAAGGTCACATCTGAGAAAGCCTCTGGGACTCCACAGCATGCACTATGGAAAACCCTCATCTACAGCTGGGCATGGTGGTGCATGTCTGCAATCCCAGCACTCAGGAAGCTGAGGCAGGAGGATCATGAGTTCAAAGCCAGCCTGGGCTACATAACAAGACCATCTCTCAAAAACAACAAACATATATTCTGATTTAGATTTTTAGATTCCACCAATTCTATAGCCTTTTTTTGTGATAGCCTGTTTTCTTTCTTAAACATGGAGGGCTTTTGGGATAAGCTTGAGAATAAGATGGTCTAGCAAGGCAAGGATGGAGATGAATGGATCCAGTGGAAGGAATAGAAGAGTCAGAGAGAACTATGCAGTTTGGCTGAAAGACACCTTGCCTGAAGAGAATCAGGGCTCCCCTAATGATAACTGTCCACTAAGAAATACAGATGGCAGCTTGATCTTTCTTTCTTTAGAAACTTCTGAAAACTGGCTATAGTTGACATTGTGGTTTTCTTTTTAATGTCAAGTTTGCCCTTCTCTCACCTGCATTTTAGATTATCCTGTCCACAGAGGTGGATTCTGGTTGTTTTTAGCAGTCATGGTGATCCTTCCTTTTTGTGGCTCAGGAACTTAGTTTAAAGTCTCTGTAGTGGGGATTGACAAGTGGTGGACATGCCCCCCAACTTGGGCATGAGAATTGCAAAAGGATGTTTGCTGAGATGAAGAGCCCTTCAGGAAAAGTTCTTCATTTAGAAGGGAGAAGCAAATGAAGAGACAGTTTATTTCTTCCTCTAGGTATTTCGATGTGATCATGGGTGGAGGAGCAGTCTGGAATTACTGTGGCCATTACAGTGGGAGTCTGCAACACAAAGGATGGCTGAGTCAAATCTGAAACTTGCTGACCTTCTTGACTTCTATGAATAAGAGTCAATAACTTTCCTTCTTTCCTTACTCTTTTAGCCAATTTGATTTTTCTGCTTCTTGAAGCATAATGAACCCAAACTGATATGTCAGAATGTTCTTCTTGTGATGGGGAGAGGGGATAGGCATGTGGAAGAGTATATCTAGCACATCTTTTATTCCACCTGAGCTTTTTATGGTCTCATCTGTCTCTTGAATCTCCCAGTCATCTACTCCACCTCAGCTGCCATGGCTGTCTGACTCTATACTAACCCACAGAGTTAAACTACTTGAGGTTAACCAACAACATGCCAGGAGTAACTAGTATCTCACAGCACTTTTGGACTTAGCCGCAGATCAAACTGAAGGCATAAGACCTGGCTTCCTAAGCAATTGCTACAGTGGCTGGGTAATGCAACTCCAGTGTGAGGAAGTTAAATTTCAGGGAAGTAAACAGTGGACAGTGGGATTCAGAAGATTTAAGAGATTTGGCAAACAAATTTCTTCTCCTTCCAATAGCATGATCGGGGAGCATGATCTCCTCTGAAATGCCCATTTGAAATCAGCTCATTTAGCTATACAGATCCCCCTACCTAAGTGCATGCTCTTGCATTGCTCTCCTTCCTTCTCTGCTTCATCTTTGCTTTTGTTCAGTTTTGCAACCCTATGATTGTACTTACTTTATAGAGCATGAGCATTTAATCCTCACCTTGGGCTCTATTTCTAGGAAAAGCAGCTAAACAAGAAAGGAAAGGACTAGAGAAATAAATGGTAGAAAGTTCAGACCGTTGCCTTGGTCTATTTTTAATGTTTAGAAAAATCTGATTTCTATGAAGGTCAACAGTCCAATTGGAATGTACACCTCCACTGTAATATTTAAGAACTCAGACATGCATGTTTAGGCCCCATCTCTGCCCTTTCCTACTGTGTGATCACTTTCTCGTTTGTTAATAGTGAGTTTCTCACTCATCTAATAGAGCTATTGTGAAGATTAAAGAAGATAATGATTATAAAAACACTTATCACAGGATTTCTCAACCTCAGTACCATTGACATTTGGGATCAGGCAATTACTGTTCTGGGAGGCAGGTTCGTCAATATCTCTGGCCTCTACTTATTAGATACAATAACCTTCACCAGTTACGACAATCAAAACTATCTATTCAGTGTCAACTGACCTTTGGGAGCATAATTTCCCCTGATTGAGAAAATTTGACTTATTCTTAGCTGATAGCCAGTTCCAAATGCTGGACATATAAGGCCACCTTAGATCTTCCAGCCCAGCCAATTCCCTATCAGAATGTACTTACTTGTATGGGTGAGCTCTCCAAGAACCATATACCCCAAACATAGTATTGTGAGGAGTAATAAATTGCTCACAATAATTTTAGTGACTATTTTAAGCCGCTAGCTCTCAGATAATTTTATATAACAGTAGAAAACTGAAATAAATTGGCAACTTGAAGTGTGGTGCTGCCATAACAAAACTTCCCATTAATGTGGCATTGGATTTGAAACTAGATGATGGATAGAAACTGGAAAGATAATAGAGAAGAGAAAAAAGAGGAGCAGAAAGGAAGTTGCTATTGAAGGCAAAGAAGGAAAAGGTAACCCTTGTCATATTGAAGAATTGCCATAATTTGTTTGGGCAAAAGAAAATGTACTAAATGAAGTTGTTCAATCTGGCTAAGGAGACATTGATGCACAAGTGTAAAAATAACAAATGGTATCTTTAACTGCATATAATAAAGTATAGAAAGAAAGACAAGTTAATTATAGAAGTGCAGCATTTACAAGCAGAATTTAGAGAAACTATATAAAAAGTAAGGATTTGCTGGATTGGAAAGTAAAAATGCTGTACATACTTTTCTTTTCAGCTGGCCAAAGATTATGAAAATAAAAAAGGTCAAGTCAAATCAACAATGTGGTCATAGTAGATTTTGCTAAAGTCTCATAAGATTTAAGATGCCTGGTTCTCTTAGCTAGACATAGAAGCTTTTGATTACCTCAATGACAATTGTCTCAAAGAAGTATGAATTTTCTAAAACAGAAAGAGGTCTGTCTGAAAAGAAAGCTATGGATTTAACTGTTAAGACATAGAATGAATGCTGATAAGATTAATGAGAAACCCACAATATTTTTAAAAGAATTATATTGCTAAACAGCATTGATAACCTGAATTTTGGTAACTTGACAAAAGAGATGGACATAATACAAATGAAGAGAGGTTTGTGGGAAGCAGGCAGCACAATCTTTGGGAGAAACCTACTCAGATACAAGCATGCATCATTTTATTGGACAAGGAAGGGCCTTATAGAAAGCTAGACCATGACCTCAGATAGCAGAATGAGGAGCTGAGGAGAGCAATGAGTCCACTCCTGGGGAGGGGAGCCTTTCTGCAGTCAAGGAATATTTTCTTCTCCAGGATAGGGAATCTGACAAAGGTGTATTTGATTGCAGCCTAGCTATTAACCAGTGACTTCCATGTGTCCCCTATAATCCCATTATGAACATGATTGTGTTTTGTAGATAAGGTTTTCCTATCTGATGATTGTAGGTAGTTCAAGAGCAAGTTGCTACTGTTGAAGAGTTGGCACCTGAAAACCAGACTTAAGGAGCCTCATTCATATTCAGACATCAGACAGATCATGAAATTCTGGCCTTTGAGCTCAATGCCATAATTCCTGTGGTAATTAGCTTCCAAAATGGCTGCTTATGATCTTTTATGGTCTTTCTCTATATTGAATATAGCTGGCTGGGTAATTTATGGCATATGACAAAAATAACTGTATGTGTCTTCCAAGACAAGGTCATATTTTTCCTTGTTTCTTCTTATGGGGAAAGTCACCTTTCACATTGTGAGAAGTAGCTTTTGGGGGGCATTCCACATAGCTCCTTTTGTCTATAGCCACATGGATCTCCAGTACATTCAAGACTTTAAATGACTACAACTTTGACTGACATTTTGATCGAGACAGAAACATGTACATTTTGACCAACAGAACTATGTGAGCTAATCAGTGCTTACCATTGTCTTAGACAGCTAAGTTTTAGAATAATTTGTTATGCAGAAATGGATAACTAAAACAAGCAGGTTGAGACTTTTGAAGGTGTTAGATTGGAGGCGAGCATGTTTTACCTGGTGAAAGGGAAGACTCTAGTAGATTGTTTAATGGCTGTAAATTCCTCTCATTCCAGTGTGATGTGCATGCTTCCTTTCCAATATACGTTTGTTGCTCTTCCCACCCAGAAATAGAATTTTTTTTGTATGCTCTCACGTCTGGGCATCCCAGTGACTTGCTTTTAGCAATAGATTGGCATAAGTAAAGTTATGTAATTTCTGAAGCTAAGCCTCACAAGGCCTTGCTGTTTCTGCCATTGCCCACTTGAAATGTAGCCGTGAGATGACATCTAAGGAAGGCCAGTCTAGTCTTCTAGAAGATATGAGATGAGACCACATGGAGAAGTGAGGTACTCCCCTGACAGCTAACACTAGTGGCCAGACTAGTTAATAAAGCCATCTTGGACCTTTTAGCCCAGCCAGGTCTCTAACTAAACATAGCTGCACAAGCAAACTGAGGCTAATCCATCAAAGGAACCCCAAACCAACCTATAGAATTAATTAGTATTGTTTGGGGATTGCAAATTTTAACTAAAACATTTTATTACAAGAATTCATCATAGAATATAGTCTTGAACTCATTGTCTCAATGATATTAAAAACCTTCCAGAAATAATTGTTGGTAGCTTCTCTGAATGCTGTGTTGAGAAAGATTAGTTTAAAGTCACTTAGATGTTTATTTAAGAAAATAATTGCTACTGATTAGCAATGTGGTTTGTGGGATGTGGATAAGGCAGAGTAATGACATTGTATAGCTACTGATCTAAGCATCTTAAGGGAGGAAAGATTTATTTTGGCTCCCAGTTGCAGAGGGTTTGGTCCATGGTTGCTTGGCCCCATGCATGAGCAGAAAACATGATGGCGGTGGGAATGTGTGGAGGAGGAGTTTCTTTACCTTATGGCAATAAGGAAACAGATAGCAAGACAGGGACTGGGCCAGGTATAATCTTCAAGGACACAGCCTCAGCGACCTACTTCTTCCACCTAGTGCCCACCTCCTAGTGCTTCCACCACCTCTCAAAATAACACCTCCAGTTGAGGAGCAAGCATTAAACATATGCCTTTTGGGGACAAGTCATACTCAAACCATAAAAGAGTTACTGGCTTTTTTGTGTATATATGTAGAATCTGCCACATGCCTTGTGTACTTGTGTCATATTGTCCATTTGGACCCAAAGAAACGAATGTCAAATTGCTAATATTTAGTTATACATTATGCATTTTATATTATTTATTTAATTTTTGCAGTGCTGGAGCTTAAACCCAGGCTCTCATGCATGCTAAGCACATACTCTACCCCTTAGCTACACCCCCAGCCCTACATTATTCATTTAAAAAATTACTTAAAATTGACATTTTTAGGTCCTTGATTTACCAATAAATGCTTGCATTGGGTTTTCTTCTTTTACATACATAACTTTATACTTGGATTAAAGCAGATTATCACAGAAACATGTATGTTACTTAATTTCTCACAAAACTCAATAATATATGAAGGGCAGATATGTATTTTTTTACTCTCCATTTTATAGATGAGGGAAACCCACCCAGTCATATAATATCCTTCAGCCAATGATGTACAGTTAGAGTAAAGGGATTAACTCCCATGCATTCAGTATTTGAGTTTCTTTCCCTGCCCTCTATAATGTGGGAGGTGTCTGGATGATTGCTTAGGTCCCTCCAGGTCTAACATTCAGTGATTTGAATGAACCCAGTGTATACTTTGCTATAATTCATCTAGTGGGAACTGAATGCCAAAAGAGTGTTAGCTTTAGCAAGTGGTTACTGAGTAGCTTGGTTGTCTGAGTAGTTTGACTGGCGGTGGGAGATCTTGTTTCTCCCTCTGTCTGGGGAGGTGAAAAGATGCTCCAGCTTGTTGTTAGGTAAGGGGATGCACACTGCAACCCTGGTGATTACTCTTTCGTGGCCACCACCATACTGACAGTAACAAAAAGTTTGACAATGCCAGTGTTGCCAACAATGTGGAGAAGGAAATTATTTTATTTTGTGGGAGAGTGCAAGTAAGTAAACTATCCTTGAACAGCAGTTTGGCATTGCTTAGAACAGAAGTATATACGACTTGGCAATTCTGATTGTATGTATGGCCCACAGGTAATCTCCCGCCCAGTGGCACATGGCAACAGAGTCACACTGTCCATCACAGCATTGTTCAGAATAGCAACAACAACAAATCCAAATGTCCACTTATGGTATATAGATACACTGCAGAGTACTCATACCACAATGTATTCTACAATGATGAAAATGAATAAAATACAGCTACAACATCAACATGGGTAAATATAAAAGAAAATAGCCACGCTGAGCTAAAAGAGCAAGTCACCAAGAAATTCATTCTGTATGATTCATTTCCATAAAGGCCCATCCCAGAGAAAATAAACATGTAAGATGAAGCAACAAAGAAGAAGGTGATTTAGATAAAGCTGAGTCCAGGATTTCTCTAGAGGTGAGGAGAGGACCTCAGAGAGGAACATATATGGAGCTATTCAATCCATGCATCCTTTTGTGTGTGTTACATTTCAAATGAAAAAAAGGCTGAACAAAGCAAATGGTATTCCTTCCCACCACCCAAAAATCCTGGTGTTGATTAACAAAAGTATAACCCAGAATGAGAAGCACAATACCACATGATTTATATAGCTTAGAGAGATGTACACTCAAACAAACACTACATGTTTTATAAGTGTACACAAATATTTGAAGGCATATTTCAAACTCATTGGCATGAGGTGTGTGGCAAGAAGTGGAGTTACCACTTAGACTGGGGGAAAGATGCAGTGCAGTAAGAAAAGTAGCATGTGTGAGTCAGTTATTTTGAAATAATGTAGGGTTCTTCAATAATTCCCAACATTGTTCTCAAAAGCATTTGAGGAGGCAGAAAATGTGGCAAAAAGACCACTGTTCTTCTCGGATCCATATTCCACATCCTTGATTTTCTAGATTCGCATTTGCCAGGAATATTCTATATTGTGAAGGAATTCAAATGATTTTGACAAGGAGAAATTCATTTTCTGAAGGCTAAGCTGGGTCTTAGGAAATGGCAGCCTTGGTATGAGAGGGGAAGCTGAGGATGGAGTGTTTGCTGGGCATGACTAGGGCATTTGCACGCCTCATTCCAGTCCCACAAACCCCTCCTGTTTGTCCTCACCCTGTCAAGACTGAAGGAATGGAGAGAGCAGGTGCCCCATCTCCCAGGGTAATGTTACACAATAGATCAAGCAGAATGGAGTCCCTTGCCAAGCTGGATGGGATGCAAGCCTTTTGGCTGCTCTGTTTGAGCCAGAGCTGAACTTGAGCTAGATCCTGAACTGTTTCCCAGGGCTTCTTAGAGCTACTCTGAGGCTTCAAGCAGATCAGAAATGGACCATCCAGATTGCAGGATGCCCACCTGGCACAAATACCTGCAGCACAGATAACTCAAGAGAAAGGATGACTGAGGGAGTGAGGATTCCTGGAAGAGAAGTGGTGTCAATAGCATCAAAAGCACAGGTAGACCAGTTTACCTTAACCAGGGAAGGCAGAAATCTCATTCTTGTTATTCCCAAGACACAAATAGTAGATGTATAACCTGGTATGGATAGATATAGATATAGACATAGATATATAGATTATAGATAGATAGATAGATAGAACCTTATAGACAAGGAAGGGAAGATCATGCATGAATGCCTCAAATTTCTTATAAAAATAGACTAAAATCACAATTAGGTATAAAGCTTTGTACCAATGCCAAAAATACTAAATTGGACAGCCTGACCCCAAAAGTTGATATTTACTTTCAAGTACTCAATTTACACATACATGTGGTGCAATTTAGGCATTTCTGGTAAGGAAATAGACAAGAGGACAAGAGAAAATGTCAGTGTGGCTTAGCATCATAGACATGGTATTAGACACACTCTCAGCTCTCCACTTGCCTTTAACCTGCTTCTAACTTCGGCCACAGCTGTGATGGATGGCTCAGACTCACCTATCTTTGTCAGGGTCCCTTTCTTTCAGCTTGTTGTCATAGGACCTCTAAGGTGTGGAGACTTCTTCCCCTCTGACAAGCCTGCCCTGTAGTGGTGTCATCCCTGATCCTTAGTTTGTATAAGACTTAGCTATAATTTTTTGCTACTGCTTTTCTCTGACAGCTAGATTTGACTCTCTGCTTCAAACCCAGAACAGCCTTCAACCCTCCAGTGGTGACTAATGGCCATAAAGGTACAGCCCCTATTCTCTCTTTGCAGGGACCACTCTGAGGTATGCTTCTTCACTAGCTCCCTCAGTTCCCTGGGAGGGTTAAGGAACAGGGGCCTAGGGTGGTAACTCACTTTCTAACACACCATCCATTGGCTTCCTTCTCCTTCAGGATCATGTTCCTGCCGTCCTGGTCATGCTTCCTTGCATCTCCTCTTAAGTGACTTTCACTTGAGCTCTTGTCTTAGGATATGCTTCTAGGCTACCCCAAATATAGTTGTCTCGGGGTTGGGGGGAGCTTCATCCAGGGACCAGGGAATGAGGGGAGGGAACTGATCTGTGCCTAAATACCGCAGTCTTCATCTTACTGATGGATTATTCTGGGAGGTATATTGTATGCTTCTCAGGAGATTTCTGCAATGGCAACCTTGACAATGCACCTTCCATTGATTTTTCTTTTTCCCATTTCAATCATCACACTTCTTTATTTTTGCTTGCTGGGATTGCTCTTAAACAATCAGCCAGAATCAGGTCTCTTTTGTTTAATGGGCAACCCAGACTAAGGCACAAAGCTTCTGAGAAAGGAATGTGAAATGAGCCAGAATGGTAACAATGGGTAAGAATTAAGGTAAAGGGCAGAGAAGATGTCAAACAAGAGAAGAAACAACCACAGACTAGGACATTTGCAAGAGGTGGTACAATAGGCTGGCTTTCATGGAAAGTTCTAGGTGGTAAGCTATGAGAGAAAACACTAGAAAGGGAGGCTGTTCCCTTGTCTCACCCAAAAAAGCAGTCGGGAGAACAGCAGTCGCCATTATGCTCACACCTGAAGCCTGCAGTCCTCTTGATGCCCCATTTGTTGCCTGTCTGCAACATTGCTTGGCTCATACCTTTTTTCTACTCCATACTATCTTCATCTTCATCTTCTACTATTTGCCACTCACTTGGCCACCTCGTGTAGACTCTCCCTGTTGTGAGAAGTACAAAGCCCTTGAGATTGGGTGGTGGCAATCAGGTTCATACAAGCTGGGGATAGGGTTGTGGCATTGACTTTGGGCTGTGCTTGCCAGCAGAATGAGGAGGCTCCTAGGGACAAACAAGGCTCTGGTTAGGTGGAAAGGGCACTCTGGCCTTGGCCCATCAGCCTGTGCTCTCTGCAGCTAGCTCCCCCTTTTCAAGGATGGGGCTAAATGGGTACAAAAGATGAGATCAGCCCTCTCATCCTGTTCTCTGCTGAGGAGCAGAGAGTCAGTGGACTTGCTAGGAGAAAATGTGAGCTAGCCAACAGATCTTCCTAGGATGCCGGACAGGTGGTCTAAGGAGATCAGTATGAGTCTGTGCAGTCTGTTGGAACTGATATGGTCATTGTTAACATAGCAAAAATCTTTAACAAGTGCAGGTCACCAGTTAGAGAGCACCTCTGCACAGTGTCCCTTCTTTCCCCTCACCTGCTGTTGGCACACAGAGGTAAGCCATATCACTAATATGACTGGGCTTGGGCTTCCACTTCAAAGTCTGTCTCGGGAATTGGAGGCTGCGCCATCCTGCTTTTCCTTACCACCTGGTTCTGCTCAGACAATCTGCCTGCTCAGTGAAGCATGAGCTCCTTTGGGGAATCTCTCGGGGTTTTCCCTGACCATTTGCTCATTGTTAGGGGCTTCCTCCATCAGCCTTCCTAGATGGCTGGATCTTGTCCATGTACTGGGAGATGTTCCAGAATGACTTGCTGGGAAGGAGGAATGGCTGTATCTACAGGAGGGAATGGCCTGCATTATAGCACAGTGAAAGGTTGTCAGGAAGAGGGAAGAAGGCATCAGACTCCCTCTGGGTCAGGAGGTAGGTGCATCTCTGGGGCTGACATGTTCTCTGCCCTTCCTCATCTACTCTCTAGACCTCAACTTACCACCTGAAAAATATAAGTGATCTCAATTGGCTTTTCTATCAAAGTACAGTCATGCCTTACTAAGGGACTTGTCCAGAATATAGCTCCAGCTCACTTTGATTTTGCAATCTCTGTCTTCACTAAATACGTTCTTCATTCAGGTCTCTAATGTCTCTTGCTTGGATGACAGCAACAACTTTTTGATTGTTCTCCTTGCCTTCCATCTGTTTCCAATTTTTCTCCTCACTTCTGCCAGAATGACATTTCTAGGCAAGCACTCTACTCCAGAATGACATTTCTAAATTAGAAATCTGATTATGGCTTTCCAGTAATTACAAGAAAAAATATAGATAGGTGACATATACAAGGTTTTTCAATATCTGAGCTCATTGTCATCTTCCAACCTTGGTTCCCATGTCTTTCCTCTATGGCTATGTGGTTCTACTACTCGAAACACCTCAACTTTCCCTGAATGTGTCATTCTGCTTTTCTGCCTTTGCCTTGGCTACCTTCAAAGACTTGTACAAGCTGTCCTTCCACCCTGACATCCAGTTCTCTTGAAGTACTGACTCAAGATGAAGGATAAATAAGAAGTATGTAGCCTCAGTTTTAATCATGAAAGTTCCTGAATAACTTACTAGAATTGTTATTATAATTATTATCCTCCCTTTGGTAAATTCCTTCTCCTATAAAACCCAGCCCCAATGTGCACTCCTCAGGGAGGCTCCTCCACATCCCAGGCAGAGTAGTTGGCTTGGTATAGCACAACACTCACCATCTTGTACTTCTTTTGTCTGTCTCTGTGTTTGTCTTGCCCATCAGACCTGAACTCCTTGAGGGAAAGAATTGTGCCTTATTGATCTCTTTGCCTCGTGTCAGAATAAAGCCTTTTATGGAGATAGGTGCTTGGTGAATGTTAAATGAATGAATAAATGACTGTTTTCACTCTCAGGCAGAAAAGACTTTCATTAAAAATCCAGAGGAAGGAAACAGTCAGGATGTGTGGGCTTGTTTAGTCTGCTCTGCCCGATTAACCAGGCACACCCACTTGCTCTCCATTCCTCTACTCGTCTGTGCTTTGGCAAATGTCAGAAGGTTATGTGGCATCCTGTCTCTCTTATCTAGGAGGGTGTGATGCAGCTAGGTGAAGCCTCCACACCTCTTATCCAAATAGACCTGCTAGCACTGGCCGTTGGGAGTACATGAAAAACAAATTCAGCATTTGTCTCTGGCAGGTCTGCAAGGATAAATAAAATAACGGAAGCTCATCAAAAGGGCCTGGGAAAACTTGCCTGTGCATAACATGATGCTGACAGGATGGCAGGGTAAGAAGGGATGCACAGAAAGTCCTACCATCTCTTGTTGCTTTGAGCTACAACTGATGTGTGCAGATGTAAAGAGAGTTGAATAGTAGAATTTTTGAGCTGTAGAGATCACAGTTTGAACACCCATCAATTGGGTGAATCTTAACCTTTCTGAGCTTCATTGTGTATTTCTTCATTGGCAGAACAGAATGAGAATTTCTATGTTACTGGTTGATGGAATGGTAAGATGAGAGAGATAAGAAAAGTCTGATCATCTCTGAAACATTCTCAATGCTTTGTTTTCTAAGCAGTTTATAAATGATAATGCCATTTGCGCCAACTCTGAGAGGGTAAGTAGAGTAATTATTATTAATGGTGGATGTTTTGCTCCCCTCCACCGGATTTTCAGTTATTCTTTTTTATTCGGTTCTGTATTGCAGGAGACTGATCCCTGAAGACACAATGGGCTCCCACATCTTCTGACTTCCCATTTGCTTGGCTAATATTGATAGGAGACACCAGCAGATAGAGGCTAAAAGGAGAATGAGTTTCAAGTACATTACTTTGGCCTCAATGCCACTGACATTATGGGCTATTTTGGCTATATTGTTGGCTGTGTGGGCTGGATGAAACTTCTACTCAAGGGCATAGCTCTTTCCAAGAGGTCCTAATCCTCAGGCTCCAGGTGTGTGTCCTCCCAGGCACTATTCCCTACCATGAGCCATGGCTCCTTACTGTGGCTAGCTGCCTCCTGCCCCAGATACTTCACTATGTCATCGTGGCCTTCCTTGACCTGTTCATAACTTTGTAGTGAACCACTCATTTATTTGTGCTTACCCATCTCATTTGTGTGTATCATTGGTTTCCTGATAGGACCTTGCCCATGATAATCCCCATCTGATGGTATAAGTAATCAATGCATGAACAAGTTCAATATCTAGGTCAAATCTCAGCTTCAATGCAATCTAGTCAATTGGCCAGAGAGAAATGGATCTACTTCCAGAATCCTCTAGTATTAATTTTTTCTTAAAAAAAGAAGGAATGAGTAGTGAGTATTTATTACTTGTTGAATTCATCGTGCATTGTTAATGTACCATCATATGTGTCTCAGATATACAGATGAATGCTTGAAACCTGGAGAATGTTTATTGTCTTAAGCAGTCCTGATAAATTTTACTTTAATCACAATTTTAATTATTATAGCTAAAAGTTATTGAATATATAATATATCAGGGACTGTACTAACAAATAATAATAATGACAATGACTCCTGGATGATTGTAATGATAATGATAGTGATGATAACAGAAAAATAATAATTATTGAATATTAGTTTGTTTGAACTGCCATAACAAAATACTGTAGACTGAATGGCTTAACAACAGAAAATTATTTTCTCAAAAATAGATAGTAGAAGTTGAAGATCAAGGTTCCAGTAGGGTTGGTTTCTAGCGAGGGCTCTTCCCTTGGGTACAGATGGCACCTCTGGTTATATCTTTTCCTTAGTATGCACTCTCAGACTGGGGAAGATTCTCTCTGTTTGTGTGTGTGTATGTGTGTGTGTGTGTGTGTGTGTGTGTGAGAGAGAGAGAGAGAGAGAGAGAGAGAGACTGGTATCTTTTCTTCAAAGGACACTAATCCTCTCAGATTATGGTCCATCCTATGACCTCACTTAGTCACTGAGCTTTAGTTATTTCCTTAGAGGCCCCAACTCCAAATATAGCCACACTGTGGCTAGGTCAGTATGTGAGTTTAAGGCAGGCACAAACATTCAGTTCATAAAGTATTATCTGTGTATCAGAGTTTGTGCTAAATACTTTACATGCATTATTTCACTTAGTTCCCATAACAGGTCTATGACTTTGGAATTATCCCAAGTCTAGAAATAAAGAAACATACTTAATAGCTTGTCTAAAATCAAATAACTAAAAGTTTAGACCTCGGATTTCAAATCACATCATCCTATTCCAAAACATTTGTTTCTAATAATTATAACACCATTTGTACAATGTATGTCATGACTAATTAAAGATATAGGACAGTTATGGATCAAGTATTTTGTACAATCCCATATAACTAAGAGATAGAAGATGCTAAAGAAGTTTTTGAACTTAGGCTGCTAACTTCAAAGCCCATCCTTATAATAAATAATCTTTCACATTTGTTTACTTGTTGTCTCTTAAAAGGAACTCTTAGGCTCATTTCCCCACCTGTACTTCATAATAGTGCTTTGTCAGATTATTGTGGAGTTATTATGTCCATTTCACACATGAGAAAATTTACTTTTAGAGAGCTATAATGTGCTACTTAATTGCTAGAAAATGTTTGCTTAAATCCAATTTATAAAAATTTATTATTTCACGTTGGGAAAAGGTATTAAACTTGATAATGATTCGGTCATTCACAGTTTCATTCAGTCTTGCATGCAGCCAATAATTTTCTCAACATCTAGCATTTATTATGTCAGGGACCAAAGCACTTTTTCTATAAAGAGACAATAGTAAATATTGTAGGATTGTAAGCCATACAGTCTTGGCTACATCTACTCAAATCTGCCATCGTAGTACAAAAGCAACCATACATAATATTAAATGACAAGAATTGGGGTTTTTTTCTATATAACTTTGTTTACAAAAGTGCTAGTCCATGAACTGTAGCTCATATACCCCAAATGGCATTAGGTCCTGGGGATGCGATAGTTTAAAGAAGCCCACAGCCTTGTGGGAAAGAAATTAACAAATAATACGAAATTGTTAGAAGTGCCTATACAGTTTAGTGGGGATACAGAAGAAAGACAAGAAATCCTATGTGTGTGAGGAGGTGGAAAGGTAGAGGTTTCATGTAGAGGCAAGGGAGAAACTAGGATGTGAGATGGGTGTTGGAGGAGTTGGCATGCCAAGGAGTTTGGATGTATCCTTTGAGCCATAGGAACCATATTAGAGGATGGAGGTGAATCACACAGGCTTTGCTTTAATTGCTGATTTGTCCATTTAGTCATTTTGTGGTATTAGAGAAACAGCACAATTTTTTAAAAACTTTTTCTTAAAAATGTCAACATCAGTATTACCTACGTAGGGTTGTTGTGAGACTCAAATGGCTCAATGAATTTAAAGAATTTAGCATGATACCTGGCTTATAGTGAGTGCTTAATAGACAATAGGAATAAAGATTTCTGCTTTTAAAAAGATTACTCTGGCATGATGAATGCATTAGGGAAATCTAATACTAAAGGTAGGAAAACCAATTTGGAAATGATGGCAGCAATCCATGGGAGGGACCACAAAATCCTGAACATAAGCAGGGACAGAGGAACAGAGGAAAGAGATGTGGCCAGGACTTGAGAACTAATTTGATGCCAGAGTGAGGGCTAGAGAGAGGTCAAAATTACCACCATTGTGTGAGGTATCTAGAGATACCACTTATCAAGTTAAAGAGACCAGGAGGAAGCCAGATTCGGGCTGAAGGTATTGAATCCCACGTAAACACATTGGTAAGGTGGAAATTTCCAATGGTCAGGTGACTGCACACTTTAGATTTGAGTTTCATATTTGGGAATCATCATGCAGTGAAAGAATAATCACCATCAAACTCTTGGGGCAGTTGAGATTACCAAGAAAGTATTAATAACTTTTAAAAAATGGTCAAAGGCAACTTAGTCTTAGGAAACCCAACATTTTAAGGAAAGCAGAGATGAAGATTTCCATATATATTTAAAAGAACTAAAAAAGAAATGTTAAAGTAGGTTAGGGGACCCAGAAAGCACCCACATCTCAGAGGCCAATGAAAGAGTTCTAAGAAGATGAATCCAACAGGGCACCGATGGCTAGTGTCTGCAATCCTAGTTACTTTGGAGGCTGAGATCAGGATTGCTTTTAAAGGCCAGCCTGGCAAATTGTTCACAAGACCTTGTCTTCAAAATAACTAAAACAAAATAGACTGATGGTGTGGCTCATGTAGTAGAGAATCTTCTTTGTAAGCATGAAGTCCTGAGTTCTAACCCCAATCCAATGAAAAAGTTAATAAATAAATAAGAAGATGAACCCAAAGCATCAGTGAAATGCAATGACACTGTCAATTGAGTTAGCAAGTCATTGGTACATGTAAACAATGATTTCAGTACAACAGTGTACAGTGCTAGATGTTTATGAGTTAGAGACTGAATGGGAACTGGGGAATGGAAGGCAATATTTACAGATTATTCTTTGGGAGAATTTGATTGGAGGAAAAAGGAAAAGGAACACAGATGCTAGCAGAAGACATAAAGTTAGTTTTCCTTTCTTTCCTTTAAAGAGTTAGAGATTAAAAATCTAGGAAAGATGAGCTCTCCAGAGCAGTTAGGCAAGGATTGACTGGGAGAAAACACAGGAGAGAAGGGTATCTACTAATCTGGCCCAGGATTTTGGGAGAGAAGATTGGAGTTAATGCAGGCATTAAATTTGTTGTTCTGGAAAGCCAGTTTTCAAGTGCTTACCTGATATCTTCATTTTTCTTTTCACAACCAATCAGTTTATCTGCTATAAGAAGAGGGAGCAGTACTTAGGAAGACATCTTTTAAAAAAATTTTATTTCATTGTTTTTGCATTTACTTACATGTTTGTACATTATTTGGGCCATTTTCCCCCTCCTCTCTATTCCCCCCTCACCCCACCTCCAGGCAGAACCTGTTCTACCCTCTTGTTCTCCAGTTTTGTAGAAGAAAAAACATAAAAGATAGTAAGAAAAACATGACATTGTTCCTAGTTTGAGATAAAGATAGCTATACAATGAGATTCCTTGTGTTGTTTCCATGCATATGTGTATTACAACCTAAATTGGATCATCTCTACCTAACCTCTTTAGGAAGTCATCTTGAACAGAGAAAGATTTGGAATATTTTCTCAGGCAATCAGCCCCACTGAACTTGGTGATCACAAAGTTATAGTGACCCCAATCCATACAAGTGTATCATTTCTTTCTACAGAACTCAGCAAAGAAGAGAAGATGACACATGGGTATGCTGACACAAGGCTGAGGATTTGAGTGAGAATACAGTGGAAAGACAAGAGATTGGGAAGGTGAGTGCATTAGCAAAAAAAAAAAAATGCCTAAAATGAAAGTGAAGACAAGTATGGAAAAAGAAATAAAGGACCAAAGAGCTAGAGAGTCTTGATAAAACAAAAAAAATTATGTTTGGTAGATGTAAGAAAGGAAAACTGGACTGATGGGAAGTTCAATTTATGGATTTGTGTGCTTAGGGTAGAACACCTCCTTATAATGATAAACTCTAAGCTGTAGCCATAAAATATATTGCTAAATTAGGTCTGGTTAAGGAAATTTAAAATAATAATAATAATATAGTTTCTATCTGTGTGATATTTTGCAGATTGCAAAGCATTTTTACAACCATATCTCACTTGACCTCATCCCATGATGTGGATAGTACAGGAATTATCTCAAGTATTATCGTAATTTATATGAAACAATGAAGGCTGGAAGATACTAAGTATCTTAACAGGCTGGTGAAGTGATGGAAATTTCAACTAGGATGAAATCACTAACATCTGGACCAAAGGTGAAACAAATCCAGTTATTTCCACCCATCCAGACACTTCAGTATTGTATATACACTGAATGGATATTCTAGATGGGATTGGTTTGGCAAGAAACAACATGGCAACAACAGTTTCCTAGGAAAAGATGGTGAACTCAGGGTCATAGAGGTTTACCCCCATCCACAAGTAAAACATTTTTTACCTGCTCAGTCACACCTGGTAATTTCACAAAGATTAGGTGATCATGTTCCCTGGCTCTCTCATCAGTAGGAGGGCTCCCAAAAGTCCTGCTTTTCATTACTACTGTGGGCTGGAGCCTCCTCAGAGCTCCCTGGGGCTCTTGGCTTGGGTGAAGATAGATGGAGATCAGATCCAGCAGCTGTGGGTAGAGGAGGGTTCAGGAAGCAGGCGCAGACTGAGGTAATTCACCCAAATAGCATAGAGGAGGTGGGATCTGGGGGAGATGGAGGCCTCCCATACAGGGTAAGGGAGAGATATGCCCTTCCAATTCCAGATCAAATTTCTCTTTTGCTTCCCTTGCTTCATGCTGGCCTATTCTAGTCCCAACCTAGGTGTCAGATTCCATCCCAAATCCTGGTTGTGTGCTGGTTCCTAAACCAGATCCCACATCTTGGCCTATAAAAGTTATTAACTCTTTCTCTTCTCTCTTTCCTAATGCTATTCATCAAGAAATACAACGTCAGTCAAACCCATTGTGGTGGTGTTGGGAAGGATGGAACTGGACTCTATCTTACTCCTGATGCTATTTTTTTTCCCTGTGAACTTGTCTATCTCTAGAATTCATTTTCTCATCTGTGCAAGAAGTTAGTTGACTACTCATAATTGGCAAATAGGTCTCTCTATAAGTACCAACTGAGGACCATGAGTAGAGTCTCCTTGGCCCTATGTGTTGAGGTAGGTTGAGGTTCAGGGGACTTCACACTTCTCTTTGCCTGTAGAACAATTGAATTGTACTGTGAATCTTAATTACCTGGAGTGCTTATTAAAACATGGACGGCTTGGCCCACATCCAAAGTTTCTGATGTAGTACATCTAGGACATGTGGCTTAAGAATGTGCATTTGTAACAAGTGAGTATGATGCTGTCCATCCAGGGGCCATCCTTATAAGCACTGCTGTGATATTTGATCCCTTACAAGTTGGTTTGATTTACTTAAAACAAAGCTAGCCTCATGATTAGACACTTGACACAAATATAGACACAGGTCCCCAAGCTTCTTTAAGAGTTTAGAGATTCATTAAATAGAACAAGTTGTATATCTGGTTTTTTTAAAAAGAGGGTAGTCGATCTATTCTACTTTTATAATTTATATTTAACTATTATGGGGAGATAGAGTATGGACTTTGGAATCAGATACAATCCAAGTTCAATCCTGGCTCTGCAATTTATTAATTACTTGACTTTGGACCAGTTACCAAACTCCTCACCTTCACTTTATACACTGAATTCAGTACCTTTTCTGTTTGGCTCACTGTTCTACACCCAATACCTAATTTATAATAGGCAGTCAAAAATATTCTTTGAGTGAATATGGAATAACTTGTTATCAATAAATCTATAGATCTTCTAAAGAAATTATTTTTTCTTTTTGTTTCACTGTATAAGAATTAACTAATAAATTCTAAATGAGCTTTGGAAATATCTTTTAGGAGGACTGAATTCTTGGAACACAGCTAAGCTGTGATAAGAAAACACAATTGCTTTATTTTCTATAATGACTCTGATCTTGCTCACAAACCTTGTCCTCCTGTTAGCATGAGGAGTGGGAGAGAGAAACTTCATGAAAGAAGTTACCTTGGTTTCAGCTCTTTTGAGTGATGTTGTCTCTTTCTCATGGATGTTTGGTCTTCTAGGACGCTCACGGCCTTCCTCTGTGAAGTAACTGTCTCAGTAAAGAGGTAGCAGTGTGATTCCATTGTTGCCCGAAAAGAACCTCTCCTGGTCCCTGTGGTTGGTGACTGGACTGGTCTTGTCTCTACACTGTTGGTCATTAAGGTGCAGCCTGTGATTCCTGACTCTTTGGAGCATCACTCCTATGCACTGCAGGAATCCATTCTCTTACCCATATTCCTCTGTTCACTAAGTCCAAGGACACTGTGGTCTTTTTGTCCTTCTCTAGTAGCCCTCTGAGGACCCCTATGTCTCCTCACTTGTGTGAGAGTGATTTGTTGATTCCTGATGACAGTGAAGGTAGGGTACTTACTATTATCTAAGGTATAGCTGTGCTCTAAAAACTCAACATGGCTTATTGAGAAGAAAGCAGAAGTTCCAGAACCTGCTGCAAGTCTTTTCATTACCTCTGATCAGTGGTGGGACTCTGAAGTCATCACTTAACTACCTGTACTTCCATTTCTTCATCTTTACCAAGAGGATTATATAGTGGGATCAAAGAACTAATATGTTGATCAAAATGTTATTTGTAAAAATTCTTGGTAAAGAATAGACCTTTCTCCCATTCTTCGGCAGATCTATTTTGGGAAGTTACTATGTGTACTAAATTTTCAGAAAATAAAGGACACTGACTACATCCTCACTGTGCTTATCATCCTTTGGGACCACATGACCAGCTAACTGATTGTAAAAGAGAGCCACAGGGAATTCTGAGAGGTCAAAACCAGAATCCAAAACCCGTGTCACTCCAGTGCCAAGTGTCTGTGGTCTCATAGGTAATGCAAATAATACCAGCATCTTAATAAAAGGTGTGTATGCACACGTGTGCGTGTAGGGATTAAGTGACAAGTAAGAAAAGGCAGTTTGTCACCAATAAGGAGGAAATCACACAAGAGATATCATTAGAATGTTAATTATAATAAATATTTTATCCTTCTTTTCATGGAGCTTTAGTGATCTTAGAGCTAGAAAAAAGGAAACTGATCTTTACTCAGCTTTCCAAAGACAAATACTTAAAATTTTTTGTTGTAATTTTGAAAGACAAAGCTCTGTACATTTAAGGGCTAGAAGGAGGGATCTGGAGTTGTGTGGAGGCCACTGGAGGCTCTTAAAATAGTGAACTTAATATGAGAGAAGGGAATATAGAATGATCAACTTGGCAATATAACAGATGCCTCATTTCATGCAGAACCTAAAAAAAAACAACCTTCCCATATTCTGCAAATGCCATATTTTTAATTGCCAAGAAACTCTATCCTTTTTAATGTGAGTCACATAATTAATATGTAATGGCAGCTTATTTCACTGGGCAGATATGGTATTTAACCTTTGAATATACATAGGGTATTGTCACGTGGAGCCAGGAACAAGAACAGAGAAACTGCTGAACACAATCTAAAACTTCAGGGCTGCAGGTTTTTCCAGGGTGGAACAAGAAGCTAGTTAGGAATGAGATTCAGATTCCCCATTGCATGTTCACGTATCATGACCATGGAATTATAGACATTCCCAGCTGGGAAGGACATAGAGGTTGGCAAGTCCAATCTCCTCTTATGCCAATGGGCAAAGACAGAAGAAGCTACCTGACTTGTAAGGAGCACCTACCCTGGGCAGCCTTTGGGCTGCATGATTCCATTTAATCCTCAACAAGATCCTGTAGGACAGATATTAATACCGCAGTCCTTCATGTAAGAAACTTCAGCTAAAAGGAGAAAACCTCTTGCTTGGGGCCATGCTCTTGTGTGAAAAATCAAGATTCAAAGGGAACCAGACAATGCTATGGATTTGGTGAATTATGACAATGTTATCAAAGTACTTTTGAATTTATTAACTGTGGGGGAACCTAGTATCGTTGACACCTAAAAAAATCATTTAATGGCCCCTTCCCCTAAGTGGCAAAATTATTTTCAATAATAGATATGAAATGAAACACACAATAATAAGACATGCACATATGAAAAAATTTTAAGTTAAATTTTTATATATTGTCTTGCTAGTAAGCAATAAAAATGAATTCTATATTGCAAACAAAAAATATTAAGAAACATGGTAAGTTTGTACCATGTTTCACTATTTAACTTTTGAAATACAAGGCCAGGGGTGGTGGTACATACCTGTAATTGGAAGGCAGAGGTAGGAGGGTCAGGGTCCAAGAGATGGGTGTGCGGCTTACATTGTAGAATGTTTGCCTAGCAAGCAGAAAGTCCTGAGTTCAATTCCTAATACTGCCATTTTTTTTAAGTGAACAAAACTCCAAGTGGTCTTACAGAATTGTGGAGCTGAATTTCATTTGTACAATCACTTTGCCGTCGTTGAGTGTTTTCAGTCTACAGTTTAAGGTGGAATGTCACCTGGGAGAACTTGAATGATATCATTTGGAAGTTGCACTCAAACACAAGTAGTTAAGTTTGTGTGTGTTGGGAGTCAACTGAATAACTGAAAGTTCTCATTTAGTTCCTTGTATAATATAATGCTTATTATAAAGGATAAATAAGCAAAAGTCATTTTTAAAAAAAGTTTTTATTAGTTTATAATAGTGACATTTCCATGCATGCATATAATGTACTCCAATTTGGTTCATCCCCTCCATTATTCTCCCTCTTCCTTCTACCCCTTCTTAAAATGACTTCAACAGGGTTCAATGTTCCATATTCATACATGTGTAGAAAATACATCTACGATATTCACCAGTCTTACATACACATCATTAGGATTCTAACACTAATGGTGGCAATTATTTAGCCCAAGAAAAGTTTTTTGTCTTTCTTTTTGAAGAGTATTTTATCACTGACACTGATGAGAATTGTTAGCACACATGGGTAACAAGAATCAGACTGGATTTTAGATGGTTTTATTATTGTTTTTCATTGTTCCGCAGACAGTGGCCTCCTCATGCCTGCACCTGGGGCAGGCCTCTCCCATGCCGTCAGCCTTGGTCACTAGTTTATAAATCATTTCTACTTGCATTGGCATGCTTGCTTCTCTACATATCCCCTAGGTGAATAATAATTATTATTCCTACTCTATAGATAAGTAACTTAGAGTTCAGAAATGTTTAAGTTTAAGCACATAAAAATTACTGTATATGATAAATCAAAATGATAGTGTAATATTAATGATGTAAGTTCATATTGAGGGTTTACAATGTACTAGACACAGTGGAAAGAGCTCAATTTAATCCTAAACCCAACAAGATAGATAATGTTATTATTATTTCTCCCATATTGTTGATGAGGAAACCAAGTTCAAATAATCTAGAACTCAGTCAGGTGTAAGTGGTTCACACCTGCAATCCTAGCTACTTGGGAGGCTAAGATCAGGGGAATTGTAGTTCAAGACCAGCCTAAGCAAAAAGCTAGTGAGATTTCATCTCACTCAATAGCTAGGCACCGTGGCTCATGGCTGACACCATAAGCTATGTGGGAGAATGAAATGAGGAGGACAAGGCTTCTAATGCAGCCCAGGAGAGACAGTGTCCGGGACCCTGTCTCGCTGGAGACAGGCTGTGTGGTGGTGTGTGCCTGTCGTCCCAGCAACAATAGGAAGTGTAAATTGGAGGATCGTGGTCTAAGGTGGCCTGGGCAAAAAGCAAGATCCTGTTTCCAAAATAACAAGAGCATAAAGGACTGGAGGTGTAGTTCAAATGCTAGAGAACCTGCCTCGCAAGCACAAAGGCCTGAGTTCAAACCCCAGTACTGCCAAAAAAATACAACAATAGCAATAACATAGAACTGGCATAATCCGTCTGTGGTCATGTGGCTAATGATTGAATGGAACTGAACTATTGGGGTGGGATCTAAGGTCAACACTCTGAACCATCTGCCCTCCCATTTCAACTCATGTGTATCACAAAGTCTGGGCAACCCCCATGACCTCATCCTGCAGACATGATTGGATACCTTGCTGCAATAATGAAAGCTGTCCAGGTACACTTTCTGGTTCATTGGCTTGCTTTGTTTCATTTTGTTCCCAGTTTTACTTTTACTTAGAATCCATGAATGCAAAGGTAAAGAAAATAAGCAAGCAGGAATTAGAGCAGATAAAAGCTTTTTCTTTCAGAAAAGTCTGACCTTACTAAATTAAATAATTGATTAATTAGCACAAATTCAAGATACACTTTGCTAAGTCTCTTGGGCGAAGAAGGATATCAAAAAACATAGGATAAGATCATTGCTTTAAAACCCCATCTGGTTAGCCACTGACACAGATAAAAATAAGGCAAAAACTCATAGTATTGAAACGTAAGATGGCAACCTAACTTTTGGCTAGGAATTTGGAAACAAATCGATGCATAACCCCAGGAATATGTCTTCTTTAGTTGTTTTTGAGACCACAGCTCCTAGAATTATGGCTGGGTAGGGAGCAAATGGTTGATCGTTAATGGTGACAAATTGCATTCTCCCAGGATGTGTTAGAGGCAGAGGCGCAGCAGAAGCAAGGCATTCTGGGAACTGAAGTTTCCCCAGTTTTATGTCTACAGTATCTGAATCAGAACAAAGGACTAGAGGCCCCATTTCAACTTTCTTAAACTCCACCTGGCTTGGGAGGCATAAATTATCAATTTTCTTGAGATAATAGTAGCAACAAGGTATTCCCACTAATACCAAAGAGGACACAGAAAGGATTCAATTTACTTTCTTACTGACCAAGGCCAATAAAAATTGTACTTGGGCTTTGGAAACACTCTGACATGTGTCCATGTTTCTGCTGCTTGTCTTTCTAAATCTTAGTTTTTCTAACATGAGAAGAATAATAACATTTGTAATAATTCTTATTTTAAACATTGGAAGAGTAATTATAGAAGTACCTCACTGGGGTCAAGAATATTAAATATGAAGCTAGCAATTGTAATGTATGTCTATGATCCTGTACTGGAACCCTGAGGGCCACGTGTGCTTCAGAATTCAGATACTTTTGGAGTTTGAAAAATTATTATAAAATACCCAAACATGGTCTAGTGAACACCTCATAGTGAAATAAATTCTTTTTTTTTTTTTGAAGCAAAATGTTTAAATTGTCACTCTAAGTGGAATAAAGACAAAGACTGAAGATTGCCTCAGGCAAGCAAAACAACAAACAAAGAAACCCTTTCCCAAGTTTTTCAAAGCTTTGTGAGTTTCACACTTGCAGATAGGGATTGTGGATCAATGATAACAAAACCCACAACAGACACAGCAAAGGAAGCAGCAGCACAGAGACATTTCCTGGGTCCTCCAGTACTGGTGCTGGCCATGCTTAGCTGGGACCACACAGCAACCATGGGTCATGTGTTCCTTTTCTTGCTCCTCCGCAGCCTCATAGACAGCATACAGCAGACTCCAGTCCAAGGCTCCCTATGGCAACCAAGCCAACTCCCTCTCTGCTTTCTTGTCATCAGCATTGGAGCACCTGAGCACTGCTAGAGGAAGTCCATCAATGGGAAAGACCTGTATCTCTATCAGGCCTTTGCAGGCAAGTGAAAGGAAGCACAACTCAAACCAAACTCAAAGAAACTTTTGCTTTTGGTTAAACAAAAAATGAACTGCTGACAGATGTAACTGAAAAGCCTAGAAGTAGGACTAAAGCTTTACATTACAGAAATCTGCCATCTAAACTCCTGATCCTGTTTTGTTTTTTAGTTTTCTTTCAGTCTCTTGCTTCTGCTTTCCTGAGTGACACCTCAATCCTCCACTTCACCTAGTGACAGTGTCTTTGAGTTGCCACCTGCTAGGACTGCTGATGGCTTCCCAGTTCCCAGCTTCTCATTGACAGGCCACCCCAAGCAGGGAATAGAAAGCCTCTCCAGAAGCACTTAAGAATGTCTCCTGGACTATGAGCACATGATAAAAGCGAGAGCACACAAGGGAGGGGTGAGGATAGGTAAGACACCTAAAAAACTAGCTAGCATTTGTTGCCCTTAATGCAGAGAAACTAAAGCAGATACCTTAAAGCAACTGAGGCCAATAGGAAAAGGAGACCAGGAACTAGAGAAAAGGTTAGATTAAAAAGAATTAACCTAGAAGGTAACACCCACGCACAGGAAATCAATGTGAGTCAATGCCCTGTATAGCTATCCTTATCTCAACCAGCAAAACCCCTTGTTCCTTCCTATTATTGCTTATACTCTCTCTACAACAAAATTAGAGATAAGGGCAAAATAGTTTCTGCTGGGTATTGAGGGGGGGAGCGGGAGGGGGTGGAGTGGGTGGTAAGGGAGGGGGTGGGGGCAGGGGGGAGAAATAAACCAAGCCTTGTATGCACATATGAATAATAAAAGAAAAATGAAAAAAAAAAAAAAAAAAAAAAGAATGTCTCCTTTCATCTCATTGGCTCTGACAGGCTAACATCTTTGTTTCTAACCAATTACTGTGGTCTGGAGATAAAATATGTTGATCAATTTGAACTAATTAGGACCCAAACCATGAACTGAGTATGTCAAAGGGAAACATTTCTCAAAAGGAAACTGGAGGGTGTGTGCTGTCTCCTATCAGAGGTCCACTGGATTTTGTTTCTGTTTCTTTACCTGCTTGCCACACCTCCAGGAACCAATCCATAACAGACCAGTAACTGTCACATGCACCTCCTGATTTTCCCTGAATCCATACAGTGCTCACCATTTCTACCACTAACACCCTAGTTCAACGTGTGCCATATACAGCTGGTCCTCTTTCAGTCTCATCACCATACTGCATCAGCATTATCTTTAAACATGTAGACCTCTACTTACTACCTTCTTGTTTGAAAGCTCCCCAGTGAATTTCCATCACTCCAATGATAGAGTCAAAAATCCTTGCAGAGTGTCGAAGGCCTTGCCTGATCTAGACTCTTTCTGTGTGTACCACCTGATTTCACATCACTTGTGTTTATCCTCCAGTCACACTAACTCCTTCTCCTTTGCAAAATCAACTGCCTCTCCACATAGGGACTCCAGTCAAGCTTTATTCTTCAGGGAACCCTCCGTACATTCTGAGTCTTGAGAAGGTTTATCTGCTATAGACATTCCAAAACAGTGGGACCTCCAGAGTCTTCAAGTAGCTTGTGATAAGCTCATTGTCAGCACGGGCCTTTGATCAAGTCTGTCTCCCCTTTGGTCTCTAAGCAACCTGAGAGAAAATCAGCATCCTGCTCAGGTTGGTTTCTTCTTACTTTATTGCATCACCAGCAATTAGCAGGCAGTCCCACATATTCTGAATGCATAAATAAACCCAAGTGGTATGTTAGCCCCTAACATAGTCCCTGGTAAATGGTAAGCACCCCAGAGAGGCAGGTATCATGACCATATTGTTATTTGTTATTGTTGTTATAATTCCCTAGTATTAGAAAATGTTCCTTCATTTGCTTTTTGCTGTGCTTGGGTTTGAACTCAGGATCTTGTGCTTTGTAGCAAGCAGTTTACCTCTTGAACTATACCTCCAACCCTTTTGCTTTAGTTTATTTTTCAGATAGGTCTTGCTTTTTCCCAGGCCAGCCTCAGACCATGATCTTCTTACCTATGTCTCCCACATAGTTTGAATTATAGGTCTACAACACCATGCCCAGCGTGTTGGTTGAGAGGGAGGGTCTCACTAATTTTTTGCCCAATTGGCCTTAGAGCCTCCCAATCTCTGCCTCCTGAGTAGCTTGAATTATAGGCATGACCCACCATGCTTAACTAGAAAGGGTTTTTTTTTCCCCCACATTACATCTTTTACCTATACTCTGTAATTCAGAGGATTTTTCTAATTATTGAGCACAAAACGACCAGTGATGCACAATTCTGTATTTGCTAATCATGGTCAGCTACTGCATGTCAGATGCCAGATAAGCAAATTGCTGAAGAAGAGAACTGTTTCCCTCCTACACACAATCAAGGAGAACACCGACTAAATGCCTTGATGGTGATTCATGTAAGCATGGAACTTACTTACATGTAAGTGTGTAAGTTCATTGTTAGGACCATTTTGCGATTTTTTTCTGTAATTAAAAGTATCCCATTAAATTTCTTGTCTTTTTAAATTAGAAAATACTGAGAAACCAGCCT
Source organism: Castor canadensis (assembly GCF_047511655.1). Lineage (NCBI taxonomy): Eukaryota > Metazoa > Chordata > Mammalia > Rodentia > Castoridae > Castor > Castor canadensis. The sequence goes on from NC_133392.1 coordinate 118,124,137, forward strand.
GTTATGGAGATAAGCAGTCTCCGACTGCCTTTCTAAATAATCACACAGACCAGGTCCTAGTTATTAAATGTCTATGTGTTTTGCTAAAAATCTGTACAGCATGGTAGAAATTTAATTAGATTAAAAAGAGAGAAAAGATTTTAAAAAGTACACTAAAATAAATTCTTTATCTTTGGGAGGATGGAATTCATATCATTTGTGTTTTCTTTTCATACTCTGATAAAATTCTAAATTCTCTAAAATTAACTTGCAGTGTAGCATTATAGTCAGAAAATTGTAGACATAATATTTTAAAACTCTGCATATTAAATTTTTTGCATAGTATCTGGTCATAATTATGTAAATCATATATGCAGCAGGAACAAACCAGGGAAAAGAAATATAAACTCTTAACAGAGGTCATTAGGACTATGTGATATTTTCTCAAATCTTCTAATTTAATTACTTTCATAATGGAAAATGGTCTTGACTTTAAAGAGAAATAAGTGTATACAAGGGCATGTTCCTTATCCCTGAAGAGCTTGCAAATATTCCTCACGTGGAATGATGTGGGTTTTAGAGGTCCAAGCTAGGAAACATTTCACTAGGGATTGAAGTACTTTGAAAAAATGAAATTTCCACTTAAATATTAAAGTGAGATAAGATGTCACTTATCTTGCATAGATAATCTTGGAGTGGAAAGTGACACTGAACCCAGAATATTGCACACTGGGTTATACTAAGTGTCTCATTTCTTTTCTAATGCACAAATTCTACAAATACATATATGTATATGCCTTAAGGAACTGAACAATGAAAAATGAATTTGCTAAAATAACTTGAATTAGGAAAGAAAAAATAATCTTTATGTTTTCAAATATACAAGCACCAATATATTTCTTTGAAAAGTTTCACATAGCAGGCTCTCAAAAAAATGAGTAAGGATACACACATACCTCATAATTGGTAAGGATAAAATTTTCAGCAGTTACATGAATATTTTTCCTCTTCTCCTTGCACATATGAATCTTCTCTTGACTTTAAAGGTTGACTGATAACCCATTTCTTCAAGGAAGCCTCCATAACTGCTCTTGCCTGTAGCTCTTATCCCTCTGACATTGTTAGCATTTCCCCCCTTGAGCTCATTTGAAAATTCATTCTCTCTTTTGTTAACTTATACATTTCCTTGAACAATAAGGAATACTTTACAATAGTTAAATCTATTTATTGTAAAATCACCTTGTAAAATGACCTTAGTTTTGGATTTCTGCTCCTCTCACATTTATCCCTCTTGTCTGTCTTATTCTTGATATCCTCAAGTATTTGTAGCTTTGCTAAAAGTTTCCTTTTTATTTTCTTGACTCTTTTATTTCTGTAGCTCAGAACCATTTTCCTGGCCACACTGTGGCTCATCTCCAAAACAATAATGGCTTCTCTCCTTGGCTGTTTTCCTGAGAATCTGTAGTCTTTTGACCCCCTGCTTGGCAACTCTTCTCAGAGTCCATTGGGATGCTTGGGTGGGACTAAAGCAGTAGACTGGCTTAGCAAGCACACGTTGAGTCTCTTGGGATGTGAAACTGTGCTTTGCTTACTTTTAAAATGCCTTCTCAGTATGATATATTTGATATGTTGTCAGAACTTTTGTAAATGCCACAAAGTTCCCCCACCCAGCACAGCAATAAAAAAAAATTTAAATGACTTCTTATGCACTGATTTTCTTAATTATATGTGAAAATAAAATCTTCTGCCCTTGTTTATTGTTAGGACTGAACAAAATAATGTGTGTAAGCTTCCAGTACAGAGCCTATCACCAGGAAGTATCTATTAGATGCTTGACAGGCTCCTTTTTCCTTTGGGATCATCAACTTTTTGTTTTCCAAAATTGGGAACAATGATTCCACAAATTGCTAATAGGTACTTTTGTCATAAGGATTATGTGTAAATAATGTTGGGAAACACTGGAGTTAAATCAGATTTAAAAGATTTCTTCTTAGAATCTTGAAAATGTTATGATTTTCTGCATTCTCCCTAATATATTTGACAAAAGATGTCTGCTTTTCATGGAATGTTTATAAAAAACTTGGATTAGGAGCTCATGTGGCTAATTTAACTCCTCTTATGCAAACCTCAGAATAAAGCTTCTATTTTGTTAACTTATAGCCTAAGATAAATTGTTTTTTTAATCTAACTTATATAAATCAAATTTCTCAGTACTGCGCAACCAAAACAAAACAGGAAATTACACTGGATGCTGAGGATGAAATAAGATGGCAATTTAAACTTTAAATTCGGATTTCATGTGTTTAGTAAGACATCTTTATCCATCTCAATTATTGTGTTTATGAAACTTTAAAGTTACAGACTTGGAGAAGAGAAGGGAGGGCAAGAAAGGATATAAGGGAGGGTGAATATAATCAAAGCACAATATAGGCATATATAGAAATGTCACAGTAATCCCTTTGATTTGTATAATTAATATTCATTAAAAAATTTAAATGCTTATAAAAATAAGGCTACAGAGTTGAAAATATGAAGTATGAAAACTGTCAAATTAAAAATGGAGTTAATATTTCATCTTCAGTATGCAATAGTGAGTACTCTTGCAAGTTACAGAACTCTGAAAAAGTACAAAACATTAACCACCAAAGGCTCTGGAGACTGAACAAAAGCAGTAGATGTTGGAGAAGAGTTGAAACTTGACATGAGGGAAAAAAATGGAGCCAGTTCTCTGGTTTTGAAAGCTTTACTTTGAAGGCACCCACAAATTGTGGTGCCAGGTGACTAAAATTCTGATGGAAAACTTTCTTTCTTTCTTTTTTCTTTTTTGGATAAATGAATCAATAAAAGGAGCCCTGGGGCAACCAAAACTACCAGAGAACCAGGGAAAAGCCTGAAAAGGAGAGAGAGTCAAAGAGTGGGAATTCCCTAATTCAATGTTTAAACTCAGTTCAAGTGTGTGGATGACCACTAAATGATGCATTTAAATGCCGCTTGCAACAAAAACTTAAGTACTTGACCAGAGATATAAACTTCCATCTATCACAGGTATGGCAGTCTGCAATTTCAGTCTAACCTACTTTTAAAAAGCCCCACAAATACTGTACTCTTTGGAGCAATATAACAAAATTCAGAATCTCTAAAACGGAATATTTGCAATACCCAGAAAATAGCACAGAATTACTCAACATACTGAGAATCAGAAAAATGCACAACGATCTTCAAAGGATAAGGCAGTAACAGATGCCAGACCTTGAAATAAGCCAGGTGCTCAAATTATGAGATAAGCATATTAAAGAAGATATAATAGTGGAGTGAGAAAAGTCAACCATGCTTATAATGAATGAAAAGATAGGAATTCTTAAAAATTTTTAAATGTTAAAAAATCCCCAACTAAATGAAAATTTTAGACATTAAAAATCCAATACCTTTAATTAAAAATCACTGGATGAAATTACCAGTAGAATGGAGATGACTGAGCAAATACCCTTGAAGAGAGATCATTGGAAATTATCCAGTCTGAAGAAGAAAGAAAAAAAAACAGATTTTAAAAACTTAATAGGTTATCTAAGAACTGTGCAAAATTTCAAAAAGTCCAACACATGGGTGATTGGAATCCCAAGAGTATAAACTTGATAACAACCATCCATAGCACATTGTAGCAAACCTGCTGAAAACCAAAGATACAGAGGAAATCTTGAAAACATCCAGAGGAAAAGTAGCATGCTACACGAAGGGGAAGAAAAGTTAGAGACGGACGGAACTCTTCCATTGCAGTTAAAAGGGACCTCCTGAGGATAATCGAACATACCTAAAAAGTGGCAAAAGAAACGTCATCAGAATTCTATAACTAATAAAGTAAGTTTCAAGCCTGAAGTTTAAATAAAGACATTTGTCAGACCAAGAATGACTAAGAGAATGTGTTGCCACCAGAACTGCACTACCAGAAATGACCGAAGTGCTTCAGGGTGAAGGGAAATGGACAACTGGAAACTTGGATCCCGAGGAAGGGAAGACTAGTATGGGTAAATATGCAGGTCCATGTAAAACTCTGGTTTTTCTTAATATGTTTAAAATGTGTGTGACCATATAAAGCAAAAGTATATTGCCATGAGAGGTTTATAATGTATATAGATATATGGTATATGACAGCTAAAACACAAAGGATGGTGGGCTCTGTAGTCAATTAAGCAGACCGGCTTCCTTTATTCATGAGACCTGGTGGGCAGTGGCTGCAGACAGCAGCCTCCTCTGTAGTGTATGCAGCCTGTAGCTTGTGTGGGTTGCCCTAAGGGACCTTGGAGACAAGTTTCTGGTGTGTTCATGCCTCTGATCTCACACTATCCCCAATCTAAACTCCAGACAGGTAGTGGGGTGTCTTTGGAAAGCCCCAGAGCACAGTGGCCACGGTTCAAATTTGCCAGGTAATCATGTCCATCTGCACCAAGGTGCAGAATGAGGAACATATGATTGAGGCTCTATGCAGGGCCAAGTTCAAGTTCCCTGACCTTCAGAAGATCCACATCTCAAAGAAGAGGGGTTTTGCCAAGTTTAATGCAGATGGATTTGAAGACATGGTAGCTGAGAAGTGGCTCATCCCTGATGGCTGTAGGGTCAAATATATCACTAATCGTGGTCCCCTGGATAAGTGGCAATCCCTGCACTTGTGAGGGCTTCCACTGTGCTGTCCCCTCCTTAATCATGCTCAATAACAAATCATCCTGTCCACTTAAAAAAAAAGGATGGTGGGGAAGTAATGGGTTGAAATGGTTGCAGGGTTTCTGTATTAGACATGAATTGCTATAATATTAATTCTAGGTAGAGTGAAAAATCAATAATGTAATCTATAGAAAACCTGCTTAAAATAAAGTAAAGAACTATGGCTAAACAGGCACTGAATGACTTACATTAGAAATTTGAAAATTTGTAAATAATTTAATGGGAGCCAAGAAAGGGTATATAAAAGAAACAGAGCAAACAGAAAAGTTACAAATCTATACATATCAAAAGTTATATTGAATGCTGATAAACTAAACATTAATTAAGAGGTAGAGTCTTTGAAAACAAGAAAAGCAGAGCCCAACCAAATACTTCAATGCGAAATGTTATCATTCTCAGGTAAATGGATGGAATCATTCTGAGTGAGGTTAGCCTGGTCCAAAAGACCAAAAATCGTATGTTCTCCCCCACATGCGGACATTAGATCAAGGGCAAACACAACAAGGGGATTGGACTTTGAGCACATGATAAAAGCGAGAGCACACAAGGGAGGGATGAGGATAGGTAAGTCACCTAAAAAACTACATAGCGTTTGTTGCTCTTAATGCAGAGAAACTACAGCAGATACCTTAAAAGCAACTGAGGCCAATAGGAAAAGGGGACCAGGAACTAGAGAAAAGATTAGATCAAAAAGAATTAACCTAGAAGGTAACACACATGCACAGGAAATTAATGTGAGTCAACTCCCTGTATAGCTATCCTTATCTCAACCAGCAAAAACACTTGTTCCTTCCTATTATTGCTTATACTCTCTCTTCAACAAAATTAGAAATAAGGGCAAAATAGTTTCTGCTGGGTATTGAGGGGGTGGGGGGGGCGGAGTGGGTGGTAAGGGAGGGGGTGGGGGCAGGGGGGAGAAATGACCCAAGCCTTGTATGCATATATGAATAATAAAACAATACAAAAACCCCACAGTTTTGTTGAAAGTTAATGTCCACTAGCAACAATATAATAAAATAGAGGTATATTTCACAAAATTGTGTAGAACACTAATAGAAAACAATAGAGTACAGAAAGCTATAGAATATTGCTGAGCAAAGTTACAGAAACCTAAATAAAAGAAAGAGATGCAATATTTATACAGTGGAAAAGTTAACATTGTTAAGATTTAAATGCTCTACAAATTAATCTGTAGATTCAATGCAATCTCAAAAAGGTCCAGCAGAATCCTTAACATTCTAGCAAACTGAATCCAGTTACATATCAAAAGAATTATACACATGGTCAAGTAGGAAATATCCCAGGGATTACATCCCAATAAACTTGTCAGAAATGCATTTAATTCACCTAACCTATCAAACATCAAAGTCTAGCCTGATTTATATAAAACATGGTGAAAACACTTACATTAACCTACAGTTAGGCAAAATCATCTAGAGTTGGGATTTTTTTTTTTTTTTTTTTTTTTTGGACAAGGTCTTGCTATGCAGCCCAGGCTGGCCTTGGACTTGCAATCCTCCTGCCTCAGCCTCCTGAGTATTGGGGTTACAAATGTGCACCACCACCCCCAGAATGCTAACCAGCTTTCACCATGCAGTAGTCTACAGGGGAGAAGCCAACCTGTGGCTACCGGGAGCACAAAGTATATGCAAAGCAGGAATGGAAGAAAAAAGCCAGGAATATTTGGGATCTTGGATCCAGTTTGAACTTGGCCACACTTCAAGCAGCCAAAGATATATTCCAGGCATCCACAAACTATGGACAATAGGCCAAATTTGCCCATTTTGTTAATAAAGTCTTATCAGAACAAAACTCTTATCCATTTATAACATTGTACTTATGGTCACTTTGTGCTACTGTGGCATAGTTGAGTAGCAGTGGAAGAGACCTCACAGCCTGCAAAATGCAAAATATTTACTAGCATTTTTCAGAAAAAAGTTTTCTGACTCATGGTACATATTACCTCATATTTCAAAAAATGTGTATTGTCACAATTTACATAAGAATACAAATTCATAAATAAACATCCCATACATAAATGTAAAAATTATATTTCTGAATAAATCAATTTTCATGTGTAGTGTGGAAAATGAAAAAGATTGGACTACTGCAGGCAGTAGTAAATCTCTACAACTATTTGATCAAGGGAATGACATAAATGAGTAGCAGAATAATTCTGGTGCCAATTTGAATACTCGAGAGGAAGTGGGAGAGAAATTTAAACTTGGTGTGAGACTTCTGTACCAATAAAAGAGCTGGGTAAGGGAAGTAGCAGTTGGAATGAATGGAGAGGTGGGAACTCATGCAAGTGACTCAGATGTGGCCTTTCAGCAGTCATTCACCTACAGATGACAAAGTCCAGGTTTGGGGAACAGATTGCTTGGCTACAAAAAACCATCAATAACTCTTTCCGTGACCATCTCATCTTGGCCCAGACCCCATTCCAACCAAGTTATTAATACATACATTATTCCTCTTAAGGAAATAGAAAAATGCATTCCAGATTGCCAAAGAAAGGAATTCTCCATGATTCATACTGAAACATGCCTAGAACTTTTTTTTTCATCATCCATCTTCAAGAAATACTAAAGGCAAATATTTCATGAATCCAGAGGTACTTCTGGCCAGCATCTGGAGATGATCTTGAGAATACAAATCTGTTATCATTTTTCACCACAGGACTCCACTGTCAGAACATGCAATAAACATAACCAGCCAGAGGACTGGAGGGAGGCAGAGAGCACAGTTAACCACTGTGGCAGGAGGCAACAGAAATGAGAGTGGGTTTGCCCATATGTTCCTCATACCTACATTTCATGACCTGAAATGTTTGAGTGCTGGTGGAAGATGCTCCTCTTGCCAATTATCTCCTAGGAAACACAATTTCACTAAATTATTATATGGAAAGGCAAGTTGGTACAGTAGATGGGGTATATAGGCCACAAAGCCAATCAGATCTGAGTCTGATTTTTCATCCTGCCTCTTAATGGCTGTGTGATCTAAACATTTCCTAATCTTGGTGAACACCATTTCCACTTCTGTAAAATGGGTTTGTGTATGTAAGTATACAGGTAATGTAGGTGAAACCATTAAAATAGTCTACAAAAGGAGGCTTCTGTAATTGTCATTACAAAACCATTCTCACATCACCAATACATGGTCACTAGATGGTTAAATGAAATACACAGAAAATACATGTGATTGGTAAGACTGTGGAACAACTGGAGTTGTCACACACTGCTGGTTAGAATGTAAAATGTCTACATCCCACTTGGGCAGTACCTACTAAGCTGAACACAGACTAGTACATAGCAATTCCACTCATAGTTATGTACCCAAAATAACTGCTTACATATGTTCACCAAAAGCATTAGAATTTTCAAAGCCCCACTATTTGTAATAGCATGGCATATAGCTGGAAACTACTCAAATCTGCATTAGTAGTATAGTGCAGGTGTCAGAAAAAATATTCTGTAAAATGTCAGATAGGAAATATCTTAGACTTTGCAGGCCAAGAGGCAAAAATCAAGTCATAATTGCATCACTGCTATTTCTAGTTCCCTAGGCAGCAGTACAAAACAATGAAATGCTGTACACAATCTCTGTTGAAACCACTTCCCTCTGCCATTGTAATGTGAAAGCAACCATAGATAATACAAAAATGAATGTGTGGTGTGTTCCAATAAAATGTTATTTATGGACACTGAAACTTAAATTTCATATGCCATGAGATATTATGTTGATTTTTTAAGCAGTTAAGAATGTACAAAGGATTTTTAGTTTGTAGGCTTTATAAAAATAGGAAGTAGGCCAAATTTGGCTCACTGATTGTTATTTGCCAAGCCCTGGTGATCAATAAATTATACATCTTCACAATGCGATACTTTATAATAATGAGACTGAAAAATAAGTGTAAAAACCATATCCATGAATCTCACTAGCATAATTTCAAATGAAAGAAGCCAGGTAAAAAAGGTGTAAGATTCCATTTACAAAATTTACAAAAATGAACAAAATTCATTTATGGTTTTAGAATTTAGCACAATGGTTTTTATGTGGGTAGTGACAAATTGGGAAACAAGGAGAACTCTAGGAAGAATGTTAATGTCTTGATTTGTTCAATTTGTGAAAATTCACCAAGATATATACTTATGATATGTGCACTTTTGTGTGTGCATATTATACTTCAGGAAACTCTGAAAAATCCCTACTAGTTCTCTTTCTGGGGCACAGACCTTCTCTGTTCCACACTTAACTAGCAGGTTTCTATGTGCCATCCTCTTTTTGTTCCCTATTTCCAGAGACTTTTAAACACCAATCTGTCCTTGGTGTGTTAGTAGCAAGGACAGCTTAGGTAAAGGCCAGAACCTTGTACTTAACCAATGAAGACGTAAGTTTGACTCTACCATGTATCAATTTTTAAGCTATTTAGTCTTTCCAATTTTTCTTTTGTCACCAGAAAAATAAGGAAATTTTTTCTTCCTTATATCTTTGGTGTTAAATTCTGTCCTTCTACACAAATTATCACCACCCATGACATCCTTTTACTCACAATGATCTATTTTAAATACATTGATCGTTTTTCTCCTCTATTCCTCTGTTTGGGAAGACTGTAGCATTGTGGTTGGGAATATAGGCTCTCAGTTAAAATCTTGACTGTGCCACTTGAACTGTAGCTTCTCTCTGCCTCAGTATCCTCCTTACTCAAATATCTACTTTATAGTCTGCATCTAAAGATTATGGTAGTCACCTCGAAGATGATCCTCCTGATCCCTACCTCCTAGAAGTCACATATTTGAGTGATGCTCTCCTATACTGAACTGGGGTTGGTCTGTGTGACAAGGGTATGGTGTCTTACATAGATTTTAACAGTTCTTCTGGGCACATGAAAGCAGCTCACTTCTGCAATTAGGCTGTGAAGGACTGTAACTTCTACCTGGGAACTCTCTTTGCCAGCTTCTGAGACAAGCAGCCCAGTAAAGAGATCCACGTGGTAAGAATCTGAGGTCTGCCAATAACCACGAGTAGAATGTACAGCCCTATGTAAGTTTTAAAATGGTCGCAGCCCTGACTGTCAGTTTGTCTATAACCAAATGAAAACATTGATCCAACAAACACTCCCTGATTCCTGACCATCAGAAATTATTCCATGTTAAGTGACCTTATGACAGCAAGCATGCCTAATGCATAGTAGACATGCAATAAAATGATAAAATATTAGGTGCTATGATCATTTGTCCCCTAAAACCTGGCACTTTCAATCTGTAAAGCACATTGCTGATGTTCCTAAATCGTGCTGTGGAATATACAGGGTCAATGGACAGAACATAGGCAGTTTCTCTCCCTTTTCCTTGTTCTCATAGAAACACATTAGATGGCTTCTTTCTCAGGAGCACTGACCTCAGTGTGTGGCTAGGAGCTCAAGGAATCTCTCCAGATTCTCCCCAAACCCACAATATTGCTCTTTGACCATTCCCTGCTCATCCTATTCTTCAGGTGTCTTTCTTGATTTTCAATATCCTTGGACGGGCAGATGATTCAGATTCTTCTTCGCAGAAACGGACTTCTGTTTCTTTTTACCATGGGCTCCAGGGTCACAGGCAACCATTGAGCAACTGGTCCTAGTGGAAGAGGTTAAGATGGAGTAAGGAGTATAAGAGCCCTATGAAGGGCAAGGCTATGTGGGGAAATAGGAATAGAAGTAGAATTTGGCTAAGAAATCCTCCACACTGTGATGTCAGTTGAACACCTGTGAAAGAGAAAGAGATTGGGTTGGGCTATACACAGATCAGGACCCAGATGTGACAGAGACATTGCTCTAACTGGAATCTGCAGAGCAAAGGTAGCCAGAAAGATAAGTCTCAAATTAAGCTGAAATGCCCAGGTACTAGTTTAGTCATGAGGAAAGGGTTCACTGGGAATTGTAAGGCCTTAGCTCAAAAGTTGAGCTGGATCCTAAAGTTGTTAACAGTGGAAGCTGTTCCCTCACTTCATGCCTTGCATCTGAACATCAGGTTCTTTTTTGAAAGGAAATCCAAGCACAGTTCTTCATCCCCCTCCCCGACCCCTACCTTAGTCAAACATCTGGGCTTTTAGCTTACTCGGAAACAGAGATTTGATAGGACCTGCCATATCTCAGGTTGAAGAAAGATGGGACTCAGAATGAAATACCTCAATGACAACCTTAGAGGATACCGTGAGTGGGGGTTGGTGATCATCGATCATGTTTTCACAGAGATAATATTATGTACTCTGAACTGTACAAGATATTTGCTGTAGGAAAACTAGAAAATAATAAAACCAGAAAGGATTTGAGTGCCCAGTTAAGTCTCCCTCTTAGAGAGCAAGAATGCAGTTTAGCACACTCCACATGGGCTCAGTATTCTCTTATGTACATCTCTGGATGGCGAACTGAGCACTTCAGTCATCTCTTTGGTTGTTGAGCAGCTCTTACTGAAAGACTCTTTCCTCTTGAGCTGAATTTCAAGCACTGTACCTCCTTTAGTTTCTGAAGTCACTTTAATAAGATGTCTTGCTTTCTCCATTAATCATTTTAGAGGCTGAAGATTGTGTCATTGTTCCCAAATATTATTGAGGAAGGGAGACTATTGAAGTTTCTGATTCACCAACTATAAAACAGCAGGGTCTGATTACTACTGAACACTTGGGTTTCTTTCTGACCTGAAAGTTGATGAAACAGTGAAAATTTCATGGACCAATTCTCAAATAAAAGAGAATGCCATATAAATTAAAAGACAATGCGCTCACTCTGAAGTGTTTGTTGTACATTTCCTCTGGAGCACATTGGGATTCAGAGTGATTGGGGCCATCTTCTGAGCCGTTGCACATTTATGCTGAAATGAAACAGGCTCTAGCTAATTAGAAGCATGCCCCTCATGATGAAGCAATACAATCTCTTCAGCATCTCCCCACCACTAGACATTCCTGATGCTGACTGGACATGATATTATGAACCCCAGTTACCATCAGGAAGAAAACAAGGCAGGCATGATGGGTCACAGCACCACAAAGCATTCCTCATGCACACGCTTACCTGGCATACACACATGCAACCAGTACTCACTATACGCTGGCTTCCATGAGAGGTGTTTTCACATATATTACTCTATTTAATCTTCACAAAAACATTGTGAGGTAGGTTTATATTAAGTCTCCGTTCCAAATGAGGAAATTTGAATCCAGGAGAAATCAGGCGACTTTTCAAGGTAGCCTTGCCAGTGAGTGAATAAACTAAGACGACATCTGGTGCTATGCCCACTCTGCCAGCTGCAAGGAAACTTCTTAATCCAAGTCCCACTCCTGCGTATGCATGGAGTTTCAGTTTGGGTCACTCTAGAAGTACACCCTCAAATAAGGATGTAGGTAAAAGTCAGGAAACACTGAGAGAGTGATGCTAAAGTGAGCCAGCAAAGGAAGGTAGCCAATAAACTGTTCATTATCAATCAAACCCACTACCACTGTATGCAACTGAAGCTAAGCCTACTGGGCAAATAAGCCCCCTGAAAGGAAAGGGTTGGTGGATTTACAAACCCACTCTGTCATTCATTGCTTGAGGTCTTCTTCCAGCAGAAGTTAATTTCCTGCCACTAACAACCTGCCACCCAGGTGGAGGAAACCTGCTGTAATTCTCTCAGGCAGCAAACAAGAGCTTCAGTTGGAGTTTGGGTTTGTGGGCACTGATGGAAAGGGCAAGGGGTGTGTGGGCAGAACCCTGGCAGTGCCAGTGAGCAGCTAAGAGCAAGATACTGTGGAATCTGTGAACAAACATAGCTTGACACCTACTGTGGGAGGGCAGGAGTGTGATACAACACAGATATTGACAAGTTTTCATGTGGCTTTTTATCCAGAATTAAGCTTTTGAAGTAAATACAAATGATTAAAATATGCTAAGTGTTGAAGAGGAGAAGCTATAACCCCAAAGTAACTAGACCTTATTAACAAAAACAAACACGTCTCTTTGTGTTTTACTCTGTCCACTTTTACATCTGGCTCTATTTCTTTTGTTTTTGTCAGAGTTAAAATTCCAAGGAAGAATGTGTTTAGAGTCTGTCACCCCTCACAGACTGATGAGATCCTCTGAGGGTGGGGCATATTTTTTGCTATCTTTATATTTCTGTTATATAAAATACTTGCATTATATAATATATTTATATTATATAATTGTTGATACATAAAAAAGAATATGTGACTTTGCATTAACCAGATGGAGTAAGCTCACTCCAGTTTATTTAATCTTCCACTGATTACAATTAAAACCCTGGAACAAAATATAAAAGGTAAGTGCTTTAGGACTCTGAAGATCAACAATAGTTGTCTGATTTGGAGAAGGTAATCCACTCCTGAGTAATGCTCCATAACAGAAATGAGGTTCACAGTTCTCCCTCTTTTTCCCTTCTGGATTTGACATAGAGATTGAGACAGTCCCAGAACTGCAAAGAGGATGCAACTGAATACTTGGAAAGAAGTCCCTTACTTGCTAGCCAGATAGCTATGATCAGGCTCTCCCCTGAGCTGGTTATTTCTTTTTCTCCTGACCTTTTCCTGGGGTCAGCCCTATTTGGGAAGTTGTATGGCAGTAGTAGTGATTGTGGTGTGGGCAACTAAGTCCCCAAGAGATACCATGTTTTTCTGGCCAAATGAATTAGGAAAAGTACCCCGCCGACCAAAAAGAATGTTACCTCTAATTTTAAAAATTTATTTGCATATATTAATTGTACAAAGTAACAGGTTTCACTCTGATATCTCCTTACATGCTTACAAAGAAGTTTGAGCACATTTTCCTTCTCTTTTGCTCTTTCTTTTCCCTCCTGCCCTCCCCCTTCCCCCCTTCCTTCTTCCTGTCCCCAACTTCAGCAGTCCCCCTTTTACTTTCATGTCCTTTTTTATTTCTAAGAAGTTTTTTCTCAAAGCACTTTGTCCAAAGGGTATGCTCATTTCTGTGGAATTTTTTTTAATCAACGCAGAATGATAAAATTCTGCAAGGAATCCCAAGTTTCTAGCCACGGGACTTAGAAAAGGAGTTCTCTAGTTTTCATGGGAACCAGAGTGTGGGGGCAATCATAAAGGGAGAGTTGTGGGAAGGGGATCCCTAAGTCTGTGCAAGAATCAGCACAAGGCTCTACCACTTCTCTGGAAAGTGTATGTGTAGTGTGCACACTTAAAGAAACATAGCACAGGTTTTGAAAACTGAGCAGACAGTAGAACCACCCTCCACAGAAGTAAAAGGAAAAGTGGTATGAGCTAACTGTGTCAATGGATTGCTGTAACAGCAACACTGGCAAACCAGTATAATCAAAGAACATTAGAGAATTTTGAGATTTAGAACTCATGACAAAATATTAAGAATGCCCATGATATAATCCCAAATTGCTTTATATCCAAAGACCAGGAAAATGTGCCCTATTCTTAAGGGAAAGATTACCATTAGTCATGAACCTGAGGCAACTCCAACATTGAATTATCACACCTAGCTTTTAAAGCAACTATTAGAACTCTTTTCCATGAGATAAAAAGTAATACTCTGTAAATTAATGACAGATCATTGTTCTCAGGGAGCAACAGAAATGTTTTTTAAGAGTTCAAGTTGAAATATTAGAATTGAAATATTAAATCACTGAAATATGGCCCCAAGAGCAGGCTGGCGTAAACAGAGGAAAAAGTCAGTGAGTTTGAAGATAGATTCATAGAAATTATCCAGTCAACACTACAGAAAGAATAAAAATTTTAGAACCCACGGGACAAAAAGAATATGTATATCAATGAAGCAAAATAATAAAATAAACACCTAAAAACCAACTACTAAACTGAAAAAGAACATTATCAAAGCGCTACCTGTATGAACTTTCTTTTCCCACTGTCATACCTGCTTCTAGGTGGTAACCTCTCCTGATTTTTGTATTTATCATTTCTTTTTTCCATACATGCATTTATTCTCCAAATTATATTTTGAAATTATTTTGTCACAATATTGAATATAATAATTTAAAATTTGCTTTACAACATAATGTCGAAGATTTATCTATTGGGTAATAGATATTCTTTGATTTCCTATAGTATTTCTGTAACTATTCCACAGTTTAAATATCCTTTTCCCAAATTGACAAATGGGACAGCATCAAAGTAAAAAGCTTCTGCATAGCAAAGGAAATGGTTACTAGACTAAGAGACAGCCTGTAAAATGGGAGAAAATCTTTGCCAGCTATACAGCTGTATATATACAGAATATATATACAGGTCAAAAAATTAATTCCACAAAGAATCAACAACCCAATGAAAAAATGGGAAAATTAGCTGAACAGACAATTTTCAGAAGAAGGACGAATGGCCAATAAATATGTGAAGAAGTACTCAACATTCTAGGCCATAAAGGAAATGCAAATCAAAATGACACTGAGATTTCACCTCACTCTAGTTAGAATGGTTATCATCAATAACACAAACAATAGTGAATGCAGGTGAGGATGCAGGGGGAAGAAAAGGAACCCTCCTACACTGTTGGTGGGAATGAAAAGTCATGTAACCATTATGAAAAGCAGCATGGAGTTTCCTCAAAAAACTAAAAATAGAACAATACTACCCAACACTACCATTTCTGGGCATATACCTGAAGGAATGTAAGTCAGAATGTAATAGAATCACTTACACACCAAAGTTTATTATAACACCATTCACAGTAGTCAAGCCTTGGGAATAGACTAGATATCCTATAACTGAATGGATTAAGGAAATGTGGTATATATACACAATTCAGCCATTAAGAAGAATGAAATTATGTTCTTTTCAGTTTCACCCATTATGTGTAAATGGATGGAACTAGATATCATCATGTTAAGTGAAGTAAGCCAGGCTCAGAAGGGCAAAGGTCACATGTTTTCCCATATATGTGGTAGCTAGACCTAAAATATAAATCTATACATAAATATATATATATATGATTATATATATGTATATATATATATATATATATATATATAGAGAGAGAGAGAGAGAGAGAGAGAACATGATTTCAATAGTGGTTTGTCAGAGGGGACTAGTAGGAGGTGGGAGATGAGAAGAAAATGATAGAGAGTGAATAATGACAAAATACATTGCATCTGTGTATGAAGAAAGCATAACAAAAATGAACTGTAAACTAATGAATAGCAGGGAGCAGGGCAATAGAGAAATAGTAAGTAATAGAGGAGGTTAAACTGATTACAGTACAATATATACATGTGTGAAATGCCGTGGCAAATCCTTATTTAACAGTCAATATACACATAAGAAAAGGACAGAAAGGTAAAACAGGTCTGGAGAGGGTGGGAAAGCAGAGGATTTAGGAGGGCAAATATGGTTGACGTACTTTGTACGCATGTCTGAAAATAGAACAATGAAACCTATGAAAATATTTATTTGTTGGTTTATTGATTCACTTTTCTGTTACAATTAATGTTGCTATAAAAAGTTGTCTCTAAGAATGGAACTTCTAGGACATAGGCAATGTAAATGTTTAATTTTATAAAATAATGCAAATTAAGCATTGTACTTATTTGAATTTGCTTTCCTTCCATCCTTACCAACAAACATCCATTTTTATTAGTGCGATGAACAAAACTTACACCATGATTTTCATTTCTGAGACTAAATTGAGCATGTTTTCAAATGTTTATTTGCCATATGCTTGATATCTTTTGTGAAAAGCCAATTTATCTCTTTTCAAATTTTTCTTTTGAGTTGTTTGACTTTTCTCATGGACGTATAGCAGTTTTTAATATTTTGCTTACTAATCCCTTGTCACTTAAGTGTTATAAATATTTTCTGCTGGCATGTGGCTTGTTTTTCACTTTATTGTGTCTTTATGAATAAAAGTCTCAATTTCAATATAATTGTGGGCATCACTTTCTGCAGAGATGAAGGTATGGGTATGTTTTGGAATTATTTTATCTTATTTTTATTAGTGTGCATTAATTGTATTAATGTATATTAGTATGGTTCAGTGTGATATTCCCACACATGCATACAGCATGAACTGATCAATTTCAACCTCCCATTATCTACCTTCTTCCCCTTTTCTAGCCTCTACTAGCATTATTTCTGCACTGACATTTTTTGCACCCACATATGAGAGAGTGTTGTCTTTCTGTGTTGGGTATATTTCACTTAGCATAATGTCCTGTAGTTCTTCCATTTTGTTACAAATGACAGAATTTGTCTTCTTTATGACTGAAAAATATTCTATCTATGTTTTCTTGATCCATTTATCTGTTGCTAGGCACCTAGGCTGATTCCATATCTTAGCTACTGTGAGTAGCGTTGCCATAAGAATAGATATGCAGGTATCTCTTTTATATAATGATTTCATTTTATTTGAATATATACCCAGAAGTGAAATAGCTGCGTCTGGTTTTTGTATTTATTATGGGCCAGATAATGCATGCCTGCAATTATAGCTACTCAGGAGGCTGATGCAAGAGGGTCACAGGTGTGGGGACTGCCTGGGTTACAAAGTGAGTTCAAGGCCAACCTGGGCAATTTAGTGATACCATGAGAATTTGTCTCAAAATTAAAATTAAAAATAACAAAAATTTTAAAGGATTGGGGATGTAGCTCAGTGGTAGAGTGCCTTTTTTTTTCTTTTTCTTTTATTATTCATATGTGCATACAAGGCTTGGTTCATTTCTCCCCCCTGCCCCCACCCCCTCCCTTACCACCCATTCCGCCCCCTCCCTCTCCCCGCCCAATACCCAGCAGAAACTATTTTGCCCTTCTTTCTAATTTTGTTGTAGAGAGAGTATAAGCAATAACAGGAAGGAACAAGGGTTTTTGCTGGTTGAGATAAGGATAGCTATATAGGGCATTGACTCACATTGATTTCCCGTGCATGTGTGTTACCTTCTAGGTTAATTCTTTTTGATCTAACCTTTTCTCTAGTTCCTGGTCCCCTTTTCCTATTGGCCTCAGTTGCTTTTAAGGTATCTGCTTTAGTTTCTCTGCGTTAAGGGCAACAAATGCTAGCTAGTTTTTTAGGTGTCTTACCTATCCTCACCCCTCCCTTGTGTGCTCTCGCTTTTATCATGTGCTCATAGTCTAATCCCATTGTTGTGTTTGCCCTTGATCTAATGTCCACATATGAGGGAGAACATACGATTTTTGGACTTTTGGGCCAGGCTAACCTCACTCAGAATGATGTTCTCCAATTCCATCCATTTACCGGCGAATGATAACATTTCATTCTTCTTCATGGCTGCATAAAATTCCATTGTGTATAGATACCACATTTTCTTAATCCATTCATTAGTGCTGGGGCATCTTGGCTGTTTCCATACTTGGCTATTGTGAATAGTGCCACAATAAACATGGATGTGCAGGTGCCTCTGGAGTAACCTGTGTCACTGTCTTTTGGGTATATCCCCAAGAGTGGTATTGCTGGATCAAATGGTAGATCGATGTCTAGCTTTTTAAGTAGCCTCCAAATTTTTTTCCAGAGTGGTTGTACTAGTCTACATTCCCACCAACAGTGTAAGAGGGTTCCTTTTTCCCCGCATCCTCGCCAACACCTGTTGGTGGTGTTGCTGATGATGACTATTCTAACAGGGGTGAGGTGGAATCTTAGCGTGGTTTTAATTTGAATTTCCTTTATTGCTAGAGATGGTGAGCATTTTTTCATGTGTTTTTTGGCCATTTGAATTTCTTCTTTTGAGAAAGTTCTGTTGAGAAACTTCTTTTGAGAAGTTTCTTTATTGGTTCATTAGTTTTGGGAGAATTTAGTTTTTTAAGTTCCCTATATATTCTGGTTATCAGTCCTTTGTCTGATGTGTAGCTGGCAAATATTTTCTCCCACTCTGTGGGTGTTCTTTTCAGTTTAGAGACCATTTCTTTTGATGAACAGAAGCTTTTTAGCTTTATGAGGTCCCATTTATCTATGCTATCTCTTAGTTGCTGTGCTGCTGGGGTTTCATTGAGAAAGTTCTTAACTATACCTACTAATTCCAGAGTATTTCCAACTCTTTCCTGTATCAACTTAACAGTTTGGGGTCTGATATTAAGATCCTTGATCCATTTTGAGTTAATCTTGGTATAGGGTGATATACATGAATCTAGTTTCAATTTTTTGCAGACTGCTAACCAGTTTTCCCAGCAGTTTTTGTTGAAGAGGCTGCTATTTCTCCATCGTATATTTTTAGCTCCTTTGTCAAAGACAAGTTGGTTATAGTTGTGTGGCTTCATATCTGGGTCCTCTATTCTGTTCCACTAGTCTTCATGTCTGTTTTTGTGCCAGTACCATGCTGTTTTTATTGTTATTGCTTTGTAATATAGTTTGAAGTTAGGTATTGTGATACCTCCTGCATTGTTCTTTTGACTGAGTATTGCCTTGGCTATTCGTGGCCTCTTGTGTTTCCATATAAATTTCATGGTAGATTTTTCAATCTCTTTAATGAATGTCATTGGAATTTTGATGGGAATTGCATTAAACATGTAGATTACTTTTGGGAGTATCGACATTTTTACTATGTTGATTCTATCAATCCATGAGCATGGGAGATCTCTCCACTTTCTATAGTCTTCCTCAATCTCTTTCTTCAGAAGTGTATAGTTTTCCTTATAGAGGTCTTTCACATCTTTTGTTAGGTTTACACCTAGGTATTTGATTTTTTTTGAGGCTATTGTAAATGGAATTGTTTTCATACATTCTTTTTCCGTTTGCTCATTGTTAGTGTATAGAAATGCTAATGATTTTTCTATGTTGATTTTATATCCTGCTACCTTGCTATAGCTATTGATGATGTCTAGAAGCTTCTGAGTAGAGTTTTTTGGGTCTTTAAGGTATAGGATCATGTCGTCTGCAAATAGGGATATTTTGACAGTTTCTTTACCTATTTGTATTCCTTTTATTCCTTCTTCTTGCCTAATTGCTCTGGCTAGGAATTCCAGTACTATGTTGAATAGGGGTGGAGATAGTGGGCATCCTTGTCTGGTTCCTGATTTTAGAGGGAATGGTTTCAGTTTTTCTCCGTTAAATATAATGCTGGCTGTAGGTTTGTCATATATAGCTTTTATAATGTTGAGGAACTTTCCTTCTATTCCTAGTTTTCTTAGAGCTGTTATCATGAAATGATGTTGGATCTTATCAAAGGCTTTTTCTGCATCTATTGAGATGATCAAGTGGTTTTTGTCTTTGCTTCTGTTAATGTGGTTTATTACGTTTATTGATTTTCATATGTTGAACCACCCCTGCATCCCTGGGATGAAGCCTACTTGGTCATGGTGAATAATCTTTTTGATGTGTTGCTGAATTCAGTTTGCCATTATTTTGTTGAGGATTTTTGCATCAATGTTCATTAAGGAGATTGGCCTATAGTTCTCCTTTTTGGAAGTGTCTTTGCTTGGTTTTGGGATAAGTGTAATACTGGCTTCATAAAATGTGTTAGGCAGTTTTCCTTCCCTTTCTATTTCATGGAACAGTTTAAGGAGGGTTGGTATCACTTCTTTTTTAAAGGTCTGATAGAATTCAGCAGAGAATCTATCAGGTCCTGGACTTTTCCTTTTGGGGAGACTCAAGGTCCTGGGTTCAATCCTCAGTAGGTTTCCCCTTGCCAAAAAAGAAAAATGACATAGCTGAAGCACATAGTGAGTCTCCATATTGATTTCTGAGGAACCTCTATGCCATCTTCCATAATGGCTGTTTTAATTTCTTTTTCTCCACATCCTTGCCAGCATTTGTTATTTTTAAAATCATATCCATTCTAACTGAGATGAGATGATATCTCATTTGCATTTTCCTGATGGCTAATGATATTAAGCATTTTTTCATTATTTTGGTCATTTATATTTCTTCTTTCAAGAAGTGTGTATTCAGATCATTTGCCTATTTTTAAATTAGATTACTTGGTTTTGTGGTTAAGTTTTTGAGTTCCATATAGATTCTGGATCACTTTTTTATGTCAGCATTTTTTGTCTTTCTTAAGAAATAATTTACCTCATTATCACAAAGACAGTCTCCTATACAAGCTGCTATAACATTTAATGCCTGCCTGCCATGTACACCTTTAATCCATTTGGGACTTCTTTTCATCGTATACGTTCAATATGAAGGATCCAATATCATTTTGTCCATTTAGATATCTGGTTTTCCTAGTATCATTTAATGAACAAATCCTCTATTCCCAAACAATTTGTGATACTTTCCTAGCAGATAACATTTTTTCATTTATGTGGAGGTTTATTTAAGAAATGTCTACTCTAATACTACAATACTATGGTTGATTTTTCTGTGCTTATATCAATACCATAGTGTGTGAATTAACAAGCTTTGTAATGAGTCTTGAGTCTGCTAGAGACATCCTTCCACTTTGGAAATGTCTTGGCTATTACTTGGCCTTTTCTCTTCTATATTTGTTTTATGCTCAGGAAGGCAGGTTTCTCAGAACAATGGAATTTCTATTGGTGAATCTGGAGAAACTTAGCATACCTACAATATTTTCTCTTCTTATGAATACAGTAAATCTCCCCATTAATTGAAGTCCATATTTAAAATTATATTTTCTAGATATTTGGCATTTTTATTGTCTTCATACTTCTTTATATATTCTGGAGGCTTATAGGAATTAAATTAATTTTTATATATTGATCTTATAAGCAACAACATTTTAAAGTTATCTTACTATTTCTAGTATACAGTCCACAGGTTATTTTAGACTTTCTATAGTTAGTTATTTAATTTTCAAGCATGATAGTTATTTTTTTCTGTAAGCCTAATTATTCTCATTTCTAAGGAACCATATTCTGGGTTTTAAAAGACTGTGGGACTATCTAGTACCTAAGAGTTAAAGAAAGAATAAGCGAAATTGTAGGATCTGCACAAGGTTTTGTCATCCAGGAGGAGATCACTTCTACTTTAAAATATGAAAGGGATGATGAGAAACAAAGTTATGTTTTGACTATTCTGTAAATTATTCTTGTTTAACAAATGAATTGTTCTCATTTCATTTCTTATCAAAGGTTATTAGGTGTCAGTATTTCCACTTTATAGATGAAGAAATTAAGAGTAAAGGATGAGACATATGTTGTTGCAGATCACAACTCTCTAAAGTATTGAAGCTATAACCTGAACCCAGTTCTGTTTTGATTGCTCCAGTGCACCTGGCTCACCCAGAACTTGAGGTGAGTAGAGGAAGAGGCAAAGAGTGTTCCCAAATTTCTATCTGAAATAATAGAGTACACTAGGACATTGCTAACAAAATGGAGACAGCCATAGAAGGTTTGTGAAGAAACTAGATGAAATTGATTTCGCTCTTGACATGTTTCCCTTTCAAGTTGATATCCATTTCTCTCTCTTGGTCTAGTAAATTCTCTTTATTAATATACAAAGAAAAATGTTGTCTTGAAAATGTCCTTGCAGTGTGAAAGAAGAGCCCAGTCTCCTCTTTTGGCTATGTAGTCAGTTGTGGACAGCTGTTCATCTATGTCCTTTTGAGCCAGCCAGTCAGTCCTTAGCTGCATGAGAGCTATCTTAGTCTAATATGCACAGCTATGGAATTCACAGTTATAGAAAATTTAAGTAAATCCAAGTCTCTAGTTAATATGGCCTGGCATAACTTTTGCTTTGCAGGGGTGGAATTAGTTAGAGGTCCTATTAACAGTTCCATCAAAAACAAAAACAAAAAACAATGGTCATTTCTTAAGCCATTGTAAGAACTATTTCATCCAGAAATCTGGGATCTTCAGTGTGTGTAAATCTATAACAGCAATCACTTTAAGACTGTAAGGCAATCAAAACCATTTTTCCCAAGATGCGAGAGACACCAGCTGTAACAGCCCATTTCTCAGCTAGAAACAGAGGACACGCTCAAAGTGGATCACTTGAGGATAGCTTTATAGAACTATTCACAATGGCACCATAGTCATGGATTAGGGGAACAAAAGATGATGAAGTTCCCTGTTGTTAATAAAAGCAGGAAGCAATTTCAGGCTTAAGCTAAGAGGGTTAAGGAGAGGAGGTAGTTATCAGAACTCAGCATAGTCTCAGAAGGCATCTGACAGGAAATCTCACCTTCAAATTAAGGACATAGCCAACATCACGTGTTTTGCCTTGGAGAAAGTCTGAAAAATGAATGCCAAACTTTGCATTCCTCTATCTTCCCATCTCCCCTCTTCATTTGGCTGAATCTAAAGAAGGTTAGATTGAACATGGGAGCCCTTTGATGTGTCCAGGGGCACAGAGCAAGGTAGGAAATGGTGTCGAGTGTATATAAAGGTCCAATCAGAAAAAAGAAGTTGACACTGTCCATTAGTTTTGCTCTTCAACATCCTCTCTTGTTTTTGTCAGGTAAAAGATGAATGTCCTCAACATAAGTGACACAAAAATCCAAGAAGGCAGAGAAAGAAAATCTTTAACTACAGCATATATTTGTCCCAGATTGAACAAATCATGTCCCCACCATAATCAATTTCCTACTGAATGAATTCTAGATGCCCTAGAAATAGTGCCACATTAGGAATTCAGTGATGGCCACTGTTTGCAGTTTGAGAACTCATTGGTGACAGAGTAGATTTTGTGAAATCACTTACCCAGAAATTATTATACACTTCAAAAACACTGCTCTCCAGGTGACAAAATAAAATGACTGGTAAAGTTAAAATAGTAACAAAATCAAATGCATGAAGGTAAGAAACTTAGTTTCTAAGCCTCATTATAGAAATACATTTTCTTAGCATTTAATTTGGTATGACACACCATTGCAGGGCAGGAAATAACCTTTAAAAAGTATTCTATGATTTCTTTTGTGATGGTGGTGGTCGTGCTAGGGATCAAACCAGAGCCTCATGCATACTAGGAAAGCACTCTACCTTCAGCCAACACACTACCATTTCTAATTTTCAGGAATGAAAACAGCAAATGTTTTCTAAAAATGTGATAATTGATATAAATTAGGCATGTACAAAATGTTCTAAGAAATTGATTATGTCTGTTGGGCCAAGAGAAGACTTATACCAAGGAATTGAATAATAAAGAATGGTAGGCCATCCTACAAGAAGGTAAGGAAAAGTATGGCATTTGGGGAAGAGGTAAAAGATTTTGCAATATCAGTGAGGCATAAACATTAGATATCTCCTATTCTAATAACTCTGCAAGTATTAGTTTGGTTAGACATTGGGTGATATGGTTCTTCAAGAAGGAGATGGAGTATAGCTGACATTAGCGGTATCTGGGTCGTGGGAGGTTTATATTAGCAAGAGTTTTGAGAACAGTAGCATTCTTAACACTGTGTTAGGAAGTTCATTCCACAGAGGGATAAACATACAGGGCAATAGGATCTAAACACAGAGGAAAGGAAGCAATGGTGTGAACTGACTTATGTATCCCCGAGAGTATTAAAAAGGAGAGGTACAGAAATAAGAGATTACTTAGCAGAAGATCTCCTCATGACTTGTAAATTGATTGGATGAAGGATGCCGGGGAAAAAAATGCATTCTTAAACATCACCTTAACTTTAGTGTTTACACAGCTCATTAGATGGTGATGCCACCTACAGAGACACAGAATAAAAGAAAAAACAGATTTTTGTGGAAGAAATAATTTGAATTTAATTTTAAAAAACTGAGTCAATTCCATGTGTCATGAAAACAATGTCTTATATATGGGTTGGACTGGTATTTTTTAAAGGATTTATAGGTAATGGTATGAGATGGAACACAGGGTAAAGTTCATAACTGCAGCTATAGATGATAAAGTTAGGTGCATATTAGTGACAAGTGATATGATAGATGAAGAAATCTGGTAACAGAAGCAAGAAATTCTTATATCCCCCCTCTACACTCTAAACCCCACAGGACAGTAAGTTTATCTGTTAATCCCTGGTTATCTAGACTAAAACTTGACACACCAAGAGTACCAAAAAATATTTCTTAAATGAGGAGTGAGAAAGAAACAAACAAGACCAAAAAATGAAATACAGGAAACAATATTAATAAGGAAAAGGAGAATAGCAGTGAGAAGCTCTGAAGCAATGGACAGAGAGATAAAAAACTAAACAGAGAATGTGCTATAAAAGTCAAAGTAGGAAAATGGAAAGGAGGGAGTGTCCAAGAGGATCACATGCTGCCAACATGTCAAATAAGTAACGAGAGGAATATGTCCAATGGAACTGGTAATTAGAGGACAGGAAGAATAGAAGCCAGATTGCAATGGATTTTAAAGTGAATGTGAAACAAGGAAATGGAACCAGAGTGTAGATAAAGTAAATAAAATTGGATAAGAAAGAACATTAAGAAAATAGATAAAATTTGAAGGAAGAATTCAGAGCATGTTTTAATTTTAACTTATCATTGTTTTTGCTGGTTGTAATTTTGTTGTTGTTTTGTTTGGCGGTACTGGGGCTTGAACACAGGACTTCTTACTTGTTAGGCAGGTACTCTGCCACTTTGTTGGTTGTAATATTTTTAAAACATGTTATTCCTCTTCAATGGAAAAGATCTTAACAGGTTTATATGCTGCTGGAGAAAGGGGAAAGTTGTGTCTCAAAGAGGAGATGATGATGGATGGAGTGAGATTTCAGAGAAGATCTAAACCACAGACCAGAGGAAATAGCTGTAACTTTATCATTTAGCCAGAAGTCCCCTCACAGTTACCTTCAGTTTGGATTTTAGAAAAACTGGCTCCAGATTCATACAGTCTCTGCATATTTTTCCATGGAATTCAGAGCCCAGTTTCTTGATAGAGACAAGTTTTGGTGCCACCGCTTGGGATGCATGTTGGTTGGAGTGGAGAAGAAAGGAAATCAAGAAAGAATTTGGTGAGAAGGATCCAGCATCTTTTTGCATCTGGAGTTGATTCATACCCAGCATGGTCTCCACACTTGGCCTTCTTGTACTAGGTTTTGTACTACCCCATGGAGTCCTCTTTATTTTTTCCTCTGAATCAGAGTAGATTAGGAAATATAAACATAAGACTCATGACAAACTTGTCCATGTGGGAAAGAAAAGATGTCACTGCAGTTTTAGTGGAGCATCTGGGTAGCAGTTACAGCAAAAAAATGTGTGAGAGCTTCATTATAAATAAAAACTTCTTTTCTTCCTTTCTTCATTAAATAAACTCTTTGCTCCAATGTGAAAATTCAGAGATGAAAAAGTCAGTTTCTCTGTCCTTATGGAATTGTTGTGCTAGTGGGGTAGAGTTGTAAAAAAAATCTGATATACCAAGGACTAATAGCTCTCTGGAGCAATTTTGTAAGTGTACTATGTGTCCCCCAGGCCTAAGAACTGAGGATGCCAAGACAAATAGAGGGAGAAGTCTATTTTGATGAGGAAGTTTAAACATGAATAGAGTGATGTGGCTGATTGTTCTACAGAAGCTAAAAGAAGCAGAATAGGAGAAAGAAAAAAGCAGAAGTAGAGGAGAGACATCATTCACTCCACTAAATGCTCCAGGTACCAACTGTGGGTGAGGCCTTGGATGGGAAGACTTGCTGCAATGTGAAGGCCAAGAAATTCAGAAAATTACAATATTCAGCCCATTAATCCCTAGCCTGGGCTCTTGAGACCTTCACAGTTCCAAGAGGATGGTAATAATGGATCTGTGAGTTATTTTAAGCATTTAAAAATCTGGAAAGAAGGTATTCCCATAAGATCTAGTATGGAGTTCAAGGGTGAGAAGGACTGTTGTCAAATTTTCAAGGGGGTGTTCCCTCTCTGGTCGTACTGATATATTTTCCATTCTCCGAGAAGGCACGCCCTGGGTGTGTGTCACCAGCTGTTCCTCCTGCCTTCTCTCCTTTTCTCCTAGATAATTTTAATGAGTCTTTTGAGAGTTGGTTCAGGTGCCATGCTATCAAGCCCAGGTTGGCTCAAGTTTTTCTTCTAGATTCCTATCAGCACCTTGCAAGTTCCCTATCTAAGCTCTGATCACTCAGATTTCATTGGAGCTCCACTTCTTCTGGTGTTGTCTGCAGACTCTGAGATTGCTTTGAAGCCATCTCTGACTTATCCCTGAAGTTTAAAAATCTAGTATGAATACCACCTATGACAGTCAGCTTACAGGAGGTCCTCTACAAACATTGATTTAATGATGTTATGATCAGAGAAAGAGCAAGAATGTTTTACTATGATTTAAAATTTTGCTTCTGCCTTTCCCTTTTTTCTATTACTTTTCTCTCAGCTGTTGTAGATGAATCATCTACCTCACTGTATGGATACTCCAGCTTTCTTTCCCAGAACTGATTTTGCCTTGGGTTTGTCTTATTGTCCTAAGTTCTCAGGGCTGGAGACCATAGAGCCCACACTGTAAAATCTCTTCCATTCCAGGGAACCTTGGCCTTACACTGCTTGGGATGATGGGAAGAGCTGTATAAAAAGAGAATGATGGCTCTTTAAACCATCACGTGGATACAGGGCAGATATGAAGAACCTATTGAAAAAATTCTATTCTGTCTCTTCTCTACTTTAAGGCATTATCCAGTTCTTATATTTTTATATTTTAGATTCAGTGTCCATGCAATCAATCTTAATCAACACTGTCTTTGCCTCTACTCATATACTTATTGAAAGATTTCATCTTTTTCCTTTCCCTCATTCATTCATTAAGAAGTATTTATTCTCTTAATTTATTCAGTATTTTAAACTAAAGAATTCATTTGGAAAAATCTTACTTCTGTTCTCTCAGTGTTGTTTAAGTAATCCTAGACTAAGGGTCCTCAAGTTGTTTTGGTATTAAGAAACCACTTAACTCTTGAAAATCATTGAGGTGCCCAAAGTACTTTTGTTTATATAGGCTATACCTATTAGAAATTAAAACAAAATCATAATGATGTTTATTAAAAATAAACAGCAATAGGTGGGGCACGGTGGCATATGCCTGTAATCCCAGCTGCTTTGGAAATGGAGAGCAGGATGATCTTGATATGAGGCTAGCCAAGGCAAAAAGTTAGCTAGACACCTATCTCAACAAACAAGCCAAGCATGGTGGTATACCTCTGTAATCCAAGCCATGAAGGAGGGATTAGGTAGGTGGCTCACAAATGAGGCTTGCCCCAGGCAAAAAAAAATCCAAGACTCATCTTAAAAATAACTAAAAATAAAACAAGGGCTGGGGCATGGTTTAAGAGCACCTGCCTACCAAGCATGAGGACCAGAGTTCAAACTCAGAACCGTCAAAAAAAATGGAAAATAACAATAAATCCATGGCACATTTACAGAAGCAACATTTTAGTAAGCAATAGTGTATTTTCTAAACCAACAGTTAGCAAGAAGTTTGGCATTGCTTTCATGTTTGCAATACTCTAACCTCTGATTTAATAGAAGATGTCTAGATCCCCACGTGTGGTTCTACAGGTAAAATCTGTGCAGTCTATGCAGTCTATAAAGAAGATTTTGCCTCACACAGATATGTAGTTTGATACAGGACTAATATTTTACTAACCTCTAAAGATAATTGTAGGTATTCTTTGATGCCACACCAAAATTTAGCAAGTGGTAATTTCTTACAGGTTAGTTGCAATTTGAAATCTGAAACCAATTGATGAACTTTTATATTCTACTACCATGAAATTCACTTCTCTTTTTCCCTTTGAATAACTTGCTTGGCTCATGCATAAGTCTGTAACATCATGGACTTGCCATATGGAAAATATCAGTTCACTGAGTTGTGTATATCTTCAAAATGTTGACTTATTGCATTATGCAATATCAAAAAATCACATTCCTTATTATCACCACTAAGCTCTTCAGAAAAGTCTGTATTTGTATAATGGCAAGCTCATGATGGCAGATGCAAATTTTCCTAAACTTTAACTTCTGCTCAAAAGCTTGAATCATTGGCAACAAATACCATAAGCTATTTTTCCCCTTGAACTGACAGGCTCTTTTTATTCATTTTTGAGAAAACATATGGCCTATGTTCAATCCTACCTAGCCATAGTTTGTCACTCACTCATGTAATAAAATTAAGGTTTGTTTACTTCTTGATCCTTCGTTTTAAGTGAAATTGACTTTTGCTTTTGCTTTTGTGTTCAAACTGTGAGTTCACAGTATTAAAAAATACAATAACTACTACAGAGTTTGGTGCCACTGCCCTGATTCTTTCTAAGGCACCAGCCATTTTATCCACTATGGCTTTGTGACATTACTCTACACAATGTCTGCACAAATGTAGACACAGGGAAAGGAGCAAATAACTTCTTTATATCATTATGAAAATAGCTTTTACCATATAGACCCCTTTACAGATATCCCCAGGGGATTGGACCACATTTTTTTGGAAACATTGCTAATAACTCGACTATTGGGTATACTTCAAGACCAATTTGAGAGAAGCTCTCACTTTTCTTTGACAATGACCGTGGCTTCTTTTCCAGATTACATCTGCCCAATATGTAATTGGTGACTACAGCCAAGAAAACATGTGGAAAATGAGAGCAAGTGGGTGTGTAGGCTCAGAGGGAGTTGCTTGTTTGGGGGATGATGAGAGAGTGCAGTTCTGGAAGGAGTTCAGTTCTATGAGTGTGTATTTCTGCTCTTCAAAAAATTACCACATACATGCTGTCACACAATTTATACTGTGCCTGAGGGAAGTGGCTTACTATAGTGAAGATACATAATATTTTCAGTGACCAGGCTTGGGGTGCAATACCAGCTCAGTGGTTACCATCTATGTGACTTCTGTCATGTTACCTTACCTTACTAAAGCCTTAATTATCCTGTCTGTAAAATGAAGTTATCGTGTTTAGAATACTATGATGCTAGGCGTCTACAGGTTGGAGTGAATGCTGTGATAGGCCACATAAAACTCCACTTTAAGAATAAAGAACTTACTTCCCTTGCTGAAGGGAGTGATAGTGAAGGTGGACCTCAGTGTCAGTCCTTAACCAAGAGCTCACTCCCCTTTCCTTTAACTTAGAGAAACTTGGGTATATTCTCTCTGGGATGTGGAAGAACATTTGTATGGTAATATTCAATACCATAACCATAGATATTCCTTTGTGCTGACCTTAACCACCAAGCACTGTTGCCTGCTTTTAACTGGTAAACCTACAACTTGAGGGCAATCCTTGAAAGATCCACATTTGTCTGAGAGTTTTAATACTAACCAACTGAAAGAAGCATATACCTCATTCTCTTATAGCAGACAATTTCATGAAATGGAGAAAATATTGACTTTGAGGTCAAATATGCCTGTTTTGACCCTGGTATTATTCCTCCCAGTGTGTGAACTGGGCAAGGTACTCAGCTTTGTTTATGTTATCTGTCCAATGGGGTTAATTATTATCTCATAGAACATCTGAGAAAATTCAATGAATTAAGTGTTAAGTTACTGATACAATGTCCAGTGTGTATTAAGGAACTTAAGTACTTTCTTTTTACTTTCTTGTAAATATGAAAACTGTTGATTTTCAGGTGTGTGTCATTGAAATTGGCATGGACACCAGTTGCCCTCCTCTTCCTCCAAATGAATATCAAACCATACAGTGTCTTAAAAGTACGCAATTGAGACTATCCACAGATTGGAGGGCCACAGCAATGATAAACACTAAAACTTTTGAGTAAATTGTATGCATCACATTCAGCAACTTTTCAAGGGATTTGTTATGACATTCTAAACTTCTCATTCCTAGCTTTAATATTATGTATTCACCCTGCTTCTTCCAAATGATATAAAGATACTTCATTTTTTTATTGGCACATTTTTGTAAGCTATCCCAAATTCTTTGTGGAAAGAGTAGAGGTATTGAACACATAAACAAAACAATGAAATAAAGTACAATAAATAAAACAGCCAAAGAAAAGATTTGTCCATGGTAACTTGTCTCATTGTGTGCTTTGCATCTTAATTAGGCTGAAAACCTTGGGGAAAACGTGCCATTTTAATGGCCAAATACAACTTGACCTTTCTTATTTGTTTCTCCTCACAAAGAAAATATCTAAAGAACAAAACTTTCTGATATGGAACAAATGCTTTTTTTTAATATGGTGCATAGTTTTTATGGGCTTGTCAAAGACAAAGAAAGCAGGGCTTGCTATGGGCCATGGAGGGGTGCGGTGTTTGCAGTATACCTGCCACTTCCTACTGGGGCACAGAGTTGAATGCAAGGCTGAGACATTTTCAGTCACAGGCCCTTGCTTTGTCTATAGCAATAGCCCCATGAGCCTTCTCCACTCTTTCTATGACCCCAAATGTGTATCCCCATCCCCAACTCTGGGATGATAGAACAAACTGGTAGAATCAGTTGACACAATCTCTGTCAGAAGCAACTGAGCCAGTCTTATCCAGAGCCAATAATACACAGCACACAAGATAGCTCAAGTCCAAGGTCGCTGCACCATCTGCATTAACAGATGGGAGGGGAATTATCAGTGGAGAAATACAACCAAGCACCATGTGGATGGGTGACAAGAAGTCCTCTGGCCAGAAGAACAGATTACATACCAGCAGTGCCTTGGCTCACTGCCCCAAAGAAATACATACCAATCCACACTCAGGGAAAATTCCATGAAACAGCAAAGCAGGAACATCCTGAAGCCAATGGCAACACATTCCAAGAAAAACATCCAATGAACCAAACCCCAAACAACACAGACCTCAGAAACGTAAATAAAAATTAACTGAAAAAGGAAACCTTCAGAGTCTTGGGAAGGAACACAACAGATTAAGTGACCACAAAACACTAAAACACCAACGGGTTATTTACCCACTGCTTTGCGGTAAATACAAGGCCTGTAGTCTCGAAGAAGTTATTTCTGGGCGCCAATGACTTAGCACATAGGGTAGCAAAAAGGGTGAACTTTATTCCTCCACAGGGCAAGTGGCATTTACAATGGGCCTGAGAACCAAAGGGAAGTTCCTTTGAGCCTCTTAGTCTTATAGCTGTTTATCAGGATGAGGCATAGAGGATGGGAAAAATGCTGGGCTTGAAGTCAAAGGACTTGGGTTTGCAGTCTTACCCTGCCACTTACTAACTCTGCTTCTGCCCCTCCATCCAGGCTGAGCATCAGCTTCCACACTTGGAGAAATGAATGGATAATAGCATTTATTATTTCTTCCTCACAGTGTTGAGCTGAATATTTAATGAGAAAATGGATGTGAAGAGCGCTTCATAAGAGGCAAAGTAAAACACAGAAACCAGTCATTATTATGGTAGCTGTTTCTACTGTTGCTGTAATTATTAGTTCATATATCTAAGACAATAGGAAAATTAGCATCCACCTTTTTTAAGTGAACCTCCTCATAACTAAGGTGTGCCCCCCTCCACCCCCCCAAGCATCTATTTCAACTATTTGGCTAGAATCTATAACCAACACTTTGGAAATTTATTGAATCTAGGCTAAATTTTCCTCAATGATTTAGAATCAAAGTTAAGGAAACCATCTCTTATCTTACAGCAACCTTCATAATGGTTCTGCTTGCCTCTCATTTCTTTCTGTGAGGTCAAGTGTAGTCTCAACCACTGACCTGTCTTAGCATCTCCTCCTCTCTCTGTTCAGAGGGTTAATTTCTAATTTGGTCAGCAACAGAAGTGGTAGAAAAGAAGTGCTGATTCTGATCAGATAGTCACTATTCAGAATATAGGGTATAAAACACATGGCATTCACATGAGGAGCACTGTGATAGTCAGAGACCTTTTGTTACTTGAGGTCAGAGAGTAGAAGGTGTTAGGAAATTGACCTTGGGGTGAGTATATGATGCTGGGTAGGAAATGCTTGAGATATATTTAGTCCACTCACATATCTCTCACATTTTAATGTAAGTCAGTACATGTGTGACCATCATAACTTACAGTCGGCAGAGAACAAGGTCTGAGTCAGAAGAGACGAGCATATTCCAAGGACTTTCGGGACAATGTCTATGTGTCAATCCACACACCTAGTAACTTAGACTTTTCTGGCTGAACCAAATTCCTTGTTTAGAGCCCGAGTCATTCTCTTCAGCAAAATTAGTTGGATTAATTTTTTGAGTTGTCTCATAGCTTCACGAATCTCTCCTAAACAAGGTGTTCAATCAGGACAGCTCCTCACCAGGGTATGGTGGAGATGGAGTCACAATCAGAGCTGGACACAACCTTGCAGTTCTCACAGCCCAGTGGATCCCAAATGCTACTCTGAAGACAAATGTTGATCAAATTTTCACAAATCTGTGGGGAAAAGATAAAATGAGGATAATAGGGCAAGTCAACAATTTTTCACAAAATTAACTCATTCAATTCTAAGAAATGCCTTATGGAATTTTTCCTTTCCTTCTTTTCTGGTGTTTTTTCCCCTTTTATTTGGAATGTTTACAGCAGTGTCAGTTACTTTTTAAAAATCTATCAGATCAAAATGTTGACCACATTATGTTAGGCTCCTGTTTTGTGGCTGTTTTCATTTGTTTGACTTATAAATTATAAGAACTACCAGTCTAAACCAGCTCCTTCATGCTCAGATTGGGGAACAGAGACCCCAAGAAAATTGCCAGAGTTTACACATCTAGGAAATTGGAAAGCTAAGACCAGGATGTGGGCATGCTGATCTTCAGGTGTCTCCTTGGCCAAATGTTAGCATTAACATTCTACATGCCTATAGAAGGAGAAAAACGAAGCTCTGGAAGAGGCAGTAACTGGAGAAAAAGGAACTCTATTTCTTGAGTGCATGAGATGCTAATGCTTCAAGTGCTATTTCACTTAATCTTCACAAAGACCCTAAAAGGAAGGTAAAACCAAATGCACGTAATTGAAGAAACCAAGCTCAAAGATGTTCAGAATGTTCACTTAATGTTCAGAATCCATCAGACCATATTACCACCTATTTGTTGCATGTCATCCAACAAATATCTATTGAGTGTCTTCCCTATGCAAGATAAGTTTAATGCTAGTATTTGAAAGATTTGGCAAATTATTTGACAAATATTAAATGACTTCCAAAAAACTATTCATCTCAAACAATCCTGTGAGGCTGGTTATCATCAGTTCTATATCATAGATGAGAAATTGAAGCTAAAAGAGTTTAAATGTCTTACCTAAAGTCAGGTATTTGGCATGCTGTTAACTAACCCTCAAGTCTACCCCCTTTTTCAATATGCTGCAAGGGACAGTTTTCTTGTGGAGAAGAGACATGGTACACAAGAGGAAACAATCTGCAAGGGATCATGGCCAACAGGCCACAATTGTTCCTTTGAAAAGGCAGGAGCCAAAGAAGAGCTGATGGAGACACCAGGCATGAAAAGGTCGTAAGTTCTGGGCTTTCCAATAATAAGCCATTCTCCTCCAGATGATTTTAATAATCCCCAGCACATGTGTTCTAACCCCTTGATGCTGTACAATATGTGTAACCAAATAAAATATCTCTCCAGATTTGTAGATTTACTGTTTGTGATGGGAAAAGGCCAACCAGATGACATCATTTATATTCCAAATATGAGCTGCTGCCAAGGCTGGTGATGTTAAGCTGGAGAAATTGATCCTCAACATTATTCTATGAAGCAAAAAAGAAAAAAAAGAGGTCTTGGCCTGGATGGATGGTGTCTTTTTAAAAATTTATGTGAATATGAAGTCTGGCTTAATCAACTTCCATTTTATGCAGGATTGTTTATGTTCAATGTGTGGGTTGATTAGCCACACAATTCCATATAACTGAAGTTACCAGGTTAGGGGAGGGTTGCCATGTTTGTTATTATTGAGTGAATAAGTGGTAGGGTCTTGATCTGAAACTTATCTGGTCTTCAACAGCAAAGTTCTCAAGGGGAGGTGACCACTTCTTCAAAAGTAAAGGTACCTAGTTTGTAATGATGGAATACAGTAGACCATCTGCATCCATCCTCAACTTCCTCTTTCCTCACACAGCCATGATGTCCTTCAGATATCTGCATCCTCCATGACCACAAGGCACAGGGAATTTGATACCACTCCAGTTCCAAAGATAGATCATAATTAATCAGTGTCAATAAACATGTGGCATTCCACCCATCACTAGTGGTCCAAGAGTGACTTGTGAGTATAATTAGAGAGATGAAAGGTCTTATGTTCCCTGAACGAGGAAAAGTTTTTCTCTCCCTCCCTCAAAGAAGCAGACAGTCCTAACTGATGTTGACATCCATTTTTCATCCTGACGATGGCATATCTAAGATGAGGCATGCTGAGACAGCTGAATGGAGAGATGGGAAAGTCAAGTGCTTGATTTTATCATTGAGGCTCTGATCTGAGGTTCTGTCTGTTCCTGGACTTCCTCTTACATAGACATCTTATTTCCTGTTACTAAGTCAGCTTGAGTTTCTACTTCTTGTAGCCGAAAACCTAACAGACTAGGAGTGGTAACAAAATTTGCTCCCTGAGGGGGCCCATCAATTTATTTATTTTTCCTGGGGTTTGAACTCAGGGCCTGCTTTGGGATAGTCTCAGACTTTGATCCTCCTGATGATCCCTCCCACTAATTAGGATTACAGCCTTGAACTACTAAACCCAGCTTATTTTTTGAGATGGAATCTCACTAACTTTTTTCCTGGGCTGGCCTTGAACTGTGATCCTCCTGATCTCTGCCTCCTGAGTAGCTGGGATTACAATTGAAAGTCACTGCTCTGGGCCTCCATCAGTTTCTTGAACCACATCCTCAGGATATTTCCAAAAATGGCAGGATTTTTATTTTTGTTGAATGACTTGATGTCTGCAACTGTCACCACTCTCAGTTATTTCGAAAAACAAAACTACAGCCAGGTGGCTTAATCCTAGCAGCTCAGGAGGCAGAGATCAGGAGGATTACAGTTTGAAGCCAGCCCCAGGCAAATAGTTCACAAGACCCTATCTTGGACTACTCAACACAAAAAAGGGCTGGGTGGAGTGGTTCAAGTGGTAGAGTACCTGCCTAGCAACAGTGAGGTCCAGAGTTCAAACCCCTATGCCACCACCAAAAGAAAAAAAAGCTACAATAATATTTCCTGCTTCTTGGTCTGGCCTCTTTGGGCCACATCTCCAGCCGTGCTCAATAGACACTCTTCTGTCTTCCTATGCTGATGTTCTGTCTTCCTGTTCCGTTGTACCATGCTTCCTCACATCACTGGTCTTGACTGTGCTTTTGCACCGCTAGTGACAACCTACTTTACCACTCCTTCCCCACATTCACCTTCCATCAAGTTTTGGCAAAGGTATCCCTTCCCTTCCCTTGGCAAAGGAAGCCTTGCCTTCTTTGGTTCACCCTGTTCCTCCCTTATCAGAGCATTTTCCACACTCTATGGAAATGACTGCTCCTTTCTGTTGGAGCTGGAAACATCTCTTGTTTACTATTTTTTCCCCAGGGCTTAACACATACTTGGTATTATATAAAATATTTGTTGAAAGAATGATGAATGAATTACTTAAAGCTATTCAAATATTCCTCATGGCCTAGTGCCTGAATACTTTACAATGGTTTTCAACGATCTGGCCTTGACTTCCTGTCCAGACCCCTTTCCTATTACTCACCCTGAATTTCTTATTTCAAGTACACTGAATCATATATCCTCTGCTGTTTCAAGTCTCAATATCCATGATGGGCATCTGGTTGCTTCCTGAACTGGCCACTGTTACGTGGTTCTCCTTCATTACATTGGGAGGTTAATGAAATGAGTAAAAATGAATTTGAGTTCTTAGCACCTTCTCACTTGTAACATTACACAGAATAGTTAAACTGTTGTCTAAAATGTGAAAGTAAAATCTTTCCCAAGGGGTTGTTGGAATGATTGAGAAGCTACCTGGCACAAAACATCATGTGCCAATTTGTTGGCACCAACATCTTTGCAGAATCATTGTGGAACTCTGCCTTCTGGTCTCAGAGCCAACCACCAATTCAATTCTAAATTATTGCTTTGAAAAAATAAAGCCAAAGAATAAAAGTTGATAATCTGACTTCAGAAATGGTTAGTGTCTGAGAAGGAATGAAGCAGTCTTGGTGGGTCTGTATTCTCCTTTCAAGTCTGGAGAGTTTGGGGTTAGTGGGAGTAGTTTGGGGAGTAGTTTGGTTTGTCTAAAATGGGTACTTCATGATAGCTGACCCTACAATTTCCAGGAAGCAACTGAGTTCCCACAGCTTCAATAACAATTGCAGAGCCCATAGGGCAGTACTTTATGGCCTGATGAGAGCACTGTGGCAGGTGTTTGGTGGTGCAGTTCAGGTGCTGGGTGAGAGCCCATTTGAAGCTTTTCTGACTCTGGAAGCACCATGCTGTCTATGTTCACAGAATGAGCCAGACTGACTGTTTTTGCAACTCCTTCCCATATTCCTGGGCTCTGGTCTTTGGCCAGGTTTTTGATGCCTCATTTCTTCTCTGTGCCTCCTATGGTTTGAGGCACTCTGCCTATTCAGCAATAAGCTTTTTTTAGAGATAAAGTGGAAGGTTAAAGAGGGGAAGGAGATAACATCCAGAAAAGGATACATAAATTAGATGCTACATCTAAATAGGACTTTTCCCTTCAATTAAATGTCTTCATAGTGGGAAAAATGGGTACTATGGAACCAGAGAGCTGAATTTTAATCATAGATCATCCACCTGGTGGCTTTATTGTTTGAGGCGTGCTAATTGACCACTTCAGACTTCAGTTTTCTCATTCATAAAATGTGAATGATGTCTGCCTTGCAGAGTTTTTATGGTAATAGAATGAGATCCTGAATGCAAAAATCTAGCAGAATGCATTCTGCTTAGCAGGTGCTCAACAAAGTTGATTCTACAGTTAATCTTTTATCATTAATAGAGTATTTCTTATAAATTGATTTTAATCATCTCAGCATGGGGCAATAGGAGGAGCTCCTTTTAGATCTTATTTACAAGCTACAAGAGAGAAGAGTTATAATCCAGTTTTAGAAACACATCCACTTTGCATTTTGGCCTTTCTGCAAGCTTTGTCTATGAGCACATTCTCATATTGATATTCAAGATAATGTTCTAACACATTGTCTTAAATGTCAAGATCTAGATCACATTTGTCATTGTGGGTGGAATGGAGCAAAGGGAGGGGTGGGTGACGGGGTGAGGGTTGAGTCAGTTCTCCATGGAGTGGGGGGTGAGAGTGTGTTTTCACAGGATTAAATGGGCAGGAGAATGAGAAGGAAGAGTGAAATACAGGGAGCTCTTTTTTACATTTACTCACATGTGTATTCATTGTCTGAGCCACCTCCCCTCCCAATCTCCCCCCTCCCACTTCTGGGCAGAACCTGTTCTGCCCTCTTGTTTTGTGGAGTTCTATTGAGGAAGTCCTTGCCTATACCTATTGCTTTCAGATTATTCCCTGCTCTTTCCTGTCTAGGTGGTTAATATTCTCTTGGTTCAGTTTTGAATGCTCATAAGTATTTAGAATTTTGTCTTTTTCTTTAAGATTTCCCAATTTATTGGAATATAGGTTCTTAAAGTAGTCTCTGATGCTTCCCTGGATTTCCTTGGTATTTATGGTTATTGCCCCTTTTTCATTTCTGATTTTACTAATTTGAGTCTTTTCCCTCCTCATTTTAGTCAGATTTGCCAGGGGCTTGTCAATCTTGCTTATTTTTTCAAAGAACCAGTTTTTTGTTTTGTTGATTCTTTGTAT
This sequence comes from Castor canadensis, assembly GCF_047511655.1. Classification (NCBI taxonomy): domain Eukaryota; kingdom Metazoa; phylum Chordata; class Mammalia; order Rodentia; family Castoridae; genus Castor; species Castor canadensis. The sequence continues at coordinate 118,162,341 of NC_133392.1, forward strand.
GGTTCTTTTGGTCTCTTATTTCACTAATTTTGGCCCTTATTTTTATTATTTCTCTCCTTTTACTTTTGGGTTTTGCTTGTTCTTGCTTTTCTAGGAGTTTGAGATGGAGCATTCAGTCATGTATTTGGGATCTTTCTGTTGTTTTAATATATGCCCTCATGGCTATGAACTTTCCTCTTATGACAGCCTTTGTTGTGTCCCATAGGTTCTGGTAGGTGGTGTTTTCATTTTCATTAACTTCCAAGAGCCATTTGATTTCCTCTCTTATTTCTTCTATGACCCACTGATGGTTGAGCAATGTTTTATTCAGCCTCCAATTATTTCCCTATTTTCTGCTGTTGTTTTTGTTGTTGAGTTCTAGTTTTATTGCATTGTAATCAGATAAAATGCAGGGGGTTGTTTCTATTTTCTTATATTTGCCAAGGTTTGCTTGTGCCCTAAGAATTCTATTTTGGAGAAAGTTCCATAGGCTGCTGAGAAGAATATATATTGTACTGTTGTCAGATGAAATATTCTGTAGATATAAGTTAGGTCCATTTGATCGATGATGCCATTTAGTTCTAGGATTTCTTTGTTGACTTTTTGTTTGAATGACCTATTTATTGGTGATAGAGGGGTATTATAGTCTCCTACTACCACTGTGTTTGTGTCTATATGTGCTTTTAAGTCCTTTAGTGTATGTTTGATGAAATTGGGTGCACTGACATTGGGTGCATATAGGTTGATAATTGTTATTTCCTTTGGATATATTGCCCCTTTTATTAGTATGAAATGTCCTTCTTTGTCTTGTTTGACAAATGTAAGTTTGAAGTCTACTTTGTCTGATATAAATATTGCTATTCCTGCCTTATTTGGGGGGCCATCAGCTTGGCAAATCTTATTCCAGCCTTCCACCCTAAGCCAGTGCTTATTTCTATCAATAAGATAGGTCTCTTGTAAACAAAAGATTGTCAGATCTTCCTTTTTAATCCAGTTTACCAAACAGTGTCTTTTGATGGGGGAGTTGAGTCCGTTAACATTCAGTGTCAATATTGGTAGGTATATGGTGATTCCTGCCATTTTGTTTTTGTTGTTTAAGGATTTGATTATGTGCAGTAGAATCAATGCTACTCTCTCATTGCTTCTGTTTTCTTCTTCCGTGGTTTGATACTTCCCACCCTCTTGTGGTTTTGTTTGCTTTCATCTTCTGTGTACAGAATTCCTTGTAGAATCTTCTGTAGTGGTGACTTGGTGGTCATATATTGTTTTAGTTTTTGTTTATCATGGAAAATTTTTATTGCTCCATCAATTTTGAATGATAATTTTGCTGCATAGAGTATCCTAGGGCTGAAGTTACTTTAACTCAGTGCCTGAAATGCCTCACTCTGTGCCCTTCTTGCTTTTCAGGTTTCTGTTGAGAAATCTGCTGTTATTTTGATGGGTTTACCTTTATACGTTATTTGCTTTTCTCTCTTATAGCCTTCAATACTTTCTCAGTTGTCTGTACTGTTGTTTTAATGATAATATGCCATGGGGAGGTTCTATTTTGGTCAAGTCTGTTAGGTGTCCTGCAGGCTTCCTGTAACTGAATGGGAAAAACTTTTTCAAGATTTGCAAAATATTGTTATTATTTTATCAAACATATTACTTTCAATAAAATGTATTCATTTGTATCTCTTCTCCCTCTTCAATGCCTATGATTCTCAGGTTTGGTCTTTTGATGGAGTTGCTGAGTTCTTACATATTCCTTTCACAGCTCATGAATTCTTTGACTAAGATTTCTTTAATTTCTATTTTATCTTCGAGCTTTAAGATTCTGTCTTCCACTAGTTTTAGTCTGCTAGAGTGGCCTTACACTGTACTTTTTGTTTGACTAAAGGGACTTTTTATTTCCAGGATTTCTGTTTGACTCTTTTTCCTGAAGTTTTCCATATCTTTGTTCAACTCCTATTTTATATTTTGTGTTGTCTTTTTTATTTCACATATCTCTTTTTTTATACTGTTCTTTGTTTCACTTTGGTATTTGTTGAAGTCCTCTCTGAGTTCCTTTATTTGTTTCTGTGTCTTCTCATGTTCTTTATTTTTGTGTCTTGAAATTTCTTGAATTTCTTGAATGCATCTTGTACGTTCTGGTTAACCATGTCTAGTATGTTCTCCATGAACTTCTTAGTGATTTCTTCCAAGATTTCCTCTTTGAGGGTTTCTTTTGTGGGCATCACTGGGCTCCTTAGTGACATTTATCAATCATTGTTTTGTTGGGGTCAGGAACTGGGTATCCATTTTCTTCATTTCCCACTGAATTCTGTATTGAATTATTTTTTTGAGGAGTGTGGTTTCCATCCCTTCTTCTTTTTCCCATTGCTCCACTTGGTGCTGGGCAACTATGTTCTTGATAGGCTAGTTGTTGATTTTAATTGCCTGTTTTCTTTCCCTTGATTTAATTTTTGTGTTGTGACTAACTTGGTTGTTAGCTAGATTGATGTGCTCTTTCTGTCCCTGGCCTGGAGGTGTAATTTAGCAATAACAAATTCACAGGTTTTAATGCTAGACCAGTTGTTCACATATTATATAAAAAACCCCTTGGTGATAATATCTATAAACAGTAGGAGTTGGGGTGAGTTGATATAGAATTTTGGGAAATTGGTAAAAGTGGCACAAAAAGGAGGGGAGGGAAAAAGGGTGAGTGGGTAGGTGAAGAGGTATAGGGACTTCTGGGTTTTGTGGCCTTTGTATTTGGGTGTATTTCTGTTGTTGTAGTGGAGGCTGCTTATGTCAGGGATTGCAGGGAGCTGGGGTTGTGTACAGTTGGTACAGTAGGCTTGTCAGTGGGTAGTGAGTGTGAAGGAGTGAGGGGTAGTGTGGTGACAGGTTAGGGGAGGATAAGAGGGGGAGGTGAAGATGGGGAAAGAGTGGATAAGAAGGGGCAGAAAGAGAGTAGTTGGGAGGAAGAACAATGGATTGTAGCACAGGATAAGGAGGGAAAGTGAAGGGGATAAGAATAGGGATAAGAAAATAGTGATGGTGAAGTTAATAGCACAGAAAAAAACACAACAGGTACAAGGACAACAAAAAGTTCAGTCTTTTGCTAAAAGTTCTGGAGTTATTCCTTAGGTGTCCAATTCTGGTATTGGTGTACAAGTGGACGCTCTGATGTGGTCTCATCAGATGACTGGCTTGTGAATAGTATTTGGTCCTTCTGTCCACAAGGTTAGTTGGAATTCTGAAGTGAGATAAGTCTGCCAGTTTGTGCAAAGTGGTCAGAGCTGTTTTTTGGTTTTTTTTTTCCACCACATAGCAGCTGTATTGCCCTTCAGCTGCAACTCTGTTTGGTCAGCTCCTCCTCCAGCAAAGTGGAACAATTCAGTTTTAAATACTGCCCTCTGTCCCAGAGATCAACTTCAGGATCCACCACCTGCCCTGCTTTGGGAGATTTGTGCCTCTGTGCCTGTGCCTCTTCTGACCTCTGCTGGGTGCTAGCAGCTCCTCTGGGATGTTGGCTTGTCACCCCACCCCTGCTCTCAGCCTTTGTTGTTTTATCTGCATTTGTTCACTGAGAGTTTGGCTCTTTGCCCCACCCCCGTTCTCCAGGGCAAGTTCAGTGTTCCACCCCCACTTCTGCTGTGTTAGATTATAGCTTACTGTTTATGCTTTTCAGTTTTGCTTTGGGGTGGGGTTCAGTCTGCCCAGGGACTGTAGGGGAGTTGCACATGGTGTGTGATGCTCACCTGTTCATTCTGCAGATTTATGCAAGCAGCTTTGAAACTGGCTGGTGGGGAGAAATGGTTTCCATGGGTTAGGGGTCCAGGATGTTGCAGAATTGGATTTTGATTGATGCTTTGTCTTCTGCTTGTTGGGAGGGGGAAAAAGAGAGAAATGGTCAGGGAGCATTTTTTTCCCCAGGGCAGGATGTGCCTTGCTAACTGTGCTGTGTGGGATTTTTGCATCTGTTGGGTACAATTAAAGGCTGATTTAAGGGTCATTCTCAGAATTTTATGTGTACCTAGTGATGGTGGTTATTATTTTGGCTAGAAGCAATCAGAATTACCCAAGTGTAGCTCTGATGTCTCAAGGTGGTTTCTGAAGTCATGGAGCTTCATACAGGGTATTAATGATGCTCTCAGTTGCAGTTTCTTCATCTGTAAAATGAAGAAGTGAGATGAGATTAGTACCTAATTATGGGCTGCCAAATTGTTTATATTTCTTCAAGAGACTCAAGGTGAAGGGAGAGAAAAGAAAGGATAAGGAAGGGAGAAAAAGAATACAATAACTGTTTCTGAGGAGCAGGAAGGGGCAGGAAACAGGTTGTGATATTTTATATCTGTGGTCCGTAGACTTAATTTAATGTTCCTTCCAGCACTTTTCTTTCTCTTATCATCCTCCCCCTCTTCCTCCTTCTCCTTCCATTATCTTCTTATGAAATTAAAGACCAATAAAGAGTTCAAGAACAATTGACTTATCTTAACAAACCTTGATGGAGCAGCATTGAGCAGTTATTGTATTAAGTGCTAGGAGTGTGAAGATGACTAGAATACATAAGAGGAAGAGACAGACCATTATGGTACTTTCAATATACAATATGGTGAGTTCTGTGATGTGGGAAGCACAGGAGCTCTGAGGAAATAACCTAGTGGCAGATGTCAAGCAAGATGTCCCCAAAGTGACACCTGTGTTAAGACTGGAAGCATGTCTAGGAGTTATCCCTTCCAGGACAAGTGAATGACAGTGTACCTGCTCAGAGCAATGACTTTGGCCCATTCCTCTGAATCGCTCCTGGGATAGAAACATGGAAACCATTCTAAACCATTGGCTTGGGATGGTTTATTTTGGACGTGCTCATCACTAAGTACATATTTTTCTAGGATTTGTGAAGAGATGAATTTCCATGTGTGCTATGCTTTAGTATGTCTCCTCAGGGTGTTTATTTACTGTGCTTTATTCCATAACCTAGCAGGGTGTCACAGCTGGAGGCATCTGGTGGCAAATAAATAGCTTCCATTACCCAATCCCATCACCATCCTCCATCCTGCTCTGAAAACACAGCCTCAGTCCATAGGTTCCCCACCCTCAAGTCCATCGCAGTGTCAAACCCCTGTAACTGCAGGAGTGTTTCCTTTTAAAAATGAAACTGAGAGGTAAAGTAAAGGACAATTAAAGGCACTGTGGAATTCAGACTCTAAGAAGACAGTCATTTCTAGGAAAATCAGATTAATCATACAGATTTCTTGATAGGAAAACAAAGACATCAATGAACATAGACATATCCAACTTTTCATATTGCAGTCTACCCTGAAGGTGATTCGATTAAACACCATTTGGTTGAGATGTTCCAGAATGTCCCTTGCTTTCACATATTTTAACTCTTTTACTGATTTTGTGTTGGGTTTGTAAAACCAATGATGAATCCATACAAATGCCACACCAATAGTTCCTGTCCATCAGGGTCAGAGAAGGGAAAATTCTGATATAGACTCACAGTTGAACATAATTTCATCATTCCACAGGCAGGAATGGGATATACACTAGCAAATAGCCTAGACACTCTCACCCCAAGTCCTTAACACACCAATATCACAGGCTTCTGTTTTATACAAGAACAGCCTACAATCTGCTCTCTCGGCTCCATCTAAGGCTGGGGTCTAGTGCAGATAGGAAGGAGACAGGAGTCAGGCAGATTCTTACTGGAGGAGAGGGAGAAAAGCCTAATACTCCTGACTTCAGCAAACTCCATTCTATGAAGGGGACTGAAAAACATATATTTGAAGGTGGACACAGCATTTCTCCATTGAAATATTTAATATTTATGTAAGATCAAAGTCTTTATTCAAAGGAGGAAAACTGAGTAGCTATAATTTTCTTGTGACGTTAACTTTCTCCCCAAGTCTACTGGCCTGTACTAGTGTTATGCTTTAAAACTGCTTATATAACATTTATCATTAAACATTTTTTAAAATTTACTGATTTATACATAGATGGCACAAAATAGCACTTATCAGATGTTAGTTCTCTTCGCTCCCTAAATCTTTCTTCCATTTTTGGCTATGGAGATATAATAAATGAAAAATCTGTAAAAATAAATAAGGTGAGATTAATGCATAACTAGGTATGTTTTCTTATTCAGGCCAAGGGATTAGACTACCTGCTTTGCAATTCTACAGGCTTTTGAGGTCATAGATCATCACATGACTCAGAGTCATAAAAGTACATCTCAGATTTTTCTTGCTTTTCAAGGTTTAGTGGCACAATAAGAAATTTATCCAACAAGAGTTGTATGTAGCAACTTGCTCACTTCTTTGCCACCCTGTCCCTCTTCTTGCTAAAACTGTATGGACTCACCACTATTTTGTCTGTTTAGTCTTACCTTTTACATTGGCCAGCCATTCCCATCCTATTTCTTTGTCCATAAAGTGGGAATAATAATTACCACATTTAGGGAAGTCTTGTGAAGATTAAATCAGATAACAGTGTAAATATTTCTTGATATGAACAATTTTTCAACATGGTAATTTGTACTTCTTCTGTCTCCCCTAATCTGAACATTAATAGTCAAAACAATCAACTTCAGTTGATTATTTGAAGTGTCCTAGTAAGGTATAATTGTTGACTAAGCTTCTTTAAGTTAGCTTCCCTACTTGATAATTCTGCAATGTCAGTATACTGCACTTTAAAAGACTTAAAAAATCTTATTCTTTGAAAAAATTCCTTACTTTGGGCTGGATATGGTGGTACACCTTCATAATTTCAGCTACTTGGAAGACTGAGGTAGGAGGATCAAAGACAAAGCTGACCCTGGGCAAAAGCATGACACCATATCTGAAAAGTAAACTAAAAACAAAAGGGACTGGGGCCATAGCTCAAGTGGTAGAGCACTTGCTTAGCTGGCAAGAGGCTCTGCGTTCAATCCCCAATTCTACTCCCCCTTACCTTCCTTCAGATTCAAAGAACAGTCTTTGGGTTCCTCCCATTTTCCTGCCTTGACCTGACTGACGACTTCCTCCTTGCTATTTGAGAATGAGCCTCAAGGTTTCTGCAGCCTGCTCTATCCAGCCATAATTTCCTGCCACGCAATGGAATGGTAGTCTAGCCTCACTTATGGAGGCCATTAGTAGCAGTCCTGGGTAACACAGCTGACAGTTGAAGTCTCCTTGAGGTCTAAGGGAGATTGGCTCTAGCCCTTACTTTCCTGCTCTTTCCCTGTTTGTGAGTCTTATGGTGTACTTGTGGTCCATCTCTCCTTTCTCACTTATGTACCAGCTAACTATTCCCATCTATTCTTTCTGTTCTGTTTCCTGTTGATTTGTTGCTTTGTTTTCTATACAAAAGCAGCTCATACAGTCAATAAATGTACCACAAACGAAGAAAGGAATCAAAAAAGAAATTCACATTGCAACTCTGCAAGAAACTTCTAATTTATCTTGAAGCTTTGGTTGATCAGTTCACCGTGTAGCAAATATCCACTTCCTACCACTTTCTCCTCCTCCATCAGAACAGTTTACTTCCCCACTCCATTGATAGTGGGCTTGATCATGTGAATTGCTTTAGAATATTATCAGACAGAACAGAAGCAGAAGCCGGAAGTATACTTTTGGGGTAGACTAGCTCCAGCTCCTATAGTTCTGCTATTGTCAAGAGAAAATGTACACCATCATAACACATTTGTTCCAAAAGGATGAGAGCCTTGTGTCATATATAGACTTGGAACTAACACATGATCTAGAGACACCCAGCTTAAATGAGCCAATTTTCAGTTGAGTCACAGTTGCATGAACAAGAAATAATTGGTTATTGTGAGTTTTAGGGTCCTTTGTTTGGCAGTAATACCTGACCAATATAAGGGCTTATGGTTCTTAAATGTCTCTTGACAACCTTGACCTTGGGGTGTTTTCACTTTAATTTTCCTTTTGTTTGGTGGCTTAGCCTCATGACATTTCACTTAATTATTATCCATTTCCTCTCCTTCACACCAATCATCTCTCTATCTGATACCCATAAACACCTATTAATTTTGGATGCAATAGACATTAGTTCTCTCTTTTGATGTCTTAGCTTCTGTCTATGCATACTTCGAAGTAGTACTTTATTTCATGCTGCTTTGAAGAATTTTAATAAACAAAAAGAAACTTTCCAGGAAGAATTCTTGTGATTAAAACAATAACATTTTTTCTTTAACTGTCATCTCCTCTCACCTCTGCCCCTCATCTCAGATCTCAAACTTGGCTGCTTTTATGAGAATTTTAGCAGTTTTGTCATGTGGTAGCCAAATCTGCCTAGTCAGCCCTTCTTAGGCAATATTTTTGCTTAATATTCATACTGACTGGATTTTTAAACTAGTTGGATAGCACATGGCCATTAAAAAGCATTATGTAACACCAGACATGGTGACACATACTTGAAATCCCCACACTGAGGAGGCTGAGGCAGGAGGACTAAGAATTTGAGGCCAGTCTGGGCTTGTCCCAAAACAACAACAAAGTGTTATGAAACATCTTACTTTGCCTATCTTTGCCCATTTTTTTCCACACAGGCATTTACATAGCCCTAGATCCTTTATCTTTGTCTTTACTCTTTTCCTCTCTGTCGTTGGTTTTGAATGGCATGTGTTCACCTTCTGAGCTTTTCCACTGCAGGTCCCTTCCATGTCACTGCCACTTTCTCATTCCCCTCAAGTTCAATAATACAAATAACCCCAGGCTTCAGAACAGTGGTGCAGTTTCTCTAATTAGACATGAGTAACCATTCACCCATTCAGAGAATCATGGAAGAACAGATTTTTTTTTGCACTGCTGGGAATTGAAGCCAGGGCCTTGTGCATGTTGGCAAGCACTCTTCCACTGAGCTACATCCTCAGCTCCATGCTAAGCTTCATGGAAGGATGGAGAAACCACCACCACCAGTCCTAGCCAGGTTTGACACTGCTATTCCTATCTCTTGCCAGTATTACATCCATAATATCTTCCCTTCCATGTTTTAGGCTAATTTTTCTGGCTGATTGTGTTATTTCTGGAGCTGCCACCTTCGCAGACTTGTAATCCTGAGATCAACCTCTGTCCTGCTTCTCTCAGTCCTTAGCATTTTCCAGAATTGTGCTGTATCTGTCAGACCTGCCTGGCTTTGTGACTTAAATGTTGGCCCCATCCACACAGTTGCTCCCCCACTGTTGTTTGCCCATGGTCCTATGGGAACATGTCATGCCTACACTCTGTGCCTGTCTGCATTTGGAACATCAGTTACCAAGGCTGTGCAAGTGTGATCATGTCTTCTCTCGGGGGCTCTTGTTGACACTCACTGCCCAAGGGTCTCCTTCACCAGGACTGAAGTCTGTAGAGGTCCATAGCACTAAAAGGACGATGGTGTCCCTCCCATATATGTAATTCAAAATGAAATCCAATTAATGCATGAATCAGAAAACTGTTAGGTGAGCCAAAATTAAAATTAGTTCTACTTCATTTACTGGTTAGCATGTCCAGGATAAGTTTAATATAGCTGTTCAGTCATTTGTTAATGTATTTAAGTATTTACTAGATACTTCTTTTTTGCCAATGTCTTAAGAACGGGTTTAGTTGACTGCTATTATAGCTCCCAGCACTGATTAAGCCTATCTGGTTAATATCACTCTCTGGTTATGCCAGCTGTACTGCCTGTTAAGCATCTGCCTACTCCAGACTTTCTCTTACCATGTCTTTCAAGATGAGCATTCTGATTTCCTGCTTAAAATGACTTTTCCTGCTTCCTCTTTTGACAGGAACAATTAACCTGGTTAGTACTCTGAGTGGCTACTTAACTTATATTGACTCTAGCTAGCTCAGTTTTCTTTTCTCCCCTATCTACACCCACATCCACCCAACCCCTATCTTTTTGCAAAAGGTCTGGTGCTTTGAGGGCAAGGAGGCTGCATGTGGAAAGAAGATCTTTCTAGAGTCCTTGGGCATCTGAGTAGCAGCCTCAGACCAGCTAGGGTGGTGTGTCATAGAAGAAAAGGTGAACAATGGGGCCTGAACATGCCAAAAAATAGAAATAAACAAACTTCTTACCTATGTATAGGAATCTACAGATTCTAAGCTTTCATAGCATTTTCAAAATCCATCCACACCTCAGTCAATTTTACATTATCCTGATTTTGCAAATGAGAAATTGCAGCCCAGAGAGAGTAAGTGATTCTCAAAGTTACTCAGATGTTAGAGAAAACTTGAACAACTCAATAATTCATCTAAAGCTTGTTCATAATTCAAATCTAGTTTGGCTCCTTATTTCATAAAATTGAAAAAGGGCAATTTTCTCCTCAAAGTCAGTCATTTTAGGTTATTTGTACATATTTAGATTTATATCCTATCTTATTGCAGACAAGATTTATGCAAACACACACATACACACACACACACACACACACACACACACACACACACATATACACATCCTAACTGAGTATGTGGGAACTGCATCCTTGAAAGATTTTTGAACCCCAAACCTCAAATGATTTGTTTAGTTTTTGGTCAACAAACAAGAGCACTTGTGTTTCCATCTCTACATTTTGGAGTTGGTTTGTTTTGCAGGAGTTGAGTAATGTCTAGCTAGCCCTCCTCTGTTGCAATCCAAATATACTCATGTGGTGCTCTTAGACCCAGCCGGAGGAAGCCAAGAGCCAGGAAGCCTGCCAGATGTTTACACTGCTTTTTCATGGAAAGCTAAGCTCTTTATTTGTGTTTGCTTATTTGTTGAGCTATGGAAGGGAAGTTTGAATAAGACCCATTCCAGGGCAATGAAGGGCAGAATGTTAAGAGGTACTGATGAACTACATGGTTGATGGCTATTGGATGATGGTCTGTCTATCATTGCCAAGCAAATCTGAAGACTTTGGAGGGCAGAGGGCACAAGGTCCTGGCTCTATCTTTGTTACTTGGATAGATATCTGTTTGGAAGTTAAAATACAGTCCTTAAGAATATGATTTTAAAGCTTAGGATATAACTGCTAAAATTAGTTGACAGCTAGTTTCACCCCAAGCAAGTTACATTCAATCTCTGGAGGCTTGATTTCCTCATCTGTAAATGGGATCATTTGTTCCTGGACTCTTGTTAGAAATTCATGATAAAACCTCATTGAAGCATTTACTAGAGTTCCTGGATCACTCTTGAAGCTAGTTCCTTCGTTTCTCTGTGGGTCATAGAATGCCTTCTAGCTCAGTTGTTCTTTGGCTCCACAGTGGTACCAGGATTTCTCTAGAACCATGACTTCAGCAGCTAGCTACCCTTTGCTTGGCCTCTGGCTGCTTCTCAAGGCTTTCCTTGTCTTTTCTTGTTACTGTGACAACTCAGGTGCCAACTGGAGAGAAGCCTCTCCGTGTAAAGAAACATGTTGATGGTATGCATGTAACTTGGACCAGGAGCTGTGGCCTGTGTAACCAAGGAAGAATTTCCACTGAATTAGGAAATTAGCCCCTGGCATTTGGACACTGGAGGTAGGAAACTACAAGGGTTTGGGGTTTTTTTTTTCTGTTTCCCTTGGTGGTTGCTCATGCTAGATGTCTTCTCCCTTTTCACTCTATCCCTCTGTCCTGCTGAAAGACAGCATGCAGCCAAAAATAGAAAGCTGGTGGTAAATATTCAGAAATACCTAAATTCCATCTTTTTTATGCTATTGCCTTGCAGTTTGACCTTAAGCATGAATTTAAATTTCCTGTTAATTCAGGGTAGTGTGAATTAAAAGCAGGTATGCTGGCCTCAAGTCCAAACTCCACTGCTTACTAACTATGGTCATGAAATGTTTACTTATACTTACACACACTTAGGATGGGTACTTCTCTCCATTGCTTGTTATAAGGACTACATAAGTGATAGTACAGGCTCATGTTTTGAATGCTTGGTCCCTAGCTGGGGATGATATTTTGGGAGACTGTGGAAACTTTGGAAGGTGAGACCCAGCTGGAGGAAGCAGGTCACTGAGGGTGTGTTGTTGGCAGTTATGCCAGGTCTCCACTCCCTTCCTCTCTGTTTCCTATCCTCCATGAAGTGAGTAGCTCCCCTACATCACATACTCTTACTGCCATGACATTCTGCCCAAGTGCATGGAGACAAGTGATCATGAACTGAATGTTACTGAATCTGTGAGACAAAATAAATCCTTCCTGCAGTAAATTGTTCCTGTCAGGTATGTCACAGATACACAAAAGTAACTAACATAGAAAATTAGTACCAGAAAAGTAAGGTCACAACTGTGACTATCTGACCATGTTGTTCTTCAGTCTTTGGAACTAGTTTATGAGTAGAATTTGGAAGAGTTAGGAGAAGCTGATTAGAGAAGCCCCAGAATGTGGTATGAAGACCTTAATGGACAATTTTAGTGGGAGCTCCAAATACCAGAAGGGTTACATAAATACAAACAATGATGACTGGGCTCATAAGGTTTCAGGTGAATATGAGGAATCTATTGATAACTGGATGAGAGGCCATTCATGTTACAGTCTGGAAAATAATTTTTATACATTTTGTCCATGTCCTGAGACTTTGTGGGAGACTGAATTTCAAGGTAATGGACTAATTAATCTGGTGGAGGCAATTCCAAGACAGGATAGCATTTAAGATGTGGCATGATTATTACTGCTTGATTTTAGTCAGATTTACATTGAGAATCTATTGCAAAAAGAAGGGCACAAGGATTTGAAAAATGTGCAGTCTGAGCAGAAAAGGAAGGAGTTGAAACTTGTGGACAAGAGGGCATGGTTGTTAAAGAGATTAGTGCCATTATAAAGAAGCCAAGCACTTTACACCAGGACAGTAGGAAAGATTCTTTGAGGGAGGTTCCTCCAGAAATCGACCAGAGCCTATGCATCATAGGCTCCAGAGTATAAAATTGTAAAGTCATTTGAAAGACTTTCCTTTGGAGGAAAAATCTACTAGATCACCTTATTCACACAGTGTGGCCTAAGGTGATATTTCCTTGGATTCAGCAACCCAGCACTCAGAGGTCTCTGTAGCCCTGGTCCAATGGGGCGCTGATACAGCTCTGGCTGCAAACTTGATATGGTCCATGTGATGCTAGTTTTTCAGGCATGCAGAACACAAGAATTAGTCTTCACTTTGTGGAGGCTTCCACTGAGATTTCAAAGAAAGGCTTGGAGGCCAGGCCAGAGAGGGAGATGTGTAAAGTTGTGAAGCTGTAACCTAAACTGAAGTAGAGACCACAGAGTGTTATATATACCAGGAACATGGAAAGGTATATGCTAAGTGAAGCCATAAAGAAATGAGTGCAGCCAGACCAGGAGAGAGAAAGTGTGACCTGCAAATGTCAAGGCTATAGGAGCTCACATCAGGACACCATCTACTCCAGATGCCAGACATGGAGCTACAGGATTTAACATTTGCCCTGATGGGTTTTGGTCTTGCTTTGGTTCAGTGCTTCCATGCTATTCTCTCATTCCTCCTTTTTTGGAATGAGAATGTTTACTCTATGTCATTGCATTTTGAAAGTTTGTGACTTGCTTTTTGACTTCTCCAGGAACTCACACTAAGAGTCAGCTTCATTCTCTGAGGACAGTTTAAACTTAGGCTTTTAAACAATGTTGTGACTGTTAAGACTTTGTGGACTCCTGGAGATGAACTAAGTGCATCTTGCAATTATGAGATGGACATGAGCCTTTGAGGACCAGCAGCAAAATGTTACGGTTTGGATGCGAAATGTCCCCCACTGGCTCATGTTTTCAATGCCTGGTCTCAGCTGGTGGTGCTATTCTGGTGGGCTGTGGAAACTTTGAGAGATGGGGACTAGCTGGAGGAAGTAGGGTACTGAGGGCATGACTTTGAAGGTTATACTAGTTCCCCAGTTCCATCCTCTTTCTTTGCTTCCTGTCCACCATGAGGTTTAGTGTTCACCTTCACACACTCCCACCCCCATGTGTTCTGCATGAGGCTAATGACCATGGGTTCAACCTTCTTCCATTTCAGGAGAGGAAAAATAAATTTTTCCTCTGAAGTTATTCTGTCAGTAATTTTGGTCACAACAGCTATAAAACTAAGATAGATGGAGAGATAAATAGATAGATAGATAGATAGATAGATAGATAGATAGATAGATCACCCAGAACAGTATTTGGTGCATAGTTAATAATAAATAAGAATTTCTACCATAGTTATTAATTATTAAATTTTTATTTATAAAATGGATGATGGAAATTTTACTTCATAGAGTTGTAAGGTAAAGTAGTTCCATTTCTTTCTTTATTCATGCTTTTGACTAAGCTCAGCTTCTACTTTCCTTTTTCTTTAAATAGTATGATTTTATCCCCAGAAGTTGCTATCTCAAAACATAATATACACAGATCAGGAAGTAGTACAGAAGGTGGAGAACAATAGATCAGGTTGTGAACAATGATGCAAGAATTACTTTCATTGAGAAGTACTCCTTTTTTTTATTATTCCTATGTGCATACACTGTTTGGGTCATTTCTCCCCCTTCCCCCCACCCCCTCCCTTACCCCTCCTCCATTTCCCACCCTAACCCCTCGCTACCAGGCAGAAACTATTTTGCCCTTATTTCTAATTTTGTTGTAGAGAGAGTATAAGCAATAATAGGAAGGAACAAGTGTTTTTGCTGGTTGAGATAAGGATAGCTATACAGGGAGTTGACTCGCATTGATTTCCTGTGCGTGTGTGTTACCTTCTAAGTTAATTCTTCCCAAACTAATCTTTTCTCTAGTTCCTGTTCCCCTTCTCTTATTGGCCTCAGTTGCTTTAAAGTATCGGCTTTAGTTTCACTGCGTTGAGGGCAACAAATGCTATCTAGTTTTTTGGGTGTCTTACCTATCCTCATACCTTCCTTGTGTGTTCTCACTTTATTATGTGATCAAAATCCAATCCCCTTGTTGTAAGAAGTACTCCTTTTTAAAAAAATTATTTATATATTCATTTTGGTGGTACTGGCATTTGAACTCAGAACCTCATGCTTGCTAGGCAGGCACTCTACCACTTGGGCCACTCCAACACCCAAAAGTACTCCTTTCAAGATCATAAATCAACTAAGATTTAAAATCGTATCACAGCCTTTCTAGCAAATACAAAGGTGTGAAAAACAGCACTGACTATACTTTTGTACATAACAATAACATTGACGGAAAATGTGTTAGACATATTTGGCTTCATTTGTTGCTAAAACAATGATTTAATAAAATAATTACAATTCATCATGATCTCTTAGGTAACTATGGTTGCCTTCTAGAGATCCTTGTGGCTCACATTGCTTATCTTTTTCCATCTTTGGACCCCCACTGTGTGATTGCTAATAAATGTTGGCTGCAAGATAAATAGAATCCCATTTTGGTACTTGTAAATTCAAGGCCCATGACAAATCTTCCTTTGTCATACCAGAGGCCTTCCTGAATTTTTCCAGGGCAACGCTTTCTTATCTATTTGTGTTTGCTTTTTGTTTGTTTGTTAGTTTGCTTTTAATTAATAATCAAGTCTGCAAACCATCCACAAGAATCTCTTCTCCTCAACCAGATATTTATAGTGCCTTTTCATGGAAAGCTAAGTGTTTTATTTCTGTTTGTAAAATACAGATACATGAGATTTCCCAGTCTCATTTTCATTAGGTGTGACAACAAAACTCGCTCCCCTCCCAGTGGATGTGAGCATAAGTGAGCACTGCATCTCCACTCCCAGTTTCCTCTCCTCCCACATGCAGTCCTCATGCTCATTCTGTCTTCCAGCCACTGAGACATCCACACCCAGGGCAGCCTGGTAAGCTGTAAATAGATTAACCTACCATCAACATGAGGATAGTGACTAAGGCATTACATGTGCAAAAAGTAGCTTTTAATTTGGTTGAGGCACTGAAATTTTGTCCTGACACCCTGGCCTAATACAGTATAGGACACATAAAGAAAAAATAAAACCTCTGTTTCAAAAAAATATGGCCAGTAGTACAAATTAAAGAAAGCTAAAACTCCTTTTCTCACCCACTAAGTACCCCTCAAAAATATTTAGCAGTGGAAGGTGTATTGCAGAATTCCTCCCATGTAACTCATCCTGGAAACCTACAATGTTTAGTGTTGTGTTTAAATGTGAGGAATCTGAAACAGGATAAGGTGATGGGACTTGCACAACATTAAGTGAAAGAAGTAAGGTTCAAAGTCAAAGCCAATGAAGTCCGTGGCTCTTTTCTCTACCCTTGCTGCTCATGGGGAGGCCACCAGTCAGTTTCTCCATTCCACAGATGTTTAATATGGGCAAAGAAAGCATCCTATAAATTGATATGTAGTCAGTCCTGTTTTTAGATGGTTTGAGTGAATGGTTTTTGTTTTGTTTTGCTTTTAACCACATACACTTGAACTGATGCGTGAGAAGTCTCCACTCCTCTAGATTGTAAAAAGCTCAATGTGTAGTCTGGTGCCAGGTCAGAGCAGCTGACCACAGCTTTCATGGCCCTTTTTAGAGTTCATGGCCTTCCTGGCCTCTGTTATACCCCCTCAAAGTGGTTGCCTTGTCTACATTCCTCGGTCTTTCTGAATAAACAGAGGACACTTCAGTGTATTTATGCAACTTTCAGGGTGCTCCATAAACACAGAGATGCCTTTAAGCTTCATTTTCCTACTTGCTTTAATGGAGTGCTGGGGTTTGGAGACCAGGTTCCTTCCATCTGGGTCATCTTAGGCACATCACTGCTTTGGTTTTGTCCTCTGCAAACAAACAAACTGGGCTAAAGCTGAGCTTGGTCTTCTCAATTTTTTACCACCAAACACATACTTTTGTATAACTTTGACCTCAAAGACCCCTAAATTCTGGGAATCTAAAGGGCCACATCTTGTCTTTAGGGCCTAATACCAAGCCTGACCCAAGCTAGGTTTTGGCTCAATACTTACTGAAGATTCTAGAATCTGCAAAACTTCCTAAGTCATGAGGGGTCTTCATTAAATATTTGAAATGCTCTCTCCTTTCAAGTACATAGTAGATTGCACTGCCAAGCATCTATGATTGTTCTGGGCTTTGGCACTGTTCTGGCCAATGAGCTTTTAGAAGAACAATTGATCACCAATGCAAGGCCCTCAAGGGCTCTCTTCCCTCCACAGGAAGAAGACAGGGTCTTCTCTGCCCACCTGAGTCCTGCAGTGGGAGCAAGAATGCAAAACACATTGCCAGCTGAGCCAAAGATATACAGCAATAGCTGAAGGAGACCTTTGCTGTTTGAAGGCACAGAGATTTTGTCTGTTATCATCATATTATCTATTGTGTTCCAACTGATAATAAATTAAGTCATAATTAATGGGCTTTCTTATTTTTAAGTACCAAGGAAATACACAGCTGCCATTTAGAACCTTAATGACAATGAACAAAGTGGCATGACTCATTCAACTGATAGATCCCTGCCAAACCAAAGCAATGTGATCATTTCAGTGGCAATAGTCACAAAAGGACAGTTTTATTCCAATAAAGATGAATACAATTTATGTTAGGCTTTAAATATTGGGTATAAAGTAGATGCTTGTCACTACTTCAGCTCTGGTTTTTATTCTCAGTGTGCACAGTTCAGAAATCAGAGGCCTAATGTGTCCCAGAGGCCCTTTCAGTCTGGCATGCTGGAAAGTGCACGGTCTTTGGTAACAGATAGTAACTTCTTTGACTTCTCTGGACCTCAGTTTCCTTACTGTAATACAGGAATGATAAATCTATCTCACAGACTTGTCATGACCATCAACAAAAATATTATATCTACTGTGCTTCGAGTAGCACCCGTGTGATTGTCTCCCTCAGGGTGTCATGTACCTATCAACTTTAAGTAAGGTGACCACTTGTTCTGGTGGGCCCCAAATGATCCCAGTTTCTGCTACTCATTCCTATATTATTTTTCAACATTCTGAGCTTAACTTCACTTTTTATTTTTAATTGACAAATAATAGTTGTATATACCTATTTTCAATTAACAAGTAAGTTTGTATATTTACAGGGTACAATGTGATGTTTGGGCATGACATGGTGCAGTGATTAGCTCAAACTAATTCACATATCCATCACCTGGTGAGAACTTTCAAAATCTACTCTTTTAGTGATTTTGAAGTATTAGTGACCATCCTCACCCTGCTATGCCATAGACCCATACAACATATTTTCCCTGTCTAACTAAAACTGTGCACTTTTGAACATCTCCCCATTTCTTGCCTGTCTCCCACTTCAGCCTCTGCTAACTCCATCCTAGACCTTCCACGTCACAGTTTTAGGTTCCACATGTAAGTGGGATCACGCAGTACTTATATTTCTGCATTTAGCTATTTCATTTAGCACAACATCCTCCTTATTCATCCATGCTGTTACAAATTACAATATTTCCTTCTTCTTTTTAAGGTTGAATAGTGTCCTCCCGTGCATACCTGCCGTATTTTTTATCCATTTGTCTGCTGATGAACTTTTAGACTATTTTTGCATAGTTAGTGATAACATTCCTCGATACTCTTAATATTCCTGTTTGGAGAGGAGGAGTCCCATAACAGTGGCTCTGAGTGTCCATGGCACTGTAGCCTGAATTGTGACATCAGGGTCAGGTAGCTGCAGATTTCATGAAGGTGCCATTGCTTCCTCAGGAAATGTTCTCTTTGGCAAGGGCTTTATAAGGCAGACCTGCTTCATCTTACAATTTTCACCTCAGCGTGATACAGAGGCTTCGACCACTGCCAAGGCCCTAGAAGCACAAAGCTAGAGAGAACCCAGAGACTATACACGGCAACACCTCAGCTCTCCACAGGACACAGGCAGAGAGGAGGTGGCATGGCAGGAGGCCAGCATGCAGGCTTCCCATGCATTCCTGATGTTCTAGTCTGGTAGCTTAGGGTCTGAGCCCTGGGACAAGTTATAGGTTTCAAGCTCCAGCTTTGCTGCATTCTGGGTATTTGTCACTCATGTGGACTAGAGTGCCTCCCTCTGGAGGTGTTGAGAGAATAAGCACTCAGAGCTTGTGTGGAACACAGTGAGTGCCTCAAAAATGTTCCTTCTCTTCTGCTATCATGACCAGTTTACCTCAAGTTTCCAGCCATCAGCATTTTATTTTATTATATGCTGAAC
This sequence comes from Castor canadensis, assembly GCF_047511655.1. Taxonomy (NCBI): domain Eukaryota; kingdom Metazoa; phylum Chordata; class Mammalia; order Rodentia; family Castoridae; genus Castor; species Castor canadensis. The sequence continues at coordinate 118,181,355 of NC_133392.1, forward strand.
TAGATAAATATATGGCTACTCTTCAAGGAGTTTATTGTGTGGGCCTCAGGATCTATTTAGCAATTCCTTCTATGAGGTTGTCTCATTGTAAAGTACCTCTTTTGTACTGTACAGTGAGGTACAAAAAATGGCTGAGGCGAATCAGGCCATTCCCTCCCATACTGCATGACTAAGTTATAACAACTTAAAGACCATGCACACAAATTCCCATAAATGACCGGGTTTGAATCTTAGCTCTACCACTCACCAGCTACTAAGTGGCTTGAATGAGTTTCTTCACTTTTTTGTGCCTCTGTTTTCTCACCTGTAAAATCAGGATGGTTATAATAATTATTATGTAGGGTGTTGCTGCAGTTTGTAAACCAATGTGAATAAAGTACCTAGAACAGTGTGTAGCAAACGTAAATGCTGCTAATTTTTAAAATTACTCTTACATGTGCTGTTTAATCTGTCTTTGATATCTTTCTGTCTAGTCACTGCTTTGCTACCAAGATTCCTCCTTACTTATAATATAAACTGTGTTCTAAAGCAAAGCAAATAAGGGAGAATTATCTCCAACCCCACTATCCCACTGAACTATCTGTTCTTTCTTCCCCAAGTTCTCTAGCAGTTTCTGGCAATGCACACTCACGAGACTTATCTGGCTATAATCACACTCCATTAGCTTATCTCTTTTTAAAACTGTTTTAACATAATTTCCAATTCACAGAAAAGTTGCAAGAATAGTGCAAAGAATTGTCATATAAACTTTTCTCAGATATCCCAAATGTTAATATATTATTATATTTGCAGAATCCTTTTCTTTCTCTCTCTGACGTTTTCTGAAACATTTGGGAATAAGTTGAATATAATACTCCTCTACTCTCAAATACTTCAGTGTGTATTTCCTAAAAACAAGGACATTCTCTTACATAAGCACAGTTTAAAATTCAAAATTAGGAAATCAATACAATACTATTATCAAATATATAAACTATATTCAAAATTTCCACTATCCCAATAGTGTTCTTTTTGCTATATGAATTATTTTTATTACATAAAAAATATGTAATATATAAATATACATAAAAAATATATATATATGTATACCATGGTGTTTTAATATACATATCCCAGCAAAAGAATTCATACAGGCAAGCAATTTAAAATATCTGTCACCTTCCATAGTTGCCTTTAAAAAATTCTCGTGTGTGATAAGAGCACTTAAAATCTACTTGGCGCTTTTAAATATAAAATACAATATTATTAACTGTGGTCATCCTACTATATGTTTGGCCTCTAGATTTACTTATTCTATGCAATTTCAGGTTTGTACCCTTTATAAGGCTGAGCATGTGGTACATTCCTATAATCCCAGCTACTCTGGAAGCACAGATAGGAGGATCACAGTTCAAGACCAGCTCAGGAAAAGTTAGCATGAGACCCTATCTGAAAAACAAGCTGAAAGGAAAACGACTTCAAGTGTGGCTCAGGTAGTAGAGAGTATTTCCCTAGAAGGCATGAGACCCTAAGTTAAATCCCCAGTACCACACACAATTTTTTTTACCCCTTATTGTGCTATTAATGTCTTTCATAATAAAAGAAAACTGTGATTTATGTATTATATTCATCCCGTCATGTCTCTTTTATCTTATTAAATTTGGAGCAATTTTGTTTGGTTTTTGTATGTCTTTCATGGCAGTGGTGGTTTTTTGAGTGTATAGCTCAGCTATTTGGTGGAATCTTCCTCAGTTTGTTTTTATCTATTTCTTCACGATTATATTTAGATTATGAAGTATTTTTGACAAAAATATCACAGAATGATGTTGCATTCTACCCAGTGTTTCATGTCAGGGTATCCAACTGTTCCAGTTGAGTGCAATCTGCCAATTTGCTATCAAATTTCTGTTTCTCCTTGGCAATTAGTTAATGACTTTTAGGGGAGAAAACTAGAAACTATGCAAATAATTTGTTAGTCTCAAATTTTCACCCGCTAGTTTCAGTATTCACTGATAACTCTTGCCTGAATCAATTATTATTGTTAAGGTTGGTAAATCTGTTTGTACTTCTATTAAAAAAATCACCACTGACTGGATAATTTATAAACACCAGAAATCTAGCCTAAATCACCTCTTATGGAGCCCACCTCTTAATACTATCACATTGGTGTAAAGTCTCAACATACAAATTCAGGAAACACCTTCAGATCATGGCAGATGCCAAACAGTGATTTTTCTAAATACAATACTTTTCTACTTTTATTACTTGGTTTCTGTTATAAGAAAGAGCTCTCCTTTCCCCACCATTTGCTTATTCAAATACACATGGACTCATGTATGTATCCTTTTTATATTCAATAGGCCTTAATCTTTATGTATTGATTTTGATGCTCAAAAATAGTGCACCACTAGAAATTCTAGTTATTTTCCAAGTCTATTTCTAAAATACATCAAGCTCAGTGCGGTCTGAGCCAAGTCAGTAGCTCCCTACTTCAGCTCATTTTTTTCAGCTCTAGATCCTCAATGCCTAGCACAGTAGCTGTTGTTCATCCTTGTTAAAAGTGTGAATGAATGAAAGAAAGAAAGCTGTGCTTAAGTTTCTACCAATTTGCCTAAATCTCTTTGGGGGGCATCAGCTTCAACTAGCAGAAAGGAAATTATCTCCTAACATTCATAGCAGGCCACTGTGAGTCTTGCAATAGCAAGGCCAAGTCAATGTGAATTAAATCATTGACATGCTTGAATTTAATGTAAATGTTTCCTCAATTTCAGAGGTTACCTGCCAACTCTGATCTCATATCCTTACATTTGCTTTACCATTCATTTGAAGTGTTTTTTTCCTCTATTGGTTCTTCATTCATTAAGGACTTCTTTGCCCAAAGATGAAATAAAAGAGCATTGAAACTCATGGGAAAATTTGGACCCTTGATCAGGAGACCTAGGTTTTGTTTCCTATCTGTGCAGCTAGATATGTAATGTTGGGTGAGTCACCTAACATTACTGGGGACCTTTTTCCTTCACTGTGAAATAGGATTCATAGCATCTGTGATACAGAGATGAAGTTTGCTTCAAATAAAATGATCACTTTGAAACTTCACAACCAGGTCTCTGAGCTCTTGAACCTTTGCACTTGACATTCCATTTATCTGATGCGTCCTTCCTTGATTCTATCACCTCTTTATTGAAAAATCCCTCCTGATTTCACAGGACTCTGCTTATGTGCCACCTTCATGTGTGTGGCCTTCTTAAGTGACACATTGTATTCCCCCTGCCAAATTTCTGTTTTGTTTGGACACAAAGAAAAATGTACCCTGGGACATATACTTCCCATTCACAAGCTAAGCACTGAATGTCTTCCCCTTAAGAGGGGGGTTCCTTCACAATGCTAGCAGCAATGAACATTTATTTCTTTGCTTAATAATGATCTTCCAGCTGAATGTTCATCTTTCCACCTGTGAAAGTTTCCCTTGGCCCCCTCAATCCCTACCCTCTTAAGACAAGGGGGGAACCCAAATACCCTCAAATACTTGGCCATTGCTCACACTAACCCAATAGATAGTCCCTAGATTTGAGAAAGAGATAGCAAAATAGACAGGAAAGGCCAGATAATGTGTGTTAAAATAAAAGTAGGCAATATTTTCATGGGGCATTTTTTAAATAAGCCATATGAGACACATTAAAACTTTACTTTGGTTTTTTCACTGCTAATAAAGAAATATTCACACTCCTCCTGATTCATAAGCTTCTACAGCCAAATTTATTTTTCCTCCCATCTTTGCTCCAAATGCAACCTGGGTTCCAGCTACTTTTATCTTACGGTTCTCGAACACATCCTCTACCTCATTTCTCTGCCTTGCCATCTCAAGATGTTCCTTCTGCCAGATTATCCTGTCCTATCATACTTCAATTCTACACAGAAAATTCTTGCCTTCCTCAAAAGTAACATTTTCTGCAAAAAAATCCAAATTATCACCAAAGGCAAGAGTTAATTTCTTTGAATATTCCTCAATAATAGCACAGATCAAGGGCCCTGATGCTTTCTGATCTGGAGCTCCAGGCTTCAGAATATTGTCTGATGAAGAGCGAGCACTTTATAATATTTGTGAGTGAAAGAAAGAGGAGCAATGTGGGAGAGTTAATAGTCATCACATTCTTACATATTCTAGGCAGGGAGTGAGAAGCCTTTGAGTGTGCTGTCTCCCTTCATTTTTACAACAACCATTTGCAGTAAATTTTATCCTTTATTTTAAACTAAGGACACTGGAGATAAGAGAGTGACAACTTGTCTATGATCACACACCTATCAAGCAGAGAATATCATATATAAACTGTGCTCTCTCCAGCATGCATACTATAATTTCCATATCTAGAAAGTATTTCATAAATAAGATGTAGTGCTAAATTTTGTGTTTATTTTTTCCACTAGGCTAGATATTAGGATACAAAGGTTGTAGTCTTGGTTTTGCTGCTTACTACCTGTATGAGCTTGAATAACTTTAAAAGAAGTTAACTCAGGTATCACCTCTTTTAAAAGGTGTTTCCTGAAACTTAACCTGGATAAAATGTCTTTCTTCTGTCTTCCCATCATGACCTATGCATATCACTGGTATTCATCCAAATAATCATCTGCTTATTTGTCAATGAGCAGATGTATTAGATTGTACTAGACTGCTTTCTTCTGAAGAGCTAGGACTATGTCTTAAGATCACTTTATCTTTGAGATTAGTCCAGGGACTGGCATGCAGTAGACAGTCCATTAAATGTTTATTGAATTACTAAATACATGAAAGAACAAATTCTTTACCCTGTCCAGGCCTCACTTTTCTAATCTGAAAGAGAAAGGTTGGGACTAGATCAGGGATGGCACAAAATGGCACATTGCTGCCATTTCTTCTTTTCTGCATCCTTGAAGACATTGCAAATCAATTAATTACTCACTCCATCCAGGGCACCATTACAAAATCCTTCTCACTGTAAGATGCATCTACTACCAAATTTATCTCCATCCATAGTCTACATTTTCTTTTCTTGACATTCTCAGAGCCTGGTCCCTTCCATTCAGAAGCAAGTGGGTAAGATACTCTCTAAAGGTGGGATATAAGGGATGATGACTTGCCACTATGTCACTCCTGAATTTTCATCACTGCATTCCTCATTTGACAAGTAATTTAACATCCCAGGTTAGGGAAGGACTGATGAATGAATTGGTCCTCTGTGCATGGCCGTTGGACAGGAAATTAATAAGAATGTTGGCTGACATGATCTATGGAACTGTAAGCTCATTATGCCTGATTAGCTTCCAGCCTTTCACTCCCTCTGACAGCTACAGGGCCTCAAAGTTTCCAATGGCAACCATTTCCTTTTTTTCTAATTGATTGCTAGGTCTCCAGCCATGAAACCAGACCCTGCCACAGACTTGTCAGAGTGGAGGCCATTCTGCATCACGTTACTTTCTCCCTTTTGGCAGTAAGATGGTGGGCTCCTGGGTTGTATAAGTGGTGTTGACAGTGAGGTCCTTTGAACTCAGAAAACAAAATTTAAGGGACCATTTCAGCTCAGTTCATCAAGTTCTTTATCAAACCACTTACTCTGTGTAGACATCTGTGTTCTGTATGAAGGTGACAATAGAAGTAGATCACATGATGCTGAAAGTAGGGGAGAAATATTTTAATTTATGCTAACAAACATAATGTTCCAACATAATGATAGGTCAGGGAATCAAGCACCATGGTATATATTCAATTGAACCCATATGTGTGTGTGTGTGTGTGTGTGTGTGTGTGTGTGTGTGTGTGTGTACATACACAGTCACATTGAATACATACTTTCAAAGCATCTACTGCACCAACTATACCTTCAAATTTGGGCTAAACTCTCTCTGGTGTCTCCTCTCATCATCCTGAAACTCTACTCTTACTGCTTTAAAGCACACAAATGTTTTGTTTTTAATTATTTCACCTTCTTCTTTCTTTATCTTGCTTTTTACACAGCCATAGATTGACCTGCACTTGTCATTGTGAAGAAGATAGATGTAGTCTGACATTTCAATTTCAATACAGACGGGGGAAGAAATGAATAGTAAAGAAATGCAGTTTATACAACTGCTCCTGAAAGCTCTTCTAATGATCTTTCTTATGAATATAGCTTCTAAACAAACCCAACTGGAATACTATTGATTATTTTTCTCCCATAGGGAGCTGAGCAAAGACTTTTGCTAATATCTTAATATAGTAGAAAGGGGGCAACCAAGTCCAAAACTTGCTACTTGAAAGAAATCTTCTTTGACCCCACACAGAAGGTCAGATTCTCTATTAGACTGATTGAAATTGTGAAGTGCTCTAGAAGTACTCTAGAACTGGTAAAATGCCATGCAAATGCTAATAATTATTACCTACTTCCAGGATGTGATCAGAAAGAAATAAAATTGTAAGATGTTTTTGTTCTAACTCTTTGAGTTATGTCCAATTTTGCTGTAGCCTATGGAAAAAGAGTACATTTTTATTCTTTTTCCCACCACTGATTACCAACCATAGGGATCTCATTAGTGACTCAGCTGGTACTTGCCACATCTCTGACTTGATCCAAGAAGTGAGGGGGCCTGAAAGTACTCATGGGCTTGGAAGTATTTAAGCACAAATTTTATGGTATTTAAAGGATACCAAACAGGCAGGCAAACTCAGCCTCTTCCAAATCGTCTCTCGGTGGTCCCACCAAAAAAAAAAAAATTGATATAGTAAGTGCATATTGTTCTGGGCAGATTTTGTGCATGTTAGTTCTATAGTTAAAAGGAAAGAAAAGGCCCATACTCATTCACATTCCTAGGTCTCTTGTCCTAGTCAAGCTTTCTGACCCAAGTTCTATTCAGTTTTCAAGAGATTTTTCTAAATACTTTAAGAGGCTGTTTTTTCCTCTCTTTCTTTCCCAAGACTTGTGGAGGGTGGTGTGGTTTGTTTGCCATGTGAGTCACTTTGTGTCTTTGAAGCTGCTTCCTCAAGTATGAAATGAGAAGCAAAATCTTTACACTATCTACCTCCTAAAGCTGTTTGTGACACTATGTGAGCAAAAAAGGGAAGATCCCATAATATTATAAACATACAAGGAATCTATATTATTGGAGGTCTTTGATGGGAGAGATGGATCCAGGCTGTCTTGGCAAATCAGCTCCAACATTCTCAAAATCAAGTTGACTTGTACAAATAAATAGCCCCATCTTAACACACTAGCAAAACAAGTACAGATACCGAAGCCCTGGCTGATCCATGTGCCCCTCGCTCCTGCCCACTTGCTCAAAGAACATCTTTGTGGTTTGGGACAGCTTGCACTAAGAACTGATCAATGTGAAGAACTTGTCTCTTTTTGTTGTTTCTCATACAGCTTTAGTTTAGCCTAAGATGTAAGAGGTGAAAATTTAATTTCAATAGCAAAAGTAAGAACAAACTAATGTTAACGAAATCTGATTTGGTAAAATATTACTGGCAGGTTTTATGATGATTTTTTTAGGAATGTAGGCTCTAAACAAATCTGCCTAATAGTTTAGTTGATGATTCTCTTTCCCATAGACATCTAAGCAGAGTTTTTCTGTACATCTTAGTGTAGGGAAAGGGAAAAGGTTCTAGTTTCAGACAGTTCTGGGTTCTAATCTTGATCAAATCTCATATATTCTACATATGTATTATAGTAAAGACACTTTTTAGTCAAACATTTTCAGCTGTAGTTTCATGTCTTATAAATTTTATTGCCTGTGGGCCTTCTCATTCTTTGAAGTAATGAATTTCAGAACTTTGGGAAGAAGCATAGCACCTTCCCAAAACATCAGAACTATTGCTCAGTTTTGACAAAAATCAGATACTTGTTTGAATCTCTCTCAACTTGGGCTTAGAAATGACTATTTTATGATGCTGGGAATAGAATCCAGAACCTTGTGCATTAGGCAAGTAGTCTACCACTGAGTTATATCCCTGGTCCTTAGAATGGCCCTTTGCTGTGAAGGAATATATCAGTTATGGTTTGCATTTATTGTGTCTAATAGAAACCTAGGTACTAAAACTCAAACAATAGGGTTTCTTTTTCTCTCATAACAACAAATCCAGGGGCAGGCTATCCAGATCTAGTGTGGTGGTATCCTTTGTTGATCAATTTTATGTGTCAACTTGGCTAGGCTAAAGCCTCCAGTTATTCGTCAAATGCTGATCTAGGTTTCTGAGAAAGTAAGTTGTTGCTTTGATTAAATTCTATAGTCAGTTTAAGTAAGGAAGCTTATACTGAATTATTGAATGGACCTGATTAAATATGTTGAAGGGCCATAAAAGCAGAAACAAGATTTCCATGAAGAAGCCCCATTCTACCCATGGACATCAGCTTCATCCCATGCTTGTGTTCCTGCCTTCCCTTCCCGATGGCTGACCCACAGGTTCACATTTGCCCTGCCAACCCCCACAATCACATAATCCAATCTTTTCCAATCTATCTATCTATCTATCTATCTATCTATCTATCTATCTATCTATCTATCATCTTCCACTGGTTCAGTTTCTCTGGTAGAATAACAAGGATACAGACCCAGGACCATGCTTCCTCTCTCTGTTACCATCCCTTGAGCTTAGAAGCAGCTAATGAACCATGAGGCATTGTGTCTGGATGCTAGATAGGAAGAATGGGAAAAGAGCATAAACCAAACACTGAACACCTCTCACACTCTGCTTCTTTTTAAACAGGAAAACCTTATCCAACAACTTTCACTCATATTTTATTTCATTGGCTGGGACTTAGTCACATGACCATCTCTGATAACCTCTGAGTCAGGGGACTAGAACACTTTGAATTGGGCACAATGGGGTGATCTGCAATGAGGAAGAAGAGGGAAATGGATATTGGTTCAGTAACCATAAAAAATACTTTCTGAATTTCTTTATCATATTAAGAACGAAACTCGAACATCTTAGAGCATAGAGTTTCTTCTATAATTACAGAAAAATTCTCCTTCACCCATAGCAGGTAGGCCCTGAGGCTTGCTCCTTAGGCAGAAGAGTATGTATAGAAACTGGGAGTCATAAAAGCCTATCCTTGCCTACTTGAGAAATTCTCAGAATATGTGAACTAGAGATGAGAGGCAGGCAGGGTATACTTCCCCTCTCTGTGTGCCTCAGCCCAGTGTGGGAGGGGAAGAGGACCTCAGTGAGTGATGTGGGGGAGATACTTGGCTCTACACTTAGAAAGGAGATGCAAAGTAAAATTTTCAGTTCAGAATAAGGAGGCAGAGGGAGGATCAGAATTTAGTTTTTCCAAGCCACCTGTATTTCCCATGTATCAAGATCAGGTGTTCCAAATTCCTCACATGACCCTGGTGAGATGTGGAAAGTCAATGAGTTAAGAGGCAGTGAGTTTGAGATGAAAGTCAGGGACAGGATGGAGACCAAGGCTGAGATAGTTGAGGCCTGTGCAGTGCCTGAGAGGGTAGGAACATGTTGAGCTAATCAGGAAGCACTCTAGCCCTGTAAAATTGAGGGAGGTAGGACTGGATGATGATGGAGAGAGACTACACACATATGTGCACATGCACATACACAAACACACACCCACACACACACACAAATACACACTCACCTGGACTGAGGAACTGAGAGACAAAGAGGAAGAGATAGAGTAAGGGGGGCATTTGAGTTTCCCAGTTGCTGCCTTTAGTGGCAGGGAAAAGGGCAGGGATCCTGGCATAAGAACTGTTGCCAATAGCAATGGCAGCAAGAGCTTCAGATGGCTCCACTGTGGAAGAGGGCACTAGTGATCCAGGCCCCATACCCAGCCTAGAGAAGAGCAAGAGAAGAGAGCCAAAATATGTGAGGTTGAGTACAATTTTACAAGTATCCCCAAAGGGCAAGTTATGACATAAGCTATAAGTATAGTCAACTAAATTAGAATATACTCTCCCCTCATCCCCAACTACCTGCTGGATGTAGACTCAATAATAGTTGCGGTCATGTGCACATATGAATCAGAGTGTAATTTTGTGACCTTCTAATGCAAAAAGAAAATGACAATACTTATCTTGCAATGCAGTTGGAAAAATAAAAATGAAATCTTGTCCTCTCTGTAGAGAACTGATGAGAAGGACAAGCTTACTAGGTTAGCTTACTTTCACCCACCTGTGCCCACTGATAGGCAGCATCTATATAAAGCAAGGCCTCCTGTTGCCCTGGATATGTCAAGAGGAGCACATCTCACAATGGACAGATTGTCGCACTTTTTACCCCCAATCTTCCATCTCCCATCACTCACACTTGCTACTGTATCAACTCATTTCTTTACCTTCTTAGTACATCCACAACTCTGTGTATGTTCATATGGTTGTTGTTTGTCTCTAGGACAACAGCCACGTTTGATTTCTTTAAAACTCTGGTATGTAATGAACATGTAATAATTAGCCAATGAGTGATGCCATTATTTCCAAGGGGCCTTAGAAACATGACTGTATACACACAATTTGGTAATCCATTCATTGGTGTTTTTTCTTTTTTCCAATACTGGGGCTTGAACTCAGGCCCTACACTTTGAGCCACTCTGCCAGCCCTTTTTTGTGATGTGTTTGCTTTTTTTTCCAGATAGAATCTCAAAACCTATTTGCCTGGGCTGGCTTCCAACTGTGATCCAGGTACCTTAGAAATTTGGCTTTATACTCCAATTTGGTAAACCACACATTGGTGCATTTTTGATCAAGTGGAAAAATAATTATAGAACATTTTGTTCTTCTGCAATCACTATCCATTAACATAATTTTCTAAGTTCATTTTACTTTTCAAACCCCATGGATTATCAATATTTTGATAAGCAGCAACGTTGAAATATTTATAAATCAGGATTCAAGTATATGATCTACTTAATTTTTTAGCTTAATACATGTACTTTCTTATGAAACAAGAAAAAGCCCCCTTCCAAGAATTACACTTTTTTTTTCTAGTGCTGGGGATTATACCCAGAGTCTGGATGCTAGACTGGCTCTCTACCGCTTGAACCATGCCCACAACCCTTTTGTTTGTTTGTTTGTTTTGGGGGTGTTAGTGGGAAATGAGCCCAGGTCCTTGGCACATGTTAGACAAGTACTCTTTCACTTAAAGCCAACCCTCAGCCCTTTTGTTGTTTTTTAAAAATATTTCTATTAGCATAAATTAGCTGACCAGGAGGGTTTTACTTCACTGTGACATTTACACATGTGCTTTACAATGTAGCTTGATTAGACTCACCTCCCCATTAAATCCCCCATCCCTTGCTCCCACCCATCTTTAGAATAGTTTCAACAGATTTCATTGTTCTATTTTCATTCATGAATGCAAAGTGCATCGAATAATAGGAGAACAGGGCAATAGAGAAAAAGTAACAGAGGGGGGTAATTCAATTAAAGCACAATATATGCATGTGTGAAATAGCATAGCAAACTCCCCTTGAACAACCAATACACATTTTTAAAAATGAAGAACAGGAAGGTACAACAGGTCCTGTGTGGGAGTGGGTAACAAGTGGGAGAGGGGAGAGTAAACGGAGAGTGTGAAGGAGGGTGAATGTGCAATGTGCTTCCTATACATGTAGGAAAGATAAAGACTCACAAACTGCTGGCCTCAGACAGTGATCCTCTGTCTCTGCCTCCCCTGAAGCAAGGATTACACACATGCAACACCATGCTCAGTTTAAGAATTGTACATCTTTATCTTGTTTTCACTGTAATTTGTTTTCCAAATTCTTTATTCTTAGTGTTATGTGGGAGGAATTGCATGGGGTTATGAAGATTCTCTCAACTATCATATCTTATAAGAAAGAAGTTCCAGAATGGCTTTACAGAGTAATTTCTCCAAAAACCATGTGTACTATCATCTGAATGTTACTGTCCTTTAAAATTGGGACCTAATACCCAATGTGATAGTATTAAGAAGCGAGTCCATCTGGGAGTGATTAAATCATGAACGCTCCATCCCCCTGAATGGAATTAGAGTGCCTTTCTAAAGATCCTTAGTTGCCTGTTGCCATGTGACGATGGGGTGTCCCTCAGACACTATCAGCACTTTGATCTTGGTCTCCTCAGACTCCTCAGAACTATGTGCAATTTGTGCAGTAAATTTCTGGGTTTTTTAAAAATAAATTACTCACTAAATAGATTAATATAATATGAACATGTGTGCGTGTATGCACAGGTTTGCAGGTATGTTTTATATACATATAAATTGACATCTATGTTAACACACGTGTGTGTATTTGAAACACAGACTCTATGAAGAAAAATCATAGTCATACAGGTAAAGCCAGAAGGTTCCTAAAGACTAACATTCAACTGCCTTATTTTAGATTTGAGGAAACTAAAACTTAGTTTTAGAGAACAGACAGTTTGGGAGTGTCAGATCTGTGCCTCTCATGCAAAGCTCTTGACTTTTAGTTGTGAGCCCTTTGCAGGATTCTGTATTATCTTCCATAAACATGTTTCCTGTCTGGCTTGGAACTGGGTCCACATGACCAGCCTAGACACATAACACTCTTAAACGATGATGAGGAGAAACCCCATTTCTTGTACCTTATCCATATGACAGCTCTTTGTACACCTCTTCCATCCATGGGAGACTTTTCACCATACTCTCCTCTAAGCTTCATTGTTATTACAGCAGGAAATTGAAAAAATTCTCATGCCAAAATTGTTGCGCTGAAATTATAAAGCCAGATAGAGCTGCTCCTGGAGGGCATCTGTGGGGAGGAAGAAGCAAAAGAGAGAGAGGACAAGGGTAGGACAGGAAGAGAGACGTGATGAGGAAGAAATAGGAAAGGAAATAATGATAGAGCCAGTATAAGATTAAGACAGGAGCAGAGACAAAGACATTATCACAGGATGACAGAGACAGAGAAGAAAAGGAAGGGTACAAGCAAAAGGCAAGGGTGGAGGGGTGAAGACGGAGACTCCTAAAGGATGTCTAAGTCAGAAGACAGGGAATAAGCTTACTTTTAAACAGTACCTTCATTAATTTTTCAAATAATATGTTCAGTACATTTTCCTTCAATTTCCAGTTATCTTATCAGATGAAGTACCACCATATTTAAAACATGAGGGTCAATTGTTTATCTAAAAAGTTCAAATAGATACACTCTTTTCTTTGTATTTTCAGAAATATTGTATATATTGGCACCTTGGAAAGAGAGACAGGAAGAAAAAAAGAGGAATGAGGGGAGGGAAGGGGAGAAGAGAGGAGACAAGAAAACCCAAAACTACAAACAAGATATAGAGAGGCAGACTCAGAAACTTAGACAAACAAAAAGCTACAGAAAGTCCCTGCTCCTATGTTTGGACTGAGGCACATACAATGGAGTCCTGCCACCTGTCCTCACAAGTGAAGAGTACAAGTGGCCTAGAATAAGAAATCAGAGAAAAGCAAAAGCCAAATGACTTTCCTGGATGAGAGGCTTTGAGGAGAGGTGCTAGGACTGTGTATGTAGGTAGCTGGGGTCATCTTTTAAAGAATGGGTTGGAGATGTTCTTCCCAATGGATGAAAGTGAAGAAAAGACAAGGGGGTCTATACTTATCCTAGTTGATCATGTGTTCTGGAATCTCAGTAAGCATTATGGATAAATTGTATTCCCTCAAATACAGATATTGAAGACCTAATCTTTGAAACAGAGCTTTTAGGGGAGCAATTAAGTTTAAATGACATCATAAGGGAAGGGCCTAGTCTAATAGGACTGATGGATAGCTTTATAAGAAGAAAGAAGTGACATGAGATTTCTCTCTCCTTTCCACTTTCTACTCTCCTTTCCCCAGTCCCTTCTCTTCTCTCCCCACTCTTCTCTCCTCTCCCTTTCTCCTTCTTTCCTTTTACCCTCCCTCCCCCTCCTTCTCCTTCTTCTGTTTCTTCTCTCTCAACCCTTATCCCTATCCTTCCCCAAGGAGAAAGGACCATTTTCTCTCTCTCTCTCTCTCTCTCTCTCTCTCAAAGACCATGTGACTATCATGCTCATTTTACAGATGGAAAAATAAATGATCTTATTTCCTTAGAGATCCAGTTCCTGAAAGTTGCACATCAAGAAGCAGCACAGGCTGAACCCATGTCTTCTGACACCCTCCAGTGTTGTCTTTATCCAGAAATGCTTCTCTGGGAAGGAGTTAGAATTCACTAAATTTACCACAACTTTGAGTTTATCTGAAAAATCAAATGTGTTTCTTTACTGTTCAATGTGATCATAGCCAGGAATTTTTGGCAAAGATTTTTATCATCACAGTATGTTCTGGATCTACTCATGGGTGAAGCGGATGGAGAAGCAAGACATCCATCCATAATGCACAGGGGTGGGTAATGGAGAGAGAGAGGAGGGATAAGCAAAGCCTCTTTGGAAATAGGGACACCACGTGAACCATTGGAAGTTACATTAAACAGAGAAGAGGACTGTCAAAGTCCTGGAACTTAAGAGAAATCCAATACTGGAGCTTCAAGGCAGAATAACTTAGAAGTTCAGGACAAGAAAAATAAAAAATGACATATGATACAGGAAAATGTCTCTGACCTGGACAATAAAATAAAATTAGCTTGCACTGCATGTTGAGAATGCAGGATTTTAAAGAGAGAGAATTTTGGCAATGGTTTGTGACTTAGCTTTATGCAATGGAAAAACTTAACCATACATTGATACAAATACTGTTCACTTTGACTCCAGGGGGTAACAGCTTCAAAATGCATTTATTAAACACCCGTTTAGCCTAGCAGTGGCCAAATCAACAATGCACCCTTATGTTGGCTTTTTCTCCTTTATTTTCCTCCTGTCCTTCCTCCCTCCCCAACTCCTTAGAATCACTTATCAAACAAATCACCTACACACAAGACTTTGCCTCAGTGTCTCACCTGTGGGGACAGCCAGATTAAGACAGTTAGTTACAGAAGAAGTCCTAGAACGTAGACATTCAGGATGAGATTTAGGGGCCTGTCTCTAGATTCTGTTTTCTTAAAGGTCCTCCCTCCCAATCTTGGGGCACACTTCTAGCAAATACAGTAAGATTTCCACTAAACCTCAAACTGCTTCCACTTGACCATTTCAGTCTCTGCACTGCACCAACAGGCAAAGAAAGGAGTTATGTATTGGAAGGGAGAATGAAGCGTAGATATAAAAAGGCACCAGGGTTGTTGCTGTAGAATGGAGACAAAGTTGAATGTGTCAGGAACTTAAGGAGTTTAGTAAAGTGACTCTTGACACTTCATGCATGGTCATAATAGTGAAAAGGAAACTGAAGCTAACATGTACGATAGCCATCAAGGGCTCAAGTCCCTTAGGAATGAAGTTCTGGGGTAGCCCACCTGGAAAACAGCCCAGATCTGTTGAAGTATTGACTCTTCATGAGGGAAATCTGTAGAAGGTGTTAGAGAGGGAGGTGATGAGTATAGATGAAGGCTTGGGCCAGCTTTGCTATGAGGATCTAGCTTGTTTTACTTGTGGCATAATAGTTAGCCACCTGCTTGAAGGAGATGAACTTACTGGAAGGCAGGAGCAAATCTGACCTAGTCAAAGACTAGGACTATATTAGCATCTCTTGTGAGCCACTTCAAGCCCTCTCAACACCACTGCTTACCTCATCTGCTGCTGTGAGAAAAACTAAATTCTCCCAAAACTAATGAACCAATAAAGAATTGGGCACGTGAACTAAACAGAACTTTCTCAAAAGAAGAAATTCAAATGGCCAAAAAAACACATGAAAAAATGCTCACCATCTCTAGCAATAAAGGAAATGCAAATTAAAACCACACTAAGATTCCACCTCACCCCTGTTAGAATAGCCATCATCAGCAACATCACTAACAACAGGTATTAGCGAGGATGTGGGGAAAAAGGAACCCTCTTACACTGCTGGTGGGAATGTAAACTAGTACAACCACTCTGGAAAAAAAATTGGAGGCTACTTAAAAATCTAAGCATTGATCTACCATATGATCCAGCAATACCACTCTTGAGGATATACCTAAAAGACTGTGACACAGGTTACTCCAGAGGCACCCGCACACCCGTGTTTATTGTAGCACTATTCACAATAGCCAAGTTATGGAAACAGCCAAGATGCCCCAGCACTGAAAAATGGATTAAGAAAATGTGGTATCTATACACAATGGAATTTTATGCAGCCATGAAGAAGAACAAAATGTTATCATTCGCTGGTAAATGGATGGAATTGGAGAACATCATTCTGAGTGAGGTTAGCCTGGCCCAAAAGACCAAAAATCATATGTTCACCCTCATATGCGGACATCAGATCAAGGGCAAACACAACAAGGGCATTGGACTTTGATCACATGATAAAGCGAGAGCACACAAGGGAGGGGTGAGGATAGGTAAGACACCTAAAAAACTAGATAGCATTTGTTGCCCTCAATGCAGAGAAACTAAAGCAGATACTTTAAAGCAACTGAGGCCAATAGGAGATGGGGACCAGGAACTAGAGAAAAGGTTAGTTCAAGAAGAATTAATTTAGAAGGTAACACACGTACAGGAAAGCAATGTGAGTCAACTCCCTGTATAGCTATCCTTATCTCAACTAGCAAAAACCCTTGTTCCTTCCTATTATTGCTTATACTCTCTCTTCAACAAAATTAGAGATAAGGGCAAAATAATTTCTGCAGGTTAGCGAGGGGTAAGTGGGGGGGGTAAAGGAGGCAGTGGGGGGAAGAGAGGAGAAATGACTCAAATATTATATGCACATATGAATAAAATAAAAATTATATATAAAAAAGAAATAGTTCAATCTATAAGGAGCAGTGCCATTTTACCCAACAAATCCAGGAAAGTTTCACGTTTGAGTGAGTTAATTCCCGTAAGGTTATGCTTGACCAGTAGAACTGAGAACCAAGAAATCAATTTTTCCTCCATCCACACTCCCCAGGATAATAGTCCTCAGATGCATTCTACAAGGTTCCTTAGAAGCCCTGGCAGGATCAAACATCACTCTCTCACAGAGGTGATCAGGTCCATCATGTATACTCTTCTTGATTCCCCTGTGTGTTTTGTTTACCCTGCTCCTCACTCTTGCCTCCAGGAGTTACTTTCTAAATGAGCTATCTGCACACAAGCCTTTGTCTCTGCTTTTCGGGAATCCAGGCTAAGACAAAATAGTTTGGGTAATTAATTTAAGCAATACTATTTTAAGTAATAATATATTACTAGATTTTTATTTGTTTCAGAGACAGCTTTCAATTTTGAACTTCAGATTATTCACATTTTTATTGCACTTACAATTTTCTAGCAGCATTTGTTGTTGTTTTAATTCCTTCCTGCTGTTTATTCTTATCATCAGACTTTTGCCTTCCTATGTCTGGTACTCAGAATAATGATATTTTGGAGTCTTCATAACAACCTAGAATGCTGATCAGATGACTATTGCCAAGGTGAGTGAGTAACATTTCATAATCTTTTACATTTACTGTGCACTTTTTCCTTACTTTGCTGCTTACTTTTTAAATCAGTGGGTTTTTAAAAAATTATTATTAGTCTTGTATTAAAAAGTTTAGTAGTAGGGAATGGTTAAGGAGATAGGACTATATGAAATGAAAAATGTTAGTAGCTCATAAAACTATAATTATAATCACCAAATTTATTTATAATATAATAGCGAATTAAAAATAGAACATAAACTGTAGTATATTGAATACAATGGCTATAAAAAACACTGACAAGTGCTCTTTCAAGAGCGGAGGGAGCAGCTATAATCTCCCAGTCTTGGGCTGAAGGACAAAAATATGTTTAGAAATCTTTTCTAAGGCTGTTCTATTCATTAAAAATAATTTTAAACATAAATAAGTTAATGCAATTTTTTGGTGCTGAGTAAACTGATGTAATTCAAATTTCATCATGCCTGTCTTTTCCATGCAGTTGGTAATACGCGAGGCTTTATTCTTTCATTTGGAGAAAGTCACACTTTATTAATAATAACAACCCAATCTCTTGAGAGATCTCAGAGCAAAGGCACTGGGCTTTGGAATGCTGGATCCTGCCGGTGCTGTCAGGCTATTCAGAGAACATTTCCTTGGAAGCTAAAGGAACAGTGAGTTTGCCTTCTTTTCATGGCCTCCTCAAACACATGTAACTTTGTACAGCTTAAAGACTTACATTTGTAAAAGCCATTAGTGTCAATTAATGCAGACAAATGATTGAAATTGGGACACTGGGAGGTGCAACTCCACACCTTGTACCATTTATCAGCAGGAAATGAGGAACAATTAGGTTGGTGAGGCTGGAACCCCACCCCCTCCTGTCAACTGCCCTGCCTACATGGGGTCAGCTTCAGGAGCGCTCCATGGGCATGTAACAGGAGATGGGGCTGGGCCAGGATGAGAGATGGGAACAAGAGGCAGCAGTGATGACCAAACCAGATTTGTCACCCTAGCCACCCCAAATCCAGTGTCATTGATAATAATGATGGCAACTTAAATTGGTGTGGATCTATACATACAACATTGGTCTCTTAGAACCATCTTGGAAGTATACTCAGCTGTGGATTCACTCATCCTTTTCTCTCTTTTGACAATAAATATTGTCTGAGTGCAGTCTGTTGAAAGGATCCTGTGGTGCATGGGGCATCATTACCTTCATGGAAGTTACAGTCTAGGCAATTTTAAGGTTGTATGGCAGTGGATGAAGCCTATGGGAGTTCAAAGGTAGCATTCAGGTAACATGAAATTACATTGTGATGCTACATTGTGAATTTGATTTTGACTGTGATGCTTCATTGTGATGATTTGCTTATCCACTGTTGGCTTCTTTCTCCTGTTCATCAGTTGTGCCAGTTTCCAACACCTATCTCTTCATCAGCAGCTAAGATGAATGCTTACCAAGTTTGCTGCTTAAAATTGTATTTGGACTGGAAAATTTGATAACTCAACTCATTGAAGCTGTACTAGATTAGATAACAGATCAAAACATTCTTAGCAAGAGCAGAAAGCAGAGATCATTAGTTCAAGAGCATGAAATACTGTTTAGTAGGTGAAAATGAGGTACTGATGATGCATGGGGGAGAATTGCCCCTTTTAAATGGAGCAATCTACTACTCAGCACCGGTGGGTTATGTCCAGGTAGGAGGAAGCACTGAGTGTTTTGATTTTCCATGAGAATATCTGGATTCTTTTATGTATAATCTATAATCTTTAATGCTAGCAATAAGTCACTGCTTTAGAATGTACTATGTGAGGCAGTTTATTGGATCTTTCCTACAAGCCCACAATTCGCAACTGCAGGCCCATTAACGCCGTCTAAACTAAAACTACTGAGCACATTCCTAAGGGCCTACTCACATAGCTCATCTCACAGAAAAGCTTTGGAAGCAGGAATGATAATGATGCCCATTTCACAACTGTAAGAATGAGACACAGAGAAGTTAAGTAATCTTTCAGGGACACCGGGTAGCAAATGGTGGAGCTACCCTTCAGTTCAAGGCAGTCTGGTTATAGAATCTGCGTCCATAAGTGTTTTATTATAGACTTACTATGGCATTGCATCCCAATTAACCCATGTAAGTAGAAAATATAAATCAAGAGTACACATCCTGACTTAGCCGCACAGTGCACTGATCCTATGATCACGTGACCTACTGGAGGTTGTGGCTGGCTACCGCTGCCCAGCATCATGAGAGGGTCTCAAATCATGTATCATTAGCCTCAAATTATGGTTTCTACCAAGTGTATGCCACTTTCACACTATCATAGGGTCAAAGCATTCTAGATTGAACCATTGTAAGTGGGAGTCACTCTGTATAAGATACCATTAAGAAGTAAGCAGCTGAGAGTGATGTAAGAGAGAGGTTAAAACCCTCTGGAAGAGATCAGTGAAGACTATTTGGAGAAAGTGGCATTTGAGCTGGGTTTCAAAAGTTGAGAAAATTTTGGGCAAGAAGACCTGAAATTAGCTAATCACAGTTGATCTGGGAGAGCATAAACAGAGGCACCAAGATGAGCTAATGGTGCCCTGAAGTGCAAGGCCCTGAGTTCAAACCCCAGTACCACCAAAAAAAAAAAAAAGTAGTAATGGTGCCTCGAACACGCAAAGGCTACTTAATGTACTGGAACCGGAGAGCAGGATGTGAGGAAGACTTGTGTGTACAGACTTCTGCAGGGCTACTACTCAGGTTCAACCAACAGGTAACAGTGCAGCTTATGGACTAGGCCAGAGAAAGTCTGTGTTTGTACATTCTCTGTGCTGTACAGAGAAATCCAGGGGGCAGCTGGCAAACATGCAAACCTGAGGGAAGGAACTTAATTTCCTGTCCCATCAACATTCACTGACTTGCAGAGAAGGAATTTCAGTTGGAAAGCCAGATGTCCTCATATAAAAGCAGGCAGGGGAGGGGGAGATGTGTGGAGACAGAAGATGTTATAAAACAAGTTGAAAATTGGAAGCTATAGAGGTATCTACTCAAATGTGAAAGAAATTGTTCACCTTAAACCTGCAAAGCTTCCCTAAGAGCAGAATGGAATACTCTTCTAATGGGTTCTCTCCTTGCAACAAAGAGTGTGTTCACACTAGAAAAGGACTTCTTATGGTATCAATCACCCTGAGCCCAAAAGAAATCTTTTCTTGACTTATATTATGAACTCAAACATGTAAACTTTCAACTCCAATCTCTGTATCTATACAATAAAGATGATAATGTTTATTGGTTTTTTTGCAGTACTGGAGGTTGAACTCAGAGCTTCATACTGAGCCCAGTCCCCAATCATTATCCTTTTGTTTCTTTTTAGTTTGTTTTGCAGATGTGTCTCATGGTTTTTGCTCAGGCCAGCTTCAAACCTTGTCTTCCTACCTCTGCCTCCTAAGTAGCTGGGATTACAGATATGTACAACCATACCTAGCTTATTTTTGAGATAGGGTCTTGCTAAGTTTTGCCAATGCTGGCCTACAAATTGCAATCCTCCTAGCTCCACTTCCTGAGTAGCTAGAAGATGTTTAAATGAGTTGTAGATGTAGCAATGTGAGTGCAGGATTGTAGTTGTGAGAACTCCTCATGCATTCTCATTGGTGTCTTCATTTAGCATAACTCCTGGCATCTGTCTATCACTTCTCTCCATTTTCCTTCAGGTTACATCCTGTGTCTTCATCCTCCCAATATGTCTTTTCAAGCTACACCCAAAAATGATAAAGACAGACACTCACAGACAAAGGTAGTAAGCTGCAGTGGAAAGGATGATGGATTTAATTCAGAAATAATGGATTCTTTTTTGGGGGGGAGAGGTGGTACTGGAACTCAGGGCTTCACACTTGCTGGACATGTGCTTTACAACTTGAGCCATGCCTCCAGCCCCATAGATTCTTGATTTTAGCTCTTTCAGCTATAGGATGAGTGGCCCTAGACATATCACTTTACTTTTTTCAGGAACCTCTACTAAATTTGAAAAGAAAAAAATAGGGTGGGGAGGGAAGAAATAAGACAATATATGTGAAAAGATTTGTTGCAGTCTTGGCACTTGGTGTATGAGTAATGGATGAGAGAAGAGAAAAGGAAAAACCAAGCAATTCTTAGCCACCAGGTGGCTGAATACAGACTGTCTAAGGGTGGATGCAGATGACAGAGATAGCAAAGATTAAGAAGTAGATAAGGAGCATCCTTTGGTGACCCTGCTGACAGAATAGAAAAACTTGTTTTTCTCTACCCGCATGTTCATCTAAGCCAAACAGAGGCTCCCAAGTAGAGAGCAGAACTCTCCCATTCCAGCCACTTCTTGGATTTTTCATGTCTGCACCTTTGCCACCTGAACATCTATTCTTCTATATTTGATTGTCCTACCTCTGTTGTTGTACTACTGGGGCTCAAAGGCTAGATTTGCATTTTATGATGGTGTCTCTTATGTTTTTCCACATCCATGACCTTGTGCCATGGATGTGATAAGTTCTCAAGAGATTTCTTCCTTAGGAAATGGATAAGAAAATAGATGCTAAGAGTTAGAAGAAAACGTAGACACTCTTTCTAATCCAGGGCTATCATTTCATAAACTAAGATCCACAAAGTATACATGGGGCTCTGTGAACCACTTGAACATACAGGTAAAATGTACATAAATTTGCATCACTTTTTCTAAGTAGGTTTTTCCTATATTTTCAAAGTAGAATATGATCTGCATAATACTAAAAATTTAGATTTTTACTTTATGAATGAGGTACAAAGAGAATACATATTTTAGCCAAAGTGATATAGTTACCAAGATACTGATAGAGCCAGAAGGAGAAACAGGGTTCATCGTTTGTTCTCTCACAGGTTTTGTCAAGAGTATTTGTTCATCCATTCATTCAGTTTTTTTTATGTGCTTGCTCCATACTATTCACTATGGAAGGTGCTGAGCTTAGAGCCTTCAATTAAGTAGACAAATAACTGTGCCTTCAAAGAGCTTCCATTCTAGACAAGGGAGGCAGACAATAATTAGATAGATCAGTAAATCCATATGGAAGGTGATTTGTTCCATTGAGTAAAACACCAAAAAAGGGATGCCTTTGGGAAGGGGCCATGCTACTCTAAAAACAGAGATCAGGGAAAATCTCTTTGGATGGAGACTTTTGAGCTGTCAATAAATTACAATCAATTCTTGTTATTTGTGGGGCTGTTGTGAACATCAAATTAGCAAACAATAAAAAAAATTGCTCCTAAGGGAAATACCAGTTTAGATTCCCATGAGCCTCTGGTCACAATACCTACCTCAATCAAGTATTCCATAGCTTTGTTTTATGTGTGTTTCTGTCTAAAGGCACCTTTAATGCATATTGTTGACTCATTAACATTGAGTGCAGGGCCAGTGACACTGTAACTCATACCTGAATAAAGATTATCTAGCACACAAATTTTCCCCATTAGTCACATCACAGACTTCTTGCATGTAGGAACACTAGAAAATACTTCAGCATTGCTTGAGGACAATTTAAACAGCAAAACCACCAATGGAAAGCACAAAAATGTGAAAAATATAACAGTAATTGGCCAAAGAAAGGACACTTATTCACAGTAGAGAGCTAAAGTAAGATGTCAGAGCATCACCTTGTTAGAGTTCAACTGAGGGTACACACATTTGGTGTCTCAATATTTTTGTTGCCCCCACACATATCCTTGAATGATCATGAAAACAACATCCATGAGTATTGACTTTGAGATTACAAATGCATTTTGGTGAGCAGACAAATTTGTAAAGACAGAGTCAATGTGTAATAAAATTCGGCTGTAGCTGGCTTGCTGGGTAAAAGAGGATTTCTTAGAGGACTAACTGACACCTGCAGGTTTTCTGACTCCCCACTCAGTGCTCTTTAGTAGTTTATATTCTGTGCTTATTCTAAACATTTGTCCCCGACACACTTTGATACAAGACTTTCCTCTATAGTCACTCAAATGCTACTGAGTGGAAAAAAGAAAACAGTGAGAAAAGCCAGACACAGAAGTAGAGAAACATTTCCATCCAGGAGTTTTGTTCCAGCAGACAGACTGCTTATGTTTCCTTAGACCTTTACATGTTGGGGCCGATCCTGGCCACTGTGCAGGGGTAATTTGTGACTCATTTCCAGTGTAATTAATCCCTCCTCTCCATCTCACCTTTAACTCTCTAACTTCCCCATTCCTGAACACAGTCCAAAAAAAAGTTAATGAAGTTTCTTTTCTGATTTGTGACTTGTCCTAAAGAGCATAGCACTTCTAATTGGGTGATTTCAGTCAGAAACTTAGGGCAATTTTATACTGTCTTTAAGCCAGAATCCCCCATCCCTCCCACCCCATGGCTGCCCCAGGCAATGCAACTTCAAATTTTTAAAATGAAGATCACCAGAAACAGGAACTTTTGTAAAAGGTAGTTTGAGAAAGGTAGTTACAGAAAACAGGACTCAGCAATGCAGCTTGATCACACTAAGGGATGTCTTTGAGTGGAGTGACTGACCAATGGTATCTGGTTTGTATAAGTAAGTATGCTCCATGATGTTTACTCAATGGTAAAATCACCTAACCATGTGTTTTTCAGAATGTGCCCCATTATTACATGACAGGTCAGTGTCTCTTAGACACTAGAAAGACAAAATAAAATATCATTTTACTTTTTATCTGCATCCATTAATTTATCAGAAAAATGTTTTGAAATCTGTTTTGATGCCAGTTCATGTTTAAGAAAATATTTCTAAGATTGAAACATTTTAGAGATTTGGTAATTGTCAGTGTTTTGGAATCACTATTGATGCGCTCTGAAGATCAGAAGGTCATTATTAATACAGCCATGGTATTCTTGGCAAGGAAATCTGTATTCCTTAATAGAGTCTCAAACATCTTTTATAGTCTTACTCTTGCCTACCAATTTGAAATTTTGTCTCACTTTTCTTCATTTGCCCCTGGCCCTTTGTTAACCCAGACAAAATTCCTTCAATTCCCTCTCCATGAAAATCCTGTCCACCTTTGTTCTTTCTTTGGAAAACGCATTCTCCCATTTGTCTTTTCAGGATGGGTTTGCTTATTCAATTTTTATGAATCTTCTCATGACTCACCTATTCATCTTTCAAAGACATTGACATATTCTCCCATCCCAAGTCAGTGTAAATTTCAAACACAGTTCTAGTAACTTTCTGAGCTTACTTATTTATACATGCACCTTCCTCACTAAGCTGGGATGTCTCTGCAGATCTTTGTACCTGTGTTCTACGTGCCTTTAAAAATGTTTCACACATGCTAGCTACTCAGCAATATATGAGGAATGAAGAATGAATACCAAATGTGTGGAAAACTGAGAAGGCACACTTTCCCTAAACAAAGGGGTCAATATCTACTTAGCACTAGCTATGGGTGCCATGCTGAGTGTGGGACCAGTATTGCCAGATATTCCAATTTTTCAAGATAAGCCAAAAAAAATCTGATTTTAAATGTGAACTCCCACAATTTTTGATATTTAAAAGTATTTAAAATCTGGACTAACATATATAATACAGGTTTCCAGTTGTGCAATCTTTGGTCTAGGATAAAATCCACATTCTTTTGAATATGTATGGGATACATTTCTGAATTATTACCTGCCTGACTATATTCTCAACTTCATCTTCACCCACTTTTGGCAACCACTTTCAGTTCCTGTCATTCTTACATTCTGTAAGACCACTGCAGCTGCTTTTCCTTTCATGAGTTTCTCTTTCACCATTCTTCAATAGAAATTCTCTTGCATTTCAACACCAGCTATAAATCTTACCTATTTCCTATGAACACCTCTACTCTATCGAGAGACTCTCTCTTCTAGGATCTCATAGAACTCTGGGTGGACTTCTATTATTGTTTTTGTTGCCTGTAGTCACTTGTCTGTGAGCTAGTCTAAAACATTCTTTTATTGGTTTATTTTGCAAAGCTATATTAGATTCCTCCATTGTGCCAGATAATGTATTACTATTAAGGATTCAGATGTGAAATCAACATTGTCTGTGTTTCCAAGAAATAGTAATATTAAATGAATATTTGGAAACAAGAATAAGGCATGACCCCCTCCACTCCTGGATTTACAATCTCATTGGGAATACTGTATGGATTTACCAATCCTCATCTCCAGATATTAATGGAAAATAATGACTGCACTTAAGGTCCCATATAGAAAGTAGATTATCATTGTCACAGCAGTTTAACATGATGAAAATTAAACCATTTGAAAGAGCAGTTAAGAAAGGTTTCAGTGAGGAAGTGGTTGTTGAGCTATGGATTAAAAAATTAATGGTTCAGGGTTCTGGAGAGGGATAAGGAGATGATGTTTATGGATATAGGTATAGATGTAGAAATGGGTAAGTTTTGAAGGTAAGTAAAGGGGAAGCAAAGAAGTAATGCTTAATAAATGCTTCTGATGGGCCATGCATGACTATATACATGTTATACACTTTTTATCTCAGGTGTTTGCTATAAAGAGACTGTAAGTTCCAGAAGGGTCTACTTGCATTCTTGTACCAAATACTGTATTTTTTTATAGTATTTTATGCTGTACTTATCAGCATTCATAAACACTTGCTAATGATAGAATGAATAACTCTACAAATTAGACATTATCATCCTTAATTTAATAATAAGGAAATCAAAGCTTAGAGACAGATAGTGACTTGCCCAATGGCCAGGTCAATAGTTCTCAGAGTGTGGTTTTCACATCAGCACCATCAGCATCTTTTGAGAACTTGTTAGGACAGAAAATTCTTCAGTCCTATTGAGAAATCCAGGGAGTTCTGACTCACACCAAATTTTGAGACCTCCCCGTCCAGGATATTAGGTGACAATGCAAGGTCCAGGTCCATCTGGCTTAAAATCCTAAACCAAAGTTGTCTACAGCCAAGAAAATATTTAAGACTAAATTTTCCCAAGTTTGCTTTGTGGAACATTTTCCGCTCAATGTTAATAAATATTACTTGAGAAAAAAAAGTTCCATGCCCATGTTTTGGGAAATACTGTGTTAAGCAAAGATAAATTACTTTTTGAACTGTAGGAATTTTTTGAGATTTTTGAAGTGTTCTGTATCACCCATCTCTAATCTTAGTTGAGGCAGTACTGAGTATGGACTTTGGTATTTGATCACCTGTATTTAATTCTGTCTTTATCAGTGACTATCTTTGTGCCTTTATGCAATTAAGCTAACAAATAAGTCTCTTCATTTCCTAATCTATAAAATGGATAATAATAATAACTCCTACCTCCACTTGAACTACACCCTCAGCCCCATCTTGCCTCCTTCCATTTGTTTCTCTCAGGTATTTGTCCCAGTGACAAAAAACTGACCAACACACTGAATATCTCAGAAAAAACTTTTTAAAAGGATTCTAAATGTTTTCACCTTAAAGAAATGATGAATGTTTGAGGATCTAAATATATATAACCTAATTTAAACATTATATAATATATATATTGATTGAAATGTCACACTAATATGTACTTATTAAAATGTGCAATTTTTATATTGCATTTATCAGTAAAAAGTAAATTTAATCACAATGTCTGGCATATAGTTAGTTTTCAATAGTCCATTTCTCTTAATGTTGGTATTATCAGTATTTTTAGTAAATATTGTAGACTGGGTCACTCAACACCCACATCATCCACTTTCTAGGGTGTCTTTCTATACTTGCTGGAAATCTAAGAACTGTATTTCCTAGACATTCTTGAAATAAAGTGAAATATGTGACTTAGATTATACTAAGCAAACATACTTAAAACTGGCAATGGGAGGAAGCAGCCCAATAGGGTGATTGAATCTTTTGGAAAGGAGAAATGGATAGGCCTTCAGTTCTTCTGAACTGTTCAGTTCTGGGTAATTTGAGACAGAAGATCTAGATGTAATCTTAATTTTATGAATGCCCTTTGGCAGGTGTAGCAGTATCAATGGGGATTCTGCTAAAGTCTCACTACTCAATGTGTAGTTCAAAGACCAGCAGCACTCACACTATGGAGGGCTTGTTAGAAATACACATGCTCAGGCCATACCCTAGACCTACAGAATGAGAATCAATATTATCTATATCCGAGGAGATTTGTGTGCATATTAAACATTGAGAAGCAAAGCAGTAGAAGTGTCCTGTGGTCAATATCTACAGTGTGACTACACGTCTCCACTAGTTGCATTTGAGTATTTAACATTCAGTTATATAACATTTTTGTAAAACTCCTTCTGCTTACATTAGCTAGGGTAGACTAGAGTCCACACTAAAAGTCTTGACCACAGAAGTCTATTTTGGGGGAAAAAGGGGGCGGATTTAGCATGTAATGTTCTTGAAAGCACTTTAGTGAAACAATAAGGAATAAAAGGCTACTCATAATAGGGAACCAGATTTTAGAGAGAAGTCCACATTTATTCTCTTGAATCTGTTGCTCATAAAAGAAAAAGGTGCTTTGCATTAGCAAGTGTAAAACTCAACTGAGAAAACTGGATTGTGTTTAAACAAGCTGGCAATTTCCAGGGTGGGAGGGGCACTAATTTGCTTCTATGCACTTTGGATAAACAATTATTTCTCCTTACAGAAACCTTACTTTAATATGTGCCAATTGTCTTGGTTAGTTTTAATAAGATACTGAGGACATGTGTTAAAAGCTGACTTAATCCAGTTAGGTCAGACACACATTCTGGAATCCTTTTGGTAGAAAATAATGACTTCAAAGAGTTTGGTTTAGGAGATTATTAGCTGCTCCCTCATAACCTTGCCACCAAACTAATCTCAGTACAAATTTTTCCATACATATAAATGTTTCTTTAAAAACAGATACAGTATATCATTAGCAAGCTGGCATCTAAGAGTTCACACATGTGTTTTCTAAAGTTGATAAAGTTCCAGCTCTTTGTCTTTCCAGGCACTGCAACTCCTATTTTGAATAGGAGGTAGTTGATTCAATATCTGCATTTTCCCACATCTGGATCTGAGAGATCCAGCCTTGAGGCCTAAATAGTCAGAACTAATAAAAGTCAGTCCTGAAGCTCAGGAACCCACCAGTGTCTGCATTTTCCTAGCACAATCTGAGGAAGATCTCCTCTGGAACCTTCAGGGATGTTGTACACTGTGGCAAGATCTCTGTCTCACTGGTGTCTGTGCATCAGGAATGAAGAGGGCTCTGGCCCAGAAGAATGCAAAAACCAGGGCCCACAATACTTGCTCATGACTGGTAGGATCTAGGAGTCTCCCTAACCAACCCACAACTTACAGACTGCAGCCACTGGGACAGAAAGCCTTGGTATTACTCAAGCTTCTCCCTGAGAATCAGAGGAAGGACTGATTCATGTTCCTCAGTTACAGGAATCCACCTCATGAAACTGGAAGAAATGAACATCACACCAGACACACAGACACCAATTTAAGGACTCAGGAAATATGAAAGTAAACATGATACCTCCAAAAATAGACCAATAATTCTCTAGAAACAGAGCCCAATTTAATGGACACTTATGAGATATCTGAAAAATAATTTAAAATAATGATCAGGAAAAACTCATTGAGATGCTAGAGAATGAAAATAAACAATACAGAGAAATGAGAAAAGAAATTCAGAATATGAATGAAAAACTCACCAAAGAGAGAAATAAAAAAAAAAAAAGAGCTGATCAGAGATCTTGGAACTAAAGATTCAATCAATGAAATGAAAAATACAATAGGAAGTTTCCAGAGCAGATTAGATCAAGCATATGAAAGAATTTTGGAATTTAAAAAACAGTTCAAAAAACTGATACAGTCAAACAAGAAAGAGAGAAAGAAAGACAGAAAGGAGAACAAAAGAAAAATGGAAGGAGGGATGGAGGGAGGAAGGAAGGAAGGAAGGGAGACAAATTTAAAACAATTAAGAAAACCTAGGAGATTTATGAAGCATAGCTTAAAAATCAAACATGTAAATTGTGGAGATCCAGAAAGCAAAGAATGGGGGAAAGGGATTGAAATCCTATAATGACTGAGAAGTTCCCAAATCTTCAAAAAGATATGGACATTCTCTCAAGAATATCCAAGAAGCCCAAAGAACACCAGTTAGATTCAACCCAAACAGACCTTCACCAAGTATATTATTATCAAAACGTCAAAAAGACAATACAAAAATTCTAAAAACAGCAAGAGATCAATGTTAAGTCATAGATAATGACCCATCAGACTTACAGGAAATTTCTTAGCAAAAACCTCATAAGCCTGAAGAAAATACAAAGATTATATTGAAATTACTGAAAGAAAAAAGAAAAAAATGCCAACCAAGAATACTGTATTCACAAAAACTGAAGGAGAAATAAAACCTTTCCAAGATAAGCAGAATCTTCCTATAAGAACTATTTAAGGGAAACCTACACTAGAAATGAAAGGATGGTAATTGTCATCATTAAATCACACCAATACACAAAACTCACTAGAAGAAAAAGTTACATGAAAGAGAAGAGAATTTAAATGGAGTATGTCAGAAAACTACCAAAATACACACAAAAAAATATTAAAAGAGGAGGAAAAGAGCAAAATATACCAAATAAACAGAGTACCATAAATATAATGACAGAAAGAAGTTCATACACATTAATAATAGCATTGAATGTAAATGGATTAAACTTACCAATCAAAAAACATAGACTGGCTGAATGGATTTTAAAAAAAAAGAGCCAACTGTACACTGTCTACAAGAAACTCGCATCAGAAGTAAGGATACACATAGACTAAGAGTGGAAGGGTTGGAAAAAAACATTTTCATGCAAATGCAAATAATCAAAACTCTTAAGAGAGGCAATGAATGTCATTACATATTAATTAAAGGACCAATTAAACAAGAGGATATATAAATTATAATCATAGATGTACCCAACATGGGATTCACACACACACACACACATAAAGCAAATTTTATTAAATCTAACTGTAGAGTTAGACTCAAATATAATCATAGCGCAAGACTTCCCTTAATGGAAAGGTCATTCAAACAGAAAATCAACCAAGAAACATTTGAGTGTTACCATAGAGCAAATGGACCTAACAGACATTTATGGAACACTTCATCCATAAAAAGAAAACATACATTCTTTTCATAATCACATGGACTATTCTCCAGGACATATACATTAGACCACAAATTAAGTCTCAGAAAATTTAAAATATTGAAATCATGTACCTTCTCAGACCACAAAGAATTAAAACTACAAATCAACAAGAAAAACAGAAAGTATATGAACACATGGAAACTGAACATCATGCTCTTAAAGACTGATAGATAATGGAAAAAATTAAAAAGTAAATAAAAATATCTAGAAATTAGTGAAAATAACACATTGTGTCAAAATCTGTAGGATATAGCAAGAGCATTATAGAGGAGGAAGCTTATAGTAATAAATGCATACATCAAAAACTAGAAAGATCTCAAATAAACAACCTAACACTATGCCTCAAAACATAAAAACAAGAACAAGCCAAAAAAAAAAAAAAAGAAGAACTGATAGCTTCACAGCTGAATTCTACAAAATTTTTAAGGAAGAATTAATCCCAATTATTCTTCAGCTGTTTAAAAACTCGAAATGGAAGGAAAATTGCCAAAGTTTTATCTGAGGCCAACATTACTCTTATACCAAAATCAGGACATAGATACAGCAAAGAAACGGGGAGGAAGAAGAGGGGAAGGGGAAGAAAGAAACAAAGAAAAACTACAGATGTGGATTTCTCATGAACATAGAACAAAAATTCTCAATAAAAATTACTAGCAAACTGAATTCAGTAACATATCAAAAAACCATACATCATAATCAAATGATTCAATATATACAAATCAATAAATGTGATATACCACATCAACAGAATGAAGACAAAAAACCATATGATCATTTCAGTAGTTCATAGAAAAAGCATTAGATAAGAAGCAACTTGCCTTTATGATAAAAAAAAACTCAACAAACTAGGTAAATAAAGAACAAACATTAATATAATGAAGATTATATATTCATCATAATGAATGAGAGAAAACTAAAATCATTGCCTCAAAGATCAGAAATAAAATAAGAATGTCCACTTTCAACACTTACTTCATATACTGGAAGTCTTTAGCAAGACCAATTAAACAAGAGAGAGAAATAAAGGGCATCCAAATAGGGAAGGATGAAGTTGAATTATCCATATTTGTCGATGACATGATTAGAACTTATAAACATTTTCAGTAAGTAGCAGGATAAAATTCAATGTACAAAAAAAAAGCTAGGTACTGGTATTCATGCCTGTAATCCTAGCTACATGGGAGGCAGAGATCAGGAGGGTCGTAATTGGAAGCCAGTCCAGGCAAATAGTTCAGGAGACCCTATCTCAAAAATACCCAACACATAATAGGGTTGGTGGAGTAGCTCCAGTGATAGGTAACTTGCCTAATAAGGGTGGAGCCCTGAGTTCAAACCCCAGTACTGCCAAAAAAAGGCAGCACTTCACAAGGTATGGTAGAACATGCCTGTAATTCCAATTACTCAAGAAGTGGAAATAGAAGGATGACAGTTTAAAGCCAACTCCAACAAAAAAGTTAATGAGATCCTGTCTCAAAAATGAGCAAGATATGATGGCACACACCTGTCATTCCAGCTACTATGAAAACAGAGGTAGAAGGATCATAGTCTGAGGCCAGTCCAGGCAAAAGTATGAGAACTTACCTGAAAACAAACTAAAAACAGAAGGACTGGGAGCATGACTCAATTTTAGAGAGTTTTCAAAGCAAACACAAGGTTCTGAATTAAATTCCCAGGACCACCACAAAAAAGAGTAGCATTTCCATGTACAGACAATGAACTTACTACAAATGAAGTAAAGAAAACAATTCCATTCACAATAGTTACAAAAAATAAAATATTTAGGGATACACTTAACCAAGGAAGTGAAAAATCTCTACAAGAGATATAAAGTAGTGATGAAAGAAATTATATAGGACACAAAAAAATGGAAGGATATCCATGTTCATGGATCAGAAGAATCAACATTATTAAAATGGTCAGAGTGGTATATAGAGTCTATGTAATTCCCATCAAAATTCCAATGACTTTCTTCACAGAAATAGAAAAAATAACCTGAAATACATATAGAATCACAAAAGACCCAGAATAGCTAAAGTGATCCTGAGCAAAACCAAACAAACAAGGAAAAAAAACACACAAATAGCAGAAAACTTCATAAAGTCGGAGGTAACATAATATCTGGCTTCAAAACATAGTTCAAAACTATAGTTACTAGAACAACATGAAACTGACCTAAAAACATGCAGACCCATGATATAGAATAGAGAGCCCATGAATTAGCCCATGCTCATACAGTCTTCTGAGTTTTGACCAAGCAGCCAAGAACACACTGTGGAGAAAAGATAGCCTCTTAAACACATGGTGCTATGCTGGAAAAACTGGATATGCATGTGCAGAATGAAACTGGATTACTTTCTTGCACCATATCCCAAAATCAACTTAAAATGAATCAATGACCTAAATTTTAAACCTGAAACTATAAAATTGCCTAAAAAAAAAAAACCACAGGGGGAACACTTCTTGACATTGGTGTATGTAACAAGTTTTTAGAAAGGACCCCAAATGCACAGGCAGCAAAAGTAAAAATAGATAGATAGGATTGCAGCAAACTAGATGCTTCTGTTTATCAAAGGAAACAATCAACTGAGTAAAAAAAAACAATGGCCCATAGAATGGAAGAAAATATTTGACTTACAGAATATATTAAGAACTCAAAAAGATGAACACTAAAAAGACAAACAACCCTATGGAAAAAATGGACTATAGACCTAAGTAGACACTTCTAAAAGAAGACATACAAATGAGTAATGAATACATGAAAAAAATGGTCAATTTCTCTGGTCATCAAGGGAAATGCAAATCAAAACAACAATGAGAAATCATCTCATGCTACTTAGAAAGGCTATCATCAAAAAGACTAGAAATAACAATGCTGGTGAGGACACAGAGAAATGGGAACTCTTTACAGTGTTAGTGGAACTGTAAATTAGTATAGCCATTATGGAAAGTGTTGGTTTTCCTCATGAAACTACAAATACAACTACATAAGATCCATAATTCTACTACTGGATATGTATTCAAAGGAGTTAAAATCTTTCTACCAAATGATACTTGCACCCCATGTTTATTGCATCACTGTTCCCAAAAGTCAAAATATGGAACCAACACAGGTGCTCTGCAGTGGATGAACAGATAAAGAAAATGGGGTATATTTACATAATTGAGTATACATTGCCATAAAAAGAAATCCATCACTTGCAGCAACATGGATGAATCTGGAAAACATGTTGAATGAAACAAGCCATACTCAGAAAAAGAAATACCATGTTCTCACTCATGTATGGAAACCAGTAAATTAAACTTGTAGAGGTACAAAATGGAATAATAGACACTGGAGATGAGGAAGGGTAGGGAGAGGGAGAACAGAAAGAAATTAAGACAGACTTTTAGAGATGAAGGAGGATGTAGGGAGAGGGAACTTCTGGGTAGAAGGGTGGATGGAACTGATTATTGCATGATGTATACGTTTGTGGACATAGCACAGAAAACCCCAATACCCTGTGAATTAATGTGTCAAAAATGTAAATTAAATAATAAAAAGTAGATTGGAAAAAAGGATTTTCAGAAAATTAACATGACTTAAGTAATATTTTCTGTATTAAGTGTGTTATCAAAAACAAAATTTATAATTTTTAAATAAAAAAGTAGACCCAAGGTAAATACAGCAGCTTTTCAGAGGCATGGTTCTGTGACCCTTACAGTGAACACCACACTGTAAGGAACTGCCCAGTTCCCTCTTAGCCAATGGATAGAAACATCTAGGACTAAAGAATATGGCACCATTCTGAAAAGTACAGACTGTGGGCCTTGCTAAAATCTTACATTCTGTTACACCAGAGTGGACAGAGTGAAAATTAAGACTGTGGGAAAATCTACAAAATATTTCAGCCAATTCTTATGCATTTTACAAATCTATCTCTAACATATATCATGGAAACAAACCTACCATCAATTTCACTGATGGAATTTGCTATAAAAAGCAAAGCCTTGGAATTGATTCACCTTACTTCTCTAGTAGCTGGCTTTGGAATAAGCCCTTTTTAATGTCATGTTAGCTGATCACTTTTGTGGTACATCATCTTGATTAGAATGCTTGTGGAGGCCACTGCTTTGTAGCTTTTGACCTAAGAAATACACAGATATAGAGGATAAATTACAGACAGTTTAGAAGCATGGGTTTGGGGCTGAATTCTGCAATAACAGGGAAACAAGGCTTGAGTCCTAATAAAGAATTATATTCATTCATTCCTTCACTCATTGTTAAGTGCGTCATGGGCCAGGAGCTGAGGCATAGATTAAAAAGAGGAGTCTCTGCCTTAGGGAATGTAGCACACACAGATGAGGACACATGACAAAAACAACATGTTGGATACTACCACAGGCGAGTCCCAGGTGCCACGATCATATTAATAGAGGATAGGTGGGGGAGAGGGATGTAATGAAATAGGTGGCTTGTCTGGCTTGTCCCTGGGAAGTGACGTCCCTGGAGAAAATGATGACTCAGGTGTATTTTAAAGATAGGTAAGAGTTGGCCAGTCCATGCAGGGAGACAAGGTGGGCAGCAGTGGTAATATTTAAACAATGGCCCATGATTTAAAATCCATTGAGTAATGGTGAGTCTGATGAAGCCCCCTTATCTCATGTACTCTGCTCCACGTATGGTGTAAAGGAATGAAATGAATTTGCATTGTCAGATACCGTGAACTGGAGTTATTTATTTATGCATTTTTTTAGATTTAGAAAATCAGAGAATCTTAGAATAATTTACTGCTTTGCTAAACCCTCTAAAGTTTGGTATAAACACTTATTGCTCATCATTACTGAGTAACCTTCTCGCCTTTGGGGAAGAAGAAAAGCAGTTTCCACAGCTTGTTGTTGTTATTTGTTTTCTGTTATTCAAGTTAACAATTCCTTATACTCACACTTTCATATAATGTATCCCTCAGAACTTTAGGTACAAGTCTTATTCTGCCACTTACCAAGTAACTGAACAAAAAATGATCCTACTTTCTGCACCTTGCAGGCATATTTGTCACAAGAGTTAAATATTTATAGAAAGTGCCTAATCCAGTGCCTGCCTCATATGAATATCATATGATTGATATTCATAGTTCAATTGTATATTTTTTTAATTTAAATTTTTGTTGTCTGGCCCACTCCATAGGTAAGAAGAGGAGATTCATTTGAGGTGGTGGCTCACTAATTGGTTCACTAATTCATTTTGGGAGCTGAGTCATCTTTTAGTTTCAAAATTAAGCTTACAAGGTCTTTTCTATGTGGTTGGTGGTCTGATTTGGCATCCACAGAAGATGCCGCTTGGCTTAAATCATGGAGCTGCCTTCTATGCAAACTCACCTTCAGTGTTCATTTGCTAGCAGCCCTCCCCACTTCTGATCCTTAGCTTCTTTCCTAGATTTCAGAGCTCAGGTTCTGGGCTTCTTCCCAAGACACTTCTATCACTTATCTTCCCACCGTATTTCTAATCTACAATCCACACATACACAGCCAATAAAGACTGCACCATCCTTCATCACTGGAAAGAGCTCAATAAAACATCACGTATGTAGTCCTGGCTCTGAAAAATGAACAGTGTGACCTTGAACTAGGTATATCACTCCTCTGAGCTTCTATTTCCTCAACTGTAGGATGGGGATAAATTATAATGCTTAAGAATTGTTGAGGAGATTGAGAGTGCTGAAGCAGGCGAAGCATTTCATATCATGTTGGTAAATAGTAGATGTCAGGAAATGGGTGGGTGCTGGTTATGGCTTAAATGTGACCCCAAATATTCATGTGTCACATACTTAATCCCAAAATTCATATGCTGATGGTATTTAGAAGTGGGGGCTTTGTAGATAATTAGGGTTAGATGAAGCCATGAGGGTATGACTCCCAGGGTGGGAATATTGGTTTTATAAGAAGAAGAAGAGAGTTCTGATCTCAAGTCATATGATAGCATCATGATACAGCAAGAAGGCCCTCTCAAATTGCTGGCACCTTGAGATGGCCTCCCCAGCCTCTAAAACTGTGAGAAATGAATTTATTTTCTTGATGAATTTCCCAGAAAACAGACTAAGACAACTTTTGTTTGTTTGCTTGAGATAGTATCTCACTATGTAGCCCAGGCTGGCTTTGAACTCACAATCTTCCTGCCTCAGCTTCCAGAGTGTTAGGTTACAGAAATGAACCACCATACCCAGCTTTTTTTGTTGTTGTTTTTATTGTCATTATTTCTATTTTAATAACTTCTCTCCCTGTTTGATAAAAAACAACGCATACAGGTTTGTTCTTCTGGAGCTGTAAGGAGGAAGCAGTAATCTATGTATGATTTTCAGTCTTTTGACAGTTCATCTACTAGCGTCACTTGATCCTCACACCTCTGCAGAAGTCACCCAGCTAGGGTGTCTACACCCCAACTCCCTAAGGCATGGTTTCAGATGTGTGTGGCCCAGCACTTAGGCTAACGTGGCACACTAATACATTTTAAAGACAAAACAGCAAGCCATAGAGTATATGTGTATATACAGGACCTAGAACTTCAGCAAGATTAGTCCTTGAAAGGCAATTTGGTTGAGGGTTTAGAATGTTTTAAAGGGTGAATTTTAAAGTTCAACCCACTTAACCTGTCAGAACTAGCAGCAGTAGCAACACTACAAGTTGCTCCTTTCTTCATCCTACTCTTAAGGGAAGGGGGTGAGGAGGTGGGATTAAGTGTTCACATAAAAAGGATAGATTCAGGCCCAGGGACAGGCAGAGGGTAGGAAACTTGGCCTAAAATAATTCCTTCTTTCCAGTCAACCTCAAAGTCCTGAAGAGAAGCAGTAATAGAAAGTAACCTTAGAAACAGCTAGAAAGATACCTGGCTGTGGGGAACTGACTGGAGACATGGGACAAACCAGAGGGTGAGGTGGCCCAGCGTGGCTCAAAAAGAGCCATGTGTGGAACATATCCTGACCACAGACAAGAGAAAAGTGGAGATTTCCCTCTCTCTTTGTTTTCCCTATCACCAGATGTAACATATTTGTCTACATTTGCTTTTCAGTCACAGTAATTCTAAAGCACACATTACAATTAGTTTTACAGGTTGTCACTTTTTCACAGAACTTAGAAATGAACCACAGAAGGAAGGCAGAACTGATGAAATATATTCACAAACACCTAATGTGAGATGGCTCCACCAGAGGCCCTGCCTCCCCTGGTGATCATGTAGGTGTCACGTGATGCAGAAATAAGAGTAGACAAGTGGATACCACTATGCTCCAGGTATGCTATTAGGATCTTTGTATATATTATTAATAAGCCTCACAATAACCAAATGTTATAGGTGTCAACTTTCCTGTTTGCTCCCATTCCAGAAATGGAGCACCTGAGGTCAGACTCACACTGGGTAACACTACCAGTCAAAGGCTCAGCCTGTGGTCTGATTCCAAAGCCACGATTCTTTCCCCTTCATGGGGCTGCATTTGGAGTCTAACCTTTGGGGACATAAGAGTCCCTTTAGCTATCACAGAGTGACAGGAAATTTGGTACAATCCTTACTTGCCAGTTTCAGATAATGATGCCAGATTTGTTATTTCAATGGAATTCCTCCCTATTTTTGAGTAGTCTTGCTATCACTCTCTTTCCAGTCCCCATCTTTTCTTTCTCCATAGTTTTAGCCCATGTGAATTTCAGTGAAAATGAAACCTGTATGTTTTTTATTCATTTGCACTTAACTCATCAAAATATGATTTTGAGAGAGTAGATTTGCAAAGAAGTGAATTGCTAAACGGCCCATTCTCCTTGGAAAACAGGATGTCTACTCTCTCCAAAATCATAAAAATTTCAAACTTCAAGTGTTAGGGCTTAGCCTAGTACATAGAAATAATGTGATTTGAGGGGTTGTAATTTTAGACTAACACTTTGCTGCAAGCCAAGTACCACAGGATATAAGCTCACTTTAGTGCTACCAAATGAAAGCTTTTAGGTGCCCATAGCAAATTTTTTCTATTGCCATCACCATTATAACAGACATCAACATTGTGGCTAAAACAGTGTTCATATTTTAGGGTTGAAATGGATGACAAAACTCACATTACTCCTTATTATCAGCTTTATCGATGAAGAATCTGAGGTCCTACAAAGATCTGGGGTATGCTCAAGGTTGCAGAGCTGGACCTAAACTCCTATTTCCTGGACAAGTCAAAGCCAGGATCACTGCTCTTTCTCAACCATTTCCCTGGTTCACCATAAAAAATACACATGACATTTAATTGCTTTTACTAAAAAAATCTCTCCAAAATATACAACATCTTTGAATCAAAGTCTTCACTAAAGATGAAAAAGTAAAAAGCCTTTCCTATCTGTACAGCAAAAATAAAAATCCCAGTTTGTGTATCAGCATGAAAAATGATCCTAATTCACTTGAGAAAATGGCTTTTAAGCCACAATGGAGTACATAATAGATGGGAATAAATGGCTTTTTACACATGAAAAATAGAAAACTGATAGATTAAAAACAATTGATCTGCACCAGGCTTCTTAATGGACTTCAACAATAATAGCAACGTAGGCAAGGATGTTAGGTTAGCTCTGGCAAGTTATACCTCAGTAAAAATATCTTTAAGATGATATCATTAGCAATGCTCACCTTGTGGAATGTTGTGAGAATTAAAGAACGCCTGTGAACATGTGTCACACATGCAAAGTGGGGCATACTGATTTTGGTGATGTTGAGTATTTTCAGGTACCAGGTGCCTTGCTGAGCAATTCGTAAATTATTTATCTTAGTCTTTGTGACAAAATTATCAAATAAATGTTCTTATTATCCTCTTTTTCAGCAGAAGAATCCATGATTAGAGGCATATTTGTTTTGGTTTTGGTTTTTGTCTGCTTTTTATGGTGCTTGGGATCAAACCCAGGACTTCCTACTTGCTATGCAGGTGCTCTACCACTTCAGCTAAGCCCCTAGCCATTTTTGTTTTGTTTTATTTTTTGAGATAGAGTTTCACTAACTTTTCCCAGACTGGCCTCCAACTTGTGATCCTCTGCCTCTGCCTCCCAAGTATCTTAGATTACAGGTATGTGCCACCACACTGGGCTTGGTTAGAGAGATTTTACTAATAAGGGGCAGAACAGAGGTTCCACCTGAAATCTGACATCTATTGCATATCTTTTAACCATATTACTATATTTCCATTAATGCATTAAATAATTTTATTTCAATGTCACGTTTCTCTTATGATGCAAGGACTTTTATCTGTGTTATATGTAAAAAGAAAAACCTGCAGCTTACAGATGCCATACCTTAATTAAGATTACAATGTCATTAAAAAGCAAAGTAAAAATTAGTATCCTATTTTCAGATTCTAAGTTCTTAGCTCACTCCATGCATCCTGTTACATATAGAGGTTTGATTGGGGTCCAGGAACTGGATACCACACTGGAAAGAAGGAGCCCCTATCTGTTGTCCTTAGGTCTTCCTGACCTCCTGCTGAGCCTCAGGCAGCTCATAACCGCTAGCTATCCATCTTCTGACTTGAACCACAGGCTTTTAGAATTTCAGCATTTTATCTAAATTTGATCTCCCCCAGAAAATTGGAGTGGCTTCAATGTTTCAGTGTATTTGCTGCCTTGTCTAGACCAACTCTTTTGGGAAGGTGGTTTCCCTTGGCCCCAGCACTGACATGTGAGCCTATCTAACTGCAATTCTTTCACTTTTAGGGATTTTCAAAACACTTTCTTATCTCTATTATCTCTTTCATCCTTGTTACATGGATTCACTATTACTAAGAGTTGGGGAAGAAAAAGAAAGA
The DNA here is from genome assembly GCF_047511655.1 of Castor canadensis. Lineage (NCBI taxonomy): Eukaryota > Metazoa > Chordata > Mammalia > Rodentia > Castoridae > Castor > Castor canadensis. The sequence continues at coordinate 118,221,628 of NC_133392.1, forward strand.
ATGTTCATTTTGTTCCACAATTTAAGTAAATGAATATTTGTTGAGTGTTTGCTTTGTGTTGGGCAAATGCTAAGTAGTAGGGATGCTGAGATAAATAAATGCAGGTTCTTTTGCCTTCTTTCTCCCCTCTTTTAATATGAGTCCAATGAGAAAAACAGAACCTACCCAGGAAGTTTAATGGTAAACTTTTGAAAAGAACTTGAAAGGGAAACAAAGAGAGTGAGGCAATTTCGGGATTAATAATTTACGGAAAGCATTCCTAGAGCTGTAGGAACTAAGGGAAATGAGAATATTAGCAGAACTCAGGAAAGAGGAGCTCCAGCAGGAAGTGAGAATGTGGAGGGAGGAGTTGCCAAAGGACATTATGAGAGTAGAGGAAAGACAGACACAGTCAGAAACTTCTGGAACAGAAAGAGAGGAGCAGAAATACTCTTGCATCTTCTTTCCTTATATCCTCCAACCTTCTACCCGGATCTCCTGTTGCCAAACTGAACTGAAAGCCAGCTGGCAGGGGAGTCTAGAGATTATAGGGTCAGCTTCCTGAACTCCGATGTCCACCATGGTGGGAAATGGATGACATGATCCTGAACTTTCTCCTTTTTTTCCTCCATCCCTGCCATCTTCTTTCTTTCTACCTTCAAATCATAGGACATGGAAAGAACATGATACAGTAAAAAGGGTTGTCCCTGCTGTGACCCTAAGTTGTTTGGTTTCCTCCAAGGCCAAATCTTACATCTTAACATATACACATAGCCATATTGGTTCTCAATCCTTCCTACTGCTCCCACCTCACTTTTTACCACTATCCTACAACCAACTGGCTCCTGTGAAGCCAAGGGGCCATATGAACCTTTCTTCTTACCTTTTTGCCTTTAGTGTCTTGTTTTCTGTGAAGTACTAGATTTTCCTGTCTTCAGTGTTTACTTATTTAAGACTTTTTCTCTAATTCTATGTGTCAGCAATTGTGAAGACAACAAACAAACAAACAAACAAAAGCAGGAATGACATGATCCTTGTTCTCAGAAGGATTCCAGTGTCTTCTTCCCTAATAGAGTGCTAGGTCTGGGTAAGACAGGACATTTACACAAGAGGACAGAGCAAGAAGAGACAGAAGGAAACACAATTTGAATCTTGGGCATGTTTCAAATATTTAACTAGGGCATCAGGCTTAACGATCAGTTTTAAGAGGTGAACACAAATCATAAATTCTAAAAAGCTAGAAGTAAGAAGGAAGGTCATCACTAGTTGGAAACAAGCAAGGTAGCTGATGACACTTGTAATGAGTGGGCTGGAAGTGGTTGGGATAATCTTAATTCCCCTGCTGCATGATGGGTTGGTGTGGCTGAAAGGCATAAGATTGGCCTCATCAGTTAAAGGGTGGTAAGAGGTTGACTAAGCATGCATATTCCTTTAAGCCTGGGGTTGGCCAACTTTTCCTAAAAGTGCCAGATAGTAAATAGTTTAGGCCTTGCTAGAAACCTGATCTCTGATGCAACTACTCAGCCCTGTCATTGTAGTGCAAAAGTAACCACAGATACTATGTAAACAAATGGGTGTGGCTGGGTTCCATTAAAATCATAGTTACAGAAACAGGCACTGGCTTGGGAGCCAGCCCCTGCTAAGTCATCAAACTGTCTCCAGGCCTCGTAACTGGCACTATAGAGTGAGCTCCTGGAACTCTGTTATCATCCTTAGACTCAATGATGAGGCTTGTCTGGATTCAATGTGCACCCTGCTTCCTAACTTGCTCCTGATTTCCATGCCTCACCTCTTCACCAATTATTATTATTATTATTTGGTTAATGGTTTTGCTGCATTCCTTGGAACTGATCTTCACACTACCCTTTCTAGCATGACCATTCTATTTTGGAAATAACCTCTTCCATTAATTCCAATTACATATACTGGATACGTACTAAACATTGAGAGTGAAACCACGTGCTTTATGTATGTTTCAACTACATTGTGTAATTTGACATTTATGTTAACTCAGTGAGATAACTATTACTATTCTAATTCAACAAATTATGTCCTTGAAATTGAGAGGTTAAATATTTTATCCAATGACCTAGCCAGTATATGGCATAGCTGGAATTTTAAACCAAGTATAATTAAACACAAAGCATATATTTTTTCTCTCACTATACCATCATATTGCATCTTAAGTTTTTATGGGAACATAAAAATTTGGCAAGGAGATTTACAAAGCTCCTCTGCAAAAATTAACAGTAGTGTACAGAGATTCAAAGGCATCGATAGACAAGAGAGGTGGGGTTTTCTCAGTGACTTCTAAATATCCTCCTGAGCAGGGGTTGAGCAAACATTTTCTGTAAAAGGCAGACAATAAATATTTTAATCTTTGCAAGTCACTTAAAATCCCAGTTACATATTCCACTTATCTTTTCTTTACTTCCCTTTATAAATACAAGAACTTCTTAGGAAGCAGCAGTACAATACCAGATGTGGGCCAAGAATTGCTGGCTCCTGCTTCAGAGCCCCACCTACTCCACCAGCTCAGGCAGCTGAAATCCACCATAGCAGTCTGCATGCTACTCCTGCACCCCAAATATCCCTAAGAACCAAATATCCCTAGACCCACCAGTGGTCATCTCACTCTTTTTCCCCAAGTCTTGTCTATGCAGGATGCCATGTCCCCTAAAGTATCATCTGACGTCCTATGCAAAGCTTGCAAGGTACTTTAATGGTTGTCCTTGACCTGACACCACAGAGTTTATTCCTAATATTGGGCTCCATGTTAGTTTCTAGACTTTGGTTTTTCATTGACAAGTTAGTTGTGTCTAGTAAGACCCAATTTTCAAATTCCTGTTTCATGCTGGTTCCCATCCTCAGCCAGGGTAGATAGGCTTGCTTCTGGGTATGGCCTGGTATATACTACCTGCTGGAATTTTTCAGCTCTTCTTTCAGGGATGGAAAGTCTATTCCAATTGCTAGGTCCATGCAAGTGTCCTAGCTTCAGCTCCCTATAATTATCTGAGTTTGGTACCCAAACCTTTCCTAACATGAGCATTGAAACTTTTGTTCCTATAACTTGTGTTGGACCCAATTCTCTCAAGAGCAATTCAGCTTCAGTTTCCACTGGACTTCCCTCTGAATTTCTGGCATAGTGATTTCCCTTCCCTGCTTTGTAGTTGGGTTGTATGTTAAAAAAAAAAAAAAACAGTGTTTTATCTAGAATTTCTGTGAGTTTGAATTGCAGAAGAAGTAATGTTAGCATGTTCTTAATCTACCCTCTTGACCTGAAGAGCATGGTTCACATCTGTGAAGTAAGAGGGTTGTGTTTAATGATTCCCAGAGTCTCTTCAAGCACTCTGCTGGTCTTAGTTGCTACATCTAGGCATATTGTGTTTATATATAAATATTGCTGCCAACACTCAGGCACATATGCTAGCCTTGTGGTTATTTATCATTGAAGGAGGACCATTAGTAGGAAGTTAAGCCAGCACACATTTAATATTTGGCAATGGAAAGGGAAAAACGTGGCCAAAATGTTGCATGCAATGATTCTATTCATCATGTTACCAATGCTAATGAATCCAAAAACCCACTCTCCATCACCTATTGTTTACAAAGGTACTATTCATTTTGGGAAGACAAAAAATGTATTAAATAGCACAAAACAAACCACACTTGATACTTGAATTCTAAGTTTCCCAAGTGTAGCAAACTGTAAGGAAGGTGAATTAGAAGCTCTCTGTAGCAGAAGTCTCAGATTTTATGTACAGCTCATATTCTCAGTTGGAGAGTTAATCCTTTCATTCATGCATTCATTCATTCATCATGTATTAACTGCACACCCACTATGTGCTGACCATTGGACTTGGTGTTTGGGATACTAGAGTATAAGATAGAGTCACACCCACTTCTCACAGAGCATGCAATAGAGGACAATAGATATGGATTACAAGGTTGTTGAGTGAAAGAAGATGTTAATTACAGAGTTCCAGGGACTAAATAAAAGAGAAAATGAACTTAGAAGGTTCCAGAGGGTGAACCTATGTAGATGAAATTCAGACTGGTATCTGAAGTCTAAGGGTTAACCAGGCAAGACGTCTCTAAGTGCATGGAAAGGCTGGAAGGCAAGCTAGAGAAAAAGAGAAAAAGGGGGAAAGTGGGCCCTAAAATGGTCACAGAGATGGTTTCATGAACACTGATTTGGGACTTTGTACCAATATAATAGGGAGGCCAATAGAGTGTTAGGTCAAGAAGTGACACTGCTAGATAAAAAGGTCACTCACTTCAGTGTACAGAGTGGATTTAGGGATGTTAATGTGAAAGTTTCTAAGGTAAATACTTATGTCATGATTAAGGGTAGTAACTTAGGGAGGGGAGAAGTAGGTAGATTTTTAGGAGGTAGAATGTACAGAAAGTGGAGCTTGGTTAAATGTGGGTTTGAAAGTAAAGGAAGCCTTTCAGTTTCTGGTTTGAGCTACTGTGTTGGTTCTACTTACTGGGAAAAGAACATAGAGGAGAGAGAGAGAGAGAGGGAGAATAAGAGGAACTAGAGAGACCTGATTTTAAATGCTGATGTGTGCATACACAAATTACTTAAAATTTCAGAGCCTTAATTTTCTCATCTATAAAATGAAGGTATCTGTAGTGTTGACATTCAATGAGGTTTGCATGCACAATGACTGTCACAGAGTAGGAGCATAATAAATGAGATTCCTCCTCTATCCTCTGCCTAGTTAGTCTAATTCTCCAATCTTATCTAGTGTTATCTGCCTATTTAGTCTTAGCTTCAATTAACTGATTAAAGAAGTATTATGCTTATGTGATGAGAATTCAAGCCTGATCAGAAGACTGCTTCTCAGTAAGTGACTGTGTGGTATTGGAAAATGACTGCTCCACTCAGTGTTTAAGTGTTCTATATGAGGAAGAGTCACTCTGGATGATTTCTTGTTTTGTTTCTTATTTGCAATGCTGGGAATCAAGCCCAGGGCCATGTACACGCTAGGCAAGTGCTCTATCTCTAAGCTACATCCCCAGCCAGTCTTGATGGTTTCTGAAGGTCCTCTCAGTTTAATGAGTAAATTATATTGCAGTCATAGCGTCTCCCAATGTTGTAGCAATGCTGTGGGGAACTATGTTGTGGGTACAGGACTGTGGGGGATGAGAAAGATCACATTTCAGTTTCATTCAGGACAGCATGTAGCATCTCAGAAGCAGCCTTGGTTACTGACAGCAGTGATATGGCAATTGCCTCAACATACTCACATTTCACTCTCCTTGTTAGATGTTAATGGTGGGAGATATTTATATCAGTTTCTTAAAAACCAACATCTTCATGGATTGGGTGAGCCTGAAAGAGAACCACACGTGAAAATGGAAAATGCCACAAAGCTACATTTTCAGGACAGTATAGAGAAGTAAGAATCTGTTCTTCATTACAGACAAGAATGTTTTCCTAGATAGTAGGCAGACATAAGTGTACTATTTTAGAATGAGGGGGTTGATGTCTCCAGTGTCCACTGTACTGGTGAGACCACAAACTAGGGATAATGTTTGAGTTGTCATGTGTAAAACTTCAGGCTCTGGAATTAGACAGTCATGAGTTCAAAATATGACACTGCTACTTTCTAGCCGTGTAACTCTGGAAAAGAAATTTAACTAATAAGGTTCAGTTGACTTATCTTAAAATAGAGATATCAATCACAACACCTTTCCCATAGGCTTCTTATAAGGATTAAAGAACAGAGTATGGCTAAAGGAATGAGCACAGTGTTCGGAAAATAGTGCTGCTGTTGATGCTGCTGCTACTGCTGCTTTTCCTGAGATTTGGGCTACAAAAGATTCAAGACCAAACCTGTTCCTTATGTCTGGAGTCTTTTCTGGGAGTAAGAAGTACTGGGGTTTGAACTCAGAGCTCTATACTTTCTAGGCAGGCACTCTACCAGTTCAACCAAGCCTCCAGCCCTTTGGGCTCTGGTTCTTGTGTTGATAAGCTCTCAATTTTTTCCCAGGTCAGCCTATACCACCATCCTCTCATTTTACACTTCCTTATGTCTCTGGGATGACAGGCATGTGCCACCATACACAGTTTTTTTCTGTTGAGATGGTGTCTTACAAACCTTCCCCCACTCCCTGTCTATGCCTGGAACCACTGATCTTCTCAATTGCAGCCTCCCATGTAGCTGGATGGCAGGTGTGCACTACCAGCAGCAGTTCTTGTGGAGTCTACCAATTGAAGTTACTTGGATGATGGTAGAGAACATGAAGAACTCTGATCATAGGTTTTCAAGGACTAAAGAGTCACACTGAGGAGGGAAATAGGCTTGGAGATGGGGTTCAACTACCAGATGGAGAATTGGATTCAATGGCTTTTAACATCTGTTTTGAGTCTGAGATTCTGGGATTCAATGGAAAGTTGAGAAGTAAATTGCTTGCTTTCCCTTCTGTGTAGTTCATATTTGCAAAATACATTCTATTCTTGTTGGATGCATAGGAATAAAGAAATAAATAAGGTATCTTATCCCTCAAAGAGCTTATATACTAATTTGATATCCTAAGACGATGAGGCAGAAAAGTCAAGAGACTTGTTTCTTTCTTCAAATCTACATTTGAACATTAATGTTTTCTGCAAGGCTTAGACCTCAGTCTTTTCCTCCATACAATGGGGCTCACATTAACCTTAAAGTTTGCAGTTATTTTGAGAATCAAATGAAATAATAAATGTGGGGAGCACATCAACATTTGATTTAACAAACAACTGCTAGGTACTGAATGAAACATTGCAATCTTCAGATTTTTCTTAAAGGCATAAAGAAGTCCCACACTCACATTTTAAATTAGAACAGTTCCAAGTTCAGGAGACAACGCCCTCCCAAGAGGTTTTACTGGGAACACTGATAGCTCCTTCTCAAGTCCATAGTAGAGGAGGACACTGTAATTCCCCTTCCTAAAGTTTGGTGTCAAAAGACTCAAGAAAAGTCCAAATAAAAACAGGAGATGCTCAGTGAGTGCCCCTCCACTACACTAAGGACTGCTCATCTTTGAGTTGCTTAAACAGTGAGCCAGCAGAGTGATCACTGTTGCCATGGCATGGAGAAATAGGAGAGGGATGGTAGGGTCAGATTCCAAAGAACAATCACAGTACAGGTGAATTTCCCATCATCAGGGAGTGGTGTATTGAGTTGTTTTGTTGCCATCCCTGAAGCAGGATTCTTAGTAAGATAGGGATACCATAGAAGCAAAGACTATGACCAGAATGCCCTTAGAAGAAAGTGAAGTGGGCAAGTGCAAACCAGTAATTTCATGTTGGGATGCTTATTGGAGATGGCCACAGTAGAGGACTTTGAAGAACCAGGAAAAGTACCCCATGAAAAAGCCACAATTTGGAAGTACTTTCTGCCTACCAAGAGAGAACCAGTGGCTAGTCAGTGTTACAGAAGCATCACAAGTCCGCAGCCTGCCCTAAGCATGTAAGAAGGGAAAATACATTTGCCTATCTCCGGTAGGAAGCTCAGGAGAAAAGGAGGGGGAAGAAAAGTATAGGAGGGCTGACCATGGGTGGTTTCATATACCATGGTCCCTGCTCTCAAGGACAAAAGACACTAGTCAAATCTGCATGAGTGAGGAGGGACGATTAAAACAAATACAAGACCAAGTTCTAAAATGAATGGCAGTATTTTTAGAATTGGAACGAAGGCTGTGCATGGTGGTTCATGCTTGTAATCCCACCTACTTGAGAAACAGAAATAGGATGCCAGCCCAGGAGAGAGGACGAGAGATAGCAGGACCCTATTTTAAAGAGCAAACCAAGGTGGAATATGCCTATGATCCCAGCTATGTGGGAGGCATAGGTAAGAGGATCACACATTGAGGCTGGCCCCAGGCAAAAAAGTAAGACCTTACCTAAAAAATAACTAAAGTAAAAATGGCTGGAGGAGTGGCTCAAGTAGTACAACACTCACCTAGCAAGTGCAAGACAAAGAATCAGGCCCCAGTACTACCCCACCCCCACACACAATGTTTTTAATGGAATGAGATTTTCTAAGTAACTGAGAGTAACCAAGAGGTATGGAGTCATTGAGATGTGTGTGATATAGGCAATTTGCATCCAGCCCTAAAATGGAGGTATAACAGAATATAGTTAATACATGTTTAGCATAAAAATAAAATCACTTTGTCCTTCAACAAATTGCAGTATCTTACTGTAGGTAATTGCACTAAAACTGCTTAATGAATGAAAGAGATCAGTCCATTGACCCCGTTGCTTGGTGGATTTTGATCTAGATTAGAATTTCTTAAGCCTTCAAGAGAAAAAAAAAGAAATCCTCATAGTGCAATTCTATTAGTTTCTTTAATGCATGCTTATAATTATCATTGCTGTCATTCATGCTGCTACAGTTGTATGAAGGCAAGAGTTCACTCACTTATGGACCTGTCTAAGCAAGTAATCTTTGCTTCTTCTGGATGCCCTGGGTTTTGCCACTGGACCTGATGATACTGAGCTAAGAGAAGATGCTTTCTTTCCCTGCAAGCACTTAAATACAGTCCTCTGGCTCTGTGGGCAGGAAGCATTGAGATGTTCTTGGTGCTCCTCCCATACACCTTGTACATCCTGGCTGGTATCTTCTTACTTTCTGAAACCACAAAAGGTCACACTGTCCAGTGTGCCAGGCTGTAAATACCAGGGGATTAAGCTGCAGTTTCCTGGTAGGATAATATACGCTTTCTTGACTGTCTTCCTTCCTCTCTTTCTCTTCCAGCTACTTTCTGCTGTTGTCCATTTACCTCAAATAATCCCTTAGTATTTGAAAGTTTATCTAAAGGTCTCAGAAGACCCAAACTAAAAGAATAAGGGTTATAGTTCTGTACTGGACACTTGTTCAATGAGAATAGGTCTAAACTTCCACAATGTGGAAAATAACAACATAGCTGTCCCATAATGTCTCTGTCCAGAAAATTTATAAAACATTGTGGGTAGGTCCTTTCAACTGCTAACTTGGCTTTGAAATATCCAGCCTCCTAAGCCCTAAAGTCATTTTGTTACTGATAGCAGGTCATTGCTCAGATTCTAATACCTCACTTTCCCTGGTTATGTAAGGGATTTCTTATGATGCTGAAGGTGTCCTGAGAGTTAAAACCTTAAAAATATCTGGTTTCTGTTAAGAGCAAGTCTGTAGGATTAGAAATTTCTTAATGTATAATTATGAAACACACAATACTAGATGTAGTTCCTCTGACGTCTTTCATGTACTTCCATTCCTATTGTTGCTCAGCTTCAGGCTTCTAGAGAGAAGAAAATCTCTGAATCTTAAAGGGGACAGACAGTTGGAATTCCTGAAGTGGACTCTTGATACCATACCCATACCCACATTTCTTTGGAGGTTATAGTATACCTTAGAACCCACTTCTACATAACCTCATTAACTGCATAGAAGAAGTTAAAAGGGTCCCTGCCTGGCAGGTGGAACAGGGTAATAGCTAGTATATCCATTCAAGCCAGTGGACTGTCAGAGGTCACTACAGTGTAAGTAGTCATCTAACTGGGAATCCATCCAGGGGTGACTGGCAAATAGCATCACAGAATAACAGGAACTATGAGGGCTCTACGGTTGGAGGTTGGGCTCAAGTCTTAGCAGCAGATTCATAAGAGCATTGTGGTTCCTTGCCTGCATCTGTGAAAGTAGAGATGAGGTCCAAGGATGTTCTACAATATTATAGTAATTACAGAAAGAAAATTGCCACAAACCACCCAGGCTAATAGGCCAACTTCCTTATTTTTATTTTGAAAATGCTGCAATTCATCGTGCTCATATACTCAGCAGAAACATTGAATAACATCTATGTCATTTTTACTAGGAAAACCCCATAAAAATGACTGATAAACACAAATGTGATTCGAATACTATTTGTTCATCCTTATATCTCCTCCAAGACATGTTTCTTAAGATCGTATTTCAATCATAACTTTGTATTCTCAACACCCAGCAGATGAATTGTTATATAGTAGACACTAAGTGCAGTATTTGTTGAGCGAATGCTGAATAAGAACCATTTGTGACCTCAGCACTTAACACAATGTTCTAGCATGCAAGCCATTTGCTGAACAGCTGAATTAAGTATACAAAATATAGTACAATGTAGCAATCATAATGGGGCTAGGGAATCCATTAAAATGAGTTCTTGTGCATGTTCTTTTATGTATAAGCAGGAGTGGGGCTAACTGCAGAGATGGGAAGAAAGTGAAGCTTTAATGGGCTACTTAATCCCCTAAGAGAACAGCACAATTATAGCTACCCAATAGCACAACAGAGATTTTTCTCCCCAGTCCTGAAATGCTGCTCACCCACATCATTGGTTTCAAATATTTCACAGCAACCACTAAATGGAAACAGACAATCACAGATATGCCTTGTTTTGCAAACATGTAAATAGAGAGGTTAAGCAAGTTGGCCCCTGTCAGTTTATGCGACTGAGAACTTGAGAGTGTCAACATTTGCAGTTCCTCTCCCAGAGCACCTAGTTTGTCATTCATGCATTGTTTCCCTAAATGATACCCACTTGACAGTATTTACCTAGGAGTTAGCTCCAAGAACAGTACTAAAATTGATGAGAACTTTATAATGTGAGCTAGGAATAAAACTGGCAAAGGAGGGATTAATTTCTGAGAGGAAGAGGTGGTACGGGATCCTCGAAAGAGGTAGGAGACTGGGTTTTATCCCTACTCCTGGCACTGACCTAAAACCTCTCTATACTTGTTTCCCATTTCAAAAGTAAAGGGGTTCTGAGGTATGATGCTGTGTTTCTCTTCAAGGTTTTCCAGGTAAATTAGGGGACATAAAAGCATGAGGTCTTGGGAGTACCACCAGGAACCATCAAGAGAGAAGGTAAGCCAAGTTCATAAAGCAATTTAATCCTTAGAAGCAAATCCCAGCCAACAGACGGGCTGTGATTCCCTTTGCTGTTTTCCTACTTTTGTGCCAAGCCCAAAATGCTAAGTCATTGCTTTTGCTAGAAGGATATTTTCTTATTGCATTCTGAGGATTTGAACAAATATTTTCATTTTAAGGAAAGCTTTGAGAACATTTTCAAATTGAAGGTTAGGTTTTCAGGATAAGAGGAGCCTCCATTCAGCAACGTGGAGCTTCTAGGTTTGGGCAGACCCTGTGCTTGGAGACAGGAGCTCAGCTTCTGCTGTGTTCCACTCTGACATGGCTCTTTCTTTCCCAGGAAACTGACATGGCTCTGGCTAAGCCTGTGGGCCCTGTGGTTACCATGGCAGTGCTTTGTTGAGGGGCAGACACCAACAACACATTTAGCTTCAGCCTCACGACTGGTGAGTAGGCCACCAACGTGGAAAACAGCGAGACCTGCTTCCTCCTTTGCCCCCCCTTTGCACAGAAGCCTGTCTGAAATTCCATTCTGGTCCTTACCCCTTTCCTAAAACCAGGCAGATTTTCCAATTTCAGAGAAAGGACAGCTTGCAAAATTACCAGGTCAACAAAATAAAGCATCACTTGCTGGTTATCCTATGAACCAGCAAACAAGAATGAGGTTCCTATAACTTTTCCATTTATTATATTTTTAAGTACTTGATTCTAGTTATTAGACAGGAAAAAATGAAACTGTGGTAGAACATGAGTAGCTTTTTTGTTTTCCTCTTTTCACAACCTTGGGGTTGTGAACTCAGGGCCTCACAAGTGCTACTATTTGAGTTACAACTCCAGTTCTTTTAGCTTTAGTTGTTTTTTCAGATAGGATATTAGGCTTTCGCCCAAGCAGGACTTAAACCATGATCCTCCTACCTCTGAATCCTGTGTGGCTGGGATTACAGCTGCAAGCCACCTTACCCAGCTATAAAACTAGGGTTTTCTTATACTGGCAGGAAAAAAAAAAAAAAAAGATGTCACATTTAAAAATAGCTCTGTGTTAAACAAGGCTCCAAAAGTGGTTATTCATATATTGTCAATTCATTCTTTAGGTAGCATTTTATAAGGAGTAGAAGAAATAAGCTTCATACATTAATGTGTATTTGCTCTTAAAAACTCCTATCAGAAATGAAGTTTTCCAGCCTCCCCTGAATTCCCAGATTAGAAAATTTCTCTCTGATCTGATTCTCATGGTTGGCATGGATGGCCCCCTAATGCCCACATGTTAAAAGCTTGTCCTCCCAGGTGGCGCTAGTAGGAAGTGGTAAAACCTTTAAGAATTGGTGCCTTATCCTTGAGTGGGATCATGTGACCTTGGTCTTTTGCTCTTCCTCTCTGGTTTTGTTTCCTGGGTGGTGAGGTGAATTACCATGATGTGCCACCCTCACAACAGGCCCAAAACAATGGAGTCATTTAAACATGGAAAAGAACCTCTGAAATTATGAATCAAAATAAACTCTCTTCATAATTGCCTCAGGAAAACTGATTAACACACCTGGCAGACTAGACTTTGTTTTGTCACTGGCCAAAATATATGAAAATTAGTATTCCTGTCTCTAATCAGAATAAGCACCTGTGTCTCATCCAGGTTTATGCCTCTCAATTCCTTAGGGACTTTGCTGAATTCTGCTTTCTCAGTGAGCCCACCTTATTTAAACTTTCAACCTATCCTTCACCCTTTCCTTACTGTTTTCCTCAGAACATATATACTAACTGACATACTTAGTTGTTTATTTACTTATTGTCTCAGTTTCTTTTTATTGTCTGTCTTCTTTAACTAGAGTGTAGACTTTACAAAGGCAGTCTTTGTTCATTGATGTATCTCAAAAACCTGAAATAGTGTCTGACATATACTAGCTCCTCAATAAATACTTGCTGAATAAGTGAACAGGGAAAAAGAAAACATCCAGGGTCCTTCAGGTAAAATACTAGAAATTTATTATCCTGTTGTGGTTAAAGTTGGAAGACTAGATTAAACAAAGATTAAGAAACACATTTATGAGGTAGAGGAATAATGGCTACTGTGTTATCTTTAATAATATTATTTGTTCCCATCCGTTAGACCTTGAATCTGGTACAAGGATTTGACCCAGATAACGTGAAGGAAAAACTATGAGATCAGTGTCTTTGGTTAAGGTTTAATGAGCTACGAGGATTCCTTCTTGAATTGAGAGGACAAAGGGTCAAAGGAGGTATTACATGACTCCTTTCAGAAGGAACTAATTGATTTCTTGGGACTTTTCTCCACCAGACAATGGGAAGCTATCATGAGCAGGAGAGATAGGCAGAGCCACATTCACCATTAATCTCTTTAGATTCTCCAAAGGGAAAAAAAAGGCTTTCATGGCCAAATCATGTTAGGAAACCTTGTATATTTCACAATCCACGATACCATGATAAAGGATTTGAGATATCCTGCAAGAATTTATTTAAGTTTGTTTAAACCCAGTGTTTTATTTGACCTCAGAAGTCTGTTTTCTTTTCTTTTTTTCTTTTTGTTTGACATCTTGTGCAAATATGTTTCTTTTGCTTGTGAAATTTTCCTTAAATCCCTCTTTCCTTCCCATCTACCCACATATGGCCTAAATCCTTTTAAATCAATTTTAACTTTAGGGCTAATCTATCGATGACTGCTAGGGAAATAATGTCTTTGGGGAGGCCCCATGCCAAGGATGTCAAAATCTAAGAACTATTTATTGAAAAACTGCTTTAACTAAGGACCTGGTCATAAGTTCATATAATTTTCAATTAAATATTGGGATGCAGGACATATAGAAATGCCACTATTGCAAGGTAGAGGATGGCTAATAGTAAGAGAGAGATCAGATTAAAATAACTTCTGCTTAGCAACACAGAATCGGTGAGAAAAGAAAATAAGGTGGAACTGAGGGACTGGGTGAATTTCGGAAAACTGACTGTCTCTAGAGTTAGAGAAGATGATCAGTAAACTAATGTCCAAAGCTCAGAAGAGCTGGGAGAACACATGCTTAGTTTCAACAGGCATCAGCAGTCACAGAACTTCCATCAATAAGGTTAAATGGCATGTATTTATTCAGCTAATATTTACTAACATATAATGGTCATTGTCTAGGAATATAGAAAATGATAAATATAGCCTTTATTCTGGGGATCACATTCTAATAGGGAGGACAAAACGGATCCATGGTGAATGATAGTTTTACATTTCAGAAAATTCTGGGTTCGGTATGGGATTTCAGGAAGAAGGTGATACTGAAAGTCAGAAGGAACTTGACCTTGTTGGGTATTACACTCTTTCATATCAGGACCCTGATTTCTGAGATTTGAGGAAGAAGTCAATTTTAGGGAGTGAGTTAGCAAGTGGATAACAGCAATGAGGCAGGCATCATGCTAGTCATCATAGTTATATGGTCTTATTTAATTTTCACAAGACTTTGAGTTTTGTATTTTGTTTTTTGGGTGTTTTTTGCTTCTTTTAAAAATTTTTTTTGTTTGTTTATTTGTTTTACAGTGCTAGTTATTGAACCCAGGGCCTTGAGCTTGCTAGGCAAGCTCTCTACCTCTCGAGCTAAGCTCCAGCTCTGAGCTTTGTATTCCACAGATGAGGGACAGAACAGTTTAAGAAGTGGAGTAATTTTCTCAGGATTCTGCAACTTGTAAATATTAGAATCTGGTGTTTTTGTTGAGTTTGGTTTTCATGATCACTCCTAAGTATCCAAGTATTAGTAAGTCAAAAATGCTACAATGTGGAACAAGATCCATACATTTATACATTAAATGTATAGCTCAGATTTTTCACAGTACAGTTGTTTGAATGGGAAATGTTAAGTGCTTACCTAGGTGCTAGCTCATTAGAACCTGTGGAGAACTGGAACCCAAATGAAAGGTGAAAGGTAGTAGTAGGCAGAAGAAGATCCAGAAAATCAAGGTCATCCAAAGCATAAGTCATAAGAGAAAACAAGGAGGAAAAAAATCTTCCCTTAAGTATAGGGTATATAGGGGAAATCTCAGTAGTTGCATAATAAAATATGAAGAATAGGCAGCCAGAAACCACATTTAGACAGCAAATTAAAAATGATGCACTATTCCAATGATTCTAATAGTCTAGAATCTAGACTCCATATAGTAAACTTTGCTTAACCTTTTAATTGACACTTAAGTTCTTTTCTTTTTAAAGTATCTTTTAACTTGCACTTAATGAGGATGATGAAAGTATTTCTTAAAAATAACTAAGCTGCCAGGCATGGGTCACACTGGTAACACCAGCTACTCAGGAGGCAAGATCAGGAAGATCGCAGTTCTGGGCCAGCCCAGGTAAACAGTTTATGAGATCCCATCTCAACCAATAAGGCTGCCTGTGGTGGTACAAACTTGTCATTCAGATACATAGGAGGCTTAAATAGGAGAATTGAGGTTCAGGCCATTTGGAGCAAAAACTTGAGTCTTAATTCCCAAAATAACAAAGCAGAAAGGACTGAGGAAGTAGCTCAAGTGGTAGAGCACCTGCCTAGCAAACTCAAAGTCCTTAGTTCAAACACCAGTATTATCAGAAAAAAAAAAAAAACCTAAGCAAATGCCAATGAAATTAAAAAAAAAATATCCTATTCATTAACAAATCTAAATGTCTCTTTCTAAAGTTTTCTACCTCTCTTTCTCTAGCTATATCTCCTTTCAACAGGTCATTTCTCATGCTTAGCTGATTACTGTCAAACAACGTCGCTAAAAGCATATGTAGTCCTTGTCTGGTCCAATATGGATCCTGTTTTCTTTTTGTGTGTATGTGAATTTCTAGTTTTTATGGCCCTAGACGTCTTCTGTGCATTCTAATAAAGTCCTGTTGGATTTCAGTTTGTTATAGAATAATTATATCTGTCTCTATTTATACCTAGTTACACCTCTCTCTCTATATATCTATACCCACAAAGGAAGAAGAGGTATAACAGGCAGAATGGGCTACTTGTTATCTTCCTTAAACACTCACTTAACAGAAAAACAATAATGCTGCAAACCAGTGATTCAAAAAAAGCTGTCCTATGCATGAATCAAAACCTCACATGGTTCCATATAAATCTATACATAAATTTCATTTGTCAATCAAAAGTATTCTGTTCTTTCTCTCTTGCAAAATATTAGTGAAATAAACTTGGGAAAGTATCAGGTACCCACTATATTTCTTTTTCACTTAAGTTTTAGATCACTGCTTTCTAAGTCGTTTTTCAAATATATTCTCAGATTAATAGTTATTATCTTAGAATGGGAAGGGACCCAGCTCAATCTTCAGATGTGAACTCTGGTTAAAACCCCTACTTTAGTTGCAACATAAAAAGCCATGGAGCTGGAGTATGAAAGTAACTTGAGTACAGACCTATCTATCCTTATAAACCACCATTAAAATAGTCAAAGGAATTTTAAAGGGGTAAAATGTGCATTAAAGCCAAAATAAAAAAGAATGCCATTCATATTCTAGATACCTCGAAGAATTCCTGAAGTTGGACTGAAAGATGCTGTGATTCAAATCCATCCTTTCTGATAAACATGTCCAGCACTAGAGCAGCAAGTAGAAGAGATTCTGGAAAAATCCCAGTATCAGCCCCAACAGAGACAAGAGCTAAAGGTGAGAAGAGACATCTTAGAGAAAGAACATGTAATTTGTTAGCCCTTTTAAAGCTTTGAATCTATAGTAGAGGTCAGCAAATCTTATCTGTAAAGGACCAGATAGTAAATATTTCAGGCTCTGCTGATCATGAGGTCTCTTTCAACTACCCCCCTCTGACATTACAGCAGGAAAACATCTTTAGACAATATGTAATTGAATGAGCATAGCTGTGTTCCAATAAAACTTTATGTGTAAATACTGAGATATGAATTTTTATGTAATTTCCATGTTAAAATATTATTTTTCCTCTTATTCTTTTCCCAACCATTTAAATGTTTTCTTAGCTTGTAGGCCAAACAAAAATGGGTACAGGCAAGATTGGACTACCTGATAATAGTTTGCCAACCTACAACCTCAGAGTCTCTACTTTGTGACCCCAGAGCATATGAAATCACTTAGGAAGTACTGAGAAGGCATGGCAAGCAGTGACACCGAGAATAAGGCCAATGCAGTCACATGGCTTTCCTGGCATGAAAACCTATTCTAATGCATTGTTGGAAAAAGTGAATTGTACAATCTCTTCACACACACACCCACACACACCCCACACATACACACACTCACACACCATGGATTTCACAAATTATTTTTGAAAAACAGTCTATCCAGGAGAAAAATAGGCAAGATAAAGATAAATATATAAGTTGCATGCACAAATAAACAAAACAAATATACAGGCTCTTTATAGATATGAAGAAATAGAAATATCCAAACATATGTGAAAGATTCAACCTCATTACAAATAAAGGAAGAGTACCTTAAAACAACCAGGTTCCACTTTTTATCTATCAAATTGCTAAAAACTGAAAGAACATCAGCCTCTAGAGAGGTTAGTAACCACATGGTCATCCTCAGACTGCTGGTAGTAGTGCCTAGGGTAACAACTTCAAAAAGCCATTCTACTGAGAGGAACTTATCCTATTGAAATAACCAATGATATAACAAAGATTTGTGTGTAGGAAATGCATTATTGCAATGCTATTTATTGTGGGAAAATGTTTGAACCAAGTGTTTAACAGTAGAGGGTTGGTTAAGTATGGCACATTCATAAGACAGAATTCAATATGGCCAATAAAATCATTTATAGATTTTGTTTTGACATGAAAAACTGTTTATAATTTATTATAATGTTATAAGTGAAACAAGCAGGTTATAAAACTATGATCTCAACCTCTAAAATTTTATACTATGTGGGTATGCAGTGTGTGGTGTGCAGTGAGTGTGTACATATGCTTATGGAACTATGGAACAAAGATTGGACACACACTAATAATAGTGATATTCTGTGTGTGGAGCCACCTTATATTTACAAAGATCCCGACAAAGATTACTGTTTTACATTTTATGAAAGGGACCCAGATGGCATACACTCTTGACTTACAGCTTTATGCTTTCAAGTTTAATCAACGTTGCATTGTATGAATATTCTGCACACAGTGGTATAAAGTCTTCTTATGAACAGTATTGTGTATGTCTCCTAATGTATATAAGAAGGAATTTTCTGAAAAATATGCCCTTGGAATAAAATCAACAAGTTGTTTAATAGGAATATTCAACTTTATTAATTAATGACGTAATTCATATTCCTACCAGTAATACAATGTTACTGTTCCATAGTTCTGAAAAATGTTAGCCATGATATAATCAGGTATTGTTTCTTTTCTATCTATTATTTGTCTAGAACTCTGATTAATCATATGTTAGGCCTTTAAATTATTCCTGCTATGTATTTTTAATTTCTCTTTCATACTTCTACTTCTTTTTTTTTGTCTCTGGGTCACATTTTAGGTAATGCATCTGGCTTTCTCTTCTACCCCACTAATTATCTTCTCAGTTGTATATTGTAACTTTTAGCCATTTGTTGATTTCATTTTACTATTATATTCTGTACTTTTGTAAGTTAATTTTGGTACTTTTCTAAATATACTTGCTAATTTCCTATTTACTTTTTAAGATAATTTTCCCAGATGTAAACTTCTTTTAATATTTTCAAAAATATTAAACATTATCATAATGCTTAATATAAATTACATAGGTATTGGATATTTTCAATATATCAAGTCCTCTAGCTCTGATTTTCCCATCTCTTATAAGGCGACCAATCTTATTTGGATTAAGGGTCTACTCTTAAGACCTCTTTAACCTTAAGTAATACTTAAAATACCTATATCTAAATACAGTCATATTAGGGATTAGGACTTCAACATATGAATTTGGGGGGAGGACATAGGTCATTCCATAGCACGCATTAATTTATTAACTTTAATCTCCTTATTCTAATACATTGTACAACTATCAAAATGGAAATTTAAAGTCACCAGACTCTTACAGATGGCTTTTACCCATGATGAAAGCTGTTTTCAGTGAAAATTTTACTCCAGAGTGTCTTCCTTCCGTTCATGTTTGACAACTTCAAATTTCTTACTATATATCCATTTACAGAGCCTGATTCTTGTGCTACTTTTCATCATATCATCTGTTTCATCTATATTTTTCTGAATTTTTGGAGATATTGATCATAATCATTGTCCCTTGTCTGATTAATTCCAGTTATCTTACTCATCAGTTACCAGTTTTGATTGCTTTTTTCTATTATCTGATTTTCAGGCATATATTTGACAGCTTATCCAGTAAGTTTTTCCTGAAGGGCAGGCAGTGTGTCTATCGAAATATAATAGAAAATCTGTCCATAATTTTGACCTTGCAAGTCTTTACGTCTTCAATAGTTTTCCCATATTTATTGCAGCACCATTCACAATAGCCAATATATG
Source organism: Castor canadensis (assembly GCF_047511655.1). Lineage (NCBI taxonomy): Eukaryota > Metazoa > Chordata > Mammalia > Rodentia > Castoridae > Castor > Castor canadensis. The sequence continues at coordinate 118,240,929 of NC_133392.1, forward strand.
GTATCAGTTTATGTGTCCATTCATGAATGAACAGATTAAGACAAGGTACACATACGTATACATACCTTTATATTATATGTGTATACATATATATTATATATTGGAATATAATTGAGCCAATGAAAGGAATGAAATTCTACAGCATGAAGATGCCAGAAGGACTTATGTTAAGTAAAATAAGTCAAGCACAGAAAGACAAATATTTCATTTTCTCACTTTCACGTCTAAGTCAAAAAAATTGATCTCATAGAAATAAAGCATATAACAGTGGTGTTATATGCGAAAAGGGTATGGAGAGGGGATTGTTAACAGATGTAGGAGTCTAGCTGGATAGGAGGGATAACTTGTAATGTTCTGTAGCATAGTAGGGTAACTGTGGTTAGCAACAATTAATCTTATATTTCAAAATAGAGGGTAGAGAGGATTTTGAATGTTCCAAACACAAAGAAATGATAACTATCTGATGAATATGCCAATTACCCTGATCTACTTCATTACACATTGTATGCATGTAATGAAGTATATCATGCTTTACTCCATAAATATGTACAATTGTTATATGTCCATAAAGTGCTAAAGTATATTAAACAAAAAAGCTGCATGAAAATAACCAAAAGATGTTAGTGTTGATCTGCCATCATTTAATCTATAATTAATATGAGCATATTTATGAATATTTATATGAGTACATAAAATATGCATCAAAGAGAGACACAAACATAAGTGTACTACTCAATTATCATAAACCAAATATACACACACACACATATATATATGTATATATAGACAGCTATCTATACACACATTAGCACAACCCAGGTTGTACCCTCTATGTCAAAAACCCCCTCATTCCCTCTCTGACTACTACTCATCTACTCATCTTTCCTTCTCAATGGTAACCACTCTTCTAGCATCTTACACAATATTGCATGAAATATTTCACTACATAAATAACCCACAATTTATGGCTCCATTATTCTGTTTATGGACACTTGGTTGTTTCTGTTTGAAGCAATTATGAAAGTTTCTATGCATATTCCTATATAGAGATACTTTGATACACCCATGCATTTCAGAGTTGCAAGATTAGAAAGGACATTGATGGGTTTTAGGATACATTCATGTTTAATTTGATAGGTAATACTGGGTTTTCAAAATAATTTCTCAGAGAGTAAATGAGAGGCCCAGTTCTTCACAACTTCACAGCTGTTACTTGGTGATGTTTTGGTGTTATTACACCTTTTAATTTTAATTATACTGATGGGATCTCATTGAGGTGCTAATTAGCATTTCCCAAATTACTTTTTCTGTTTAAAACTTTTTAACTTGAATTTTCAACTAAAAAGAAACAAATCCTTTATACTTGCTAAAATGTTTATTGTTGAAACCTGTGCAGATTTTTAAAAACAAAATGTTTAATATGTATTGGTCATATTTTTTAAATATATGTGACATTTGTCTTCATTTTGTTTCTATGCTCATTTCTAATATATTTTCCTTCCATATTTATTTTGATATAATTGGATTGTGCTTAATGTGAGGCATATAATGAATGATATATGTAATGGTAGTAAAATTATAATTATTAATACTTATATAATACTAAAATGATTTTGTTTCAAGTTGTAAAATCAGAAATTGTTTAGTAAGAATTTCAGATTTGGGTACTGATGGACTTATGCTTCTTCCTTGATTGCTCAAAGGAGATTATTTCTCCATTCTTGATTTATAAGGAAATGTAGTTATATAAGTATTTGTTATTTGTTGATATTTACTCTGAAATGGTTTATGACCTTGTTTACTGTATTTGCTAGATTCTTCTATGAACAGAATGTGAATTTTTTAATGTTGAATACACTCTATATAAAATCAACCTGTTAATTTTGTTCATATCCTCTCTATTGTTAATTTTTGCTAGCTAGATCTATCGGGTGTTGATAGAGTGCTTCAACATATCTTCATGAGTTAGTGAATTTGTACCTTCCATCAGTACTTTCAAATGTTATTATCAAGAGTACGAGAGATAAACATTTTTAACTGGATTGTTTTTGAGCTTCATGAGCTTGATGTGTAGGTATAAAAGGAACCAGGGTGATTGGCTGAGTTCCAGTTCTGCCTCTGAGTACTGTACGTGAAGGAGGGCCTAGGCTTCTTTGGTGAGATTTCCTGGGTAGAAGAAGCACTATGGATGGAAACTACAGGGTGCAAATGTTAAGCCTAATATAAAAGAGCAAACAAAGTAGCAAAAATAACCTACCCAATACCATTTGGTCCAATACCAAAATGAACTTCCTGTGGTGATTGTGATATTTTTATCTCTGGAAGGCTTTAAGAAAAGTCCTGGACAACCATGGACATGAATGAAAAATGGGTTGGATTTATAAATCTACCCTGATGTGGTATCCACTGGAATGATAACATTTCCAACAAAAGCTCCCATGCATTTGCATAGTCTCAGCCCCAGTAGTGCCTTCTGGTGCCAACCGTGCACAGCAGCTCTGTACACATTCCCAATTTCTATGTACTAACCATATGTAAAACTCTGCACAAGTGTGGTCCACCTCTCCTCTTTTTTATATCAGCACAGACAACTGAAAGAGACAAGTACAAGGACAGAACTGGAGCAGAAGCCAGATGAAAAAATCCTAACATGTAGAACTGTGGCTATGGAAAACAAGATTCTGCAGTCTAATTCCAGGCAGAGACTACCACAATGAATGTTGCAATGACTTACTTATTCTTTTAATAAATATTTCTTGAATTCTTTTCTTTGGCAGGACACCAGGGGAGGATGTGATACCCCAAGATAATTTAAACAATTCCCTGAATGCTGAATTCTAAGCATCAATGAACTGTTCACACAGTACTAATAGCAGCAGAGATTTCTCTGATGAGTAAAACCCAAATAGTGGTTTTTTGTTTTTAAAAAGGATAACAAAAAAAGCACCTAAACAATTTCTGGTCTCTCAGATGTAGCCTCAAGATTACATGACAAACAATTATTGAACGGAATGAGAAGAATCCAATAGTCTTATCCACCCTGCACAGTTATTCTTAGAAGAGGACAATAAATAGTGACAATTATGAAACTTGATGGAACAAAATGAATGAGACCCCAAGAAATACTCTTAATCTTCATTTATTGCTCTTGCCATAGCTTTTAGTGAGAGCCAGCTGGTTTGAACCAGATCCAATGTCTGTTGACAAAATTAAACAGTTGTTTCTTATTTCTGCTTGAGTGGTATGTCTGAAGCTTTATTCTTACCCCATCTTCCAGATTCTTCTCAAACTATGGTTCTAATCATGCAACCGTCCTTTTGTCCAATCTATCAATAGGTGATCATTATCAATAGAATCACCTCTCCTGCCTTATCTCAGAGTCTACCATGTTACAAGACTTGTACCTTGTCCACACAATGTTGGAAATTATTTTTCTTCACTACTACTTCTATACATCCCCTCCCATTTCTCTTTCTTGCCTTTATCCCTTGCACTAACCTGTAAGGAATGTCATATTGCCCTTCTCTTAATTTCACATATCTCAGTGATCAACAGTTCAGGTCAACAGATATTTAAGGAGTACATAGATCTGAAATAAATAGTTCAATACACCCTGGGGCTATAAGGGCAAAAGGATAAGATCAGATCCTTCCAGATAGAGAGAGATAGGCAGAGCATGCCCATGTGGCAGAGAAGTGCCATGCTCACCACCATGGCATGTTGCAATGGTAGAGTGTTTAATGGCTCGGAAGGGGTGTCTTACTCAGCCTGGTGAAAGTGTTGCTACAAGAGCATACCAGGGTTTGGATCACATTTGAAGTGATTCATAGTACAGAAAATAGAGAAGGATGTCATAGTCAACAGAAACATCTTTCTATGATACTTTTTCGATCTTCCATTTCAGAAATGAATTTTTCCCCTCAGTTCTATAATCACATCTTGTTGCTTTTATACTCTTTTAATACTAACCATAGTCAGCCTCATAATTTAGTTACTTGACTATAATTGCTATTTGCCAAGTATCCAGTAAGTTTCAGGTATTGTACTAAGTTTTGGAAAATTTGTCTCATTTAATCTTCCCCCTCAATATGGGACACACACTATTGTCATATGCATTAGGTAGATGAAGAAACTGAGGCTCAGAGAAGTAAACTACCCAAGTTTGCATAACTATTTTATTGTGGATAACCAGGACTGGAGTACTTGATCATTTCCAGAGTACTGCAGCAGAGATTCTGAATTAATAGGTTTTAGCTGGGATGTGTATTTGCATTTTGTCAAATCACCCAGTAACTGGGGATCCATTCTTGGAGGATCATGTTTCTCAGGAAAAAGAAAGCTGGGACTTTGACCCAGACCTGTTGACTTCCAGAACCTGTTTTCAGATTTGTCTGCCGTTTGGAGGGGAGGAACACATTACTTAATGTTGCATCTCACAAAGTCATTAACAATAGACAGTCTTGCATGTTATAAATGTTAAAAATGTTTAAAAATTTTTATTTGACTCACACTGGGACTACAGTGGAGATTCCCAGCTTTTTGAAAGAAGGGATTACTCTCATATGCATGAAAATTTTTGCTTGTATTGCTAATTAATATTTATCTTAATGACAAAGTTAAAAGATTCTGGATCCCATATTTCCTCCAAAGAGAGTCAACAACTCTCTATAAACATTTTAATGCATATTTCCCCCTAGATTAGTTGATTTTTCCTTGAAGACAAGCCCTGTCCTGTCACTCTACCACCTAAACTTCTTCTAGGATCCTTGATCATTGAAAAGCAAATGGCCACCATGCTGAGTCTGAGGTCTCAGGCCATCTGAAGTGTGCCCATATCCCTCTCCAGCCTGTTTGCTCAGCATTCTCACGTGCAGCTTCAACTGACAAATGCCTATTCCTTCTTTAAGACTTAGCCTAAATACTTTTCCTTTGTGCCTAAGTCCCCAGTTCTCCTAAGCAAAATTGATCATTCTCTCTTTTCTCCCATATGTCTATTATGGCACATTTTGTTTATAAGCACACAGTCATCAGACCATATACTCCTCAAGAGCTAAGACTGAATCTGCATCACCTCCACACTGTCAGTGTCTAATTCAGTGCTCAGCAAAAGATCTTTTTGTTGAGTAGATTAGTAGGTGAGTGAAGGAATAAGTCAGGGAATAAAGAATTGTTAAACACATGAAGGTATGTGTTTTTATTTCCCATCTCACATCTAATCCATCAGGAAATCTATTGACTCAACCTTCAAAATATTTCCAGAACCTGCTTATTTCTCATCCTCTTCCCTGCCATCACCCTTATTCAAGCCATCCCAACTCCTGGCCAAGATTTCTCTAATAACTTCCTAGTAGTTCTCTGTGCTTTGATTCTTGATAGTCCCCAAAGTCTGTCTAGTCCCAATGTAGAAGCTAGATTTATTCTTTAAAAATAAATAGCAGATCAAAACACTCCTCTGGTTTCCATTTCATGCAGAACAAAAGCCCAAGTCCTTTCAGTGGCTCACAAGGCTTTATATGAACTAACACCTCCCCTTTCATTCTGCTACCCAGGTACTCTTACTTTCCAATTTCACCTTCCCCCATGTATCTTTTGCTCACTCTACTCCAGCCACACTAGCCTCCTGCTCTTCCCAGATACACCAGACATACATCTGGCACAATCCCTTTGCACTGGCAGCTCTGAATTCACCTAGTGTCAGCAATACCTATTCCCCTCATCCTCCACACCGCCTTCGAGTCTTTGCTTAAATGGCACCTTCTCAATGAACTCAACTTTGTCTATCATATTTGAAATTGTTCTCCAGATTGCTATTTTCTTGATTCTTATCATCTTATACTATACAGTGTAATTATCCTTTATGATTATTATTTATGTTCTGACTCTCCCTTTAGAATGCAAACTTTGTAAGAAATTGGTCTGTTTTGTTCACTGATATATTTTAACTGGCTGGGCAGTGCCAAGAACATAGTACACACTCAGTAAATATGCTTTGAGTGAACCAGTAAGGGCCTGACTACTTAAGCAAACTAAACTTATCAGAGTTCATCATTGAATCTCATTCCCAACTATAGTACGTGTTACTTAGTAGGTGCTCAGTAAATACTTTTTAGGTAAATGGATGTCTATGAATTTTATCTCACTAAATAACTCTTGAGGGAGAAAAAGCATGCCAGTTAATAGTCAGTGTAGTTTATTTAAAACCCCTTGATGTTTGTTTTAACAAAAGCCTTCTTGGAATTATAACACTAAAATAGGATATCATTGAGGCCTCTGTGGTTTTAGTGCCTATGACCTTTATCATCATTCCCAGGATGGGGAAGCAGTGTGCATGAATGCCTTAATTAATCCAATCCTCAGGCTGGAGTGATGTGCTGACAAAAAAAAATTCAAAAAAAAGTTACAGATGAGCTTCCCCCAAATAGTTTTGCATTTGTTCCCAAGCACAACAGAAACTCCAATTTGGGCAGTGCTTGGACTCTTTCAATTGACTCAGCATGCTTTTACCTAACATCAAATGCTTAACAAATCTCAAAGTTTCCCACGAGAACCGTTCATTTAGTTTGCATTCTGCCAAGGCACAGAGAAGAAAGTTCTGTCTTTTGCAAATACACAAAATAGATTTAACTGTATTCCATTTTTGCAGGCTCCTGGGTAAATTTTCCAATCAAGAACAGCCCATATGATCTGAGATTTGATCAAAATATAATGTCTAACAGGTGGGCTATTTTGGACTCAATCTTTGCCAGGTGGTGTGAACTAATGACAAATAATCATAAAACTATATGTAAATGATCACAGCTCACCCTTCTTGACCTGTAGTTCAGACTGGCCTTCATAGAGACCTTTTCCAAATTACACCCACTGCTGTGATTGAAGGTGGGTATTTTCCAAATTACTTGGCTCAACAAACCTTCTGCTCTGGAATTACTTTGAATTGTGGCTTGACTGACAAGCTTTATAGAATCAGATTTGGTATCTAATCATATAGCTCCAACAGGATCATGCATGACCTCTATGTTTGGTAACTTTTTTAAAGCACTAACTATATATGGCATTTATATAAGCCATACTTGTATAAATGGTTTACTCACTGAAAAGTAGAGCTAAAAACTATCCATAATTGTATTCAAACTGCAGAGTAGTTCCTAGCACAAGTCCATTACTTATAAATATTTAAGAATATATAAATAAATTGCTGATTTCTTTTAGAATCATTAAAAAAATCACTGTTTAGAATAGATATAATTCTTTTCCAGATAACAGATTTTCCTGTTGCTTGGTTTTCAGGAAACTCAGAGATGTCCTTAATTGTGGTAATTATCCATTAGCCTAAGAGGTTAATATATTTGTTTGCCTTTTCCTTTTATGGTTTTTTATATTCTATTTCTGTTTTAATACCATACTGTATTTCCAGAAATCATACTGCCTTTAAATTTCAAAAGTATTTTTGCACATATATTGGCTACACAATGCAACAATAAAAATCAGATTAGATATACTGCATTTCTTTAGTTTAATTTCCTACTAGGAAAAATCCAGTGAAATATTTGCTTTAAGAACTATAAATTTATCTTGGGCATATATTTGATATAACAGGCAAAAAGAAAGAAAATTCTTTCACTTTGATAAATCTTTTTCCATACATTCTACATGGAAGGCACTGTGCTTAATAATGAGTTAATAAATGATAAAGCCAAGTCTAAATTGGGACACATACACTCCCATTGGCAGCTGCAAAATGATTTGGTGACGATTCCATTTATATGAAATATCCATAGCCAGCAAATCCACAGAGACAGAAAGCAGATTAATGGCTGCCAGGGGGTAGTGGGACTAGGGAGTGGCTGATTAATGGGTATGGAGTTTCCTTTTGGGGTGATGAAAATCTTCTGGAACTAGACAGTGATGATGGTTGCGCAGCATTGAATATACTAAGTGTCATGAATGGTAGGTAGTTTTTATGTTAAGTGTATTTTCTACAATACTTACTAAAATTAAAACAAAAAACAAGCAAAGCTCCAGTGGTGAGGGCAAATCATTCATTCATTCAATAAATATTTACTGAGTGCTTACTATGTGTCCTCACTGCCAGGCATACTTGTTCTTTTATTGACTATTGTCTGGTAAAGTTTAAGCACAGATAAATGCTATAAAGGAAGGGAAAAGTATGATAAAGAAATTTGGCCTAACTGAAGGTTTGAACAAGGGTCAGGGAAGAATGTCCAGATGAAAGAACCATGAATTCTGCAGGATGACTAAAAGCTATGTGGGAGAACTGGGGCAGAGGGAGAGCTCAGACCCTGAGCTACCAGGGAGAATGAATAGTGAATATAAGGAATGAACAGCAAAGAAGGCTTTGAGAAGAAGATAGAATACAAATCATATGGGGCATTGGAAGGGTTGAAGTCCCTGAAGGAAGCCAAGGGTAGAGAGGTGGCATAGACAGACTACCGGAAATATGGTGGACCTTCTAGATCACTGGGATGGGCAAGGCAGACTAGGGAGAATACAGTGGACATGAAGGCAGTGTGAAGGGTGTTTAGAAAGTTAGTGATACAGAACCTGATGACAGACTGCAGCTAGGATAGTGCAGGAGAGATTGGGGAGACATAGGAAGTGTTTTTTGGCAATAAAGGGAGGTATTGCCAAAGAAAGCACTTTTCAATGCTTGGGGCAGGGAGAGGGTCATACTGGCTCAGCCAGGAACCCTGCGCACAGCCTTTTCTTCAATGATTCTCACGTCAGTCTTTCCTATATTCTTAGGAGCCTTCTTAGGAGCTTCTTTTAAAGGTTCTGTCCAAATAAAGTGTTAACGCTGCCTCTCATGTTTTTGATAGGCCTGCTGAAGAAAGGAGAAAGGATGAGGCAATTGAAGTCTCAGTTCTTAGAGCATTTTATGAAATTTACCTGAGAAGGAATCTTTTTGAAGCTGATTTAAAAAAAAAAAAAGTAAGCTTTTATCCTTTGGGAGGCCACCTCATGACCATAACTGAAATTATAAAAGTTCAGACATCCTGGGCCTCATGGTCCAGAGTCCACCCAGATGAGTTCACAAAGACAGGTCAAGCAACAAGCGAAGGCGGCAGTCAGGCCCAACTGAAGAGGGAAGAAACAAACCTACGGAATTTGGCTTTCAATGAAAAGAGGGGAAGCAACAAGTGCATTTTTGAGGACAGAACAGATGGAAGGAAAGTTAAGCAAAGTTAAAAAACATCGTGGTCTATTCCACAAAAACCCAGCAGAGCTGTGGTTTCTCTGGAGCCAGAGATTTGAAAGGTAAGAAAACAGAGATCACATTACACAGTCCTCAAGGGTTTAATGGGCAAGGCACTGATTCTAATGATGGTCTCGCTAATTCCCTCTCTGTCTGTTTCAAAGATGAGCAAGGGGACTGAGAAGTATCGAAACCTACATGTATTACCCCACTCTGAATGATTTACTGTTACCATATTTGGGCTGACTTAGAGTGCAGAAGAAAAAAATGAAGAAAAACAAGCTTACCCATAAAAAGAAATCGTAGAACTACATGTCCCAACAAGTGAGTAGAAATGTTAACATTGTTTTTTATGGCCTAATAAATGTCTTTCATAAAAATTGCTGAAAACACACTCCCTAGATCTCTTTATTACATTGAAAAAGAGATTATTGATCAGAAGAAGGAGTTGATTAAGAAAGAGGGTTAGAAGGAAACAAGGTCTTAAGTTAAATGAAAATATTGACTATCATTTAAAACTTCATAATAAGATAAAGATAAGTACTTTTTACATGCAATGGAAATAAGTCTAAAGAAGTTAAGCTGCATACCTGAAGATATAAGGCTAAAAAATGCAGAAATCCAGACTCAAAATCTGCCTGAATGTAAAACTCATCTCTTCATCCAAATCCCCAGGCCCTCTCTAACTATCAGGAAAATGGGAATGGCCCATATCCTGCTAATATTACATTTAAATTTTTATGAATTCACAAAGCAGCTCTGTGAAGAGGACATGATGATTTTGATATCCAGTTTTAGGTCATTACAAAATTATGGGCAGCAACTCTGTGGTTCTACCTCTTCTGCAGATGACAATACTAAGGCTCAGCCAGAATAAGACATGTTACTCCAGACAACACAATTAGCAAGAAGTAATTTCTGGTCATCCACTTCCAAACTCCTGTAATACCCTCCAATCATAGCAATTTTTGACATGGCATGGCCAAAAAACAGCTTACATGATTACTATTGAATGTTGATGCTCACTATTTTGGAGACTAAACTCTTCTTCAAGTAGAATTTAGAACTCAGTTGTCTTTGCTATCTTGAAATAAAGAAAATTTGTATGCAATCAAGTGCTCACTGAGCCTCCCTTAGTTCAACAACTTCCATCAAACACGAACCAAGAAATGAGGAAAACAAGTGGGTTGTGTCCTCAAGGTGATCACAGTCATGGAATTCCTCAGATAGGCAAGATATTTATATAAATAGGAAACCCTTCATGAAGAGCCTGCTGCAGAACCAGTGGACTCATCGGAAGCAGGGTCAGCCAGACATCTGTTGAGCTATAAAGAGCACAAACCCTTTTAAGTATTCTTTGAAATTTTTTTTGTGGGGGAGGGTGGTTACTGGAGTTTGAACTCATGACCTTGCACTTGCTAGGCAGGTGCTTTACCACTTCCATGTCCCAGCTCTTTTTCCTTTTTTTTTTCTTTTATTCATATGTGCATACAATATTTGGGTCATTTCTCCCTCCTTCCCCTACCCCCTGCCTTTCTCCTGCCCCCTCCCTCTCCCTTCCACCCCCTTGCTACCAGGAGAAACTATTTTGCCCTTATCTCTAATTTTGTTGAAGAGAGAGTATAAGCAATAATAGTAAGGACCAAAGGTTTTTGCTAGTTGAGATAAGGATAGCTATACAGGGAGTTGACTCACATTGCTTTCCTGTACATGTGTGTTACCTTCTAAATTAATTCTACTCAAAACTAACCTTTTGTCTAGTGCCTGGTTCCCTTCTCCTATTGGCCTCTGTTGCTTTAAAGTTTCTGCATTAGTTCCTTTGCATTGAGGACATTAAATGTTATCTTGTTTTTTTGGAGTTTCTTGCCTATTCTCATACCTCCCTTCTGTGCTCTTGCCTCATCATGTGATCAAAGTCCAATCCCCTTGTTGTGTTTACCCTTGATCTAAAGTCCACATATGAGGGAGAACATATGATTTTTGGTCTTTTGGGCCTGGCTAACCTCGCTCAGGATGATGTTCTCCAGTTCCATGCATTTACCTGGAAATGATAAATTTCATTCTTCTTCATGGCTGAGTAATATTCCATTGTGTATAAATACCACATTTTCTTAATCCATTCATCAAAGTAGAGCATCTTGGCTATTTCCAGAACTTGGCTATTGTGAATAGTGCTGCAATAAACATGGGTGTGCAAGTGCCTTCGGAGTAACCTGTGTCACATTCCTTAAGGTATATCCCCAAGAGTGGTAATGCCGGATCATATGGCAGATCTATGTTTAGATTTTTGAGAAGCCTCCAAATTTTTTTCCAGAGCAGTTGTACTAATTTGCATTCCCACCAGCAGTGTAAGAGGGTTCTTTTTTCCCCACATCCTCACCAACATATGTTGTTGTTGGTATTTCTAATAATGGCTATTCTAACAGGGATGAGGTGGAATCTTAGTGTGGTTTTAATTTGCATTTTCTTTTTTTTTTTTTTTCATTTTTCTTTTATTATTCATATGTGCATACAAGGCTTGGTTTATTTCTCCCCCCTGCCCCCACCCCCTCCCTTACCACCCACTCCACCCCCTCCCGCTCCCCCCCTCAATACCCAGCAGAAACTATTTTGCCCTTATCTCTAATTTTGTTGTAGAGAGAGTATAAGCAATAATAGGAAGGAACAAGGGGTTTTGCTGGTTGAGATAAAGATAGCTATACAGGGCATTGACTCACATTGATTTCCTGTGCGTGGGTGTTACCTTCTAGGTTAATTCTTTTTGGTCTAACCTTTTCTCTAGTACTTTATTGCTAGAGTTGGCAAGCATTTTTTCATGTGTTTTTTGGCCATTTGAATTTCTTCTTTTCAGAAACTTCTGTTTAGTTCACTTGCCCATTTCTTTATTGGTTCATTAATTTTGGGAGAATTTAGTTTTTTGAGTTCCCTATGTATTCTGGTTATCAGTCCTTTGTCTGATGTGTAGCTGGCAAATATTTTCTCCCACTCTGTGGGTGTTCTCTTCAGTTTAGAGACCATTTCTTTTGTTGAGCAGAAGCTTTTAAGTTTTATGAAGTCCCATTTATCTATGCTATCTCTTAGTTGCTGTGCTGTTGGGGTTTCATTGAGAAAGTTCTTACTTATACCTACTAACTCCAGAGTATTTCCTACTCTTTCCTGTATCAACTTTAGAGTTGGGGGTCTGATATTAAGATCCTTGATCCATTTTGAGTTAATATTGATATAGGGTGATAAACATGGATCTAGTTTCAGTTTTTTGCAGACTGCTAACCAGTTTTCCCAGCAGTTTTTGTTGAAGAGGCTGTCTTTTCTCCATCATGTATTTTTAGCACCCTTTGTCAAAGACAAGTTGGTTATAGTTGTGTGGCTTCATATCTGGGTCCTCTATTCTGTTCCACTGGTCTTCATGTCTGTTTTTGTGCCAGTACCATGCTGTTTTTATTGTTATTGCTTTGTAATATAGTTTGAAGTCAGGTATCGTGATACCTCCAGCATTGTTCTTTTGACTGAGTATTGCCTTGGCTATTCGTGGTTTCTTGTGTTTCCAAATATATTTAACAGTAGATTTTTCAATCTCTTTGATGAATGTCATTGAGATTTTGATGAGAATTGCATTAAACATGTAGATTACTTTTGGGAGTATAGCCATTTTTACTATGTTGATTCTACCAATCCATGAGCATGGGAGATCTCTCCACTTTCTATAGTCTTCCTCAATCTCTTTCTTCAGAAGTTTGTAGTTTTCCTTGTAGAGGTCATTCACATCTTTTGTTAAGTTTATTCCTAGGTATTTGATTTTTTTGAGGCTATGGTAGATGGAAATGTTTTCATATATTCTTCCTCAGTTTGCTCATTATTAGTGTATAGAAATGCTAATGATTTTTCTATATTTATTTTATATCCTGCTACCTTGCTATAGCTATTGATGGTGTCTAGGAGCTTTTGAGTAGAGCTTTTTGGTCTTTAAGGTATAAGATCATATCATCTGCAAATAGGGATATTTTGACAGTTTCTTTACCTATTTGTATTCCTTTTATTCCTTCTTCTTGCCTAATTGCAATGGCTAGGAATTCCAGTACTATGTTGAATAAGAGTGGAGATAGTGGGCATCCTTGTCTATTTCCTGATTTTAGAGGGAATGGTTTCAGTTTTTCTCCATTAAGTATAATGCTGGCTGTAGGTTTGTCATATATAGCTTTTATAATGTTGAGGTACTTTCCTTCTATTCCTAGTTTTCTTAGGGCTTTTATCATAGAATGGTGTTCGATCTTATCAAAGACTTTTTCTGCATCTGTTGAGATGATCAAGTGGTTTTTGTCTTTGCTTCTGTTAATGTGGTTTATTATGTTTACTGATTTTCGTATGTTGAACCACCCCTGCATCCCTGGGATGAAGCCTACTTGGTCGTGGTGAATAATCTTTTTGATGTGTTGTTGAATTCAGTTTGCCATTATTTTAATGAGGATTTTTGCATCAATGTTCGTTAAGGAAATTGGCCTACAGTTCTCCTTTTTGGAGGCGTCTTTGCCTGGTTTGGGGATAAATGTAATACTGGCTTCATAAAATATGTTATGCAGTGTTCCTTCCCTTTCTATTTCATGGAACATTTTAAAGAGGGTTGGTATTAGTTCTTCTTTAAAGGTCTGATAGAATTCAGCAGAGAATCCATCAGGTCCTGGACTTTTCTTTTTTGGGAGACTCTTGATTGCTGCTTCAATTTCATTTTGTGTTTTAGATCTATTCAGGTGATTGATGTCCTCTTGGTTCAGTTTTGGATGATCATAAGTATCTAGAAATCTGTCCATTTCTTCAAGATTTTCAAATTTATTTGAATATAGGTTCTCAGAGTAGTCTCTGATGATTTCCTGGACTTCTATGGTGTTTGTTGTTATCTCCCCTTTTGCATTCCTGATTTTACTGATTTAGATTTCTTCTCTCCTCATTTTAGTCAGGTTTGCCAGGAGTCTATCTATCTTCTTTATTTTTTCAAAGAACCAACTTTTTGTTTCATTAATTCTTTGTATGGCTTTTTTTTTTTTTTGGTTTCTATTTCATTGATTTCAGCTCTTATTTTTATTATTTCTCTCCTTCTATTTGTTTTGGGATTTGCTTGTTCTTGTTTTTGTAGGAGTTTGAGATGTACCATTAGGTCATTGATGTGAGATCTTTCAATCTTTTTAATATATGTACTCATGGCTATAAACTTTTTCTTTTTGCTTTTTATTTATTTTTCTAGGTAAGGTCTTGCACTGTTTGGCCCTGGCTAGCCTTGAATTGCAATGCTCTTACCTATGCTCCCCATAGAGCTGGGATGACAGTAATGTACCACCTGACTTGTTCTTTGATATAGAGCCTCTCTAACACTTTTTCCTGGGTGGCTTCAAACTGTGAAGGTACACCTCGCCACTGCACACATAGCTGGAATCACAATCACATACCACCACACCTGAGTTATTGATTGAGATAGGCTCTTGCTAATGTTTTGCCCTGGCTGGCCTCAGACTATGATTCTCCCAATCTCCACCTCCCATGTTGTTGGGATTATAGATGTGAGCCCCCACACCCGGCCCTCTTTGAGTCTTTATTCTTTATGTTTTAGTGATTAACAAATATTTTAAAATTGAAAATTCCTAATTTCAGCTGCCACAGCTTCCTGGTTTATCCTGGTTCATTTTTCATTATTTCTTTCTCTGGGGTTTAGCAGAACCTCCAATATCCCCTTGCACTTACCAATCTCCTATGTACACTAAGATTGGTAACTTTAGAACTAAAAAAAATTTTAAAGTGTGAGGGGAGAGGGTGAAGGGAGGAGATTAAGGTAATGGTATATAGTTATTGGACTTCACATACTTACATGAAACAGAACTATAAAACCTCTTGCAATTGCTTTAAGTGGGGTGGGGAGGGGGGTAAGGGGGACAAATGATGGGGCAATGTAACTAATATACAATATAAGTCTAATTAGAATGTCACTACAAACCCCCCCATATAATGAATATATCCTAATAAAAATTTATAATAATAAAAAAATTAAAAATTTGTTCTTTCACCAGTCTTTCTCCATTGAAATAAGTGACTCAATTGCTGCAGATGCTGCTTAGGCTAGAAATGTAGAATTCATCCTTGAATTTCTCATTTACTCTTCTCCAGTTCACTATCAAAACCCTAGAATTTACATTCCAAAAACCAAGATTTACATACCAAATACATCTTTAATTTATCAACTTTTCTCTTCTCCATTTCCACAGCCACTGTATTTCAATCCATCATCATCTAGTTCTTGAAGTGGTATGAGAGTCTCTCTCTCTCTCTCTCTCTCTCTCTCTCTCTCTCTCTCTCTCTCCCCCCCCCACCTCCACCCCACTCTGGTGCGACTAGAATTTGAACTCAGTCTTCACACCTGAAGCCATGCCTCTAGTCCATACTCTCTTAACTGGTCTCCATCCAATCAATCACTCTGCCCATTCTGCATCTGATCCATTCTCCACACTGTAGTAAGAGTGATCATTTCAGAATTAAATCAGTTCTTGTCACTCCCCTGCTTAAAACCCTGAAACTGCTTTCCATTGGTATTAACATACACAATTTCTTTACAATATTGGTAACATCCTACATGCCTACTTCTTCAGTCACGTCATGTCCAACACTCTCCTGTGTTTACTGGGCTCCAGCACTGACCTTCTGCAGATCCTCTGTCAGGTGAACTTTCCAGCACCTAAGGTCTTCCTGCTTGCTAGTTCATCTCTCTTCACCTCATTCTTCCCATTACTTTTGTGCCTCACTTATATTTAATTTCAGATAGTCCTTTCCCTGAACAGAATGCAGTCTGTAGCCATGGCCGTCAAACCCTAAAATTTCTCCTTGATCATATTATGTTCATGCTGTCTAGTACTTGTCTGTATGGGATTTCTTTGGCTTCTGATTGGATTGTCAGCTGCATGCAGATAGGAGATCACACATTTGTTCTAGGCACCATTTTCTACTCTTTTTCTATCAGAAAGCCTTAATGTTAATCACACCATAACTGAATTAGTGAATTTATCTGAACTTGTTCATTCATTTCTAAAAGAGAACAGCCATCTATATGTTAGAAGGCTTTGCAAATTAGATGAGTTAGTGTATACAATGGCCGTATACAATTTAGGTCATTTTAACTCTTATAGGTAAATTATTCTAATGAGACAAAAACTATCTGTCACATCTTTGCAAATAAACTACTAGGATTTGATGAAGTAGCTCTCTATGATGTCACTTCAAGGTCAGGAATAAGATTAAGGGATGGAAGTTCTCAGAAAGTAGTCCTCTTATTACTACAAACTAAGAACTATTAAAGTATTAAGTACTTCCAACAATAGAATAGATTCATTCCAAAATGGTAAATTCTCCAACACTAGAGGATGTTGCTTATATATATTAGAGAAAGGCTAGACTAAACAACCCTCACGTGTCTTGCAAACTCAGGGATTCTCTAATTATAGACAGCAACAGCCAGGACAAAAGCACCCACAAGTTTGCACATGCAAGCCAGAAGGAAAAAGGTTCACCCACAGCTCTCTGAGGTTTGCCACACAAGACAGCAGTGACTACTTCCTGTTAAAATTTTCCAAGGCAAAACTAAGTGAGACTTTGTTGTTAGTTAACAGGTCTCCCATATATTAGCTTTAAGAAAACATCACGAAGAGACCCATATCCCTTTCTTAGAGTAACCAGAGATCAACTTGTGAAAGGTCTCTAAATTTCATGTTAGAGAGCCTATAGTCAGGATCACTTGTTCAGATAAAATTTCATATTGCCCTTATAATTGTTCCCATGGAGAGCATGTAAAAGTACAAAAAAAAATCAAAAGTAGTTTTTCAAAAATGTTCTGGAATAAAACTTAAGTGAGAAAGACAAGGAAAAGGAGTAAACATTCCCAAACTTCCAGAAGACCATGCAAACATAGAAAAAGTAACAGCAGATCTCAGTCACCACATCACATCACACTAGTGTGACTCAGTCACTTCAGAGGTGTGTCACAAAGGATTTATTCCTGATGCTAAGTCCAAAAGAGTGTGAACAATTTATTTATAAAAGCAATACTAACTGGGAGAGTAACACTAGTCTTCTACCCAAGGGTGGTATTGGTTAAGAATCAGGATAAGAACCCCACTAGACCTCCCCTGCAGTCCCATCTGAGACATACACTTTGTCCCAAGAGTACAGAAAACTTTCCTCAGAATGTTTGTAAGAGTAAGTAGGGGTAATTACAGGAGAGATGACTGTGCAATTGTCCCATTCCTTAGGGACTTGTCAATCATATTCTGAGAGCTGTGTTAGACACTGTGGGTTTTCTTGTTATTGCTCTTGCTTCCCAGGGTTCAGCCTCTCTGGCTTCATGGCATTGCTTTGGTAAAGACTTTCTTGGTGAATAACTTGGTAATTAGATTGATGAGGGATGACTTTATCCAGAGATAAACTGTGGAAATGGATGCAAATGTATTCTAAACCATTGATTAACAACTAGAGTCATGAAGTTTCCCTAAAGAAGGAGTCTCACTACAGAGAGACCTTGAAAAAAGAGTATCATAAAGAAGAGAAGAGACTTGTAGCTAGCAATTTGAGGCAAGAGCTGATATCTAACAGTGACCCTCCTATAATGAATTTGTCTTTTTTTTCTTAGTTTGTCTTGGCTTATAATAAGCAGTGGTGTGCATCATTTTTTCCTTCCACATTATACTTAACTTTGCTATGCTTTACCTTTAGTGAGGTATTTGGGAATGGTATGGTGGAGAACAGAGGTAAAGGGCTCACTGCTTTCCTTCACTGCTGCTTATAAGAGGAGGTCCCAGCCTTGACTTGATAAACTACTAATTCTCATACTTGAATGAGCTACCACTGTCAGGCTCAGTATTATCTGTAAAAAGAGATACATTGCTGTCAGACATTGAGAATCATCACATAAAGATTAAAAGCAGCTAGCCATTGCTTAAGAATAATTATCTGTTATTTTTATTACCAATATTACCCAATGCTTCTAGCATAATTCTTGGAATGGAATAAATTCTTAATACATAGCAATATAAAATGTCTATAACACTTAGCTATGTTCTGGGCACGAATTTGAGCATTTTACTTGCATTAACTAATATAATCTTCACAATAACTTTTGAAGTAGTTAATTTTTTCCATTATCTAGATGAGGAAATAAAAGCCTGAGAAGTTAAGCAATTTGTCCAAGGTCACACAGCTAGTAAACGGCAGGCCTGGATTAGAACTAAACCCATATCAAGCTACAGAGCCCATTCTCTGATTTTATAAATGTTGTTACTTCTGCTCTGTCTCTCCCTGCCTCTGTGATAGAGGCACTGTGTGAGTAGATATGAAAAAAAACAGTCCTACTGGTGGAAGGAGGGAGGGCGAATGAGAGGGTAAAGGAGGACAAATATGGTCGATGTACTTTATATACATTGTATTAAAATAGAACACTGAAACCTATTGAAATTGTTTTAAGGGGGAAGGGGAAGAAAGATGGTGGAGATAAAACTAACTAAGGTACATTATAAGCATATATGGAAATGTCACAATGAAATCCCCCTGTACAATTAATATATGCTAATAAAAATGTTTAAAAAATAAGGTGTGTCACTAAGCTTGAAGCATACAGGGATGTACAACTCAGCTATATGAGGCCACTGGAACAAATATAAAACCATATGGACCCCAAAGGTACTTCACAACTTTTAAACTAAGTGCAGCGAAGATGGAGACATGGGAGGGAGCAGTAAGAACCTGAGAAGTTGTGGAAAAGAAAATGTGCCAGGAGTTAGCTCCAGTAGTCTCCCCTCTCATCCCAGGAGCAGTCAGAGCCCTAAAAGGAAGTGAAAGAGAAAACCTTTTCAGCATTTATAAACCCATTGGACTTAATAAACACTAGATGTTATTGCATCTTCTCATTTCACAATTGAGGAACCAGAGTCCAGGTTGAGGCAGTGCTCTGCTAGTGCTCACAGAGGTCAGCCATGTAAGGTGTCCAAAGGAACTGGAAGCAGCTCAAGTCAGCTGTAGGGGGGAGGTGTGACATGGAAGTGGGGACAGAGAGAGGTCTAGAAAAATGACAGGTGTGAATTACTCACACATAGCACATTGGCAGCAGCCTCTTAAATGCCAATCAGTGCTGTCTACACAATAATCATTATTTGAGGAATTACTGTTAAAATGCGGAGCATTATTTTTGAGGTGAGGAGGTCAGTTAGGAGATTATTGCATACTCTAGACAGTAATGATGAGAGTTTGTATGAGATTAGGGGCCATGGTGTTAACAGAGAACATCTTAAACCCCTCAGACACAAAATTGATGGGTCTTGTGAGCCACTAAGATCTGGGGATTTGATAAAATATAGTCCACCTTCTAGGTGGAAGACTGGCCAATACAGGAAGAGTAAGGGGGCAGAAACCAGGGATGGAGCAGATAAGACAAACCTCGAGGAGTCTGCTTGTCAGCTGGGCCCTCTTCCTCACTGTGGAGAGGAGAGTTTGCATTCCTTTGAGCACAGAGGAGCCCTTTCCTCTCTCCAGCTGCGCACATCTGGTTTTTGAGAAAAAAGGACCTGAGGTGTCAAAATTAAATGTCTTGACTGACCAGCTAAAGAGGAGAAAAGATGGGAATCATGTCAGGTCAACACAGTGACCTCCCTGGGGTGGAAAGTGATCTTCCCAATAATAAACATGGAGCCATGGCCAGCAGAGGCCATGACAGTCCTTGTTTCTCTGACTAGAATTTTATATGCACACAAGCCGGAAAACTTGGTCAGAAGTTTTAACCATGTGTTTCATTAGGTCCTACACTTCTTTAACTCTTTTCTAATAATATCTAAGTGAGAAATGTATTAGGGAACATATGAGCCAGACTACTGTTCTGATCGTTTGCAAGATCCATTGATGTTTGGGCAACTATGGTGAAAAACCCTTTACACCCTTTACACAGCCTTGCAGGAGTAGAGTCGGCAGTGAGAGTAATGGGCATGTTATCCTCCACACTGCCTGCTTGGTAATGTTAGTACCAAGACCCAGGAATCTTCTAATTGGTTCACAGTAAGGTGGGAAGTTGATAGAAGCATAAGGTGTTGCTTCTCCCTGGGCATTTGCAGGAAATGAGGATGAGGCAGACAGATGAAGAAGTAGGGCTAGGACCTGCTGGGTTTCAGAAACTGGCCTTAGTGGTATGGAAGTCAGCCAGCTGCTCCATCTGAAACACACTTGAACCCTATTCCAGGATGTCACCTGTTTTTCAAAACTCAAATCAGCTGCATATGCTCTGCAAAGCCATCACTGAAAACTCTAGCCTACAGCAATATCCCAGATATTGAATTTTTTGGAATTACTGAATGCTAGTAACATAACTCTTACATATAATTCCAAAACTAAATCAATTAATCATTTCCTCTTGGGTATCATAGTCTAAAAGGGAGTCCTTGGAGACCCAGGACTTTGAGTTCAAATTCCAAGTTTACCATTTACCACCTGGGTACTCTTAAGCTATATCATCATACCATACCTTGGTTTTCAAGTTTGTAAACTGGGTGGATTAATTCCCACAAAAAAAAAAAACCATGAAAATTAAGTGAAATCACACAGGGAAACTACCAAGACATGATGAGGATTTAACAAAAGTTTACTGTGTCCTTGCCCAACTGTGCCCTTTTACAAACTCTTAAAATAGTGGAAAGAGACAGCATATTTTAATTCAGTTATTCTGCAATATCTAGAAATTTGCATTCTACTGGTACAATTTTTGTGATATTGATGTGCTACTTGTACTAGTAATATTTAATGTTTTCTTTAAACCTACTTATGAAAAGTTAAAGTTTATTTAAAAACTAAATTTGCATTATAACTGTGAATGGAAAATCACCATCTCTTGCTCTAAGTAGATAGTAAATCTGTACTCAATAAGACAACGCAATCATTAATTTTAAGTAGCCTCTAGGCATTAGATTTCTAACTGAAAAAGGATTGCCAAATGTTAAAAAGATTCTTTAGATAAACTCATATCAAACAGAATATTTTCTTGATATAACCAGGTTTAAAAACTTATTGAGAATAGAAAAACTGTTTCATACCAGACTTTTGCCATTTAATTGATGTGGGTCCATCATTTAAATCATGTATCATCCTACTCACTCTTCAGAAACAAAATTACACTAGAAAAAGCAAGGCTTTGGAAGTAGAGAAACCAGGATATAAAACTTAGCTGCAGCTCTTACTTGCCAATTTCATTGGACAAGTTACTCAAGACCTTTGAGTCTCGGTTTCTTCTCATGTAAAATGAAATATTAATACTCAAGGTGGAGGATATTTACATGGATGCAAGTATATAAAGTGCTTAGTAAAGTGCCCTGAAGAGCAAAAGATGATGACAGGGAAAATTGCCTTTCAAAGTGCAGATAAATAAAATAAAGGGCAGCTTTTTTGTATGCCCAGCCACCTCATTTGCTGGGACAAAGATGTTCTGTGATTCTCATCCCAGACATCTGGACAACTTGTCAGCACATAACTGGGAGGTTTTGAAACACCCCAGAATTATATAACATTGGATGGTAACCAGGACTATTGGACTTTATTCTTTTGGTCCTTATTGCATTGATTTCATGTTTCAACCAAAGCCTAAAGCTTTTTTTTTTAAAAGATTGAGAAGATACAATTAAGCAGAAAGGGTAAAATAAAATCACTTTTCATCGATTGCAGTTATTTTCAGGTATTTTCTTTCAGACTTTTTGGTGGAGATTCTAAGTCCTTTATTTTTTTTCAAATGGAAAGCTACTCTGCTTTTTCTTTTCTTGTCAACTCTGGTTATTCTATAAATAAAACATGCACTCACACAGATATTTTTCAATAAATGTAGTTTAGCAGCTTGATTTTCATAGTATAGTTTATGGATGTAGCAAAATTTTCTAATATTATTTAGGCTTCTCCCCCTGAGTTAACATCTACTATGTTAAAATATTGCAATTCACTTTCTTTTAAATGAATGCTTACACATAAAAACAAAAGTGTTTTTTCAGATAAATTATAAAAGGTGGAATTTCTAGTCAAAGAATATGGTTAGTTTAAGGTTCTGTTAGACTTTATCACTTTGGTCTTAGAAAATTTAATATAAATTACAACAAAATTATAAACAACACACAATTTAGGTACCCTCACTCAAACTAGGAATTATCAAATAAAGTTAATTTTTCTAATTTAGACAAAAATATTATAATTTTAGTAGGTACATTTCTTCACATATCTGATGGCTTCTATTTTTCAAATATGAATTTTCTGTTCATACTTGTACTTGTTTCTTACTTTTTTCATACTGATCCTATTCTTATTGATTTGCAAGAAAACTTTATATGTTAAAGTTGATAATTTATGTTAGACACATTCCCTAATAACTTATTGACTTCTT
Organism: Castor canadensis; assembly: GCF_047511655.1. Classification (NCBI taxonomy): domain Eukaryota; kingdom Metazoa; phylum Chordata; class Mammalia; order Rodentia; family Castoridae; genus Castor; species Castor canadensis. Next base: position 118,263,569 of record NC_133392.1, read on the forward strand.
ATTTTTATACATGCTAATGTGATACACAAAATTGCACTACAAATATTACGCAGTGATATCTATTAGTGATTGATTGCTTTTATGGCTACATTTTGAAGATCAAACCTAGAACATTTTAGTCTAAGGTGATTATGTAAATTTGTTCATATATTTTTCAAGTCATTCACAAGCTTTTTAATTGTACAAATGATATGAAGTATAATTTTATTGTAAAAATTTACATATTTATGATAAGAATCACTGGAACATGCCTTCATTCCCTTGATTATCTTGTTGACTCTTGTGGCTTTAAAATATGATCTGCCTACACCCAAGTGTATATATCCATTTCTCATCTGTCACATGAATTCTAGAATTGTATATCCACCTGACTATTCAACACCTTTATTGGGATATCTTATAAGCATTTCAAACTTAACAGATTCAAAACTAAGATCTGGAATCCCTTTCAAGACTTACCCTGTTGCTATAATTTGAACGTGTACACCCAAAAGTTCACGTTAGAATTTTTTTTTTGAGGTACTAAGGCTTGAACTCAGGGCCTTCACCTTGAGCCACTCTACCAGCCCTTTTTTGTGAAGGGTTTTTCGAGATAGGGTCTTGTGAACTTTTGCTTTGCCAAGGCTGACTTCAAACCGTGACCCTCCCAATCTCTGCCTTCTGAGTAGCTAAGATTATAGGCTGAGCCACCAGAGCCCAGCACATGTTAGAAATTTAATCACCAATTTCCTGTGTTAAGTATACAGGAGACAATTAGGTTTCGATGAGGTCATGAGGGTAAGACCCCCATGTTGGAGTGCGTGGCTTTCCAAGAAGAGAAAGAGAGAATGCGCTAGCAAAACACACTCACCATGTGAAGCCCTCTGCCCTGTGAGGATGTGGCAGGAAGGCCCTCACCAGATGCCAGTGCCATGCTCTTGGACTTCCCAGCCTCCAGAAGTGAGACCTGTTAAACAGACCTCTATCCTTTGTAAGTTACCTAGCCGGTGGTATTCAGTTACAACCACAACAAATGGATTAAGACATCCTTCCACATCCTCTCCATGTCAGTTAATGTCAAATCCCCCTTTCTTATTGATCTTAACAGTGGTCTCAGAGCCTTTCTGACTCACTCTCTTTTACATTATATGTCCACCTTGTCAACAAATCCTGCTGGCAATGCCTCAAAATACATCCAGAAACAACTGCCATATACTCCTGCTCTGCCACCACCTTGGTCTCAGTCACAGCCATCTCATCTCTACTGTTAAAGCAGCTTTCTGTCTGATTTCCCCTTGTGCAATTTTCCTCAAAGAAACCGCAGTGATCCTGCTTTTAAAAAATTGTATCACACTTATCTTTGACTTAAACTTTCCAATAGCTTACTTCCTCATTCAGAGGAATCACCACAGTCCTCAAATGGTAAATAAAACCTTGCAAGATAAGCTGTATCTGGCTGACCTAATTCTTTTTTTTTTTTTTGTCCTGGTTTATAGTGATCTCTGCACCCTAGGGGCGGGGAGTGGGAGAGCTAGGATTACAAGCACAGGGAGCATTTCCCTGCTGCTAGGGATTTGGTTGGAGACCATGACTGCTAGCCTTTTCTGACTGCAACCAGTCTTCTTTGAGAAATTTTTTTTAATTTATTTTTTTATTATTCATATGTGCATACAATGCTTGGGTCATTTCTCCCCCCTGCCCCCACCCCCTCCCTTACCACCTTTCCCGCCCCATTCCTCTACGCCCCACCCTCTGGATACCCAGCAGAAACTATTTTGCCCCTATCTCAAATTTTGTTGAAGAGCGAGTATAAGCAATAATAGGAAGGAACGAGGGTTTTTGCTAGTTGAGACAAGGATAGCTATACAGGGAGTTGACTCACATTAATTTCCTGTGCGTGTGTGTTACCTTCTAGGTTAATTCTTCTTGATTTAACCTTTTCTCTAGTTCCCTGGTCCCCTTCTCCTACTGGCCTCAGTTGCTTTAGTTTCTCTGCGTTGAGGGCAACAAATGTTAGCTAATTTTTTAGGTGTCTTACCTATCCTCACATCTCCCTTGTGTGCTCTCGCTTTTATCTTGTGATCAAAGTTCAATCACCTTGTTGTGTTTGCCCTTGATCTAATGTCCGCATATGAGGGAGAACATATGATTTTTGGTCTTTTGGGCCAGGCTAACCTCACTCAGAATGATGTTCTCCAATTCCATCCATTTACTAGCGAATGATAACATTTCGTTCTTCATGGCTGCATAAAATTCCATTGTGTACAGATACCACATTTTCTTGATCCATTCGTCAGTAGTGGGGCATCTTGGCTGTTTCCATAACTTGGCTATTGTGAATGGTGCTGCAATAAACATGGGTGTGCAGGTGCCTCTGGAGTAACTTGTGTCACAGTCTTTTGGGTATATCCCCAAGAGTGGTATTGCTGGATCAAATGGTAGATCAATGTTTAGCTTTTTAAGTAGCCTCCAAATTTTTTTCCAGAGTGATTGTACTAGTCTACATTCCCACCAACAGTGTAAGAGGGTTCCTTTTTCCCACATCCTCGCCAACACCTGTTGTTGGTGGTGTTGCTAATGATGGCTATTCTAACAGAGGTGAGGTGGAATCTTAGCGTGGTTTTAATTTGAATTTCCTTTTTTGCTAGAGATGGTGAGCATTTTTTCATGTGTTTTTTGGCCATTTGAATTTCTTCTTTTCAGAAACTTCTGTTTAGTTCACTTGCCCATTTCTTTATTGGTTCATTAGTTTTGGGAGAATTTAGTTTTTTAAGTTCCCTATATATTCTGGTTATCAGTCAGTCCTTTGTCTGATGTGTAGCTGGCAAATATTTTCTCCCACTCTGTGGGTGTTCTCTTAAGTTTAGAGACCATTTCTTTTGTTGAGCAGTAACTTTATAGTTTTATGAAGTCCCATTTATCTATGCTATCTCTTAGTTGCTGTGTTGCTAGGGTTCCATTGAGAAAGTTCTTACCTATACCTACTAACTCCAGAGTATTTCCTACTCTTTCCTGTATCAACTTTAGAGTTGGGGGGTCTGATATTAAGATCCTTGATCCATTTTGAGTTAATATTGATATAGGGTGATAAACATGGATCTAGTTTCAGTTTTTTGCAGACTGCTAACCAGTTTTCCCAGCAGTTTTTGTTGAAGAGGCTGCTTTTTCTGCATTGTATATTTTTAGCACCTTTGTCAAAGGACAAGTTGGTTATAGTTGTGTGGCTTCATATCTGGGTCCTCTATTCTGTTCCAGTGGTCTTCATGTCTGTTTTTGTGCCAGTACTGTGTTTATTGTTATTGCTTTGTTAGGTATTGTGATACCTCCTGCATTGTTCTTTTGACTGAGTATTGCCTTGGCTATTTGTGGCCTCTTGTGTTTCCATATAAATTTAATGGTAGATTTTTCAATCTCTTTAATGAATGTCATTGGAATTTTGATGGGAATTGCATTAAACATGTAGATTACTTTTGGGAGTATAGACATTTTTACTATGTTGATTCTACCAATCCATGAGCATGGGAGATCTCTCCACTTTCTAGTCTTGCTCAATCTCTTTCCTTAAAAGTGTATAGTTTTCCTTGTAGAGGTCTTTCACATCCTTTGTTAAGTTTACACCTAGGTATTTGATTTTTTTTTGAGGCTATTGTAAATAGAATTGTTTTCATATATTCTTTTTCTGTTTGCTCATTGTTAGTGTATAGAAATGCTAATGATTTTTCTATGTTGATTTTATATCCTGCTACATTGCTATAGCTATTGATGGTGTCTAGGAGCTTCTGAGTAGAGTTTTTTGGGTCTTTAAGGTATAGGATCATGTGACTGACCTAATTCTTTTTCTCCTCCTCCTCCTCCTTCCCCTCCCCCTCACCTCTCCTCTTTTTCCCCTTCCATTCCCTGGCTCCCCCTCTTATTCTTCCTCCCTCTCTTCCCTCTCTCCCTTTTTCCATGGAACCTCACCAAAACCAGGGTATGGAAAATAGCATGCTTCTTCCCTCCCCAAGCTTTTGTGCTCTGTGTCCTCTACTTAGAACCACCATATCCACATGTTCTCTCCTTCACCCTTTTATATCTTTATTCAAGTGTTACCTTCCATATTAGTTCATTTTCCATTGCCGTAACAAAGTGCCTAAGGCTGAGTTATATATAAAGAAAAGAGATTTATTTATGAAAGTTCATTTATTTGGCCTCTGATGCGGGCTTAGAGTAGATGGAATAACATAGTGGACTCGTGCAAAGGTGATCACCTTTTAAGGCAGAAAATCACACACACACACACACACAAGCACACATACGAGAGAGAGAGAGAGAGAGAGAGAGAGAGAGAGAGAGAATGAGAGAGAGAGAGTCAGTGATCAGCCTCTTAGAGGAACTGACCAGGGTCCCAAGAGAACTACCTAAATCTCTTCTGAGGGCAGCACTCCCAATGACCTAACCACCTTCCATCAGGCTCCACCTCTTAAAGATCCCTGCACCTCAACACTACCCAATGAGGAGCAGATGTCCAAAATATGTATCCTTGGGGGACAACCACAGTACTGTCTCAGGGAAAACTGCCCTTCTCACACTTTTTTCTGCTTTACTTTCTCTTGAAGGATTTGTCACTTTTTAACAAGTAACATATTTAACTTCTTAATATTGTTTATGCTCTCTCTTCTTCACTAGAATACATGCTCCATGAAATCAGAATTATGGTTGTTATGGTTGTTCACTCTTTTGTATCACCAACACCAACATTAGTGGCTAGCACTCAGAAGAAACTCATTAATTGTTTGTTAAATGAACTAAATAATTCATTACAACCCTGTCTCATTTTTGGCAGTGTTCAAGTTTGAGCCCAGTTTACCACTGAGCTACAACATCCACAGCCTGATAAACCCCTTTTATTATCACTCTCAAATTCAATCCTTTCCACACTCCCCAGAGATCACCAACAGTAAATAAAGAAAGTTAAAGAACATTATATACAAAAACCCTTCATGTAAAAACAATAAGTAAGTGCCAAAATAAAGTTATGGAAGAACACACACCAAACTAAGATGTTGTTTTTCCATCTGGAACTTATTACTCTGTGAAGTGTGAGGGGAGAATATATTTTTTCCCAAGTGACTAGCCAGTGGTGCTATTATCATAAAAAACTATCCATTAATTCCACACCGATCTGTTATGCCACTTTTAACATACATTACATCTGTCTCTGCTAAAGCCAGGTTCCTGGGCTGTCTATATCTATAATGCACAATTTAAAAATTATAGCTTTACAGCAAACTTGCCTGTCTCTTAGGGTTAGTTATCCCTTGTTCTGTTTTTCAACATGTCTCTGGCTATTTTCATAAGTATATTTCCTCAGATAGCTTTTGAAATTAAGATGTTAGGTTAACAAATTAGAATTTGAATTGAGATTTCATTAAGTTTATAGATTAATTTCTGGAGAAGTTTCTTTCTTTTGTGGAACATAGTATTTCTTCCAAGTAATTCATGTATTTTATGACCCAGAGTATAGTTATTTTGTCTTCCTTTGATTTAGTACATTTCCTATTAACTTAATTTTAATTAAGTTATGACTGGTGAACAGAATAGCTATTCCTTTTGGGGTGTTTATTTTTATCATGAACCAAATGTACTAAGTCTTATTAGTGCTTTACTGCTATGGTTATGGTGCCTTTTTGGTTTTCCAGATAGATTCTTATCATCTCAAAATAATGTTAAGTTTGTCACTACTTTGATTAGCCTGGATTCCCCAGAACTCAGAAATTGAGAAAATAGTTTCTATATGAGCAATTTGGTACGGAGTACAATCTCATATAATTAGTTTTGCACACTGGGGAGCAAAACAGAGAGAGACAATCAGAGGATATGTGATTGAGTGGATCACAGCTAGACTTGACTAGTTGTCTGATCCCACAAGAATAGCTGAGAAGCATATGTAATATATCTCTGAATTATCTGTGATAAGGAGAAAGGAGAAGAATTTATTCACTTCCTTCCATCTGCCACTTGCCAAAGAGCCACCCCAAGAGATATTAGCATTGCTTCACTTCTGGATTTTGCATGTGTGGGTGCTGTGTGCTGTTCTAGCACCTCAAGATTATGAGGGAAGCTCCAGGGAAGGAAAGAACATCATGTTTTTGTGGAGTAAGGTTCTGTCAAATTGTATCAGCAATAAGTCAGTCTGAGAGCACACAGAACAGTGCTTGCTGGGATAAGAGACCCATGAGGCAAGGGGAATCTGGAGTGGTGTTTAAGAAATGGTGATTTGGTCCACCCCTTGCTCCCAAGATCTTCTAATGCTTTCCATCAAACTACAATATAGAGCCAAACATAGCTTTCCGTTCATCCCCGAGAGCAGGAAACACAACTCCCATTTTTCATGAGTCAAATTTGAAGGTTTTTAAAAAGAAAACTAATAAGACATGCAAAACTTTATGAAAGGATCAATGAGACAACTTCTAGTCCCTGTTGCTACAGCTTCACTGACTATCATGTTTTGCCCAGGTCCTCTGAATTTCCTTTTGGGAGGCTTGTGTATTTTAATGTATACCATACATGCATTTACAGTGAAAGGGGGCTTCTTTTAGGCAAACTTAAGGTAAGGCCTTGCTTTTTAAATCCAGTCTGAAAATCATCTTTTAAATTAGACTGTTTAGATCATTTTAGCTTAATGTAATTTGTCAATTCAGTGGGCATCAGTGGGCATCGTGCTATTGTTTTCTATTTGCCCTTCCTATTATTCATTGTCTTCTATTCTTTTTTCTTCTTCCTTTTGGTACTTTTCAGTATTTTAGTTTTTCTCTTCACTGGCTCAATAATGATATCTCTTTGGTTTACATTTCTTAGTGGTTGCTTTAGAATTTACAATTTACTTTTTTTAAACTTACTACAATCCACCTTTAAATGGTATTCTGTCACTTCATGTACTGTGTGAGAACACTGACATGGTAAGTAGACTTCAACTTTCCTTTCTTCTACTTCGAGCTAGTATTATTACATATTTTACCTCTACCTGTGTTATTGTTTGTTTTTATGAGATTGTTTTGAAGACATTAACAATGAAAAAAATGTCTCCTATTTTTAGCATTTTAGCATTTCTAAGGGTCATATTTTTGTATAGATCTGAATATCCAACTAGTAACATTCTCCTGTTTAAAGAAAAATTTTAACATATCTTATACTGAAGATATGGTAAAAATAAATTTCATGCTTCTTTTTCTTTATATTTTTGAAAATATCCTTCTTTTTCTCTTTAACACAGTGTTTCACTATGTAATGCAGGCTGACCTCAAAGCCACTATGTACCTGCCTCAGCCTCAAGAGTGCTGGGATTATAGGAATATACCAACTTGTCCAGCACAGCATCCCCTTTCTTTAGAAGAATATTTTCTCTGTTCTGTCTATTGGTTGTCACACAAACTTTTTCAGCCCTTTGTAAAATCTGGAATTGTTTTTTTTTTTTTTTGGTTTGCTGATTTCCAATGGTTCTTCCCTAGATATGGGTCATTTCTTTTCATGTTTGCATAGATTAGTATTCATCCAAACATTTGGAAGACTCCTCTGCACATCTCTCTCTCTCTCTCTTTCTTCCCTCACTCCGTGGGATTATATCCTCCAAATTCTCCCTGCTTTTATTTCACAAGCTTTGTTCTGATCTATCTTTAAGTCTGTCTTGTCTGTTCTGTAACGTGGATATAAACTGGACAATCATGGAACCCACCCTGCCTGTTTCCCTTCTTCAGTCCATGCTCCCCACTGTCCAATGTCTAAATGCCATTTTTCACATTTTTCTATATTTTAAGTCATTTAAGGAGGTAGAGGAAACTGTTCCCTATTATTCCCTTATGTCTTGGAAAGGGAAGCCATTAGCACATAATTTATACTTCAGAAAAGTTTTTTTTAAAATAAAAGGAACATGATATTCATTAATCTGATTCTAGGTATTTGGTCAAAGCGGGTACTTTTTAAGAATTCTTATTTCCTTTAATCCTGAGTTAGACTTCCAGTTTAACTCAGAACTTAGGCATATTGAAAAGGCTCTTCGTCAACATTTGTGTTTTATATTTTTATTTCACTAACTGTCAAAAGGAGAAAGAGGGTTGGAGTAAGACTAATGTACTTAGTTTGGGACTCATGCTTGAAGTTCTGTTTAATGCCAGGTGATGTTCAGAAGTCATTTGGATCTATGACTTCTGGCACTCAAGAAAGTTCTGAACTGCAGATAGAGGTTTAAGAATCACCATGGAGAATTGGTGTTAGAAGTCCATCAGGATGGGCTGAGTGCTTGTAAAGGAGAATCAGAGAAGAAGTACAGGATGGAATCCTAACAGAAAGGCAGTGTAGAAAAGGAAATTGCAGAGGAGTATAAACCTGAAAAATTGTTGGTAGAACTGAATTTAATGCTAGTTTTCTCAAATAAACTAACATTTAGGTGAACAGAATATTGTAAACTCATTAACCATAGGTAATAATGGTGTACTTCAGGTTGTTCTATAAACACTTATTTTATTCTCCACTCCTTTTCCTTCAAGCAGGGGTAAGCTTTAGAGCCTCAGCCCTTGGAGACTGAGGATCAGAGGCCTGCATGAGTAAACGATTGCCTCAGATCAAAGCCTAGGGCCTTTTCAATCTAATTATCTATGAAAAACTGATAAAATACTGACTTTTATAACAAAATAGGAGTAAAAATCAATCAGAAAACTTTGTGAGGTGCTCTGCCACACACTCTGTGAAAGTCAAAATAGTAGTTCAGTACTTTTTCCTTGACTGTAATAAAGAAATCCCCAGAAAACTATTGCAACCTGGCTTGGGGCTCCTCACCTACATAATTTATATTTCTATTTCATTCTTCTCCATTTAAGGTTAGAATTGTATTGTTTTTATGTGGTAAACTACAATTTAGTTGGTGAAATTGTGCTTTTACTCAAGGTTTTGGCAATCAACAGGTGTATGCCTTCCCTGAATGATGAATCTGTGAAAAGGAATTAGATTGGTTTTTGATTTGATTACAACTCTTCCCAATAGAGGCCATTTTTGATGCATTAACCACCAAACAAATCTGAGTTCAGTCTTCTTTGGAAGAATAAAACTGAAAGACTTAGACTCATATAGGCACAGTGAGTTATTTATTATTTATTTATTTGGGTAGTACTGGGGTTGAACTCAGGACTTCCCCCTTGCTAGGCAGGCACTCTACTACATGAGAAATGCCTCCATGGTTTATTTTGGTTCCTTATTTGTTGGTTATTTTGTTTGGTTAATTTGGAGATAGGGTCTCACTTTTTACCCAGGCCAGCCTAGATGGCGATCCTCCTGTTTTAAGTTCCACCATTGCACCATTGCTTGGATGACAGGCACACACCACCATGCCCAGCTTTTTTCCATTGAGATGGGATCTCACTAACTCTTTTTTTTTGGCCTGGGCTATCCTGGAAACATGATCCTTCAGATCTCAGTCTCCCAAGGAACTAGGATTATAGATGTGAATCTTGATGTCCAGCTGATAAGTGTTTTTTTGTTTTTTTTTTTAAACTCAGGACCTCATGCTTGCTAGACAAGCACTCTGTTACTTGAGCCATGCATCTAGCCTGTTTTGCTTTTAGTTAGGTTTCAAATAGGGTCCCACACTTTTTGCTTGTCTCAACCATCAATCCTCCTACCTCCACCTCCTATGTAGCTGAGGTCACAGGTATATGCCATTATACCTGGCTTGTTTCTGAGATAGGATCTCACTAACTTTTTTTCCCTGGGCTGCTCTAAAATTGCAATCTTCCCATCTCAGCCTCCCAAGTAGATGAAATTACAGGGGCGAGCCACCATGCCCAGCCTTAGGCCCTGTAAGTTCTTTCATTAAAAAATATTCTTTATTGGCAGTAGAGATACTCATTTGGAGAATGGAAGAGATGGTGAGTTAACACGAAATAATTTGCCTAGGTATTTAAAATATGTTTTCCATTTCTTACCACCCAGGGAAGTAAGGCACAATTACTCTCATTCTCCATATGGGAAAATGCCTTCATGGAGTTGTTTACCTGCTCAAGGCCATCTAGCTAGTACATTGTGATTGTTCTGCTCTGGTTCATGAGCCTTTCACTTTCTATATGTCATTCTGCCTTCGTAGTGAAGGAGGACAATTTCTGCTGTGGTCTGAGAAGACAGAGTCCATAGCATTCTGGAAGGTTTAGAAATGGAAAGAATGATAAAGAAAGTAATTTTCACTACTACACCTAGTCAGATGTACCATTTATTTTTAGCACTGAAGCACAGAAATGCATGGAACAAAGCAACCTGGCTCATTACATAACCAAGCAACACATACTTGGAAAATAGCAGAGCATTTGATCAAAATGCATATGGGTTCCAATTCTGGATGTGTGTCCTTTAACAAGGTAATTCATTGTCCCAAGCCTCAGTTTCCTCATTAGAAGAAATGGGGCAACAATGCCCACCTCACAGCACTGATGTTGAAATCTGAATATGCATCTGGCTTTAGCAATTTCCTGGAAGATCAAAAAAAGCACCTCTTGCCAGTAACTTCTATGTTTAGAGTACTGAAGCAGTTCATTAAGGGACTACCTAAGGGAATGCCAGATCATAATCCCTTCATGAACTCTGAGATTCCATCACTAACCTAATGGGTCACAGTAAGGAAATGAAGGTAGAGTATGGAAAAAGATATTACAGATAAGATAACAACCAGATAAAGAGAATATCTACAAATGGTGATAGCAGGAAAAAAATCTGCTTTTATTTCTGTGCTATAAGGAAAGTGGCCATACTTGCAGAAACCAGTATACTAGGCTGACCTGTGTGAATCAGAGGGAGCTGAATGGATTAAATGGTATTTTAAATGTTTAAGTGTATAGCACTTATTTAAGCCTAGCTTAAATAGGCTGTAAAGTAAATATTAATATTTTCCATTTCATTCTTTGTTGGAATTCCAATCTTAGGGAGATAAAGAGGTACAGATGAAGGGGGTTATGGATGTCAACTTGAAGAGCTACACCTTGACTTTGCAGCAATCTGTAGCCTTAGTGAATGATATTGAGGAGAATGATAACATTTGAGCAGCACTTTGGGAAGACTGGCCTGAATATGGTGTGGAGGATGAAGTGGAAGGATTGAGAGTTGAAATATCACTTAGGAAACTGATGTAAAAGGCCAGAGGAAACACGTTGTGAACCTAAACTGCCCAACAGCAGGGATAAAGCAAAGGATCAAAATTGGAAAACTATATAAAAAATTAAGCTTCTGAGATAAAGATGGGTTATGGAGCAGGAAAAGGCGAAGATGATTTTGAACTATTTAATCAATGACTGGGAAAGTGTAGGAGACATTATCTGAGGTAATCCTCAATGTAGAGTAAGGTTTCAGGGCTTGCTGAATCTGGAATGTTCTCCAAAGGTCTCTGTGTTAAAGGCTTGATCCCCAGCTTGGTACTATTGGGAATTGATGGAAATTTTAAGAGGAAGAACCTGGTAGGAGGGTTTCAGGTCATTGGGGAAGTGCCCTTGGAGGGGATTATGGGACTCTGGTCCCTTCCTCTCACTTTCCTTTTGCTTTCTGGCCAAGAAGGGAATGGTTTCTCTCCTTAACGTGTTCCTGCCATGATATGCACCATAGAGCCAAAGCAATTATACCAACTGATTACAGATTGAAAATTTTGACACCAAGAGCAAAAGTAAATATTTTCTCTGTCTGAATTGATTATCTCAGAATTTGCTATATTGAAAGAATACTAACACAGAGCTATAACTGAGATTGAGTGATTTTTGAAAAGTGCTGTATTAGTGGAGAAATTGGAAATTTAGCTGCAGAATTCAGTAACTTAAAGAAGATGAGATGGGTGAATTGTGTACACAACAAAATGTAGCTGCAAATTAAAAAGAAAATCCAACTGAACCTGTATAAGATTTCTGGCTTGAACTGCTAAATGTTGGGCTGGATAATACATGAAACTTCTGAGTATGAGATAACAGACAGGGAGAGTATCAGGTACAGTACTATGAGCTTATAACTTCACTCCCATCATATCCTATGACGTAGGTACTATCAGTATCTCTATTTTACAGAAGAGGAACTTGAGGAAATAAGTTTCCCAAGATCATGTTTCTAGTGAATTTGAATCTGGGTTTTAAACCAGGAAAGCTTCTCTAGTCTCCTGTTTTACAAATGAACATGAAGATGTTGAGGCTCTTGTTCCTATAAATTGTATGGTGAGTTAATAGTTAACTTAGAACTCTTTACATTGGTCACTCTGAAAGTCACTGGTGTTTTAAACAGCACTGTTTTTCAATGAAGTCTGTTTGAGTACATCGGAGTAATATCATTAAGGAAAGCCCTTGTTCAGCAAATATTCAATGAGTGTCCACAAGGTGTGAACAACATCCATCAGGCTAATTCCACATGTTAAATACTCTAAGAAAAGAGGACTTAGTTGTTAATATTCTATTCAATTCACTACACACTTGTTGATCCCTATTAATATTTCAAGCACTGTGCTGAGTTAATTTCAGAGATCAACAGCACAGAATCCAGGTCAAGCTTCACACACACACACACACACACACACACACACACACACACACACACATACACACAAATGGCAGCATTGCAGAGATTTGCTTGCTTAGATTTAAATAAATATTTAAGCATTGCATATGGGAAATATCTAACCCCATTTTGCTTCTAGAATATTTTATTACAGAAATTAGGGAATCCAATCTTTGCTTTTCTTATGGCTATTATACTACATCCTCTTTCCCCTACATATACCTAGAGACTCAAGTCAGATAAAGTCTTTTAATTTAAATAAGTAGTGATGGATAAAGGTGATATATTGGAGAAATGGATAAATCAAATTTGAATAAGAAAATGATACTTCACAAGTGGTTTCACCTAATATGAGAATTGGGCTTTGGCCAGTTTTCATACCTCAGCACCTTGACTGTATTGTATTTCTAGAAGGTAGAGAATATTAAATATACTTAATGATTGATTGCATCTCAATTTTCAAGTGTTACATCAAACACACCTTTAAATGAGGAGAATTTTATTCTTTTAAACCACATCAACAGAACTTTTTATTATTAAAATTCTAATGCCCTGGGTTTAATACATTTAATCCAAATTTGATCCAAGAGTGAAGTTCCTTTTTGGCAGAATTATAGATAATTTACTGTATTGTGGCCTTTCTTTCCAGGGTAAAAAATATTGGCTAGAGGAGTTCTGGCTGACACATTATAAAATAAAGCTGGCAAATGGATTATATGGGACTTTGCCAATTCTATACCCATGTGAAGATTCCCAAGTGAATCAATATGGCTTTCCTTTACAACTGCCCTCTGAAAACTGGTATGTACCATTGAATTTCCAGAAAGACTAGAAATGCAGAAATATACACCTAGAATATATATTAATAGTCATCTAGTCTACCTCCTCTCCTAAATCAATAATTATTTTATTTGAAAACACCCCTGATAGAGGTTCACCCACATTCAATTAAGCTGGTTTTGGGGGAAGATTACAACTTCATTACTGGCTATCTCTGAATACTATAGAACTGATAAATGCCTCTAAGAAACTTCTGCTCATTGGCTCTAATTCTCTTCTTTGAGGTCATAATGAACCTAGCAGCTTACTCTTTGGCACACAGCCTTGCAGATATTTGGAGAGTTGACTCTTACCCTTTCACTGAATCTTCTCATTTTCCTAGAAAACATAACCAGGTCTTTTAGCTAGGCAGACTAGTCTTTTCTTTGTTGGAATCCTTTAAAAATTGTGAGTCCCAAAATAATACCCAGGTTTTGAATCCATTTTAACATACTACCCATCAGTTGAATGTCCAATGGTGGTGAATATGTTTAATTCCATGTGCCACATCCAGGTTATCACTAGAGGCTTCCTGGAATGCTGTACCAAAGAAGATTCTAATGTTATCTGGCTCCAGTATATCTCTGGACTCTGAAATGTCTGCTATGGATTCATGAGGTGGGGATGGTTGCAGGTTACCCATACCTTAGATTTAGTGACCAGGGAATGACTGTCTGTCAAGTCTTTACATAGAGTTTTTGAAAGCAAAATTTAAGCCACTTTCTCATTTGTGTTTCCTGAAGTTTCTTTAAGGCTAGAGTACATTTCCTCTCTGAAAACTCTTCCTTGTGCTTAGATCCATGTATCTCTACTATTTAAATATTGGTAGCCAGCGGTGTCCATATTATGAAATATTCTGGCTGTAGAAAAATCAGATCCTGGTCATAAGATGGCTTCGTCAGATATTCTTTCTTGATTAACTGGTATCTCTGAAAATGATAAAATAATAAAAGTCATGATAAAAATAAGTGTCACTTCATTGTGTTTTATGTTTTTCAAATGACTCAGTGTACTATTTCTTTTGATCCCTATGACATCCTTGGCATTGTTATTCCTATTTTAAAGCTGAGAAGACAATTTTAAACATTTAAGTAACATGCCGAAGAACACCTGAATCATGTCAGATTGAATCCAGGATTTTCTGCTAAAAAGTCTGGACATTTTCCTATGCAGAATAAGCTTTGGAGACATTTGTTCTTTCTTTGTCTTTGTTAACAAGACCGTCCTTGCTACCTATGGTTACAGTTCCTACCAGACATACCTCTTCTATGGCTATAGCTCTCAGAACATTCAGTTATGGCTCTTTTCCCTGCCCATTCAGAACTAGAGTCAGTAATGGCTTCCCCATTGTTAGTCTCTAAGTCTTTCTTCATCTCATGTTGGTTCCCTGAACTCTGACCTTAACTTTAAATGTCTTTGATTAAACCCTCTTAAAATATCTCTTTGAGTGAGCCTTCCATTTTCCTGCCACGTAACCAAGAGCAGACAATAGCTGTTTCCTCTGTCTGGTTTACAAGGTGTACTTGGATCTAAATGACTTTCAGACTGGATAATACACAGCCTATCCAATTCTTTAAAGGAGCAATAACCAAGGCACCCCTGTTGAGATTAGTCTTTTAGGAAAGATGACTTCCCAACTTCAGAACCAGCTAGAAGGTTGGGGCAGTCCCCTACATTTATGATTATCAGAAATAATTTTCTGTTTTGTTACTCAACCAAGTTTGATTATTTACTTATCTATACGTATGGTAAAATAGAGCTGCCTTAATTTGTGTTCCTTTTTTTAGTGAAACAGTCTTTTAATTTTTTTTATTTCATAAATTTTTTATTAGGATGTATTCATTATACTGCAGGCAACTCATTGTGACAATTCCAATTAGGCTATAAGATAAGTAAAAATTTCAATCATGCAACCCACCATCCAGGCATATGTCTCTATGTGTTTCCCAAGAAATATATGTGGAAATATATGCCAAGAAATAAAGCCAGAAGAGAGAATAGGGAAAAGTTGAGTTTTGAAATCATCCACCTCAACTCTTTCATAAATCCTAAAATTGGAAATGGGAGGTAATCCATTAGTTTCTGAGCCTTCTACACGTACAGGTCATGATGGTTAGACTTTTCTTAAGCTTTGTATTTCTCCTGTACAAAGAGGGTGGCTTTCTACTCCTAAGTTAATAACATATGTGCAATATAATTATATCACTCAGACTTATCTATAGAAAACATCTATCATTTTAAGGATATTTTTGTCAGTACTGGGGATTAAACTCAGGGCCTCATGCTTAGTAAGCAAGTATACTATCTCTATAGCTACATTTCCAGTCCTTTTGCTTGCATTTTTTTTTTTATATCTTGCACTTTTTCCAGGACTGGTTTCAGACCACAATCTTCCTACCTCTGCCTCTTGAGTGGCTGAGGTTACAGGTCTTTGCCACCGTGCTCAGCCCTTCTAAGGATTTTTTTAACAAGCAATCCAAGGCTTTCTAAAGTGTTACAAAGGTTGGCAGTGTAGAATATAGCTGGGTTTCTAAGAGTGCCCCAAAACATCACAAGAATGATCCCACATGCACACAGAGAGCTGCTCCTTTTGCCACAGTCAAAAAGGTGAGGAATGTGAGAATGGCTTCTGGGACTCTGGAGTTGAAGATCATAGACAATGGCTGTGATCCAAGCCAGAATAGAAAGTTTTACTACTGTTATCACTACTTCCATGACCTCCAGAAATTTAATGATTAGTCATTGAACACTGAATCTGCTGTAACTATTTTGACACTCAGGCCTAGAGACAGGTGCTGGAATGCCACTGCAAAAGCAAAAAAAATGTCCAGCACCATGCATGCATGGCAAAGCCTTCTGCCTTATCTCCATTTTATTTTTTTTATTCATTTATTCATGTGTGCATGCATTGTTTGGGTCATTTCTCCACTCTCCTCCCCTCTCCCATCCCTTCCCCCTTCACCCCTGCCAGTTCCAGGCAGGTCCTGTTCTGCCCTTATCACTAATTTTGTTGAAGAGAAGACATAAGCACAATAAGGAAGACAAAGCATTTTTGCTAGTTGAGTTGAGGATAGCTATCCCCATTTAAAAATCTCATGTGAGCTGATCTAATTCTTAAATTCTCATTTACCTCCTGAATCCTGGATTCATAGGGCCCTAGGAAAAGTGGTTTTCTGATGTTCTAGATTTTAGCAGTACAAGAAAGTATGGTACACTGAGAAGAAGTGGGACTGGGTGTAAAACAGTAATTAACTAACTTTATCCATGCCACCAACACAGTAGGAAAACTTTGCTTCTGAGGCAGGTAAACCTGATTCTAACATTGAGTTACTGTGCTACCTAAATGGTTTATGTATCCAATATTAGCCACATTTTCCTTCTCCCTTCTCTCATAAACAAGAAGATGGACAATACTTAACTTGGAGTTATGAATATGTAAGTCACCTATCACTAGCGCTCTCAAACTGTATGGTAACATGCCCTGGAGCACCACAGCAAATTCACAGGGGCACCACAGGACATCTATATTTTTAAGAGAATTATAATTACCCTTGGCATTTGTTTTATCTCATGCAAAATATTAGCTTGCAGTAGTTCACATTAGATTAGTCTCAACATTAGTTTAAGCTATAGTCCTCTTGACAATGTCATATCTTTTTAGAAATAGATCTTTAACAATTACTGTGATGTCAAGCTTATACTGCACAAAATTCAGTGTGAGGAAGACAGTGTTAAATATGATTCCAAGTTTTGAGAAAATGTACAATATCCAGTAGGCATCCAATTCCATTAGGAAGTGTTATGGGTTGATATATATTCTTCCACATCAAATTCATATGTTGAAAACCTAATCCATTGTACCTCAGAATGTGGCAATAATTAAAGATAAGGCCTTTGAGGGAGATTAAGCTTAAATGAGGCTATTATATTGAGCCCTAATTCAATATGACCATTGTCCTTTTTTACAAAAAGTTCTCTTTATTTTTCATTACTTTTTAATGTTCAATTACATTTTGAATAGTATAGATTAATAATAAGAGGGGGTCTCATTGAAATAATGTCTATGGTGTACTTTAAACAACTTTACTCCTCCATTATATTCCCACTCCCCCTCTCACCTCACCCCCCTTTTTTATAGTGTTTGATGGGTTGCATTATTGTTGTCTTTAAACATATAGAGTGCTTCTATCTTTACTCTCCTCAATATCCTTTCCTTTCCCCCTCTTCCTTTCCTTTGATCTCCCCTCAGAGCATCTGTCTTTCACATTCATGTGCAATTAACATCATCACCATCATCATCATCATAATCATCATCACTGTAGATCTAGGTTCTACAAATAAGTGAGATTATGCAATATTTGGCTTTTTGAACTTGACTTATCTCACTTGACATGAAGACCTCTAGTGTCATCTATTTTCCAATAAATTGTGCAATTTTGTTTTCTTTATAGCTGAGTAATATTCCATTATCTATATAATATATTCTTTATCCATTTATTGGTTTGGCAGTGAGTGGTAGGCATATTAATAAGGTACATCTATTTTTAGTTTTTTCAGGGATCTCAATACTGATTTCCATAGCATTGATTGAACCAATTTACATTCCCACCAACAGTGTACAAGGGTCCCTTTTCCTCCACATCCTTGCTGTCATTTGCGTTGTTTGTTTTCTTAATGGTTGCCAATCTGACTGTGGTGAAATGTAATATTAGTTTTGATTTGCATTTCTTTTATTACTAAGGATGGTGAATATTTCTTCGTGTATTTATTAGTCATTTACATTTCTTCTGAGAACTGTCTGTTCAGTTCCTTTGTCCATTTATTAAATGGATTATTCTGTTACTATTTAGTTTTTTTGAGCTCTTTGTATATTCTGGATAGGAATCCTTTATTGACTAGCAGGCAAAGATTTTCTCCTATTCTGTGGGTTGTGTCTTGATTCTGGTAACTGTTACTTTTGATGTACAAAAACATTTTAATTTGATGCAGTCCTATTTGCTGATTCTCACTCTTGTTTTGTGGGAAATTGGTGTCCTATTCAGAAAATAATTACCTAGGCCTATATCTTTCAGAGTTTTCCCTATGATTTTCCTGTAGTAGTATAAAAGTTTCAGGTCTTATGTTAATATCCTTCATTCATTTGGAATTGATTTCTATACAGGTGAGAGATAAGTGTCTAGTTTTAGTCTTTTGCACATAGATAGCCAGTATTCCCTATACCATTTGTTGAAAAAGCTGTTTTTTCTCCCACTGGAGAAATACACTATGCTTTTGGCTCCTTTGTCAAAGATCAGCTTGCTGTACAGTGTCATTTTATTTCTGTTTTTTCTTTTCTGTTCCACTGGTCTTCATGTCTGTTTTTGTGCCAGTACCATTGCTATTTTTATTACTACAGCTCTGTGGTATAATTTGAAGCTCAATATTATAATTCCTCCAGCAGTGCTCTTTTTGCTCAGGATTACTTTTGCTATTCAGGGTCTTTTATTCTTCCATATGAATTTTAGGATTGGCTTTTCTATATCTATAAAGAATGCACTGAAATTTTAGTGGGCATTGCACTGAATGTATTAATTGCTTTTGGTAGTATAGCCATTTTCCACAATATTAATTCTCCAACCCATAAGCATAGTAGGTCTTGCCATCTTCTGGTGTATTCTCCAATTTCTTTCTTCAAGGTTTTGTAGTTTTCATTATAGAGGTCTTTCACTTCCTTGGTTAGGTTTATACCTAGGTATTTTTTTTAGGCTATTATGAATGGAATAGTTTTCCTGATTTCTTTCTCACCTTATTCATTGTTGCTATATAGAAGAGCTACTGATTTTTGTATGCTAACTTTATATCCTGCTATATTCCTCAAAGTGTATCAGATGTAGGAGTTTTTGGTGGAAGCTCTAGGGTCTTTTAACTATAGAATCATATCATCTTCAAGAAGAGATAATTAGCCTTTTTCCTTCCCTATTTGAATACATTTTAATTTTTTCTCTTGCCTCATTGCTCTGGCTAGGAATTCCAGTACAATATTAAATAAGAGTGTGGGATCCCACTCTTATCTCATTCCTGACTTTAAAAGAAATGGTTTCAGTTTTTTCCCATTTAGTATGATGCTGGCTTAGGTTTGCCTAATAAAGCTTTTATTATGTTGAAGTACTTTCCTTATGTTCCAAGGTTCTGCAGAGCTTTTATCATGAAAGGATGTCAAAGGCTTTTTCTCACATTAACTAAGGTGATCATGTGACTTTTGACCTTGGTTCTATTTATGTGCTGAATTGCATTTATTGATTTACATATGCTGAACCATCCTTGAATCCCTGAAATGAAATCAACTTGATCATGGTGTAGGATCTTTTTGATAGATTGTTGATTTCAGTTTGCAAGTATTTTATTGAGGATTTTTGCATCTGTGTTTATTGAAGAGATTGGCCTATAATTCTCTATTTGTTGTGTCCTTGTCTAGTTTGGAATGAATGTAATAGTGACTTTATAGAGTGAGATACCATTTCATGGAAAATTGTGAAGCGTATAGGTGTTAGTTCTTCTTTAAAAGTGCAGTAAAATTCAGTAGTGAATCCTGGATTTTCTTTGATGGGAGAATAATAACGGCTCATTAATAGTTTTATAACCTCTTTGTTCAGTCTTGGTTAATCCAATGCATCTAGAAATTTATTCATTTCTTCTAGATTTTGCACTTTATTTGAATATAGGTTTCAAAGTTTTTTCTCATGATCCTCTGGATTGCATTATTATTTGGTGTGATATCCCCCTTTTAATCTCTAATTTTATTAATTTGGGTCTTTCTTCTCTTTCTAGTCAGATTGGCTTAAGGGTTTATCAATATGATTTATCTTTTTGAAGAACCAACTTTTTGTTTCATTGTTGCTTTGTATATATTTTTGACTCTACCTCATTAATTTTTGTCCTAACTTTCATTATTTCTTTCTGTCTGATAATTCAGTTTTGTCTTGTTCTTGTTTTTCTAGGAGCTTGAAGTACATCATTAGGTAATTTATTTGCAATCTCTGGATTTTTTTTTGTTTTTTTTTAATTGTTATAAACTTTAGGACTATCACTTAGCCCTTCCCTGTAGCACTGCCTTTGTTGTATTGCATTGATTCCTGTAAGTTGTGTTTTTATTTTCATTAGCTTCTAGGAACCTTTTGAACTCCCCCCCTCATGGTTTCAATGATCCAACAATATGTTTTTCAGTTTCCATGTGTTCAAATAGTTTCTGTAGTTTCTTTTATTTTGGAGTTCTAGTTTTATTCCATTGTGGCCTGATAGAATAAAGGGAGATATTTCAGCTGTATTATATTTGCTAAGACTTCCTTTGTGTCCTAAAATATGATTTATTTTTGAGAAAGTTCCATGGGTTGCTGATAAGAATTTGTTTTGTGCTGCAGCTGGATGATATACTCTGTAGATGTTTATTAAGTCCTTTTGGTCTATAGTTTCATTTAATTCTGAGATTTCTTTGTTGATTTTTGTCTGGATGACCTATCTATTGGTGATAGGGGTATTGTAGTTTCTCATTATCACTATTTTGGAGTCTATCTATATTTTTCAGTCCAGTAGTGTTTGTTTAATGAAATTGGTTGCATAGACATTAGGCTCATATATGTTAAGAATTGCTATTTGCTCTTTCTATACTATTCCCTTTACTAATATTAATTGACCTTTTGTCTCTTCTATCTAATTTTGGTTTGAAGTATACTTTATCAGAAATAGGTATAGGTACTCCTGCCTGTTTGGGAGATCCATTTGCTTGGAAAATCTTTTCCCATCCTTTCATTCAAGCCATTGTTTTTGTTAGTGAGATGAATTTTTTTTATAGGCAACAAATTGTTAGGTCTTGCTTTTTAATGCAGCTCACTGTTCTATGCCATTTGATTGGGAAACTGAGATCATTAATACTGAGTGTTAATATTGAAAAGTATATAGTAACTCCTGCCATTTTGTTATTTTTGTAGTGTTGATTCTTTCTTAATTTGCTTTCCTACTATTTTTTTTTTCATCTTCTGTGTGTAGGATTCCTTTGAGTATCTTCTGCAGTGTTGGTTTAATGGTCATAAATTGCTTTAGTTTTGTTTATAAAAACTTTTTATTTCTCCTTCAATTATGAATAATAGTTTTGTTGAGTAATCAAGGTTTTATTTTCTTTTATCACTAGAAATAGCTTGTTCCATTCCTTCCTCGCTTTTAAGTTTCTACTGTTATTCTGATAGGTTTACCTCTATAAATGAATGGGATCTTCTACCCATTTTGATATTTTTCCTTGTTGTCTGTACTTATTTTAACTGCAATATGTCATAAAGAGGTTCTTTTTTATCTTATCAGTTTGGAGTTCAAGAGGCCTCCTGTACCTGGATGGACATCTCTTTTCCAAGAATTAGGAAGTTTTTTTCTATTATTTTGTTGAATATGGCTCCTGTGCCTTTATCTTGCATGTCTTTTCCTTCTTCAATGCCCGTAATTCACAGGTTTGGCCTTTGAATAGAGCCACAGAGTTCTTGCCTGTTCATATTTCTTCATTCTATTTTCTATATATTCATATGATCTTTCTATTATATCTGCTTTGCCTTCAAGTAATGAAATTTTGTCTCCACCTGATTAAGTTTCATGGGGAGGCTTTCAACTGAATTTATTTGACTTAAGGAGCTTCTTATTTCTAGCTTCAATTTGATTTTTTTTCAGGCTTTCTATATCTCTATTGAATTTTCATTTCATGTCTTGCATTGTCTCCCTTATTTCATTTAGCTGTTTATTTGTATTCTCCTTGAGGTCATTTAGTTGATTCCTTGTATTCTCTTTAAATTCATTTAGCCATTTATTCCTATTCTCTTTTTTTTTTGATATTTTTGTACATGTCTTCTTTCATCTCATTATTGTTCTTATCATTCTTTCCAGTGCCGAAAATAAGATTTCATCCCCTTCACTATCACTATCAATCAGATCTTTTGTTGTGATTGTTGACTTTTTGAGGAGTCATATTCCTTTGCCTTTTCATATTTCTTGTGCTTCTACTTTGAGACATGCCCATCTATAGTCAATTAATTGATTTAGGGTTTTCAGTCACCTAAAGTCTTTCTCTTGAATTGTTCTCTATGTTCTGGCAGGACTGGTCAGTGGCATAGTCAATGTCCTGTTTCTAACCACTAGCCTGGTGGTATAACTCAGCAATAACAAATTCACCAATTCAATACCAAAGCAGATATTTGCATGAATTAAAATATCATTGGCAGCATTATTTCTACAACTGATCACATGTTATATATTAAGGGGACTAGCATTCTTGTATGGTACAGTATGGGGTTAGAAAAATAAAATAAGTTTTTAGTAGCATTTAAAACTTAAGTAGTAAAAATAAGAAGGGTGAGAGAAAAATTAGAAATAAGGAAGATGGGAGAAGAATAGTGAAGTGTGAGGGCTGCAAGTAACAAAACACCAGTACGTAGGGATATGTTTCAATTATTGTAGAGAACAGAGCTATTGTCAGGGATTGCAAAGGGATAGAAATGTGAAGATTAATAAAAGAAGGTGTAATGTATTCCACTAATAGAATAATTTGTAAGAAAGAAATAGGAAATGTGAATAAAATGAAAAAGTAAGAAGAATGACAATATAGAAGAGATATACAAATTAAAATTGAAAAAAAATTCTGTCAGTATTTCTTCCTTGTTGAGAAGAGCCCAGTGTTTTCTGGGCTCTATTATGCTCCCCTCCAATTTATGATTCTAAGGTCTTTTTTTTTCCTTCAGTTCTCCAGTTGTGTTTATTCACATGCCCTATCAGACCTCTTGAATGACCTGCTTTAACTTTCTGAGGGGAGAAGGTATAAGAAAGGCTCTAAATTAGTCCAGCTTCTGAGGTGAGGTGAGGCAATTTCAGGCATATAAGTTAGCAGTTGTGGTTGAGTGGTAGGATCACTGAGCACAGCTAGTGGATCAGAAAGCTCTCTACAGCTTTGAAAGCCTGTACTTTTTCCTGTTCTGGCTAGTCCATGATGAGCATTTTTCCCCTTTTCCCTGGTGGCTTCCAGTTTAATGTTTCTGGATAGTGAGGGGTGGATAGTTCCTGTCATTTGTGTATATGCATATATTGCTGGGTTGGGAAGTAGGTTAAGGGTTTTTGCTAGCTGGCCAGCTCCTTTCCACATCCTCCTTGTCTTGGGATAGGTACTTGGATGTTGATCTTTAGCCATCTAGCTTGCTTGCTTCCCACTCTTCCTTTGGATAGAGACACTGGACCTGAGTGGCTTCACTCCACCAATGCTCACATGAGGCTACATGAGTGGCTTCACTCCACCAATGCTCACATGAGGCTACATGAGAGCACCTTTAATCAGCCTGATTAGTCAAAAGTTTTCTCAGGGGCCAGATATATTTGCACTCATGCACTGAATTGTCCTTGCAGCAGCCCCCAAAACTAGAAACAGTTTATTCCACTGCCTAGTTCCCATGGCAGCCTTTCTGATCTGGGTAATGGTTTATAGACACTGGTCAGCTTCCATCCAGTGGCCTAGGCAAGGCTTTTCAACCTGCTCTTAGCCCTCCATACAATTGTTTCATTCATAGGGCACTCTCATAAGTTGCTCTCATGGGAAGCAATTCAACTCTGGACAGTGAAAAGAAGAAGAACAAAAAACCGGGGTTGAGAAGACCATAAGGTGGAACAAGTCAGGGTCTGTGCCCATGCATCAGTAGTGGATTTGAGCTCTTAGAGGTTTAGTTAGTGATTGGTATTTCTGGCTACTCTCTGTCCCTATATCCTTATACTAGCATACTCTTTTTTAGCTTACTAACTTGCCCACCTGTCCTTGCAGCCACATACCTGAGGTTTTATTTCAGATTTGTAGAGACATGGGGAAATGGTACCTGTCATCAGTCTGTTATCTTGCCTTTTCTGACTATTGTCCTTAAAAGAAGAGAAAACTTGGATATAAACATATGTGCATGCAAAAAGAGATGATGATGTGAGGTTGGAGGGAGAAGGTGGACATCTGAAAGCCATGGAAAGAGGTCTCAGAAGAAACAAATCCCAATGATACCTTGATTTTGGACTGTTAGTCTTCAGAACTGTGAGAAAAGCAATTTTGTTTCAAAGCCACTTCTGGCATTTTGCTGTGGCAGCCTCTGTATGCATCAAATTGACTGGGACATGATTTGCCCAGATATTGTTAATCATTATTCTTATGTGTCTATGAGGGTGTTTATGAGTGATATTGATAACTGAAATGGTAGGTTGAATTGGTATAACCCTAAGAGTGGGAAGATTGGCTTCCCAAATACTGGCGAGCCCCATCCAATGCATTGAAGTTTCAAATAGAATAAAAGTCTGAGTAAGGAAAATTTGTTATCCTTACCTGACCACTTGTGCTGGAACATTGCTCTCCTGCCTTTGAGATGAGACTTGGACCACTGACCCTTTAGGGCCCAGCTTGCTGTTGGCAGATTATAGTCTTATCAACCTCCAATAATTATGTAAGCCACACACATACACACATCCTATTTGGTTCTTCTTCTCTGGAGAATCCTGAATAATTCAAAGCTGCAGCAAACAAATCCATTGCAATATTAAGAATAAGAATATATATGTATGTATATACATATATTCAACTTTTATTATTGTTGTACTGGGAGTACAATGTGACATTTACAAAAGTTCTTGCAATCTATCATAGTTGATTTGCTTCCTCCATTTTTCTCCTTCCCCACATTCCTGCAATAATTTCAACATGTCTCATTTTTTCCATTTACATATATGTGCACATAACATTTCCATCATATTCACCCTCCGCCACCATTTCCTTATATCCTCCCCCTTCCCACTGGTATCAACCCCCTAGTCAGGACCTGTTTGCCTTCCTGTTGTACATTTTTGAAAAAGAAAGAGAATGACTTTTTTTTTTTAACATAGCTGTATAGGGAGTTCCTTTGTGATCTTTCCATGTGCATATGTATTGTAGTTTGGATTGGTACATCCCCTCTGTTTTTACCATAGTCCCATTCTTATGGTGATTTCAACAGGTTTAAAATTCCACATTCATTCTTGTATAGGAAGTTCATCAACCATATTCATCTTCTTGACTTCCTTCTTTTACCCTCCTTTTTCATTTGCAATCTTCCCTTAGGGTGACCTGTTTTTCATAATATTGTTTGTATTTGTATTGGGTCTATGTTCCACATATGAGAGAAAACATGTGGCCTTTGACTTTCTGAACCTGTCTAACTTCACTTAAGATGATGTTCTCCAGTTCCATCCATTTACCTGCAAATGACAAAATTTCATTTTTCTTTATGGCTGAATAAAATTCCATTGTATATTAATACCACATTTTCTTAATCCATTTATCAGTGGTGGGGCATCTTAGCTGTACCATAAGAACATAATAGCTTAGCTATTATGAATAATGCTGCAATAAACATGGATGTCCGTGCCTTTATTGTAACCTAACTTACATTCCTTCAGGTATACCCCTTAGAGTGGTATTGCTGAACCATATGGCATGTCTATTTTTAGTTTTCTGAGGAGCCTCCATACTGTTTTCCATAGTGGTTGTACTAAGGCAGGAAGAAAAAATAAAAGGAATATAAATAGGAAAGAAAGATGTCAAAGTATCCCTATTTGCAGATGACATGATCTTATACCTAAAAGACCTGAAAAACTCCACCAAAAAGCATGTAGACATCATAAACACCTTCAGCAAAGTAGCAGGATACAAAATCAATTTACAAAAACACTATATACCAGAAATGAACAGATTGAGAAAGAATGTAGGAAAACAATTCCATTTACAATAGACTCCAAAAACATAAAATACCTAGGAATAAACTTAACAAAGGAAGTGAAAGACCTCTACAATGAAAACTATGAACCATTGAAGAAAGAAATCATAGATTACAGAAGATGGAAATATCCCCTACATTCATGGATTGGTAGGATCAATTTTGGTGAACATGGCTATATTACCAAAAACAGTCTACATGTTCAATATAATCCCCATCAAAATTCCAATGACATTTCTCACAAAGATTAAAAAATCAACCCTAAAGTTCATTTGGAGCACAAAAGACCACAAATAGCCAAGACAACACTGATCACAAAGAGCAATGCTGGAGGTATCACCATACCCGACTTCCAACTATTCTACAGAGCCATAGCAATGAACTCACACCTGCAATGCTGCCTATTCAGAAGGCAGAGATCAGGAGGATCAGGGTTCGCAGTCAGGTTGAGCAAATAGTTCACAAGACCCTATCTCGAAAAAACCCATCACAGAAAAAAGGGCTGGTGGAGTGGCCTGAGTTCAAACCCCAGTACCACACACAAACAAACAAAAAAGCCACAGCATTGCCCTGGCAAAAAAAAAAAAAGACATGAACACCAGTGGAACAGGATAGAAGATCCAATATGAATCTATGCAGCTATGCCCACCTGATATTTGACAAAGGTGCTCAAAACATGTGATGGAGAAAAGACAGCCTCTTCAGTAAATGTTGCTTGGAAACTGAATATCTGCATGCAGAAAACTGACAGTAGATCCATATCTTTCACCCTGTACAAGTATCAACTCAAAGTGCATTAAGGACCTTAATATAACACCTGAAACTTTGAAGCTAGTGCAAGAAGGAGCAGGGAATACATGGAATTAATAGACATAGGAAATGACTTCCTCAATAAAACCCAAATGCTCAGCAACTAAGAGAAAGGAGTGACAAATGAGCTATATGAAATTAAAAAGCTTCTGCAGAACCAAAAAAATGGTTACCAGACTGAAGAGGTAGCCCACAGAACAGGAGAGAATCTTTGCTATCTATACATCTGACAAAGAGTTCCTAGCCACAATATGCAGAGAGCTCAAAAAGCTAAACTCCCCCCACTACCCCACAAAATCAATGAGCCAATGAGAAATGGGTAAATGAACTGAACAGAGCTTTTTCAAAGGAAGTAGTTCAAATGGCCAAGAAATACATGAAAAAATGCTCAACATCCATGGCCATAAAGGAAATGCAAATCAAAACCATGTTAAGATTCCACCTCATTCCTGTTAGAATGACTATAATCAAGAACACAAACAACAACAAATGTTGGCAAGGATGTGAGAAAAAGGGAACTCTCATACACTGTTGGTGTGCATATATTTTATTTAAATTTATTATTTTTTCAAGTATTGTTAGATCATAACAATAAATACTTAAGTTGTTTTGATACTATTATTTTTAAAACAGAATTATCAAATTTTTTGTTAAGTCTACACATGCCATGAAAAAGTTACTGAAACACTGTTTCATAAACTTGAGAAATTTTAGGGTTATCTGAGCTATGGTAAAACATAACAGGTATCATAATAGTTCTCATTATGATGAATGGGGAATCTAATTTCTTACTCTTAAAAGGGGGTTACTTGTGTATAAGGACATAATTGAGGTGCATGGTCCTAGAAGATTCAAAAGGCTCTCTCGAATAAGATACCATGGCAGCATTATATAAAGTACAGTACATTAGCAGAAACCTTATAAGGAAGGTAGGGTGATTAAGGACAAAGCAGGGGAGAGATAAGAGCAAGAGTTATCTCTACTGATGTTTGTCCCTATTCTAAGGAAAAATAAACTAGATTTCTTAGATACTTTACCTGTTGCTTTCATTTTTGCAACTTTGGAGCTAATATTTATTATTCAAGCCAATGCAATTACAATGGAGGAGGAAAAATAGTAGCTAAAATGAGGAAAATATGGGGCAAAATTATACCCACATGGCTGAGGAGCTACAGCATCTGCTGCAGTGATTGACAGGTCCTCAAGATGAATCTAGCACTGGAGCAGGTTCTGGAGGGGCTCCTTCCCCTACAAGATCAATCTGTGAGTCAGCTGTGTACACCTTATGCCCTCCTCCATCCAGTGCATCTTATGACACATGCCTCTACAGGTTTTGCAGCCCTGTAGCCGGTGGTGCACACTTACCACTTCCCCAGCTCTGCTGCCACTTAAAACACTCCTGGAACTCCATGTGTGGTCAGCTGTTCTTCTTGGAGTCCATCTACTTCTGAAGTCAAAGAGGTGCAAGCCACCAATTCTACAGCACTGCTTCAAGGTCACAGACAGCCCCCACTCTGCCAGGGTAGCATTGACACGGGCAGCACAAGTCCCCAATTTAGGCCAGGTTAGGCACTACAGTTAATGTGAGTGGGCAGTGCTCTTCATTCTCCCTGACCCCGGGTCTCCAAAGGCTCTGCTCACCACATGTCCCCCTCCTCTAGGTTCTAAGGTTGTGGAGGATTGGAACAGGAAGCATGGGTTGCCAACCAAATGAGAGGCTTGCACTCTGCACTAGCATTGCCTATCTTGGA